>NC_088406.1:45078108-46278108 GCF_034236695.1 Oncorhynchus nerka
GGTTTCCATCTACAGATCTACAGACTATCAGTAAAATGTATACTATCGACTAACCCTTACCCAAGCTCTAACCTCAACCCTAACCTTAACCCTTACCCTTATTCTAAACCTAGCCCTGCCTGTAACCGTAGCAAGCAGGTTTCCATCTACAGATCTACAGACTATCCAAATAAAGCGTGACCAAAATGATTAGAATAATGAAACGTATTTACTACAAGCGAACTGGAAATATTAAGTAAATAACACAGCAGGGTCCAGAAACAACTGTGTTTAATTCATTACTCTATTGGATAAAAAAATGTCGCCCAGGAGGCTTGAGCAGCCTCTTGATAAACATGAATCTCTTTACATACACTTCAAGTATTAACTCTCGGAAACAAAGTAACGATGAGAAATAGGCTTACCTTCACCAGGAAAGAACCTGTTTCTATAGCTATTCTATCTCTGTGTGGATTCAGCAGGCATACGTCACTGCTTTCCATGGGCCCCATGGGGAATGGAAAAGTGATTGATTTGGAGCACATTCAAAATCCCATGATGGCACAGCCATACAACTCTATGCTAATCCAGTGAGTGAGCGAGAAGCCCAATGAGGTGGGAGAGCATGGAGTGCACATTTCTTATTTCACATAATCATCTTAGAATGTCGGAGCAATAAATCAGCTTGAGTGGGAAAGAAAGAGAGGAATCCCAAATCACAGACATCGATAGTTTGTGTGGGTGTGTATGCTTTTGTTCGTGGCTGTGTGTGAACTGTAGAAAACGGAAGACAGGTGTGCGTGTGCGAGAGAGTGTGTGTCTATGCCCGTATCCTGTTCTGACTGGGTATACAAGTTTAAGACATGAATAGGTGTTATCTACCATTCTCCCCCTAAAGTCCTGGGCTCACTCAGTTAAAAACAAAGCCAATGATGTTGCCTTGACGCAGACAGAGCCCTAGGAGAAGTGTCCAAGACCATCCCGTTGAGCGGCTAGCTCTGCCTAGCATTGCTAAACATCCCCCTTCACTTCAGCTTATTGTGAATACAGGCAAAACGTTTAAGGTCCAAGACATTCAGCACCGCACTTCTCGAACTTGCTTTGTGCCCGGATGTACTTTCGATCGGCCGCGTATCTATCTTGCTAAGCCGCAAACGCATGACAAGCTATGACAATTAAATAAACCATTTCCACTTCATGACTCTTCCCCATTTATGATGAACCGTGTTTATTATGAAAACGGAACTTAAAAACTTCTCTACGAAAATGGCACTTAAAATTCAACTTTGATGAAAAGCTCAATTTTGCTTGTGCCATGCTTTGAATTTATCATGTTGCCTGTGCACCAGCAACAATGAAAGACAAGGCATATAATTATCTTCCAACAAATTCTAATAGTGAATAAGAGGCGTACGACCCTAGGGCTATCTAGCACAAGGATTGGGGAGCAACATAACTGTGCAGTGGTCCGTGAGCCTCACACTCATAAATGTGTGGTGAAAGGTTATTTGCATTGAACCGTATTGGGATTGTCTCAACAATTGAATTGCCTTCAATTCTTGGGAAAGCAACGACATTATGGTGAAGGCACACCAGAGAAGGAGAGAGCTTCCAACCACAGAGGGTTACTGAGGGGAAGACAGCTCATAATAATGACTGGAATGGCATTACCGGAACGGATTCAAACACATCCATGTGTTTGAGACCAATCCGTTTATTCCGTTCAAGCCATTACTATGAGTCATCCTCCCCAATTAAGGTGCCACCAACCTCCTGTGCACCCCAACCCACTACCCCCCCCCCCCCCCCCCCCCCCACACACACACAGAGTCCCCTGCCAGGAGGGAGCTGACAGCCTGCAGCAGCATATAACTCCTCTCAGAATGAATCAGATGGGACTGGGTAGGTCAACTCTAATCCTGGTTACATTAGCATGGAATCACAGAAATTCCACTCACGTTTGAGCCTCGTACTGCAGCACGGAATGCCCACCTAGCCAAAAATAGCACTTATACTTCTGATGACATGTCTCCTTGAACAGGGTAGTTCAACTGTGTGTGTGTGTTTGTGTGTGTGTGTGTGTGTGTGTGTGCGAGCGTCTGTTGGCGAGCCAGTGTTTTGGACAGACCTTTCATAAGGGAAATAGAAGGCAGATTTGAGACACTATAGTGAGCAAAGCACAAACCACCAGTGAGGAGAGACTCAGCATCAGGTAGCAGCGCAACTGCAGTTGGCAACTAAATGCTAATTTGCATGACCATGCATTATTCATGAGCATCATTTACCACTATGCGAAATGTTAGATTTATTTTGTGAATACTAATTTATGCTAAGCAGTTGATTTGAGGAGAACTTGGGGAGAAGGGTCCAAAATGGCTCTGCAACATTTCTTTTCTTTTGTCTCCGCTACTTTCCAAGTGTTGTCAAATGGCAAACACTCGGCTTTATCTTTCCCAAACACATGGAGTCAATCTTTTTGTCGGGCCATTGTCTGATTTCGATGATGAGGGGTCAATACATAATTACCCATTAGCCTGTTCTTTAAGACTCTTAGTGGGAAGATAATGAACAAGCGACTGAGCTGAAGCACCACCCCATCTCGATCATTATGTTGGTCACATCAGCAGTTAGAGGGCCAACCTCAATGAAAACAACCACATGCTTACATATATGGTGGTCTTTAGGGAAACACTTTCACTTCAGTGAAAGACCACTCTTAGATAAAAACCCAAAAGCTCAAAACCATTTTACAGATATCATTCCCATTAGTGCAGGCATGCCGTATCACGCTGACCAGCGCATCAGATAAACAAATCTATTTTATTGAATCGTAGACTACACATTATTCCAGCATGGCTTCTAATTTCCTGAGTCTTTATGGATTGGTCAAATAGGGTGGCCTTGGGACACGCTCTTTGTGTTGACCAAGGACACTCAGGTCACATCACCCTTAGCACATCCCATGATGCACCACATTGTGGTCACAAAGGCCTGGAGGGGGAGCTGAGAGTGATGATGGGAGAGAGTCACACAACAACAAGTGTGCCTCTTTTTACTCAGTGTGCCTGGGTGGTGCTAATGGTGTGTGTGTGTGTGTATGGACGGGATAAACCTTCAGTGACAGTGGACAGGTCCGGGATCAGTTGCAGTGCCAGATGAGGCGCTCTCTCTCTGTCTCTGATCCCTGGGGAGAGCACTTAATCCCCTCCCACGAGCAGCCCTCTACATGTGTCACACCCGCTGCCAGGGCTGAACCTGAGCCACCCTGACAAGGGCCTGTCACATCTCACAGTTCACAGCCTTCTCAGGGACAGCCTGGAGAATGTCAGCAAGGCACTGCCTGTTTCCTGCACTGAGCGCAGAGGAGCAGTGAGCCTTCCATGAACATGCAAGTCAGGGACCTTGGGATTGTGTGGCTAGTTCTGGGAAGTTCTCTACTTTAATCTCAGGGCTGACAGAGGTGGGGACTGGAGTGTGTAGCACGCTGAGCTGTGCTGGACAGGGATGAGTGGTGTATTGTTGAGACCTAGTCCAAGTCACTCATAGTACAGAGAATGGCAGGGACAGACTTTGACCAGAAATAGATCAGGGCATCTCTAACACCCGGCCCATTGTTTCCCTCAAGGCCGCCACACCGGCCCGAGTCTCACATGATTATCCAAATAATTATAATCCTGTTAAAAAACAGCAACTATTAATACAGCCCACTGTGTTAAAGATGGACCAGCCCATCTGGTATTTGCCCTATGGCTAGTCCACCCTGGAGCATGGCTGGTTTCAGAGTAGTATGGGGAGAACACCCTTATTTAACAGCTAGGATGTTGTTTTAGAATACATTTGAATCTAGTCTGATTTTAACATCCCTGTCTGAGCATAATGGTTAATTGGTTTGACTAGATGTCTCCTAATGTGCAGTTCATTTGACATTTGAGTCATTTAGCAGACACTCTTCTCAAGAGTGACATACAATTAGTGCATTCATCTTAAGATAGCTAGGTGAGACAACAACACATCCCAATCGTATCAAGTACATTTTATTCTCAACAAAGTACACCACAAGATGTAAAGTGATTTGCAAGAATAATTCATGTGCAAGAATAAGTCTGGATGTTGGGAGGGGCGAGCCATCATCCCGGCTTGTCCAGGTGTGTGAGTTCTCATCAGTAGAGCGGAGGTTGATCCTGGCTATACCCCTGCAGCATTAAATGAGTGCCAAAAGGCATTATATCAGGGGCGGGAACACCAAATGCATAATTTAACATGAATTAACTGCGCTCAGCTCTTGAATTATCCAATGATGTGAGTGAGCACACATTTAATGAGATCTCTTATTCGCATACTTAAACATACCCCTCAAAAACATAGCCTTTTCCCTCAAAAAGCCATGTACCACTGATGTCTGTGAGTGGCTTCCCATAGCCCAAAGCGTGTAATATGAAGAGCACCAAAGGGCATGTATATTTCATACTTGTCTGACTTCCATTTTGGCGGTCCGGGAAGCGTGCACTGAAAGATTCCTTGCTTACCAAGAGTTCCACTTTCTTCGCAGCATTTTCAGTGTGGTGCCCTCCGCCCCCGCCTGTGACCTTTACAGATACACTTCAGAAATAAACATTGGGTGGGGTGGAGACACACTGAGGCAGAGCACAGGCCCAGAGAGAACGGACGCTGTACGCCTTGCTCTATTGATCACATCCCCACACACAGTAAGCCCGGCAATGTTCTGCTTCCCAGTCAATATCAGGGACAACAACATCCCACGTCCTCAATGAATACAACTATTGGCATAAAATGCAATAGCTGACACTTTCTTACTTCCAATCCCAATGTGTGTACAATGTGGAAATCTCTCAAATATCTGAATAAATAGCCTGCATTTTCCCTGTATCTGCATCTTTTCAGGAAGGAAAATAGGGTCTAGAATTTGGGAGGGAGACAACAGACTAATGTCATGGTTTCTCTCTGTAACTCTGGGAAGCGAATAGTGGCGATCCCAGACCATGCAGGGAGAGCTGAAATAGAAAATGACAGTTCTTTCATCCAATACATCATTTTAAGTCATGTTACGTTTCAATTGTGCTCTCTGTTATACTCTGCTAGAATAATGAAGAGGCACTCCTCTGTCAATCTGACAAGTCTGAAAGAATAATATCAATCTTGACTCTGATGGAAAAGTGGGGACTTGCGTGTTTTTCTACTTTTCCATTGCGTCTGCTTTTTTATTAGGCGCAAACATTCCAACGATAAAAATAACGATCTGCTTGTAACCACTATCAAAATCATGGACAGAGCCGTCAAACGAGATCAAAATTATAGCTTTAACCAGGTTTTGAAGCTATAAAGTGTTTGCTTGCAAAATGCCTGGTTGACAAACAATGGAGAAAGACAAGCTTATATTTTGGGGTTCTAAAAGGGTCCGACGGTTAAACTCAGCTCATTAGAAATGATTATCTTCTTAAATAATCAATGTCTATACATCGCTACACTAAAAGTTGAAAAAAATGTATGCACTACGAAGGTTTGAGCTGCAGTTTGATAGCAAAAGCATGAACATTTCAAAATGGAGTATTGGAAAATAAAATTCCTGGGATAATTGGCTGTAATGGTTCGATTTAGAGCAACCGCAACAACATATTGGTTTCATTATTGCAATCCGTTAGAGGGCTTTCACTCGAAAGAAATTGCATTGTCAAATCATCCAGTTCTGTGTTTGAATGAAAGGGGAGTGTGAGAAGCTGCAGGTGTGTCTCGGTAATGTATAGGTGTTCTTCAGGCATGCGCAACTCAATGAGATGATCACTACCTTTTGGGAACGAGGCAAACCAACCGTGTTGACCACATCCACAGGGAGACAACAACATTAAGCAACGGGACATCATTACTCTCCCTCTCTTCAAGTCTACTATCTTTCTCTTTCTTCCTTTCGCTCTCTCTCGATCTCTCTCAGAAATAATAAGCATCCTGTATACCTGAAGTAAACGTAACCTAAAGAATTGACTGGAGGATTGCACATAGAATAATCCGAAAACATGGAGAAACAAGGACGAATACCCCGTTTCATTTTAAACACAGGAACCCTCACCCACCTCCCAACCCCATCCCTCCCCTTCATGTCTGAGAACACAGATATACGGTGATAAGCAACAATGACAAAATGCTGGCCTTTGATAAGAGTCAGATGCTGCTGGGTGCTTATTGGCTCTTACCTGATGGATTGAGCAGTCGCCAGGTGATTGATGGATCTGGCCTCCCATTGGCTAGACAACTCAATGTCACATTGCTGCCTTCGTTCACAGTGATGTCTTCCGAAACTTTGTAAATGTTTGCCGGAACTGCAAGAGAAAGTGCCATTGGTCATTGTTTATTAATGTAGTAGTAAAAACATGGAGAGTAGCATTTCATCTAAAGCAGATGTAGTGGCTGTAAAAACAGACATGCATTTTTCTAATATCAGTAGAAGCATTTTCATTGGTAGGGCTCGAGTCTTCCTAAGAAGCGTGTAATGGATTTTCGAAGGCAAGAATAGGAACCACAGTGTAGTATTACATTGAATGAAGTATATGGTTTATGAAATATTCAAATACTACTAAATTGTGTCTACATGTCAAATGTAGACATGAGCAATTATCAACAACATTACGCAAACGGCTGTGGCATGAACATAATTCTTTACAATACGTTTGCCGCTGTGGAATAGGCTATATGTCCATTTTTTATGTATAGTTGAATGCAAAAGTTTGAATTCAAAAGTATTGCAATGTTAATTCAACAAGACAATGGAAGTTGAGAAGCAACTTCAAATGGAAAAGAGTTTCTGTACCTCAACCCAATCCATTACCCACCAAAAGATTCAATTAACTGAAACGCTAGGTGCATGACTTTGACTGATGTTCAAAGAAAGCCGAACGTTTGTCATCTGAATGTAATGTTTAATCGGCCTTCTACCTCTCAATTCTGATTTACTCTGCACCTAAACAAATAAAACAGGGAACGTATTACTCAGATAAAACTGCTCTGACAAATTAAGAAAGCGAGGTGCACTCCATTTTCTCATTGGTCAGCAATTCAACTGTAATCAATCTGAGTGCACAGAGAGGGCATACAGACATCATTGTGAATTTCAAAACTGTGGGTGGATGGAGGCGAGGTGTTGTATACGCATATCTTTGCTAGAAACTATTCTTCAATGACTTGTAAATGATGAATGGGGCAAAATACATAGAGTCATACAGAAACATTTCATTGTAGAAGTTGAACAAGTAGCTCAACGCGTACAAATGCACATATACTGCATATGTCCATATACCACTCTCAGGTATAATAAACATGTTCTATCGCATTCCCATGTCACCTAAAATAAGACGTGTTGTCGTCAAAGGTGAGTCAAACTTGTAGTTGCCATGCAGTTTGATACTTGACAACATGGAAAACATGTTCTATTTGTTGTCAAATAGGAATAATCAATACATCAGTGTGCCTCTGGATTTCCCCCCCAAAAGGTCTGTTTTTATACTGATACTGACCATGCAACGTCCCTTAGCTGATGCTTTATACTCTTCTCTAGATTCCCTCTCTTTGGCCAGTACAGCCTGTCCCTTTAATGACATCTGACAACATAGCTATTTTATTGCCAAACAACATTAAATGAAGCCATACAGAGTTATTGCATGAGTCAAATGACCACAGAAAGTGAAGATGTGTTTTTCGATAAGGGAAGGATTGAAGTGACAGGGAATCCAATAGCTTTTTCTCAAAGAAGCGGAATGGAAATATCAATGCTCTGATTGGCTGAATGAGGACCCGAGCATTAATCCAAACCAGGCCAGTCGCACAGATAAAAATTAGTTTGAGAGAAAACAACAGCTCCCAGACAGATAACCCTGTCACGTTCTAAAACAGAAATAGTCGAGGCGGTTCATGAGTCAAATGAATAAAGAGTCTAAACTCTAAACCATTTCAACATAGTGGCTATAGCTCCCAGCAAGGATTGCAATCTTAGTCATGGGTCAGCCTTCAAGGAACAATATTTGAAAGGGCAGTTCTTTGAAAAACTCTTTCCCTGGCTGCCCAGGATTCTAAAGCGACGTACAAGCGATTGTGTGAGGTCGATCTGACACACGAAGCCTAGAGAAATCATTTGCTGTTCCTGGTTAAATGGGATCAAATCGTAGCTTTAGCTTCTGCCAAAACATGTATTTTGCCTTTCAAGAAACACATGAATGATTTCATCTACAGGCTGAGAAAAGTAGTATCACCTTTTAACATTTCTTTCCCACATTTTTTATTTGAGCATTTTCAAATTTCTTTAAAATGATTGTAAATATTTTTTCGTTCCAACCTCGTCAACATAGTCACATTTTGAGTCAGCTTATTATATCCCAAAGACCAAGTGATCCGAGAAAAAAAGTGAAAAACAGATGTAGCACACAAATACAAACGTATCACGCAAATACATTGACCTATGCGTCAACTTTGACAATACAACTTCAAAGCCTTGGAAGCGTGAGAAACTACAACGTAATTAGAAGAAGCTTGTTGTATCACAAATCCATGTGATAATATAACCTGACAGTCAGCTTCAGGCTTTTCCTGGATTCCTGACGAGCCAAACCACCCAGGGAGGTAGCGATGATCAAAGTCCCAGAATGGTTAACCTCAGAGAAGTGTAAAGAAACCCAGCCGTACCGGCAGTGTCACAGATGTCCTGATCAATGTGTTTACTTTCAAGCCACAGCCTTTTAATCTAGCTATGACTCATCTTTAGCTGAACATGGTGGACAGAGAGAGAGAGAGACACACACAGAAAATAGAACAGAATTAGCTTGGTAGCTGATTAAGATTCTCACTATCGCACTCTGCCTGGCACATGCATGCACGCATGTACAACCATTTCAAGGTACTATGCATGAAATGAGCCTTCCAGTTGAAAGAGAGAGGATGACAACAACAGGTATTCCCAGACAAAAATGTCTCACACCTGCATTGTGTAATGTCTCAAACTACATTGAACAGAAATATAAACGCAACATGTAAAGTGTCGGTCCCATGTTTCACGGGCTGAATTAAAAGATTCAAGAAATGTTCCATACACACAAAAAGCTTATTTCTCAAAAACTTTGGGAAAAAATGTGTTTACATCTCGGTTAGTAAGCATTTCTCCTTTGCCAAGATAATCCAGGTGTGGCATATCAAGAAGCTGATTAAACAGCATGATCATTACACCGGTGCACCTTGTGCTGGGAACAATAAAAGGCAACTCTAAAGTGTGCAGTTTTGCCACACAACCACAGATGTCTCAAGTTGAGGGAGCGTGCAATTGGCATACTGACTGCAGGAATGTCCACCAGAGCTGTTGCCAGAAAATGTAATGTTCATTTCTCTACCATAAGCCACCTCCAACGTCACTTTAGAGAATTTGGCAGTAGGTACAGCCGGCCAAGTGCATGGCATTGTGTGGGTGAGCGGTTTACTGATGGCAAAGTTGTGAACAGAGTGCCCCATGGTGGCGGTGGGGTTATGGTATGGGCAGGCATAAGCTATGGACAACGAACACAATTGGCCCATTATGAGATCTATTTATTTTAACAGATGCATATCTGTATTCCCAGTCATGGGAAATCCATAGATTAGGGCCTAATGCATGTATTTCAATTGACTGATTTCCTTATATGAACTGTAACTCAGTAAAATCTTTGCATGTTGTGTTTATATTTCTGTTCAGTATACTTGCTATTCATGTAAAAATACAGGCGCATCATGCCAGGAACGTTGACCTTCCTACAAAATAATATCCTTCTATCGGTTATTTTTCCTAGTAGCAGTTTTTTTTGTGAAAGTCCTTTTCGTATACGATCAGTCGAAACAGCCTTTGGGTTAGTCTGGGTTAGTCTGCTATCAAGTAGAGCACCACACTTTGACGTACTCCATAGTCAAATCAATAACAAATCACAGTGAGGTATAATGTTACAACAGGTTAAAACAGAGATGTTTATATTTCCTTGAACACCAGTAATTCAGAGCTCTTTGAATAACTCTACTACCATACCAACTGACCTCTGTGGATCACTCCTTCTGTCTCTCCACCCACGGCATCCTGCCACATTCAGACATGACATTTGGACCGCTGATGTTACAGGCCCAAGTGTTGTCGAGGCAATTATGTTTCCGTAATTTGAATCATTAAAGCATAATCAGTGGAAAGCGCTCGCAGCACTGAGTTCTGCTTTTAGCACTAGCTGCCAATTACTTTCCTCGATGTGCAAAAAGGTCGTTAAACCGGGAACCTTTCAGATGACACAGAACAACCTCCTGAATGTTGTGACACCTCTGAAATGTAATAAAATCACCTCAAACAAGCTCATGACTGGCAGCTGGGTGCCTCCCCAAACCTTGACCCAAAGAGGCAATCTGTTACTGCGGAAACAGTGAGAATGACAGCCAGGCAATCTTGTCCATTCAAGGTCTTTAAAGGAGAGGCAACCATCAATTTAGTGGGCGTCTTCAGGATTGGGACTTTTGCGGTCAAAGTGTTTATGCATAAAGCCTACACTCCTCTTTCAAAAGCCCAGAGGACATGACACATACAAACATGTGTACGCTCTTGAACACTGTCATTGTGAGTCTGCTTGAGTAAGGCAGCATTGAAAAGTAAAAAGAACAGACACAATTAACCAAACTGTTCCTTTAAAAAAAATCCTCCTAACAGATTCTGTCAATAGAAAAATATTGTTGCAGGGAAGTAGAGCCTTGTGATCGGATTCATCGTTAGTTTGTCTATTTTTGTAAGCATACGCTTACATTTTCAATGCTCATAAACCTATGACTCATTGATCCTAGCCCCTTTGAATTCTTCATGGTGTCAATGTGAGTTACCACTATGACAAATCAGTATTTCACTAAATACGAACAAACTCTGGAGTTTGCCAGTTTCCTCATAATAACAAACAAGAACGTGACGCCAACATGTCTGATCAGAGACCTCGGGGTGCGTTTTTTTCTGCAGCGGCTGCCACTGTGGAGCTGAAAGAGATGGCACACTTTTAACAGGATACTGCAGTGCACAGAGCCACCGAGCAGTGGGTGCCTCGGCCCATTTCATTGTGCACTTCTGGCAGAACTGCTGGAGCTGCTGCTCGTAGCTGCTCCACCAACATAATCATCGCCAGCAGCACTCCATGATCTAAACTAAAGCTCTCTCTGAACTTTCAAAGGGGAGCGAGGACGTCAAATAGACTAATACCCATTGGAGGCACTTTTGAGCAAGGCTTTGTGTGGATGTGGAGAGACATTTGGAGGCAGTTCCTGCTGGCCAGATAAAGGTCTTCTTGAGGACAAATCCCAGATTAATTCAAATGTAGCTTTTTTTCTTTAGAGATGTTCCAGTGGAGGGCGGAGAGGTTTCCACAAGGGCAGAGACTCGTAAATCATACAAACAAATAATTGGTGTTTGTGTTGAAAGGAGAAAACAATGGGAAGGGAAAAGGTAGCGGCATTATTTCTAACTAGCCAACCGAAGCCCCAGCAGAGAGAAATGCATTGGCGCCCAATGAGCAGGACTTCAACTCGTGAAAAATTGTTGCTCTTTATAAATTCTACAAGCTATAATTCTTATCTCAAGTAAACTTGAATAAATGTACTGCCAGTTCAAGGCAATGTGTACTTTTATCCTTGGCGATCATCCGCATCGTTCAGGACGGCGTGTCAAAAACCCCAGATTCAATTTGTATTCAACACATATCATGATTTAATACCTTATAAAACGGAATGAGATGATAAGAAAACAAAGAGAGGAGATGACAACAGCTGGCTGGAGGAGAAACTCTTGGTGGTGACCTTTCCTTTTTAGAGGAACTTGGGTCTAACACTCCTTCCTGCTCTCTTGAGCTCTCAGTCCTCCAGCAAACTGGAACTTTCTGTAAAGCAGTGCTTTTGTTCATCCCTTATCTGCATGACTTCAAAAGTTACAATACATGACCAAAAGTATGTGGACACCTGCTCGTCGAATATCTTGTTCCACAATCATGAGCATTAACATGGAGTTGGTCCCCCCTTTGCTGCTAAAACAGCCTCTGTTCTTCTGGGAAGGCTTTCCATTAGATGTTGGAACATTGCTGCGGGGACTTGCTTCCATTCAGCCACATGAGCATGAGTGAGCTCGGACACTGATGTTGGGCGATTAGGACTGGCTCGCAGTCGGAGTTCGAATTCATCCCAAAGGTGTTCAATGGGGTTGAGGGCAGAGCTCTGTGCAGGCCAGTCAAGTTCTTCTACACCAATCTCGACAAACCATTTCCGATCTCGACAAACCACTTGGTGCACGGCGGCATTGTCATGCTGAAATAGGAATGGGCCTTCCCCAAACGGTTGCCACAATGTTGGAAGCACAGAATCGTCTAGAATGTCATTGTATGCTATAGCTTTAAGATTTCCCTTCACTGTAACTAAGGGCCCAGTCTGAACCATGATAAACAGCCCCAGACCATTAATCCTCCTCCACAAAACTTGACGGTTGGCACTATGCATTGGGGCAGGTAGCGTTCTCCTGGCATCCGCCAAACCCAGATTCATCCGTCGGACTTCCAGATGGTGAAGCGTGATTCATGACTCCAAAGAACCCGTTTCCAGTGCTCCAATGGTAGTGAGCTTTACACCACTCCAGCTGGCGCTTGACATTACCCCTGGTGATCTTAGGCTTGTGTGTGGCTGCTCAGACATGGAAACCCATTTCATGAAGCTCCCGACAAACAGTTCTTGTTCTGATGTTCCTTCCAGAGGCAGTTTGGTACTCGATAGTGAGTGATGCAACCGAGGACAGACAATTTTTATGCGCTACGTGCTCCAGCACTGAGAGGTCACGTTCTGTGAGCTTGTGTGGCCTAACACTTCACGGCTGAGCCATTATTGCTCCTAGACGTTTCCACTTCACAATAACAGCACTTACAGTTGCCCGGGAATTTGACAAATTGACTTGTTGGAAAGGTGGCATCCTATGACGGTGCCACATTGAAAGTCACTGAGCTCTTCAGTAAGGCCATTCTACTGCCAATGTTTGTCTATGGAGATTGCATGGCTGTGTGCTCGATTTTGTACACCTGCCAGCAATGGGTTTGGCTGAAATAAATTCATCCAGTAATTTGAAGGGTTGTCCACATACTTTTGTATATGTAGTGTATTTCTGGAGCAGGACAGCTATTTCCCTAGAACTAGCAAACAGCTACCGTTAGCATTGACCATTCGGATCAATTGTCTTAATTAATAACCTATGGAAAATATGCCAATAAGAATAGGAGGACACCTTACAAACTCAAGTGCAATCCAAGTTCAATTGAGGCTATAAATATAAGCTAATCATCATGTAATCTTATTGGTCAATGTGAACTGACAAATTATCGTAAATGGCCACGCTCACAAACAATCCTCCATCCAACCCCCCTCAAGTGAAAACTATAGATAAACTGTGTTATAGATTCCTATAACAAACCATGGTTTAGATTCAATCAGTTCAGCACTAATCCGTTGGAGCTCTCACATCTGTGAGTGGACACTTGTGTGGTCATTGCCACGAAGCCACAACCATCCCACTCGCGTTAGAAGTTAAGAACGAGAAAGTGTAGGCTATACATAAATAACGACCCTCAAACTGAAAATCATAAAATAAAATAATGAGGAATTCTATCAGCCTACTTGAGGTGTAGTTTACATCACACAATCCAGTGTTCGATTTCTTACCAATGCAAATCTGTGCAGCCAATGAAATATCCACGATAGGTAGGCTATAATGCCTGGACCCGTTTGTGGATTTCACAGCTCTAACGCAGTTCCACCTATAAAACTGTCATAAAAAACAGCACTGCGGTGTGTCGGCTAGCAGGAATCTGATTGAATCTAGCCCCATGTCCTGATTGAAGCCATGCTCACCTGCCCCTTTGGCAAAACATTTCTACAGCTAAAAGCACCAAGAACGCAGATTCTGGCAGTCAAACCGGCAATCAGAGCAGGTAATCAATTTCCCTTGATTGCTCTCCGTTCTGTGTAATAATGTTGGATTAGGTAAAGTGCAGGCTGGGATGGGAGGGAAAGACTATTAACTTGTCTCTCCAGAGTCAAGCCCTTTGAAACCCTGTACTTTACAGTCATTTGGATTAAACAAGCAACGGGATCAAGGTACTTTATTCAATTTAGTCTGATTGATAGCCAGGGTTGGGGAGTAACGGATTACAAAAAAAAACTACCTGTAATCTGTTACATTACCAGCAAAATTGTAATCAGATTACATTAACGTTTGAAAAACTAGATTATTACTTTGAGGATTACTTTTAAATTCAGAAAGGATGTTTGCGTAAAATAATATTTGACACTTCTGTTTTCTCAATGACATTCAAATCAGCATTGAAAAAAGGCGCAAGTTTAAGTTTGTTCCACCTGAGCGAGTCTAACCACAAATCAGAGACCACTATGATGACACAGCAAATGTGTTTGATGGATCACAGGAAAAGAGCAGGAATAGGCTTTTGTAGGCTACAGTCCAAGCTATGTCTTCCAATGGTGCGACTGCTGCCGGCATCCAAAGATTATCCCATTTGAACGCTTGGAGGTAAGGATGACAGCAGTGGTGTCGTCTATGGCATTACGGATATCACTTATTATTGATATCTAAATAGCGCATTGATGTGAATCACACTTCTGCTCTCTCATTTAGCTATTTGCGCCGTACGGATTGTGGTTGTTGTGGATGGCTGTTCACAAATCTAAATGTGTATTTGAACCCAATAATGGTTGAATTGAGGAAGTTTAAGCTGCCTATCAATCATTGTTTTTGAAACCAGTGACCAGTGAAAAATGAGCTGTTGCAACAGCTGCATAGTGCAGATCCCAGCCTATTGGAATAAAAGTTCAGGCTTTAATTGCTCAATTTAATTCATGCTGATAAAAAAAATATCCATAGGCCTAATGGACACATGCTCAAACTTGCACACTTTAGATAGACTTAAAAAGGGCAATCTGTAGTTGCTACATACATTTTTGGACCTATGGGATTACACTAAGGAACCCGTGCTACAATCTTATCGATGTAAGCATTCCTTTCCTTTGCCTTAGGTTCAACTGAATATCACATGCCTATCAAACAGTTTTGTTGTTGTGTTTGGTTTGTGCTTACATCTGGTAAGAGACCACCGTTGAATTACGATGTAAGTTTTTATTTTTTATTATTTCATGCCAACAAACGTACACTGTTATATTTACGTAACAGCAAAAGCATGTCTTTTTTTATTGTGTGGTCAAATAAAATAGCAAAATGGACGTTCCAATTCTCTGAATAAGAAATGAGAAAGCTAGGGCAGCAACCTGTACAGAAAGACTGCATAAACACTGCTAAAGCAGGACTGATTGGACCACCAGACTCCAAGTTGCACTTGATTATCAAACAAGAACAATGCAGTTCTTGGTTAGTATGCGGTTCTCTTCTATTTCCATTTCAACTTGATGTAACGAGAAGCAATCTGAACAAGAATCAACCAGACCCAATGGCATTGACTGAGTGACTGATGTTTCTATCCAGACTATTAGCCTGGCTTGAGCTTCATATACTCTGACTGCTAGTACTGAACAGCTGTGGTAGTGGGGAGACCAGGGAGATATCTGACTGTATCTGAAAACCTCCCAGTGTCAAATCTGTCTGCTGTTTTGGTCGACTGCCTTCAGTAAGGATGGATTAGCCTACTCCTCTCTGTAATGCCTTAGGCATACATACATGTACTTACCAAGTGGCAGTGGCGGAAAAAGTACTTGATTTTCATACTTGAGTAAAAGTAAAGATACCTTAATAGAAAATGACTCAAGTAAAAGTGAAAGTCACCCGGTAAAATACTACTTGAGTATAAGTATAAAAGTATTTGGTTTTAAGTAAGTAAATGGAATTGATAAAATGTCCTTAAGTATCAAAAGTAAAAGAAAAAGTATAAACCATTCAAGTTCCTTATTGTAAGCAAACCAGACGGCACAATCTTTTTTATTGACAGATAACCAGGGGCACACTCCAACACTCAGACATAATTTACAAACAAAGCATTTGTGTTAAGTGAGTCCACCAGATCAGAAGAACAAGGGATGACCGGGGATGTTCTCTTGATACGTGTGTGAATTCGACCATTTTCCTGTCAACAAGTAACTAGTACTTTTGGGTGTCAGGGAAAATGTATGGAGTAAAAAGTACATTATTTTCTTTAGGAATGTAGTGAAGTAAAAGGAAAAGTTGGCAAAGATATAAATAGTAAAGTAAATATACCCCAAAAAACAACGTAGGTAGTACTTTAAAGTATTTTTTACTTAAGTACTTTACACCACTGCCAAGTGGTGCACTTGAAAAGCTTTTCAGCTCAAAGGAGAAATAACACAATATGGTACACAATATGTACCTGTACACTTAATAACTAACCAATACATTGAAAGCCTCTCCATTTAATAATTGTGCATCATCTGTTGAGGTATAGTATTGTAATTATAGCTAGTTGTGTGTCGTTTACAACAGCACTCACACATCTATGTATAAACCATAAAAGACTGTAATATCATAAATGCAGAGACAGTTTCCCCCCCCCCCCCCCCTTTGCCCTCAGAACGGCCTCAATTTGTCGGGGCATGGACTCTAGAAGGTGTCGAAAGCGTTCCACGGGGATGCTGGCCCATGTTGACTCCAATGCTTACAAACGTTGTGTCATGTTGGCGGGATGTCCTTTGGAGGGTGGACCATTCTTGATACACTCAGGGAACTGTTGAGCGTGAAAAACCTGGCAGCCTTGCAGTTCTTCACACACTCAAACCGGTGCGCCTGGCACCTACTACCGCACCCCGTTCAAAGGCACTTACTGTAAATCTTTTGTCTTGCCCATTCACTCTCTGAATGGCACACATACACAATCATAATCAGTCATAATTGACTTGAGGCTTAAAAATCCTTCTTTAACCTGTCTCCTGCCCTTCATCTACACTGATTGAAGGTGGCATCAATAAGGGATAATAGCTTTCACCTGGATTCACCTGGCCAGTCTATGTCATGGAAAGACCAGGTCCTAATGTTTTGTACACTCAATGTATATTCCAGAAGGAGTTTGTAGATATACACTCGACAAATTGTGTTAATGTGTCAGACTCAGTGTTCAGAGCAGCCAAAGAAGTGTACTGTAGCCTACAGGTTATAATATGGGAATGTATAGTGAACACACGTCTTGAGGGCTTAGTGTGGAAATGCTATATCAAATCAAATCAAATTTATTTATATAGCCCTTCGTACATCAGCTGATATCTCAAAGTGCTGTACAGAAACCCAGCCTAAAACCCCAAACAGCAAGCA
Source organism: Oncorhynchus nerka (assembly GCF_034236695.1). Classification (NCBI taxonomy): domain Eukaryota; kingdom Metazoa; phylum Chordata; class Actinopteri; order Salmoniformes; family Salmonidae; genus Oncorhynchus; species Oncorhynchus nerka. Next base: position 45,095,438 of record NC_088406.1, read on the forward strand.
ATGCAGGTGTAGAAGCACGGTTTTATATCAGTTTTATGGCCAAACAAAATGGCCCTCTAGACAGCTGGAGAACGGAGAACTATTTTAGTCTGTGCAGTCAACTAAACACATTTATTAGAAAACGCCTAACATGCCAATGAAACACAAACTAATAACAGGTGTCATTGCTGAGTCTAAGCTCTCTTTTCTACTATATTTAGATATGCATTGGATGCTAGTCAAAAGGCTATTTTCTGATAATAATCTACAGCTGTAGGATCTTAATTTGAGACAGTTTGCTACAGCAGGGAAAAAAAGGTGCTGCAACAGGAAATGTGAATTACTATGTGGGGGGGGGTCTGAAATTTCAAAGTCTGAAAGTCTGAAATTTCAAAGTGGAAATGACAAACTTTAGAAGCTCTTTTATACCTCAAACACAGTACAAGTCTGCATTGTACAAGTGCATGAACATTCTCCGCAACAAAAGATAGACCAGATGAATATCCTACATCTGTAGGTCATATTTCTGACCTTCAGCATTAGTGCAATAAAAATGTTCAAACTATAAGCTTTCATAACTGATCATTAGCATTCGTCACTTAACCCCATTTTGTGTGTGTGGTTATGAGTGCAAAAGTGAATGTCAAAACAAAGTGAAGTTAAAAAAAAAGTCATCTATTCAACATTTTGTGCTGTCAACAAAACAACATCCTTAATAACAGGTGCTACCCTATTTCAGAGTGACAACTATGCTTGGCACGTAAGCACCAATGGATATTGATGTCTAATGCATCTGTTTTTATCTCAATATCAATTCATAACAATTAAGTACCTTTAGTGTGACTGTTTTCAATGAAAATGGTCAAAAATAAACTAAATCGCTTCGTAGCAAAGAGCAATTTCTCAAGCAAGAATTTTGCTAGGACTGGGAGTGGTATGAGTAGGGAGGGAAAAACTGAAAACTAGCTGTTATTGGCAGAGAGGTTTGGAACTCTCGTGTTGGGTTAAATGCGGAAGACACATTTCAGTTGAAGGCATTCAGTTGTACAACTGATGAGGTATCCCCTTTCCCTCTCTTATCGCTCTATTTACCAATTAACCGCCTGGTGATACAGAAACTGAAATGTCAGGCAGTTTTTTTAAACAGCTCTTAAACTAAAAGGGCATTATTATAATTTTCACAATTTCACAGTATTATTCAAACCTCATAGTGTGGATATATATATATATATGTGTGTTATTTCATAGTTTTGATGTCCATTATTATTCTGCAATGTAAAAAATAGTAAAAGTATAGAAAAACCCTTGAATGAGAAAGTGTGTCCAAACTTTTTACAGGTACTGTATACAGTTTTTCCAACAATTGTTTACAGACAGATTATTTCACTGTATCACAATTCCAGTGGGTCAGAAGTTTACATACACTAAGTTAACTGTGCCTTTGAACAGCTTGGAAAATTCCAGAAAATTATGCCATGGCTTTAGAAGCTTCTGATAGGCTAATTGACATCATTTGAGTCAATTGGAGGTGTACCTGTGGATGTATTTCAAGGCCTACCTTCAAACTCAGTGCCTCTTTGCATGACATCATGGGAAAATCAAAAGAAATCAGCCAAGACCTCCAAAAAATTGGAGACTTCCACAAGTCTGGTTCATCCTTGGGTGCAATTTCTAAACGCCTGAAGGTACCACGTTCATCTGTACAAACAATAGTATGCAAGTATAAACACCATGGGACCATGCAGCCGTCATACCGCTCAGGAAGGAGACGCGTTCTGTCTCCTAGAGATGAATGTACTTTGGTGCGAAAAGTGCAAATCAATCCCAGAACAACAGCAAAGGGCCTTGTGAAGATGCTGGAGGAAACAGATCCAAAAGTATCTATATCCACAGTATATCGAGTCCTATATCGACATAACCTGAAAGGCCGCTCAGCAAGGAAGAAGCCACTGCTCCAAAACCGCCCAGGTGCAGGGGACAAAGATCGTACTTTTTGGAGAAATGTCCTCTGGTCTGATGAAACAAAAATAGAACTGTTTGGCCATAATGACCATAGATATGTTTGGAGGAAAAATGGTGAGGCTTGCAAGCTGAAGAACGCCATCCCAACCGTGAAGCACGGGGGTGGCAGCATCATGTTGTGGGGGATGCTTTGCTGCAGGAGGGACTGGTGCCCTTCACAAAATAGATGGTATGATGAGGGAGGAAAATTAAGTGGACGTATTGAAGCAACACCTCAAGACATCAGTCAGGAAGTTAAAGCTTGGTCGCAAATGGGTCTTCCAAATGGACAATGACCCCAAGCATACTTCCAAAGTTGTGGCAAAATGGCTTAAGGACAACAAAGTCAAGGTATTGGAGTGGCCATCACAAAGCCCTGACCTCAATCCCATAGAAAATGTGTGGGCAGAACTGAAAAAGTGTGTGCGAGCAAGGAGGCCTACAAACCTGACTCCGTTACACCAGCTCTGTCAGGAGGAATGGGCCAAAATTCACCCAATTTATTAGGGGAAGCTTGTGGAAGGCTACCCAAAACGTTTGACCCAAGCTAACCAATTTAAAGGCAATGCTACCAAATACTAATTGAGTGTATGTAAACATCTGAACCACTGGGAATGTGATGAAATAAATAAAAGCTGAAATAAATAATTCTCTCTACTATTATTCTGACATTTCACATTCTTAAAATAAAGTGGTGATCCTAACTGACCTAAGACAGGGAATTTTTACTAGGATTAAATGTCAGGAATTGTGAAAAACTGAGTTTAAATGTATTTGGCTAAGGTGTATGTAAACTTCCAACTTCAACTGTATATAGAGTGGCAAAAAAAAGTATGTGAACCCTTTGGAATTACCTGGATTGGTCATTAAACTTGGTCTGATCTTCATCTAAGTCGCAACAATAGACAAACATAGTGTGCTTAAACTAAAACATACAAATTATTGTATTTTTCTTGTCTATATTGAATACATCATTTAAACATTCACAGTGTAGGTTGGAAAAACTATGTGAACCCCTAGGCTAATGACTTCTCCAAAAGCTAATTGGAGTCAGGACTCAACTAACCTGGAGTCCAAACAATGAGACGAGATTGAAGATGTTGGTTAGAGCTGCCTTGCCCTATAAAAACACCCACAAAGTGTGAGTTTGCTATTCACAAGAAGCATTGCCTGATGTGAACCACACCTTGAACAAAAGAGATCTCAGCAGACCTAAGATTAAGAATTGTTGACTTGCATAAAGCTGGAAAGGGTTACCAAGTATCTCTAAAAGCCTTGATGTTCATCAGTCCATGGTAAGACAAATTGTCTATAAATGGAGAAAGTTCAGCCCTGTTGCTCCTCTCCCTAGGAGTGGCCGTCCTGCAAAGATCACAGAGCAGAATGCTCAATGAGGTCAAGACGAATCCTAGAGTGTCAGCGAAAGATTTACAGAAATCTCTGGAACATGCTAACGTCTCTGTTGACGAGTCTATGATACGTAAAACACTAAACATGAATGATGTTCATGAGAGGACACCACGGAAGAAGCCACTGCTGTCCAAAAAACCCCATTGCTGCACATCTGATGTTTGCAAAAGTGCACCTGGATGTTCCACAGTGCTATTGGCAAATTATTCATTGGAAAGATGAAACTACAGTTGAGGTGTTTGGAAGGAACACACAACACTATTTGTGGAGAAAAAATGGCACAGCATATACCAACATCAAAACCTCATCCCAACTGTAAAGTATGGTGAATGGTGCATCATGGTTTGGGGCTGCTTTGCTGCCTCAGGGCCTGGACAGGTTGCTATCATCGGCGGAAACATGAATTCCCAAGTTTATCAATACATTTTGCAGGAGAATGTTAGGCTATCTGTCCGCCAATTGAAGCTCAACATAAGTTTGGTGATGCAACAGGACAACGACCCAAAACACAGAAGTAAATCAACAACAGAATGGTTTCAACAGAAGAAAATAAACCTTCTGGAGTAGCCCGGTCAGAGTCCTGACCTCAACCCGATTGAGATGCTGTGGCATGACCTCAAGAGAGCAGTTCACACCAGACACCCCAAGAATATTGCTGAACTGTAAAGCGGAAGGGTCCAAATGTCCTCCTGACCGTTGTGCAGGTCTGATCCGCAACTATAGAAAACATTTGGCTGAGGTTATTGCTGCCAAAGGAGGGTCAACCAGTTATTAAATCCAAAGGTTCACATACTTTTCCCACCCTGCATTGTGAATGTTTACACGGTGTGTTCAATAAAGACATGAAAACGTACAATTGTTTGTGTGTTATTAGCTTAAGCAGACTGTGCTTGTCTGTTGTTGAGACCTAGATGAAGATCAGATCACATTTTATGACCAATTTATGCAGAAATACAGGCATTTCCAAAGGGCACACATACTTTTCTCTTACCACTGAATGTGTGTGTGTGTGTGTGTGTGTGTGTGTGTGTGTGTGTGTGTGTGTGTGTGTGTGTGTGTGTGTGTTTTTTTGACTGCACAACGCCTTTAAGCCCTCAGAGGATAATCATTATTTTGTTCATTTCAAATAAAGATAATCGTCTGTAGTGGTAATAATATGAATAGTATAGCTCTTTTGATTATACAAAAATAACCTCAAAGTGCATATGATGGGCTGAAGGGAGATGTGTGTCTGAATGAGCAGAATCAGTCAACTAATCCAACAATAGCACAGATCCCTTCAACAAAAAGCTACTATTGGGTTGTAGGAGTGAATGATTGATAGGACAAGACATTCACAGTTCTGGGGCCTAAGTCTTTTCAGTCCTGAAATTGGACCATTGGCCAGCTCTTTCACAGTTGACGATAAGAGTGAGAGCAAGGCCCTAACAGTGTGAACGACCTGTGTTGAGTGGCAGAGTGCCCAAAATGAGCATACTGCTGACCTGAGGACTGTTGTAGGGCCTAGACAGCCTGACATAGGTGAAAGGACCCTATTAAAGCAAAGCTGGGGAGAGGATATTGTCAGACCAGTTGCCAGGTGAGACAGAGAGCATGTGGCCAGGACAGCACTCCATTTTCCATACATAACATCTAAAGAGGTTGGCCATCTATATTACAGTCTTGAAAAGTGGAAAAATGATGGGACGGGCCTGTACTTATCCTCTGAAACATGGCAGCCCTACACCTGAAGCCCTATTGATGTGTCTGAAAATACGTGTGTCCGCGCGATGGCCCCATTTAAATGCATGAGGTGCCTCTTCTACCGAGCATAAAAAAGATTAAAGGAGATGCCTTTTTCCCCCTTCATTTCAGCCAAGTCAGCCAAAGAGAAAACGGAATACTAAATTGTTTCTTTCATTAAAACATCAAGGAGTCCGTTTCGTTAAGGGGTTCAAAGGCGACAGACAATATCTGCAGTTGTGTAGTGTGTCGCGTTCTCTTCCTCCCATACAGTCGCTGAAATAATGGGCAAGGAGAAGACAGCCATTCTTCTCCAGGGGGGTGGACTGGCGGCGGGGAACAGCCACCGATCCACTTGGTAGCGGAAGTGTTAAAGCCGCCACCAAAAAGACAGACTAGTAACACAATATGTCTGACAATGGCCTTGGCAATAAGGAGCCTTTCAGCAAGGAAAGGTGGGTGGGGGAGATGGCTTCCTGAAGGACCACTAAAAGGTTCCCGACTGTCCCATGATAATTGGTAAAGGTCAGTTCCTCCTCCTTGTGCAGACTTCAAAGTAGAACTGCTTTACACCCCCCCCCCCCAGCCGCTCTTTAGAGTGACACGCTGCCTTCACCATCTCCTTAGTAAGTGCCTCGGTTCACCCCGTTAAATACCACACCATTGTGATTCAGGGCTAAATGTGGACAAAGCCATTGTGGATCACCTCTGTATTGATCGGAGATAAAGGAATCACCATGGAGATCCTCTATGACGCTGATTGAGATGAAACTGCACTTATCTATCGCTATGAACACGAAATTGGAATTAGCTCGACAGCTATTTGTATGACCAAATAAATTGAATGTCAATCAATTCCGGTCGCAGTTGTAAATGAGAACTTGTTCTCAACTGGCCTACCTGGTTAAATAAAGGTGAAAGAAAAAATTCCTTTCATTAACTGCCACTTTGATTGACTCAAAATGTGGCATGTGGACTTCATCCTAATCATGAACTAAATAGCCAAACCTCATGCATTGAAAGACAGCTGAGGAAACCCAGGTGGAGGTTGCTGACGGATATACATACGGCGATGCTAAAGCAAACACAAAGTAGTTCAAATCTCGGATCGGACTTATTCGGTAAACAGGTAGGAGTTTATAGTAGTATCTCTACTCACTGCACGGTGGATCTGTGTGCTTGTCTGCTAAGATCCCGCATTGCTGCTCGGCACTCTAATATAAATTATTTTGATTTCTTAACAAAGAATGAAAAATGCTGACATTAATTTATAAGTGACCAAAATCAATTCTGATAAAAAAAAATCTGCTGACAAAACGGTGATGTTTGCTGCACAAAAAAAAACAGATTACTGCTGCCTGCTGCAATAGGAGGCATCACGGGATCTATTTTATTGACAGATTTCAATGGTCTCAAACATTTGGCACATGACCAGCATACACTAATGCACAAATTGCTCTTGACACACTGTCATATGCTCAGCAAACACCAAAGTCAACCAATGGTGTCGGGGTATCCTAGTCACACAGATTTTCAATGGCTCCACGTCAACGGCTAGCTCGGGTTGCCTCAAGATCAAAAGCGAAAGGGTTGGGAAAATCGCCATATTATGATTCATATCATGTGCAATGACCCTGTCTTTAAAGCACCGATGCCTAGAAGTGTGCTGCAAGTCCATGGCTTTATTATTCACAGAAAATGTACTTTGTCTGATCATTTGTTTTCCAATTACACTGGTGTCCCTGCTTGCAGACATTGTGTCAGATGCGGTGACATGAGCATGGTCTCTGATAGCTAACTAGCAGGCAGAGGCGGCGTTGCTGCTGCGGTTGGAGAAATGTTCATACCGTTTCATACCACTTTTTTTCACTCAGCTTTTGGATTTTCTTGTTTGTGTCGTTGGAAGGGAAACCACACCCACTTCATCCGGCAGACATTCCCCCTTAAGCTATGTGCAAAAAAAGGTTGGATTCAGCAGTAAATGGGTGTTGGATAATTGAATGAAGTGATGACGGTGTGACTTTCCCCTATAGCCAATTCGAATTCTACTATTACTAACACAGTGGGATGTGATATGGGCTTTCAATATGAAGCCATTAGTTTCATCATGGGGGGGGGGAGGAAATTAATGAAATGCTTCACATAGGAAGAAGTAAGCTGTCACATTGTTATAAAAATCACCATAGGAGTTGGCAAGACAGCATAAACAGATCTGGGACCAGGCTAATGTCAGCCCATATCCACATAACAGTTGAAGTCTACAGTAGGACTATTGGAGAGAAAAAAGTAAAGAAGGACGAAATACAATGTAGAATCAATGTTTAGCTCTAAATGTCAAAGTCATGAAATATGTGCAGATAAATGGAAACACATGAAGACTATATGAGAAATACCAATGATCAAGCAGTGTCTAATGGAACCCAATGGGATTCTGGTAACAGGGAAGAATTTGCTGGGACAGATCCACTTAGAACACGGCACAAGCATCAATTCATGTATTGAACTTTTAGTGCTATGAATCGTAAGTTCATCGCTATGTGACGGCGTTCTCCTGTAGCTTTTGTGTGGTAAAATGCTATTTTAGGATCTTTTCCATCCCTAATCACTATTTGTCTGAGATGAATTTCCAATAGGGGGTGGTGCTGCAATCAATGGGGATGTTAGACAAAAAATAGACACAATTATTGCACAAACAAACACATTATAGCACATACTAATCAACGTTAAGGGGTTAACTTGAATTTCAGCTTCAGCTTCGATGTGCAGTGCAAGTGTACCAAGATGAAGATAAAGAACTACTGGAAATTGCTTCAGGGGAAACGGCAAGAAACAAGACCTCACAATTAAGGGCCTCAGATCTACATTCTGCCGGGCAGACAGACATCTCCTTGTCTTCCATACTGTGTGGACAGTTGATAAGGAGTTCTTGACAGCCAAAGAGAACTCCCTGTCAGCTGTCCAGATAACATGGAAGACAATGAGATTACAGAGACCTATAGGTGGGCTGCTGGTTGATGGAGGACAATGGTGGGCTGTCAGTCTTGAGACAAGCAGCCATGTACATGGTTACCATACTAGAACGCATTGATTACTTTACATGCATAAGGAATGCACATGTTAGGGGTCAAGAAAGGGTCAAGAGGAACTAGTTGGGTGGAAAGTCACTTAGTGATATGGAAAGTTACTGAGTGAGAAAAGGGGAAGTGCAGAAAGGTCATTTCTGTTCAAATATGTTACTGTTGAATATGAATGTTCCTAAGGAGGGAGGCAACGGGCGACAGTCTAATTTCAGTTCTTGATAAGGTAGACCCGTTTCTGAGGAACCAGGACCATGAGGGATGTAGACAGATGAAAAGAGAAGACACTGCTGGGAGGGGTGCCACAGGGGCCTGAAGGTAGAAATATGGACTTGTGTGGCTTGTATGTTGTCTTTGCAGCTGTATGACACAGTGAGTAAACTTGGTTAAAGCTTTTTCGAGTCGTCCGTTTCAGTTTTTACTTTTTATTTTTTTTTTTTTTTTTTTTTTTTCACCTTTATTTAACCAGGTAGGCTAGTTGAGAACAAGTTCTCATTTGCAACTGCGACCTGGCCAAGATAAAGCATAGCAGTGTGAACAGACAACACAGAGTTACACATGGAGTAAACAATTAACAAGTCAATAACACAGTAGAAAAAAAGGGGAGTCTATACACAATGTGTGCAAAAGGCATGAGGTAGGCGAATAATTACAATATTGCAGATTAACACTGAAGTGATAAATGATCAGATGATCATGTACAGGTAGAGATATTGGTGTGCAAAAGAGCAGAAAAGTAAATAAATAAAAACTGTGGGGATGAGGTAGGTGAAAATGGGTGGGCTATTTACCAGTAGACTATGTACAGCTGCAGCGATCGGTTAGCTGCTCAGATAGCTGATGTTTGAAGTTGGTGAGGGAGATAAAAGTCTCCAACTTCAGCGATTTTTGCAATTCGTTCCAGTCACAGGCAGCAGAATACTGGAACGAAAGGCGGCCGAATGAGGTGTTGGCTTTAGGGATGATCAGTGAGATACACCTACTGGAGCGCGTGCTACGGATGGGTGTTGCCATCGTGACCAGTGAACTGAGATAATGCGGAGCTTTACCTAGCATGGCCTTGTAGATGACCTGGAGCCAGTGGGTCTGGCGACGAATATGTAGCGAGGGCCAGCCGACTAGAGCATACAGGTCGCAGTGGTGGGTAGTATAAGGTGCTTTAGTGACAAAACGGATGGCACTGTGATAAATTGCATCCAGTTTGCTGAGTAGAGTGTTGGAAGCCATTTTGTAGATGACATCGCCGAAGTCGAGGATCGGTAGGATAGTCAGTTTTACTAGGGTAAGCTTGGCAGCGTGAGTGAAGGAGGCTTTGTTGCGGAATAGAAAGCCGACTCTTGATTTGATTTTCGATTGGAGATGTTTGATATGAGTCTGGAAGGAGAGTTTGCAGTCTAGCCAGACACCTAGGTACTTATAGGTGTCCACATATTCAAGGTCGGAGCCATCCAGGGTGGTGATGCTAGTCGGGCATGCGGGTGCAGGCAGCGATCGGTTGAAAAGCATGCATTTGGTTTTACTAGCGTTTAAGAGCAGTTGGAGGTCACGGAAGGAGTGTTGTATGGCATTGAAGCTCGTTTGGAGGTTAGATAGCACAGTGTCCAATGACGGGCCGAAAGTATATAGAATGGTGTCGTCTGCGTAGAGGTGGATCAGGGAATCGCCCGCAGCAAGAGCAACATCATTGATATATAGAGAGAAAAGAGTCGGCCCGAGAATTGAACCCTGTGGCACCCCCATAGAGACTGCCAGAAGACCGGACAGCATGCCCTCCGATTTGACACACTGAACTCTGTCTGCAAAGTAATTGGTGAACCAGGCAAGGCAGTCATCCGAAAAACCGAGGCTACTGAGTCTGCCGAAAAGAATATGGTGATTGACAGAGTCGAAAGCCTTGGCAAGGTCGATGAAGACGGCTGCACAGTACTGTCTTTTATCGATGGCGGTTATGATATCGTTTAGTACCTTGAGTGTGGCTGAGGTGCACCCGTGACCGGCTCGGAAACCAGATTGCATAGCGGAGAAGGTACGGTGGGATTCGAGATGGTCAGTGACCTGTTTGTTGACTTGGCTTTCAAGACCTTAGATAGGCAGGGCAGAATGGATATAGGTCTGTAACAGTTTGGGTCCAGGGTGTCTCCCCTTTGAAGAGGGGGATGACTGCGGCAGCTTTCCAATCCTTGGGGATCTCAGACGATATGAAAGAGAGGTTGAACAGGCTGGTAATAGGGGTTGCGACAATGGCGGCGGATAGTTTCAGAAATAGAGGGTCCAGATTGTCAAGCCCAGCTGATTTATACGGGTCCAGGTTTGGCAGCTCTTTCAGAACATCTGCTATCTGGATTTGGGTAAAGGAGAACCTGGAGAGGCTTGGGCGAGGAGCTGCGGGGGCGGAGCTGTTGGCCGAGGTAGGAGTAGCCAGGCGGAAGGCATGGCCAGCCGTTGAGAAATGCTTGTTGAAGTTTTCGATAATCATGGATTTATCGGTGGTGACCGTGTTCCCTAGCCTCAGTGCAGTGGGCAGCTGGGAGGAGGTGCTCTTGTTCTCCATGGACTTCACAGTGTCCCAGAACTTTTTGGAGATGGAGCTACAGGATGCAAACTTCTGCCTGAAGAAGCTGGCCTTGGCTTTCCTGACTGACTGCGTGTATTGGTTCCTGACTTCCCTGAACAGTTGCATATCGCGGGGACTATTCGATGCTATTGCAGTCCGCCACAGGATGTTTTTGTGCTGGTCGAGGGCAGTCAGGTCTGGAGTGAACCAAGGGCTGTATCTGTTCTTAGTTCTGCATTTTTTGAACGGAGCATGCTTATCTAAAATGGTGAGGAGGTTACTCTTAAAGAATGACCAGGCATCCTCAACTGACGGGATGAGGTCAATGTCCTTCCAGGATACCCGGGCCAGCTCGATTAGAAAGGCCTGCTCACAGAAGTGTTTTAGGGAGCGTTTGACAGTGATGAGGGGTGGTCGTTTGACTGCGGCACCGTAGCGGATACAGGCAATGAGGCAGTGATCGCTGAGATCCTGGTTGAAGACAGCGGAGGTGTATTTGGAGGGCCAGTTGGTCAGGATGACGTCTATGAGGGTGCCCTTGCTTACAGAGTTAGGGTTGTACCTGGTGGGTTCCTTGATGATTTGTGTGAGATTGAGGGCATCTAGCTTAGATTGTAGGACTGCCGGGGTGTTAAGCATATCCCAGTTTAGGTCACCTAACATAACAAACTCTGAAGCTAGATGGGGGGCAATCAATTCACAAATGGTGTCCAGGGCACAGCTGGGAGCTGAGGGGGGGTCGGTAGCAGGCGGCAACAGTGAGAGACTTATTTCTGGAGAGAGTAATTTTCAGAATTAGTAGTTCGAACTGTTTGGGTATGGACCTGGAAAGTATGACATTACTTTGCAGGCTATCTCTGCAGTAGACTGCAACTCCTCCCCCTTTGGCAGTTCTATCTTGACGGAAGATGTTATAGTTGGGTATGGAAATCTCTGAATTTTTGGTGGCCTTCCTGAGCCAGGATTCAGACACGGCAAGGACATCAGGGTTAGCAGAGTGTGCTAAAGCAGTGAGTAAAACAAACTTAGGGAGGAGGCTTCTGATGTTGACATGCATGAAACCAAGGCTTTTTCGATCACAGAAGTCAACAAATGAGGGTGCCTGGGGACATGCAGGGCCTGGGTTTACCTCCACATCACCCGCGGAACAGAGAAGGAGTAGTATGAGGGTGCGGCTAAAGGCTATCAAAACTGGTCGCCTAGAGCGTTGGGGACAGAGAATAAGAGGAGCAGGTTTCTGGGCATGGTAGAATATATTCAGGGCATAATGCGCAGACAGGGGTATGGTGGGGTGCGGGTACAGCGGAGGTAAGCCCAGGCACTGGGTGATGATGAGAGAGGTTGTATCTCTGGACATGCTGGTTGTAATGTGTGAGGTCACCGCATATGTGGGAGGTGGGACAAAGGAGGAATCAGGGGTATGAGGAGTGGGACTAGGGGCTCCATAGTGAACTAAAACAATGATAACTAACCTGAGCAACAGTATACAAGGCATATTGACATTTGAGAGAGACATACAGCGAGGCATACAGTAATCACAGGTGTTGAATTGGGAAAGCAAGCTAAAACAGTAGTTGAGACAACAGCTAATCAGCTAGCACAACAACAGCAGGTAAAATGGCGTTGACTAGGGAACGGGGCCGACAGATAAAACAAACAAGCAGAATGGAGTACCGTGATTAATGGACAGTCCAGCGTGCATCAGCTATGTAGCCAAGTGATCAGTGTCCAGGGGGCAGCGGTGGATGGGGCAGGGGAGCTGGACTGGCGAGTGTTATCCAGGTTAAAAAACTAACAATGACTAAATAGCTTGTAGCTAGTTTGCTGGTTAGCTTCTGGAGGTTCTTGAGTGTGTTCTAAAAATTAAAAATAATAGCGATTCCGTATCACATTGGGTGAGGCAGGTTTCCGGAAGGTATAAACAAATTTTAAAGAAAATCGGGAAGAGATAGAAAGTACATATGGGCCACTGAGTGTTTGGGACGCGGTGATGCATACGGTTAGCAGGCCTGTGCTAACAAGCTAAGAGTTAGCAGGCCGGGGTAAATAAGGTAGTAGTTAGCGGACCTGGGCTAAACAAGCTAGCAGTTAGCAGGCCGAATTAGCAGGCAAGGAGATAGCGAGGGCTAGAGAGTTAGCCTTTGGGGGACGTCGCGATGGGGTGAGTCTGTTTATTCCTCTTCATGCGGTGACATCGATAGACCGGTCGTGGGTCCGGGTATTGTAGCCCAGGAGTATGCTACAGGTGCTCTGGCCAGGCTAGCTTCAAGCTACGTGGGTGGAAACGCTAGCCAGGCGTAATCAACCAGGGTTGCGGTTTAGCTCGATAGCTAGTTGTGAAGATCCAGTTGAATTTTTTTTTTCTGTTTGCGGTGGGAATCCGGGGATAAAAAATAAATAGGTCCGTTATGCTCTGGTTAGCGTCGCGTTGTTCGAACTGGCGAGAGCTTTCCGAGCTAAAGGTTAGCTGATGACCGGTTAGCTGAAGACCGCTAGCATAGCTGGTGGTTAGCTGGCTAGCTTCAGTTGAGAGGTTCCGGTTCCGAAGTAAATATAAATACTTTAGGAAAAAGTAGCTACATTGGGTGAGGCGGGTTGCAGGAGAGTATTTGGAAGCTTAGGTTTAGCTAAATGTTTTTAAAGATATGCGAAGAAAAAAATGTAAAACGAAAAAGAGACGAAAAAGAGACTATATATACAGAGAGACGATACGACAGGACGACTTACTGCTACGCCATCTTGGATAAGTTACTCAGTTTATTCCGAACCTAACAATGGCCAGGTTACTGTAAACTTTTACTGTAAAATACACTTTTTGGATTGATTGATTGGTTGATTGATTGGTTGGTTGGTTGATTGATTGGTTAATTGTGCTAGTGCCTACCTTGGACAATGAGATGGACATTAGAGGTCTTGGACTGCTGTTTGGTCTGGATGGAGCATGTGTAGGAGCCCTCGTCGTACACATCCACTTTCTGGATGCGAAGGCTGTACTCCAGCTGGCCCTTGTTCACCAGGTCCACACGCGGGTCCAGCGACCACTTGTCCTCCCCAGCGAAGATGATGTTGGATCGGTTGAGCCAGGCAACTTTGGACACCTTATCATCCACGTAACACCTGGAAGGAGAAAAGAGAGAGGAAATTAACCAAGTTACGAATCAGGTCGATTTGAAAAGAATTATGCGCCAGAACCGCGTGAAATTAATATTCAAATCTATGTAGGTCTATTGTATATAGGAAGTCTATATGTAGTGACCAAAGATAAACAAAAGATTAATTATTGGAATGAAAATTACTCATCCTAATCTGAGGCATCTCTGAGGGATAGCTGAGAACATGCTAGCAGATACCCAGAGACTTCCAGTCATTGCTCTAATGCTAGTTAGCAACTGGGCAAGCGTTAGTTAGCAACTTTCTTCAAACTACACGCACAAGTTCATCTGACTCTGGGGAAGTAGATCTGACAATATCCCTTTAAGCTCGTTCCTATCTCTCTAGTTCTTCCTGCTTTGCTCTCTCTTCTGATAAATGTATAATATATGCCATTAAGCAAATGTTTTTATCCAAAGCGACTTACAGTCACGCGTGCATACATTTTTTCATATGGGTGGCCCCAGGAATCAAACCCACTCTCCTCAGTTGGTAGAGCACCATGCTCTACCAACTGAGCTACAGAGGACCACAGCTATATGTAGGTGAACAGTGATGGTTCTCCTCTTGATTCAAATGGACATCAGTATCCTCTTGTTTACCTCGGCTTGTTGCATGCTGTCAGAGCATTACGCCGTGTATAGGTATGACGTCTACGACTGTGTGTTAGAGCGCCTGCTTAATGAATAAATATAAGGGGACGTCTGAATCGATGAGAATGGATATCATGCATAATATAACATGGCAGACATACGCCGGAAATGCAAATTGAAAACTCAGCCGCTCGACACAGTATATCGGTTGTATTCAAAACAGAAAGTGAATTAGTCGGGGAGCAGAAGTTGTTTCACAATGACCCTGAGGGATTCTCACATGCAGTAGTCACTACTGTGTGCCTTTCCTATTGAAGGAGGGGTGGCTTATCAGCAATCGGGGAGGGTCACCATCTTAATAACGGCCCGTATTTGTAAAGCGTCTCAGAGTAAGGATGCTGATCTAGGATCAGTTTTGTCAGAAGGGACCTGATCCTAGACCAACACTGCTACTCTGAGATGCTTTTCTTGGAATATAACCCATTCCAAAACAAACTGCACCCTCCACAGGCAAACCCTAATAATACCCAATAGCCATGACATCACTTCATGACATCTGAGATACTGTACATGTCTCTTAAATAAAGCTTTTTCCAACGCCTTTATCAGCCAATAGGAACCCGTTCTAACCATCTGCCCTCCAATCAGAAACACCCTGGACTCCCCATCAGGTGAGCAGAACTACAGCAGGAGCACAGTAGTTTCCTCATCGCGCTTCACAAACCCTCCGCAGGCCCCCAACGCTCCCTGGCCACCGCATGCAGGGCGCCAGCCAAACCTTTTTCCTGTTCAAACTAATAAGCTGCTGGCCTAGAAGGCATGTGGCTCCTGCCTCCCTCCCTCCCTCCCTGTCTCTACGCAACCCCTGTTTTGGCGAGCAGCAGGCAGGTGGTGAGGCAGGCAGGATGACAGGGGTCTGGTGGGTTTGACGGATGCCTGTGCTGCTGAGCTGAGCTGGGCCGCGGCCATGCTGCAGGGTTCGCTGTGGGGGAAGTCCACAGCTCCCAGTACAGGCAGCAGATGCAGAGTGGGAGACTCTAATGAGAGGGGAGAGGTGCCACGCTCTGGCAGACAGCTACTCCCCCTGTACTCTCGTCATACTTCCCCCAGCAGAACTGAACCATGCTGAGGGGGTGTGAGGGGGTGCTGGGAGGCACAGCTGCTCTACAGGCAGGATACAAAAAACACTGAAAAAACAACCAGCTCACTTACATAATCACACCTGCTCTCTCTCTGGCAATCAATAAACCTGACCATACCCCCCCGTAACACTGTTTTGATTAAAAGAATGGAGAATTATGTCGGCAGGTCATGGGCTAACTACCTTTCTACTTTAGTTTGTGAGGGGGGCTGTTCCTTTAACAAGTCTTTCTGTTTGCACGTGGCACACAGAGGAAAAAGGCAAAACCAGGTCATATCTTTTCCCCTTACAGCATTTCCTCGCCCCAGATACGTTCTCGGGAGCAGGTTAAGTGTATTTCCGGGAAGGTGGTCGGTATTCTCCAAGGACATGGCTTAGAGGGAACAGTGCATTCGCTTTAAAAACGAGGAGGAATAGAAAAGCCCTTGGTAGGTAAAAGAACAGAGCAGACGGCACCTCAATGGATGCCAGATAAAAACGTCTTTAGAGGACTAATGATTTCACACGTTCATAAACAACCAGGTGATTAATTAGCCGTGTTTGTGTACAGTGTACATAATAATCAACCTAACTAATTCATTTCACATGTCTGCCATTAAGAAAATTCTGTTAATATTACAGACGCTAGGAACTACTGACATGCTGTTGAATCGACGCAAAAGACTAAATTAAGCAAAGTGGGTTGAAACACAAATCGTTATTATCCTTGTAAAATTGTGTTGACAGAGTTTATTGTGAGGGTCACATTAATTGCTTTGATTCAAAAGGAAAGTGTGATGTTTTTGAAGGTTGCTTAGGAAATCCACCGAGTGTAATGATGCATTTAAAAGAAAGATGATGAGGGTGAGAAAAAGTATTATTTTATTTATAGACTTAAAAGGAATTGATATCATTTGGGGGGGAAAACCCAATGCCCCCCGGATCCGAATCTAGCCCATAGGGTGAAACCTGCGGGAAATCAATCTATCCTAGATGCTACAAACACAACAAACATAACTCACTGTACAAGTGAATAAAACCCACAGTGGCAACAGAACACACATGTTGTACAATGAAGAAAGGGGAGAAATGGGGAGAGGAAAAAAGGAACAACAAGATTGGAGGCTGCTGGTTACCTGAGGATGCTCCTTTCACCTTTTGGTGCCTCCTTTGAATTACTTTTTCCCAGAACACTTAGTGCTTTCTGTTCAACATGATTCACTCAGAACAGCCCCCAGAGGAAGAAGCTGTGTGCTTGTGACATAAATGCATCTGGAAAGATTGAGACCCTCTCCTTTGTCTTTGGGCATTTTTCCCACAACAAAGCCTTTAAATAGCCACAAAACATTGGAACATTTCCCCATCATGCACCTTTTCTTGCTCTCCTGGTTCACATACATCACTGTCTGAATAATCAGTCAACTAGGAGATTATTATTTTGAGATGCATCCTTATAGTACAGTGACTGCTGGTTTATCTGTCTTGCAAAACTAGTTGTGGAGGTGAGAAAAGATTGTTTGAGTATAACAACTGTGAGATAGATGATACCTCTGAGAATCCTAGTCAAGGGGATGTAAGGCAAGGGCATCCTGCTTCGATTAAACCTCCTGAGATGCGCTCTCTGCACATTGTTCCTCCATAACCGAGGAGAAACCTGAGATGAGTAACCTCTTCCCTTACTGTAAATAAAACATTATATACATTAGAAAATAATTTGCTGTAAAACGCCCTCGGTAGGATCCATAGGGAAAAACAATTGAGGACATGTTAATACTGTACTCTGAGGAAGAGAATGTAACAGCAAAGGAGGTAAGGCTTCTGGACAGCAAGGGTATTGGAGTATGCTACTGTGAATGATTAGTATTCACTCTACATATCACTGGCTGTGGCTCCATTAGCACAGGTCCCTATGAGGCCTTTGCAGTAGCGCTCTCTCTGCTGCTTGTGGCCTTGAGAGAGGGCTAAAGGTTAGATTGCCCTGGCACAGAGGCCTCTAATTACCAAGACTTGACAAGGCACCTGTCATCTTGAATAAGAAGACCACTCAAGTCTTGGTATGAGTGGTACTGTTGAAATTGCTTACTTACAGTATTACTTGTCTGGAAAGTTGAGAGGTTGGCATCTACAATGGCCATCCGCTCCACATTCTGAGCGCTCTGAAGAGGTTGTGTGGTGCACCTGAGGTTTTTATGAATACACTCCAAGATTAATTGATAGGCTTATGCAAGATAAAAATGTATCTTAAAGCTGTATTATGGAACTTTTTGGGCGATCCAACCCAATTCCCAGACATACTAGTGATAGATCTGTCATTCTCATTGAAAGCACATCTAAGAAGCGGTAGATCTGTTCTGTGTGCGCTATTTCTATGCTTCCCATTCTTGAGCTTCGTTCTTGCATCTTTTACTTTTGGTTTTGTACACCAGCTTCAAACAGCTGAAAATACAATATTTTGGGTTATGGAAAATATATTTGACAGCGGTTTAGATTGTACAATGATTATCTACACTATACTTGGTGGTTTTGTCACGTAAACTGAAATTAGGCGAACGATTAGAATTTTAACAACCAGGAAATGGCGGAGCGATTCCAACATAGTGCACCTTTAATATCTAAAGCGACCGTTTCCTTCAACCTTGGGGTTGCTATTTGGTCAGTCTGTGTCAGCTGTCAAAAAAAAAAACTAAAGTGGGTGTTTTATTCTGTCCCTCATCTTGGTCCACAAGTGGAAATACCCCACATCGAGTGTTATCGAAATAAAAGGCTATTCCCCTCCCAGTCTGGACAATGGCTAAGGTTTCTCTCTACTCTCAGCCAGCCAGTCCCGGCGCTGGCCAATCAAAGCCCAAGAGAAGTGTACAACAGTTCTCAAGTTTGAAGGTCCACTAAGTTTCATTTGTGATAAATGTCCTTACTGTACACAGTCTTGACACCAGCAGTAAAACATGCAGTACAAGGTTGGATTGTTTGTTCCCTATGTAGACAATTGCAACAAGACACAGTAGTCTGTTCTGCCCGACAACAGTGTTGTGTTATTTATTTGTGTTAATGCAGTGGTCTTTAGGTCCAAGGCAGAGAGCTACCTTGATTAATAAGTAAAGAATTATTAATACATTAAATGTTATAGTGCTCCCAATATCTCCATAATTGTGTGTGCATGCCTGAATTAATTTAACATGCGTACATTAGCCTAATGGTTACATGGTTTATGCAGAGTTCTACATCCTGTGTTATTGATGTTACTTTATGATTAAGTTATAAGTGCTATGATTATACACTTTCCATATTCAAAGCATTTCAGTTTTTTTTACAGGCTATATCTTTAACTGAAAAACATGAAACAATATGTCAGGTATGTAAAAAACTAAACACGGTCAGTTAAAGTGATTATTTGCAAAGTACGACATTACTGTGAGTCCCACATCGCAGCCCTGACAGACTGAGGTGAACAAAGAAAGATGGCTGGTATGAAAAAGTGGAGAAACCGGAGCTAAATTTGTCGTAAACGAAAGCCTGGCTATGGTCCGGATAAAAGTGTGTTCTACAGTCGATGTTTAAAGGACACATCTGGCATCCCTCAAAATGCCTCATCTCCATATCTGAAAGGTGGATAGATTGGGAGAAATAATGAGCGTGGTTGAAAAAATGAATGATCCATCCGGCTGTACATTATATACCCACACTATTTCAGCCACGGTATATACAAGCTTACAGATATTCCATTAATTGCTTTCTGTCTGAGGAGGGCAACGGAAGGGGTGGTGTGGCACTGTTCCATGAGATAACGCCAAGACAGTCCTGATGTGTGACTGCAAGAAAAAGTGGTTTTCCGTGCTTGAATTCATGCTTCCTCTCACTATGAAAGAGTGGAAAGCACAAGGAATATTAATAACGCCGTGAAATGCATGGCTGCCACAAAATAATACACACAACGGAATAAATGCAATTTTATCAGGCTGATAATTAATCACAAAGGTGTCGACGCTCGCAGTAAAATTTTCCTGGGTGTAAATCTGTCTTCCTGCAAATATTCCAAGTTAGACAAGGAGGAAGTGAGTTTCTCAGGACAGATGCCACCCAACACACTACAACAGATTGCCTCAAGACAAACCTACCAGTCACCCAGATGATTACTGAGAGAGCAACCACTTAAATTACTCTGAAGTTGCTGATTTTTATTTCAGTTGACAGCTGGCGTTGAAGCACTCGCTCATTTCAAGTGAAAAACCCATTTTGTGGGCCTCAGCGTTGCCAATTTCTTGCTGTCACAGGTAGCTGGGAATTGACTGTGGAACATGCGGCATATCACTTTAAAGTGACGGGGGAAACTGGTAATCGCTTTACGCTGGCCACATGCTCCTGTCGCCTCTTATAAGAACCTTGTTCACTCAGGAAAAAATCCTTAAACCTAAACGCACTTGGAGGGGGAAGAATGAGGATTCGCCCACTATTGTCTCGCTAACTCTGGCTCTGGAGTGGAGGGGTGTAGACATGGACCATACATTACAGACACAACCAAGAGGTTTCTGGCAGACACCATTACACCACATGAATTAACAACAAGGTGAACCAGGACCGGAACAAACACAGTTATCAATTGAGACAGGCCGCTGGTGTTTTGGGTAACTGTTTTTACATACAGAACAGGTTGAGATTGTTTCTACAGTAACAGATTGTATCAGACATGTGTCTAAACCATATCTGAAAGATCATTTACAGCAACTTTTAAAATCAATGTATATTAATAATAGCATACACATGATCTCCCGCAAGAGTGGAATTTCACTGAATTTGAGATTGGGGAATAATCATGTTAGCAGAAAATGCAGTTTGAGAATATGAAGAATTGACAACATCTGCAAGATATGACAGTGTTGGGTTGATGAGTTGAAGGATTGTCTGTTATTATGATAAAAGTAGGCCTCGTTTACACTCGTGACCTATCTGCGCAAAGCACACTTCTGAAATATTGAGCATCAATGTTTTCCCATCCCAGAACTGTTTTGTAGTGAATTCTTCTTTCATAACCCATTAAGGTCCTCACCTTTTAAAGGTATCTAAAGTGCAGAGTGTGAAAACCCTGAAACATTTGTAAATCAGTAAGTTTGGACACACCTACTCATTCTTTATTTTTAGTATTTTCTACATTGTAGAATAATAGTGAAGATATCAAAACTATGAAATAACACATATGGAATCATGTAGTAACCAAGAAAGTGTTAAACATATATTATATTTGAGATTCTTCAAAGTAGCCACCCTTTGCCTTGAGGACAGCTTTGCACACTCTTGGCATTCTCACAACCAGCTTCATGAGCTAGTCACCTGGAAGGCATTTCAATTAGCAGGTGTGCCTTGTTAAAAGTACATTTTTGGAATTTCTTTCCTTCTTACAGTTTATTACAATCACTTTGGCACTAATTTCGGAACCTTGATGTCATTTTTCAAAACTCTAGACACAAAACTCACAACCGATGATCAAAATGCAAATTTTTCCAATTGCTTGGATACAATACACATAAAGCTAATATCAGTTCATTGAACTAAAATCACCTGTTCAAAATAACAGAACTTAACATCAAAGTATTACCATTTCAAAATGCAATTCACACATTACATCTGAGATGACTGTCTATTCATTTCATTACAATGATCTAACTATCAATTGATACAACTGCTCAAAAGGATAAGGTACTGTTGCATTACTCTTAATGCATAGTTTTATGGAAACTGACAAACAATATTCCATGTTTAGATCATGAAAGTTTCAGGATAACGAGATCCACTGACACCAATTACTGTGGAACATGAACCAATTGGAATATATTATATTTCATGTAATATTTCATCATCATTCTTTATCAGACACTGTTTCCATGGTCCCATGTACCACTTTTCCAGACCATGTTTTCAGATTTGACATTATTGTACACTCACTGGCCACTTTATTAGGTACACCTACCGAGTACCCCCTTTTGCCTCCACAACAGCCTGAATTATTCATGGTGTTGTACGTTCCAGTAAGAGATGCCCTTCTGCACACCACTGTTTTAAACAGCTGTTATTTGAGCATTTGTGGCCTTTCTGTTAGCTTGAATGAGTCTGGACATTCTCCTCTGACCTCTCTCATTAACAAGGTGTTTTTGCCCACAGAAATGCCGCTCACTGGCCTCCCGGGTGGCGCAGTGGTTCTGCTGTACTGCAGCACCAGCTGTGCCATCAGAGTCCCTGGGTTCGCGCCCAGGCTCTGTCGTAACCGGCCGCGACCGGGAGGTCCGTGGGGCGACGCACAATTGGCCTAGCATCGCCCGGGTTAGGGAGGGCTTGGTCGGTAGGGGTGTCCTTGTCTCATCGCGCACCAGCGACTCCTGTGGCGGGCTGGGCGCAGTGTGCGCTAGCCAAGGTGGCCAGGTGCACGGTGTTTCCTCCGGCGCATTGGTGCGGCTGGCTTCCGGGTTGGATGCGCACTGTGTTAAGAAGCAGTGCGGCTTGGTTGGGTTGTGTATCGGAGGACGCATGACTTTCAACATTCGTCTCTCCCGAGCCCGTACGGGAGTTGTAGCGATGAGACAAGATAGTAGCTACTACAACAATTGGATACCATGAAATTGGGGAGAAAAAGGGGTAAAAAAATTTTTTAAAGAAAAAAAGAAAATGCCGCTCACTGAATTGTAGTGCGTTCAAATCCCAGGAGGGGCAGCTGTTTCTGAGATGCTGGAATCACCATGTGTGGCATCAACAATCATACCACGGTCAAAGTTGCTTAGATTACTCATCTTGCCTGTTCTGATGTTTGGTCGAACAACATCTAAAGCTCTCTACTTTATATACTCTATATATTGAGTTGCAGGCAGCCACATGATTCGCTGTTTGAATGTAACTTTTCTTGATGAGCTAAATCAGGTCTGTAGAGCTGATGGCATGACCTATGTCATTGTGTGGGATAATGTCAGGTTCCACCATGCTCAAATGGTGCAAGCATGGTTTTAGGCCCAACCACAGTTTACCACCCTGTACATACCCCCATACTCTCCTGTCCTTAACCCGATTGAGGAATTTTTCTCCACATGGAGGTGGAAAGTATATGATAGGCACCCTCATGAACAAGCCACCCTTCTCCAGGCCATGGATGACGCATGCAATGACATCAAGGAAGACTAGTGTCAGGCCTGGATTCGCCATTCCCGAAGATTCTTCCCAAGATGTTATGCTAATGATAACATCCATTGTGATGTGGATGAGAACCTATGGCCAAATCCACAAGACAGGGTTGAGGGAAATATAGAAGTACAGTAATCAACCCTTTGTTAGGCTTTTTACAAGTAAGCCAGGTGAGGAACACTGCAGTGGATGTTTTACTGTCGTTTTTTTCTTTTTTGGTAGCTTATTTATGATTTGATTCCAAGAAACCTATGAGTGATTTTATTATATTTTATCAATACATTTCAGATTTTGTTCAATGATTCCAGTGTCTGTAATATTCTCTCTACTAGTCCTTTTACAGTGATGTATTTACATGTAGTAGCATATTGAAACATGTATCACATATTTTGTACTACAATATTTAATGATTGTACGAACAACCACACAGTGAAACTATCAGTATCTTGTGTGTGGGTGATCTAAATGAATGTTCCTATGCTATTTCATGATAAATGAGTTATTTGAACCAAACCAAACCAAGGTTTCTTTAAAGATATGAATTCATAATGCAATGTTTTGAACATTGGACAGCCTGTATTTGTGTCTAGAGTTTTGAAAAATGACCACTATGTTCTGAAATTAGTGCCAAAGTGATTGTAAAAAAACTGTAATGCATTTGAGTCAATCAGTTGTGTGGTAGGGGTGGTACACAGAAGATAGCCCTATTTGGTAAAAAAACAAGTCCATATTATGGCAAGAACAGCTCAAATAAGCAAAGAGAAACGACAGACCATCATTACTTTAAGACATGAATGTCAGTCCATGCGGAAAATGTCAAGAACTTTGGAAGTTTCTTCAAGTGCTGTCGCAAAACCCATCAAGCGCTATGAGGAAAATGGCTCTCATGAAGATCGCCACAGGAAAGGATGACCCAGAGTTACCTCTGCTGCAGAGGATACGTTCATTAGAGTTATCAGCCTCAGAAATTGCAGCACAAATAAATACTTCACAGAGTTCAAGTAACAGACACATTTCAACATCAACTGTTCAGAGACTGCATGAATCAGGCCTTCATTACTGCAAAGAAACCACTACTAAAGGACACAAATAATAAGAGACTTGCTTGGGCTAAGCAACATGAGCAATGGACATTAGACCGGTGAAAATCTGTCCTTTGGTCTGATGAATCCAAATTAGAGATGTTTTGGTTCCAACCGCTGTGTCTTTGTGAGACGCAGAGTAGGTGAATGTATGATCTCTGCATGGAGGAGGAGGTGTGATGGTGCTTTGCTGGTGACACTGACTGATTTATTTAGAATTCAAGGCACACTTAACCATTATAGCTACCACAGCATTCTGAAGCGATACACCATCCCATCTGGTTTGTGCTTAGTGGGACTATCATTTGTTTCTCAACAGGACAATGACCCAGCACACACCTCCAGGATGTGTAAGGGCTATTTGACCAAGAAGGAGAGTGATGGATGCTGCATCAGATGACCTGGCCTCCACAATCATCCGACCTCAACCCAATTGAGATGGTTTGGGATGAGTTGGACCGTAGAGTGAAGGAAAAGCAGCCAACAAGTGCTCAGCATATGTGGGAACTCCTTCAAGACTATTGGAAAAGCATTCCTCATAAAGCTGGTTGAGAGAATACCAAGAGTGTGCAAAGCTGTCATCAAGGCACTAGTGGTTAGAGCGTTGGACTAGTAACCGGAAGGTTGCAAGTTCAAACCCCCGAGCTGACAAGGTACAAATCTGTCGTTCTGCCCCTGAACAGGCAGTTAACCCACTGTTCCTAGGCCGTCATTGAAAATAAGAATTTGTTCTTAACTGACTTGCCTAGTTAAATAAAGGTAAAATAAAAAAAGGCAAAGGGGGGCAATCTCAAATCTATTTTGAATTGTTTAACACTTTTTTGGTAACTACATGATTCCATGTGTTTTATTTCACAGTTTTGATGCCAATGGAACCAATCTATAATTTCCCTCCCCGTAGACAATGTGATATTTTATTTTATCTAGCTATTTTGGTTTGCAATACCCCTGAGGTTTGACCACAAAGATTCTGCTTAATTTCACTTTTTTCAATCATGAGTGGTAGACAGAAAAATATATCTCAGCACAGATACAATATAAAGTCCTGAAATCACACATGTCTGGTGAATCATGTAAGTGGCAGTTCTTTGTGTAGCCTGTGTAATTTGAGAGACATTGTATTAGAGAGCTGGTGTGTGTGTGTGTGTGTGTGTGTGTGTGTGTGTGTGTGTGTGGGGGAGACGTGAGAGTGGGATCGAAAAATTACTGTGTAATAGTCATGACATGGGTTGGTGATGAGAGGGACTGTGTGTGTAGGACCTGTGACCGTTCTGATGGTGTGTGTGTGCGCGTGCGTGCTTTCCTTCGTTCGTGTGTGTGTGTGTGTGAGAGCAAGCGTGTGTGTGTGCTGTTGGTTTCAGTGTGTACAGGAGCAGCTGTGGGGGTGTGTTCTGATCCTTTGAGGGACAGTGTGGGAGGGTGATGTGAGGGACAGTAGTTTGAAGGTGAACTTGGGGTTCAGAGAACTCTCAAACAGCTCTATGATGGATTCGGGAGCGCAATTTAAAACACTTCTACCGCCGAGTCCAGTGCAAAGAGAGCCGTTAATCACCATGACAGTACCGTGCTTTATGTGTCAACAGGAGGGGAAACTGTGGCAGAGAGACAAGGACTTCACAGGTTAAAACATTGTTCTTTTAGAAACTCCTAGAACCGGTGACTTCTAACTCTTTTGTTCTCTCTACTTTTTCAGAGCGAGATAAGCAGAGTTTGATGAATCTAATATTAAGAATGGACAATACTAGCTGGCACACTGTCCACACAGCAAAACGGACATAACTCCCTGCCAAAATTAATGGGCGATACCGTGTTTAAGAATTCTGATATTATGTTAACCCCCTTATGGTCAAAATTGAATTTTGAAAATGATTCTGGATCTCCTATGGAAAATGCCCGACTTCTGAGAAATATGCAAACAGTCATGTTGAACGGATCTCCCAAAATGTTAACAACCAGTGGGCCATAATGATTCATATTCCAGGTGCAGCTGAGAACCTGGAGGCTGTGTGGTGGGGTGGAGAGTAACAATGATCTAAATATGACAAATCACCTCTCATTTGGAACCCGCCCCCTGTTGACTCCTCTGGCAGCTACGGTCAGCAGTCCTGGGATCAGTTCAGTCCTGGCTGGAATATTAGATCTCTTCATTGCTGCTGACTACATTTCAAAGCAGCATGTCTATGAGCCTAGATTCTCATCCTTAAACTGCCACTGGTAAGTACCTCTGTACCTCTGCCTTGTTCCCCCATTCACTTTGGGTGATAAGAAAACTATGAATAAATATAGCCCCATTTCCAACATCAATACAGCCCAAAGTTGCCACTCGCCGATCAGTATCTAAGAGATATAAGAATCCATTATTTTCGAGGTGCTGTGCCTAAATCAATGAAGGGTTACTTTAGATGTCAGTTTGCGTTTCGGTGCCGGGGCTTTGAATGGAGACCCCTGGCAAGGTGCATTGAAGTCAGTAGCAGGGATCTCAGGCACTGGGCTGATCAGCCCAATCTTCTCACTAAGAACAGTGGGAATTGGACTTATCATCAACGCGACACCTAATCCTCCAGGGGGGCCTCGCCCCCCCCCCTTTAACTTTACTTGTTTCCAAAGTAATTACAAATAGCAATGTTTTCTACCAGGAGAGAGGAGGAGAGGCTAGCAATTATCCCAGTGAGCCTTCTCTGAGGTGACTGACACCGGCACCTATTCCCCGTGTTGCCGGCGCTTGCGTTTGAACTAGTTTGAGAGGCTGCAAAGGTTTCTGTCAGCCCTTCTCTCTTGCTACATTATTAATGGGAGACTGTTGTGTATGAGGCGCCAGGCAGCGAGTGGCTGCGTCCTCTAAGGCGAGGCAGAGCGTCCAGAGCTGATTACCCAGCCTACTAGCCTGGATCGTGGTGGCAGCTGGATGGCTTCAGCATTTAGGCCACAGGCTAATGAAGCATCCAGCGGCGTAGCCATGTTTGATAAAGCCATCGTGGAGACCGTTTGCCAGGTGGAAAGCCTGAGGGAGATACACCCCAAAAATGTAAATAGATAAATATGTTGTATTGTCACATACACCGGATAGGTGCAACAAATTGTGTTGTTTTACAGGGTCAGCCATAGTAGTACAGCACCTCCATAGTAGTACAGCGCCTCCATAGTAGTACAGCACCTCCATAGTAGTACAGCACCTCCATAGTAGTACAGCGCCTCCATAGTAGTACAGCACCTCCATAGTAGTACAGCACCTCCATAGTAGTACAGCACCTCCATAGTAGTACAGCGCCTCCATAGTAGTACAGCGCCTCCATAGTAGTACAGCGCCTCCATACAGCGCCTCCATAGTAGTACAGCGCCTCCATAGTAGTACAGCGCCTCCATAGTAGTACAGCGCCTCCATAGTAGTACAGCACCCCCATAGTAGTACAGCGCCTCCATAGTAGTACAGCGCCTCCATAGTAGTACAGCACCTCCATAGTAGTACAGCGCCTCCATAGTAGTACAGCGCCTCCATAGTAGTACAGCGCCTCCATAGTAGTACAGCACCTCCATAGTAGTACTGCGCCTCCATAGTAGTACTGCGCCTCCATAGTAGTACTGCGCCTCCATAGTAGTACAGCGCCTCCATAGTAGTACAGCACCTCCATAGTAGTACAGCGCCTCCATAGTAGTACAGCACCTCCATAGTAGTACTGCACCTCCATAGTAGTACTGCACCTCCATAGTAGTACAGCGCCTCCATAGTAGTACAGTGCCTCCAGAGCAAATTAGGATTCAGTGCCTTGCTCAAGGGCACACCGGCAGATTTTCCACCTTGTCGGCTCAGGTATTCCAATCAGCGACCTTTCGGATATTGGCCCAACAGTCTAACCACCTGCCACCCTTTTTGTGGCCCTAGGGAATGGCTTGGAAAATGATAATTCAGCAAGCGATGAGTTGGTGTAAGTTTGCGAAACAAGATATTTTAGTGAGGAAAGGAAATACAAGAAATAGGTGTGGCTTTGTCAATAACATTACATTTACAATCTAATTATCTTAGAACATTTTGTGAAAACTCCCAATTAAGGTGATAATATGAATGTTCTACAGTGCCATGATGTCATTCACAAGGATTTGCATGCCATATTCCTTGGCCACAAATCAAATGGCAAAACTCATCAGGTTTTTATCACGTTGAGGCTCATCTCAGCATCTCTGAGTTCAAAAGACATCCCTTTGCCTTGCAAGATGCGGGAGGAGAAGCAAGCATGTTTACACTGATGTCATTCAGCATGTACGAGAGGAATTAAGTGGTGTAGGTCTCCAGAATGAATGAAAGGGCCCCAGGCGTGCCCAAGGACACTTCATAGAATCTTCCCAGAGCTATGGGGTTGTCACTAATCTCGTGACAAAGACAGAGGGAGAATTATTTACATACAAATGTGATGGTTGCCCTATACTTGCTTATTTAGTGTTTTTCCAACAAGTAGAACTAAAATGTCTAACTGTAATTGTGTTATTGTCACGACTTCTGCCGAAGTCGTTGCTTCTCCTTGTTCGGGCAGTGCTCGGCGTTCGACGTCACTGGTCTTCTAGCCATCATTGATCCATTTTTCATTTTCCATTGGTTTTGTCTTGTCTTCCCACACACCTGTTTTCAATCCCATTCATTACCTGTGGTGTATTTAACCCTCTGTTTCCCCTCATGTCTTTGTCAGAGATTGTTTTATTGTCAGTGTTGTTTATTTGTTGTATTGGTGCGCGACGGGTCCTCGTACCCATGTTTTTTCATGTCTATACTTTTTAGTGTTATGGAGCATGTTCCGTGGACATTTATTAAAAGACTCCGTTTACACTCTATTTTGACTCTCCTGCGCCTGACTTCCCTGCCACCTATACACACGGCGTTGACAGTTATATTTAGCCGCTTCAGTTACAGTCTGAGAAAGACTTCAGTGTACTTCTCTTTGCATTATGGGTAAGGTTTTGATGGACTTCACATCCTCACCCACTTTCCTAAAACCTCTTACAAGACTCCCTCATTCACAACTAGCAACCACAGTTTTTAGAGCTGATATAAAACAGCTCATTCCTCTACTTCTCATACTACATGTATGAGCTATGACTAATATGAAATTATTACACTTCAAATGTAATTACAGACCAATATAGCAAATTATTCTGGTCTATTCTGGTATGCGTGTCTCAATCTGGTAATACTGTATTGCCACTACCATGTGGATTGCTAGGTGCTTCTGAGTCTGGGTGCTTAGGAACCTTCTAAAGGTTACAGTATTTTCATCACCACTGCCACTGAGTTTAGGCTAAAGTGTTGATTAATCAAGTTAAATGCTCTGAGCCAATCACAAAGTAGAAGTACAATCACCTACAGTACAGGCTGGACGATTGACTGAAAACACGACTGGCGAAGATGGGCACATCTAATATTCATTATCACTGAGAAGCTACCATCCAAACACTTGCTATAACTAGGATTGTTAACACATTGTTCATAGCCCAGACTGGCCTCAAAGTTAATTTACTTAATGTATGTACGTTACATTCTTTAACAGCCCCAGATGTCTCACGATAAAGCTCAATGTTCTCTGTTGGCTTGATAAAGCCATCTTGTCTTCTTGACTCATCCTTCCATTTCCATTTGAGTAATTTGCCAGACGCTCTTATCCAGAGCGATTTAACGTGGTGACTGAATCCCTTCCTCTCCCTCCTCATGGTTGTTATTATCGTACAGATGTACCCTCTGGACTCTGAAAACACAGCAGTGCTATCTATGTCTTCCCTCACCACGGGCCATCCAAAATCCACATTAGATTTGACTTAAGGGGAAGCCACTGTTAAAATAGAAGAAGCCCACCCACTCAGACAACAACATGAATAACTCAGAAGCTTTTTCTGAATTTGACCCCCCCCCTCCCACATCCTCCTGGCCAGACTGTACTTGAACTGCATCAGGTTGTTGTTTGCTGCCACTTTTAAAGCAAACAATGCAGGAAGACAGCGGGATTTGATTTTGTTATTTTGCACAGATTAAAGCATTTAACAGAGAAGGCGACCAGCTTCCAAGCATGAAATCCTGTTGGTTCAAAACACTGGCTCTCTTTGTGTATCCGACGCGGTAACTCCTACGTGGAGAAAGAAACCAATGGATCCGAAGCGACCACAATCGCTGTGCATACCTTCAATGCATTTAAATGGATTTGTTGCTGTCAGTCACGGGGCGTGAGAGATGCCTTTCATTTTGTCGCGGGCTGTGTATCATTTCTCTTCCACTGCCGAGAAGAAAACGACGCTGCAGGTAAAACAACTTCATGTTTGCCAGTG
Source organism: Oncorhynchus nerka (assembly GCF_034236695.1). Lineage (NCBI taxonomy): Eukaryota > Metazoa > Chordata > Actinopteri > Salmoniformes > Salmonidae > Oncorhynchus > Oncorhynchus nerka. The sequence continues at coordinate 45,125,590 of NC_088406.1, forward strand.
AAAAGAGGCGGGTGAGAAATGGGGCTGAAGTGTTATCACTCTGCGCAGGGATGACAATGGGAGACGCTTTTCCAGGGCCAATCTCTCACATGTCCTCGGGGCTGGTGCAAATGAGAACTGCAGATGACTCACAATTAGCATTAGCATCCTCTGCTTTGGGTATGGCAGCCCGCCGCTCGCCAAATGCAAGGAGAAAGAACACGTCTTGATAATCTTTCGTGTTGGCAATGAGCGGCCTCCTCCCAGTGATAAGGGGGGAAAACAGCAGTCAGTTAAATGTTGAATTAGCTCCAGTGCACTGGGCGTTGTGAGGCCAGACAAGGCACCCCTGTGTGGGGAGCTGCTCAGCTTCACAATGAGAGAGACAGGCACATTCAAAACATGTTTGCACATCAACCCCCCCCCCCCCCCCCCCTGCGTAACGTACACTGGACGGCTTTCCTGTTGAACACTATTAAATATTATAATCACTGTGTGGTTCGGCTGTGTTCTGGTATGGCTCTCTGTTTACAGTGCAGTATCGTACTCTGGTCATGGTCACATCGACAACCACAGAGGACGGGCAACAAAGTGCTTGTCTCTGTAGCTCGTCCATATCAATCCAGCCCAGTTTCCTAGGGCTGGCATCTGCCCATTCTAATCTCATTAGGGATTTGAGTGTTCCTCTTCCTTTATTGACAGTTGAGAGGATGGCAGGTGGTCACAGGCACCCTTTCATATGAGCTACAGAAGCAATAAGAGCGAGAAGAATGTGACTTTGGTATCTATTCACGAGGATTCAAATGAGTGAACTATCCTTAGCAGGCTGACAGTGAGAGACAAAACAAAAGTGTCTAAACCTCAGCTTTGAAAGTAGAGTTTCCCTGGAAGTCCTGAATAACAAACAAAAGCACACAGGTGACATGCTGGAGAGAAAGGCATTTGGGGTGGGATGAAAAAGAGCTGGGAAGAAGAGAGCAAGAAGAAAATCACCTTTGATGATTTTCCAAACTGACATTAATGAAAACAAAAATGCAGTGCAGTAGCACTCTCTCTTCTTTCATCGAAATGAGATCCTACCTCATACCGCAGAGAGACTTTGGTTCTGTGGAACGCTCGACGCTTTGCTGGTTTAATTACATAAATAAATGAAGTCCAGAACACCAGGAGCGAGCCCCACAGGACTCCAACAGACTCCCATAACTTCCTTCCTGCAGTTGCTGGCCCATGAAACCACAGCAGTAGCTACGCATTATGATGTAATGGGAGGATGGGAGAGGATGTCAGCTGGTGGAGGGGAAACATCTGTTCAATTTCACACCTCTTCCCCCAACACACACCTAACCCCTCACTACACACACACACACACACACACACACACACACACACACACACACACACACACACACACACACACACACACACACACATGTCTGAATATGCGGCAATGTGTCTCAAAGCAGAGAGTCTGTGCTGAAAGCAGCCTCCCCAGAACTTCAGACTAGCGCCGGAATAGCACTGGCACAAACAGTGCCGTCAGTACAGCTACTGACAAGCAAACACACCTCACCCTCAGCAAAGCAACACTGACCCAAACACATTTCTCATTCACCACAGCACTAAGACACTTCTATTATTCATCAAAACACTCACTGACAGACGGTATAACTTAACTCTGTCGTCCCCGCTCTAGCCGAAATAGAACAGCAATAGATTTTGGGCAGGTAGCCATATAGCAATGGGTAGATCCGCAAACATGCACACACACTTGCAATGAAGCAAGCAAGAAAACGCGCAAGCGCACGGACTGATGCATTCACGCACATATAAACGCACGTGCACGCACACACACACACAATAAAAATCTTTCAATAACTCAGCAAGGCACACAAATAAAAAGCAGTGATTGAGCACAAATCAGCAGAGTCACACACACATGCAGCTTTTAGCAGAGGTGCATGCAGGGGCAGGGTGTCCCCAGGAGACGACCTGGAGGAAATGGCGGTAGCCCACTGAGAGAGCGACGTGCCATCCAAGGCAAATCACTTGACAGTTTAGCAGGTTGCTAGTTCTCTTTGAGCACATACAGCAACTTAAAGATCAGCTGGAGTTCCCAGGCCAGTGAGGGCGCGAAAGATAGTGAGAGAGAGAGATGGAGAGTGGGAGGTTGCTGACACTTAAAATGGATCTCCAATATCATGCAATCCACTCAACGCTGTGTGAAGCACATTTCCAAGGCAGGAAGCTCTCGTGGCATGTTTCATCTCCGTTTGATAATTTACTGGGAAAACCAGAAGTTTTGAGAGGCTACAGATCTTGTCTCACCACGCCCCTCTCTACAAAAATATATAGCTACCATATGAATGGACTGAAGCTTGTTACATTGTAAGTGTAGATGTAAGATACACACCGCACAATTTCCACAGGTCACCTTACTGTTGACATGCTACCTATCCAGCTAGATCATTTTATCTCCCTGTTTTGCTGTTCAGGGCAGAGGATGAAATGGATAAGAACATGCTAGTCATTTATACTGTATGAGTTTAATACCACTTGCACATTGAACATAATTACTGCTTCATTAGCTGCTCGGCTACTCCTTTTTCCTCTGTCTGAGAGATAGCAAATAGACGTTTTAAAAGCCCCCTGTTACAGATGGCTTGGAAGTGATGGGGATGACTTGTGGCACCAAAGCAGTAAAAGAGCAATCAAATGAGCTCATGTAGACCCTGCAGCGTTGCCGAATAATTATGTTAGCTAGACACTCAGCAAAACGTGGGACAACCCCTGAGGTAAAGGTTAAAGTAATAGCAGCTGTGGTAAAAGTATGTGGTCATGACAAATGAGTATTCTCCTTGACATTGCTTGCTCTAGTACAAATAACTGTGAAAGTAGAGGACAAACTTGACTTATTTGGTCAACAGATACATGTTGATGGTCAATGTCATAAAGTGTTCCCCCGACAATCTAACGGTCCATTTTTGTCTTTGGGTTCCAGACAGCTGCCTATTACCGAGTCTGATCTGAAGCAACCTCCTGCAATCAATGAGATACATTATACCACAGCAGGGAAATGCCTGACAAGATGTGGAATGGTCTCATTATAAGCTGGTATTCATTATCACAAGCTGTATTCAGTACCCAGCGAAGATCACAAATGTACATCAAAACTGTATAAACATATGCCACACAGACAAACTGCAAGGGCCCTCGCATTCCTCCAATGCAGGCAAGTGTTTCAATTATCTGGGCCTGCTGGCATTGCAGCTTCTGTCAGGCGCGTGTCACCCACCCTCAAAATGACAAAACAATTCATTTCTCGCAGTCGAACAGCTTCCACATCATTCCTTTAGCCACAAAGCAAGTGTCGTGAACTTTTATAGCGGGCATATGGGAATCAAGCGCTGGAGTGAACTTCTACCCTCTCATACGCCTGTCAAGTGACCAAATGGCCATTACATGTCGGATAAAGGAGCTCAATTCCCAAAATGTGAAGAATTTAAAATATCACTCTGCCAGGGTCCTGACAGGCTTTGGCAGCCAGCCGTCCCTCCCACCAATAACAGGCCCCGCATTCACAAGACAGGAAACACGAAAATGAACAAAGCCACCAAACTACAGGATATTTGTCAGCTTGTTGTAAACGTCTCTTACCCACAATTGTTTTATTTTTTAAAATTTTATTTAACCTTGGTGGCAATCTTTTCCTCACTTTACTTTTGGTTACAAAATTATTTGTTACCTCTGGCAACAGGCCAGTTGATGTGGTTTGCCGTCTACACAAAGCAGACCGGTGGAGGGAGAGACTAATAAAATTGTCTGGCTGTCGCTGCCCATCCCCTTCTGATAAGACGGATCACTTTAGATCCACTGTTGGGGCTCTGATCCCTCTATGTTGACACTACTGTGGGTCTCCACAGTGAAATGTTTCCAGACGACATGCTAACTACAAGAACGTCAAACTCTCCACTGTGGCCTGTACCAAATGGAGGAATCATAACTTTCATATTTTAGTGCCAAAAAAGGTTGTGGTACTCAAAAAATGTAACATTTGAGTTGCTGGTATTTTGTACCAATGTTAACCGTCACAATTCAAGCACTGGGGGGGAGGGACAGCATATGAAACTATGATTTTTCAATATTATGTCCCTTTAATAACAAGCTCGCTCAGCCTCCAAACAACAGCCACCTGAGGACACAGTCACGGACACCCATTGATACACTCAAGCTAATGAGATTGCCGGCGGCTAAATGATGATAGCGAGGAAGAGGAGCCGCTGCTACACAATAGGAAGCAGCTCGATCCAATAAAGTGAGGTAGCAATGCAAAGCCAGGCCGTGGCCCGCCAAGTTCTTTAAAGTGAACTCTGGGGTAAAAAACTAACAAAATAATTCAGTTGTCTTTGTATTCACACTGCCCTGGCCTTTGAATGAGGACTAAACTCTTTTGCCAGTTCACTTCCAACTATTTTGTGGTCCGAGTCCTCTTTGCATTCACATTGTTATGTTTAGAAAGGAACCAAGAGGGGTGGCAGGTAGACTAGTGGTTAGAGTGTTGGACTAGTAACTGAATGGTTGCAAGATTGAAACCCCCAGCTGACAAGGTAAAAAGCGGTTGTTCTGCCCCTGAACAAGGCAGTTAACTCACTGTTCCTATGCCGTCATTGAAAATAAGAATTTGTTCTTAACTGACTTGCCTAAAATATATATATTTTCCAACATGAACTCTGGGTTTTTACAAGGTGTAGGACAAGCCATTCAATAAGAATGTGTTGTCATACAGCTCAATATTCCTACTTACATTGTGGAAGCTAATAGATTGCATGTAGTTCAGATCTGAGACTTAATAATTGCAATCAGAAGATACTATTAATATGTACATTTGATTGGTAACAGAGAAATTGCAATAGAATAACTGCATAACAAATAATGCTGCAATTGAAAATGGTACACCTAAGTTAGGCTACTGCCCCTTTAAGAGCTACAATAGACGTTGTACCCCTTGTGATTCTTAACAACTATACACTACATGACCAAAAGTATGTGGACACCTGCTCGTCGAACATCTCATTCCAAAATCATGGGCATTAATATTGAGTTGGTCCCCCCTTTGATGCTATAACAGCCTCCACTCTTCTGGGAAAGCTTTCCACTAGATGTTGGAACATTCTTCCATTCAGCCACAAGAGCATTAGTGATGTTGGGCGATTAGGCCTGGCTCGCCTGTCGGCATTCAAATTCATCGAAAAGGTGTTTGATGGAGTTGAGGTCAGAACTCTGTGCAGGCCAGTCAAGTTCTTCCACGCCGATCTCAACAAACCATTTCTGTACGGACCTCGCTTTGTGCACAGGGGCATTGTCATGCTGAAACAGGAATGGGCCTACCCCAAACTATTGCCACAAAGTTGGAAGCACAGAATTGTCTAGAATGTCATTGTATACTGTAGTGTTAAGATTTCCCTTTACTGGAACTAAGGGGCCGACTGTACTATAGCCCAAACAATTAAAAACAGCCACATACCATTATTCCTCTTTCACCAAACTTTACAGTTGGCACTATGCATTGGGGCAGGTAGGATTCTCCTGGCATCCGCCAAACCCAGATTCGTCCATTGAACTGCCAGATGGTGAAGCGATATTCATCACTTCAGTGCTCCAGAGTCCAATGGCGGCGAGCTTTACACCACTCCAGCCGGTGCTTGGCATTGCGCATGGTGATCTTAGGCTTGTGTGAGGCTGCTCAGCCATGGAAACCCATTTTGTGAAGCTCCCGACTAACAGTTCTTGTACAGACATTGCTTCCAGAGGCAGTTTGGATCTTGGTAGTGAGTGTTTCAACCGAGGACAGCACTTGTGGTCCTGTTCTGTGAGCTTGTATGGCCTACCACTTCGCAGCTGAGCCGTTGTTGCTCTTAGACGTTTCTACTTCATAATAACAACACTTACGGTTGACTGGGGCAGCTCTAGCAGGGCAGAAATCTGACGAACTGACTTGTTGGAAAGGTGGCATCCTATGACAGTGCCACGTTGAAAGGCACTGAGCTCTTCAGTAAGGCCATTCTACTGCCAATGTTTGTCTATGGAGAATGCATGGCTGTGTGCTCAATTTTATGCACTTGTCAGCAATGGACTGAAATAGCCAAATCCACTCATTTGAAGGGGTGTCTACATACTTTGTATATATAGTGTATTTTTTCACACTATTCAAACCCCACAATCAATAAACAGCTTATGAAGCTCTCTTAGCCTATAGATCACATATTGCAAACAAATAATCTGAACTAAAAACCACACATTTTGGAATTTCTGTGCGTCCTTGACAATCGCTAATCAATATCCAAAATCGGCACCATTTTTTTTCCGCAAACCTGCACATCATTGTCTTCTCTCTTTTGTGGCACCAATGTGAGGGTTTATGGCAGGGGAAACAGTGTAGTAGTAGTCTAGTGTGAGGGGTTATGGCAGGGGAAACAGTGTTGCAGTAGTCTAGTGTGAGGGGTTATGGCAGGGGAAACAGTGTAGTAGTAGTCTAGTGTGAGGGGTTATGGCAGGGGAAACAGTGTAGTAGTAGTCTAGTGTGAGGGGTTATGGCAGGGGAAACAGTGTAGTAGTAGTCTAGTGTGAGGGGTTATGGCAGGGGAAACAGTGTAGTAGTAGTCTAGTGTGAGGGGTTATGGCAGGGGAAACAGTGTAGTAGTAGTCTAGTGTGAGGGGTTATGGCAGGGGAAACAGTGTAGTAGTAGTCTAGTGTGAGGGGTTATGGCAGGGGAAACAGTGTAGTAGTAGTCTAGTGTGAGGGGTTATGGCAGGGGAAACAGTGTAGTAGTAGTCTAGTGTGAGGGGTTATGGCAGGGGAAACAGTGTTGCAGTAGTCTAGTGTGAGGGGTTATGGCAGGGGAAACAGTGTAGTAGTAGTCTAGTGTGAGGGGTTATGGCAGGGGAAACAGTGTAGTAGTAGTCTAGTGTGAGGGGTTATGGCAGGGGAAACAGTGTTGCAGTAGTCTAGTGTGAGGGGTTATGGCAGGGGAAACAGTGTTGCAGTAGTCTAGTGTGAGGGGTTATGGCAGGGGAAACAGTGTAGTAGTAGTCTAGTGTGAGGGGTTATGTCTGGGGAAACAGTGTTGCGGTAGTCTAGTGTGAGGGGTTATGTCAGGGGAAACAGTGTTGCAGTAGTCTAGTGTGAGGGGTTATGTCAGGGGAAACAGTGTTGTAGTAGTCTAGTGTGAGGGGTTATGGCAGGGGAAACAGTGTTGCAGTAGTCTAGTGTGAGGGGTTATAGCAGGGGGGTGTTGCAGTAGTCTAGTGTGAGGGGTTATGTCAGGGGAAACAATGTAGCAGTAGTCTAGTGTGAGGGGTTACGGCAGAGGAAACATTGTTGCAGTAGTCTAGTGTGAGGGGTTATAGCAGGGGGGTGTTGCAGTAGTCTAGTGTGAGGGGTTATGGCAGGGGAAACAGTGTTGCAGTAGTCTAGTGTGAGGGGTTATGGCAGGGGAAACAGTGTTGCAGTAGTCTAGTGTGAGGGGTTATGGCAGGGGAAACAGTGTTGCAGTAGTCTAGTGTGAGGGGTTATGGCAGGGGAAACAGTGTTGTAGTAGTCTAGTGTGAGGGGTTATGTCAGGGGAAACAGTGTTGTAGTAGTCTAGTGTGAGGGGTTATGGCAGGGGAAACAGTGTTGCAGTAGTCTAGTGTGAGGGGTTATGGCAGGGGAAACAGTGTTGCAGTAGTCTAGTGTGAGGGGTTATGGCAGGGGAAACAGTGTTGTAGTAGTCTAGTGTGAGGGGTTATGTCAGGGGAAACAGTGTTGTAGTAGTCTAGTGTGAGGGGTTACGGCAGGGGAAACAATGTTGCAGTAGTCTAGTGTGAGGGGTTATGGCAGGGAGGTGTTGCAGTAGTCTAGTGTGAGGGGTTATGTCAGGGGAAACAGTGTAACAGTAGTCTAGTGTGAGGGGTTACGGCAGGGGAAACAATGTTGCAGTAGTCTAGTGTGAGGGGTTATGGCAGGGGAAACAGTGTTGCAGTAGTCTAGTGTGAGGGGTTATGGCAGGGGAAACAGTGTTGCAGTAGTCTAGTGTGAGGGGTTATGGCAGGGGAAACAGTGTTGTAGTAGTCTAGTGTGAGGGGTTATGTCAGGGGAAACAGTGTTGTAGTAGTCTAGTGTGAGGGGTTACGGCAGGGGAAACAATGTTGCAGTAGTCTAGTGTGAGGGGTTATGGCAGGGAGGTGTTGCAGTAGTCTAGTGTGAGGGGTTATGTCAGGGGAAACAATGTAACAGTAGTCTAGTGTGAGGGGTTACGGCAGGGGAAACAATGTTGCAGTAGTCTAGTGTGAGGGGTTATGTCAGGGGAAACAGTGTTGTAGTAGTCTAGTGTGAGGGGTTATGTCAGGGGAAACAGTGTTACAGTAGTCTAGTGTGAGGGGTTATGTCAGGGGAAACAATGTTGCAGTAGTCTAGTGTGAGGGGTTATGTCAGGGGAAACAATGTTGCAGTAGTCTAGTGTGAGTGGTTATGTCAGGGGAAACAGTGTTGTAGTATTCTAGTGTGAGGGGTTATGGCAGGGGAAACAATGTTGCAGTAGTCTAGTGTGAGGGGTTATGGCAGGGGAAACAGTGTTGTAGTAGTCTAGTGTGAGGGGTTATGGCAGGGGAAACAATGTTGCAGTAGTCTAGTGTGAGGGGTTATGGCAGGGGAAACAGTGTAGTAGTAGTCTAGTGTGAGGGGTTATGGCAGGGGAAACAGTGTTGTAGTAGTCTAGTGACCTGAGCCCTAGGACCGTGCCCCAGGACTACCTGAAATGATGACTCCTTGCTGTCCCCAGTCCACCTGACTGTGCTGCTGCTCCAGTTTCAACTGTTCTGCCTTATTATTATTCGACCATGCTGGTCATTTATGAACATTTGAACATCTTGGTCATGTTCTGTTATAATCTCTACCCGGCACAGCCAGAAGAGGACTGGCCACCCCACATAGCCTGGTTCCTCTCTAGGTTTCTTCCTAGGTTTTGGCCTTTCTAGGGAGTTTTTCCTAGCCACCGTGCTTTTACACCTGCATTGTTTGCTGTTTGGGGTTTTAGGCTGGGTTTCTGTACAGCACTTTGAGATATCAGCTGATGTACGAAGGGCTATATAAATAAATTTGATTTGATTTGATTTAGTGTGAGGGGTTATGGCAGGGGAAACAGTGTTGTAGTAGTCTAGTGTGAGGGGTTATGTCAGGGGAAACAGTGTAGTAGTAGTCTAGTGTGAGGGGTTATGGCAGGGGAAACAGTGTTGCAGTAGTCTAGTGTGAGGGGTTATGTCAGGGGAAACAGTGTAGTAGTAGTCTAGTGTGAGGGGTTATGACAGGGGAAACAGTGTTGAAGTAGTCTAGTGTGAGGGGTTATGTCAGGGGAAACAGTGTAGTAGTAGTCTAGTGTGAGGGGTTATGGCAGGGGAAACAGTGTTGCAGTAGTCTAGTGTGAGGGGTTATGTCAGGGGAAACAGTGTAGTAGTAGTCTAGTGTGAGGGGTTATGACAGGGGAAACAGTGTTGAAGTAGTCTAGTGTGAGGGGTTATGTCAGGGGAAACAGTGTTGCAGTAGTCTAGTGTGAGGTGTGGGAATAATGAGAGGCGATCCTGAGGAGCTTTGCGTTTATATTGTCCTAAAAAGGGGAACGGGACCACAGAATTCAAGCGAACCGAACTCAGACCAACTCTTGATATGGAGTGTTCACATTGCACAAAAAAAATCAGCGAACTGCACTGTTCACACACATTGTCTGAAAGGGACCAAATGTGAAAATACCCTAAGTCATTAGCTGCCATTTAAGGGCATGCAGAGGGTAGAATCTTGCATTGTGTGTTAGTTTTAATTAATGGAGGTGCATCAGGTCCTCATGATCAACAACACAATGCAGCTGACAGGGTGGGAGCCTAATAGCTGGAAAATTGATTTCTGTGTGGGCACACACAGCTGCTCGGTTGTCCTGGGTTGATCCAGCTCAGCAATTGTGTACCATTGTATTGTGCTGGTCATATGATTGAAGGACAAATGTATCGCAAAATATGCTAAATGCATGACATTCAGCAGGGATATAATTATTATTTGAGTCTTGGACTGTAATTGTCGCAAAGTTCTCAGGTCAGAATCCAGCTGTGAAATAAGTGTATTGTGTGTGTGTGTGTGTGTTTACGTGGAGTATTAACTACTTTTAGGTTTGCACTTATCCACCCACAACTGCAAATTACTAAAATGGCTTTAATTAACTCCAATTGAATAGCTTTCCATTTCTCTCCCAAGTTCCGGCACCATGGTCCATAATGAATGCTTTGCTTCCACCCTCTCACTACAATCTAATACAACTTGCAAAGTGCTCTGTGACAGACTGTGATATACATAATAAAACTGGGCTGATTGATTGAGTTCTGCAATCAAATTGGCAAGCATTGATATTAAAACCTCCCTCCCGCTAACATCAGCTTTTTTCACTTTTTTTCTGATGGTACAAATTTACTCTGCTTTCAGTCACAGCTAGCTAAGTAATTTTTGCTTTCGTGAATTTAATGTGAGAGAAAAGGATGACATGGGCTCATTTCAGCAGACTACAGACTAGCCTACTCACTGCATCAGGATGTAAAATGACCCATTCTACTGAAATGCACCTCTCCGGAGGCAAAAATACAGCGAGAATGTTAAACATGCCCAGCAGCAAACTCTCCATCCATATCCTTCAAATCTTCAGAAACAACATCATGCCACTCCTCCCTTCACTAACAAATAACACATTTCTATTCAAACTAATTTCATGGTTTGAGACGGTAAATGTAAATCATACAATGTCATTAGGTACAGTATTGTAAGATCTTAGCTGTGTTGAAATGCTTCAACATCACACGGCTATAGTAAAGTAGATCATACAGTCGTGGCCAAAAGTTTTGAGAATGACACAAATATTAATTTCCACAAAGTTTGCTGCTTCGGTGCCTTTAGATATTTTTGTCAGATGTTACTATGGAATACTGAAGTATAATTACAAGCATTTCATAAGTGTCAAAGGCTTTCATTGACAATTACATGAAGTTGATGCAAAGAGTCAATATTTGCAGTGTCGACCCTTCTATTTCAAGACCTCTGCAATCCGCTCTGGCATGCTGTCAATTTACTTCTGGGCCACATCCCGACTGATGGCAGCCCATTCATGCATAATCAATGCTTGGAGTTTGTCAGAATTTGTGGGTTTTTGTTTGTCCACCCGCCTCTTGAGGATTAACCACAAATTCTCAATGGGATTAAGGTCTGGGGAATTTCCTGGCCATGGACCTGAAATATCTATGTTTTGTTCCCCGAGCAACTTAGTTATCAGTTTTGCCTTATGGCAAGGAGCTCCATCATGCTGGAAAAGGCATTGTTCGTCACCAAACTGTTCCTGGATGGTTGGGAGAAGTTGCTCGTGGAGGATGTGTTGGTACCATTCTTTATTCATGGCTGTGTACTTAGGAAAGATTGTGAGTGAGCCCACTCCCTTGGCTGAGAAGCAACCCCACACATGAATGGTCTCAGGACGCTTTACTGTTGGCATGACACAGAACTGATGGTAGCGCTCACCTTGTCTTCTCCGGACAAGCTTTTTTCACGGATGCCCCAAACAATCGGAAAGCGAATTCATCAGAGAAAATGACTTTACCCCAGTCCTCAGCAGTCCAAGCCCTGTACCTTTTGCAGAATATAAGTCTGTCCCTGATGTTTTTCCTGGAGAGAAGTGGCTTCTTTGCTGCCCTTCTTGACACCAGGCCATCCTCCAAATGTCTTTGCCTCACTGTGTGTGCAGATGCACTCACACCTGCCTGCTGCCATTCCTGAGCAGGCACTGTACTGGTGGTGCCCCGATCCCACAGCTGAATCAACTTTAGGAGACGGTCCTGGCGCTTGCTGGACATTCTTGGGTGCCCTGAAGCATTCTTCACAACAATTGAACCGCTCTCCTTGAAGTTCTTGATGAAGTTCTTGATGAAGTTCTTGATGAAGTTCTAGTTCTAGCTATTCAGATTGTTTATCGGACCGTTTAAATGTTATTTCATTTTTTTTTTTTAAAGTTAGTCCCCCTTCACTTCTAAAACCAAAGTTGCGCCCCCGATCCAAACTGCCCCTCTCTATTAGAGTTCTCTGTTATGTGTTTCTTTGCTACTCTGTACAGTTACGGACTGACCGGCCCTGTTCACGGGCACCGCACATCAATCTCACAGTAACAGTCAACACTGAGTGGAAGTGTGGACGTGGGGAGAGTATCAGTGGTGTGTGTGTGTACCTATGTGTGTGTGTGTGTGTGTGGAAACATTACCACAGAGTACTAGCAGTTCCCAGAGTGTGATTCCCTGCTACTCCGGGCAGAAAGACTTCAGATAATTACCCAGGGCTGGCTGGTTGTCTGGTGGCTCCCTGACAGACAGGAAAATGCCAGCAGGCACCAATTGCCCTGCTGCATTTACGAGCACATGCAGCACTCTAACAGTCAACCTCCTGACCATTTAAAACACACAAATGAAGTGACCGAAGTGTTAAGTCACTGGGTTTCCTGGAACTGGATCAGTTCTACGCAGTTCATATGTATCGAAGGTGACATCTATTGGAAGTAGATAGTCTCTAGGAAAAGACATGTGAGATCAGGACATATGTAGCCTGTTCACACACATATGCTTGTGCTTTAGCCAAGTTCTGTCAGGTTTGTTGTCATGGCAAACATGTATGACATGAAGTTTGCTAGAGCACAAACAGCAGACGACCAGGCTTGGCCATATGAACATCCGTGATATATATATATATATATATTATTTTTTTAACCTTTATTTAACCAGGCAAGTCAGTTAAGAACAAATTCTTATTTTCAATGACGGCCTAGGAACAGTGGGTTAACTGCCTGTTCAGGGGCAGAACGACAGATTTGTACCTTGTCAGCTCAGGGGTTTGAACTTGCAACCTCGCTGTTACTAGTCCAACGCTCTGACCACTTGGCTACCCTGCCGCCCCAAATATGCCTGCTAGAAGAGTGCATGAAGCCAAGTGTAAGGTTTACTGTCAATCAAGTTCAATATCCACAAAACATTTTCAACCCTCATCCTTTAGTTAGGGATTCTCACATATGGTAAGATGACTGTTTGTAGAGAGAGTAGCAGACTGGCTCCATTTCAGTTATTCATTTCTTGTCTTAATGGAGTACAGATTGAGTGCAGACTGGAGAGATTTGGCATGGGTCCCCAGATCCTCAAAAAGTTCTACAGCTGCACCATCGAGAGCATCCTGACCGGTTGCATCATCAACTGGTATGGCAACTGCTCGGCATCCGACAGTAAGGCGCAACATAGGTCAGTGCATACGGCTCAGTACATCACTGGGGCCAAGCTTCCTGCCATCCAGGACCTATATACTAGGCGGTGTCAGAGGAAGGCCCAAAAAATTCTCAAAGACTCCGGTCACCCAAGTCATAGACTGTTCTCTCTGCTACCGCACGGCAAGCACTACCGGAGCTCCAAGTCTAGGTCCAAAAGGTTCCTTAACAGCTTCTACCCCCAAGCCATAAGACTGCTGAACAATTAATCAAATGGCCACCCGGACTATTTACATTGACCCCCATTTGTTTTTACACTGCTGCTACTCGCTGTTTATTATCTATGCATAGTCACTTTACTCCTACCTACATGTACAAATTACCTTGACTAACCTGTACCTCCGCACATTGACTCGGTACCAGTACCCCCCTGTATATAGCCTCAGTATTGTTATTTCCTTGTGTGATATAAAAAATGCTACTTTAGTTTATTTAGTAAATATTTTCTTAACTCTATTTCTTGATCTGCATTGCTGGTAAGCATGTGACAAATCAAATTTGATTTGAGATGGATTCATCCTCATTCTCAGCCTTCCAAGTCAGTTTACCAGCATTCTTTTACTGACTGCTGTCGAAACCTTTGCAGACAATAGGCCACCCATTTTGATCAAGGCACAATATTGATTAGGGACTCCCGAGTGGCACAGCGGTCTAAGGTGTCACTACAGACGTCACTGAGGAGGTCTGAGGCATCACTACAGACCCTGGTTTGATTCCAGGCTGTATCACAACCGGCCGTGATTGGGAGTCCCATAGGGCGGCGCACAATTGGCCCAGCGTCGTCCGGGTTAGGGTTTGGCCGGGGTAGGCCGTCATTGTAAATAGGAATTTGTTCTTAACTGTCTTGCCTAGTCAAATAAAGGTTAAATATATATATTTGTTTAAAGAGATGCCTTCATAAATTAACTCCTCACATTAAAATTGACCTGTGTGGCAATGAGAAGTTAATTGTAACAATGTGTTCCTGTTCAAAGGACATTGACGAGAAACAGACTGGTAAAACATGCAAACTAGTACAGCCAGGAGGTTTTATTATTAAGAGGGGTAAAACAGTTCATTATTTATGTTATACTTGTTATTATGGTGACTTATTTTTGACTATTCATCAGAATTCTGCTCGCTATGGGGATTTATGAAAACTTGTATGAAAAGCCATTCAGGAAAATATGATAAGACCTGACACTAACAACACATTCACAACATTATTCTTTGCTATGAATAGTGAAATTGGTTTGTTGCTATGGAAACACTGCATACTATGGCAATTTATATTGCTCTCTGACAATAAGGTATTTTTCCTCCCAACAATGGATTTGTAAGTACACACTCCGCTCTAAAAGCAAGACGGATCCTGTTTAATTAGCTTGCTGTTCATTGCTAAATGCAGGTAAACAGACAAAGTAGGGATAAGCCTTTATTTCTTTCTAGAATTTTAAAACCCATAATCATTTAACACCAGCAGGAACAGAAAACCCCTGCTTCAGTCTGGAAAGCAGAGAGGAGCCCCCAAAACCCTGAAGTTTGGGAGAAATCTGCAGCTAAGCTCCCCTATAGTACAACCTCATTATAAGCCACAGCAGACAAACTGGAGTTCCATCTGTTCCCAGTCTACTTCCTTAATGGACTTTTAGTTATTCAGAGCACTGAGCGGGGCCTAGTGTTATACATTGGAGGCGCCTATCCCCAAGAGTTTGATTTTTGTTGCATTTAGTCCCATCATTTGAATGCTTGAAACACCAAGCCAAGGACAAAAAAGCTTTCCCGTTGGCACGTGGTAACACTGCACCTGATCTGGCTTCTTCGTGATCAAAGTTGTTGAGCCATGAAGAAATTTAAGTGGCAGGAGAAATTATGAAATTTCAATGTTTTTGACTCAGTGAAAAAGGCTCAATATTATTTCCTTCACGTCGCTTAGTGGAAATGCCGTGAAATACAGTCCATTTCACAGGCTGCTAGTTACAGCAGGGGCTAATGGCAATTTTAGCTATTTAGCCACTCTCAATTAAACACTTCAACCAGTCTACTATGAAACACACAGTGTAGAATAGATTTTTGGAATTACTTTGCTAGATAACATGGTTTAAATGGATCATGTCCAATGAACACGACATTTTAAAAATCTTACTGTGAGCATAGCAAACAAATGGGGCATAGGTAGGAAATATGAAGCATTACTTTGTCAGGAAAGTAAAATCTTGGTCTATGACCAACTGTTCACCCCCCCCCCCCCCCCCCCAAAAAAAAAGACATGCCATTAAAACCTTGCTCTAGACCTACTGCAGACCCAACTTGATGTTGTGGCTATGTGTGGGAACAGCACAGCAGAGCCAGAGGCAGTAGCTGTACTGTAGGTCCCTTGGAGAATCAATAGTGAGGCATTGTTGACATCTATTAACTAGAAACATGCTGGGCCAGCTTGTCCCCTGCAGGGCCGGACAATCTTTTCGAATTTCCAACCTGTCAAATAATAGTCACTCTGCCAGTCATGGAAGAGCAAAATGTAAGTATCTATTTTCTAAAATGTATTTTAGGAGTGCTAAACGTATTCATGGACTTTGTGTATTTATTGGTTGCATCTAAATTACCCCGCCCCCCCACCCCACATATAGCCACTCCTACACCATAATGGCTTTTTGCCTACATTTCCCCCCTCTATTACCTACTGTGAAAAATGTGGATCATTACTTTGCGCTTGACCATCCTTTGTCAAGGTAATTGTCACCTCTCCTTGGAACAGAAACACATCCGTCAACAGGGATCAGATATGCCCGGCACGGAGCCTTGACACCTGAATGGTGACTGAAGTACTTAACCACTTTAACTGCATGGATACTTCAAACTCATAGCCTAAGTCCTTCACTGTACATTTCTCTTAGGAGCTGCTGGCGATAACATCATCCGGCACCTTGTGTCTGCCTCCAGGGTTTCGCCATTGTGTGTTCCTGAATGTAGTGGAATGACTGAGGGAAAAACAGAGATGCATTCCATTCACCACCATATCTGTACACAGGTTCAGACCCTTCTCACCTCTCCACCATACTTTTCACTTATGCATTATTCATGTAGGCTTCCTCAGTACTTCAACTAGGAAAGGGAGATGTCAAATTCAGGCCTTACTTTGTGACTCTTGTGGAATGTGGTTGTCTTATCCCTTGATATACATAATTCTTCTTCTTCCACAAGATATAGTAGGTATCTTAGGTATCTATATAATATTCAATCAATAATTAATGGTCTGAAGATCCAGGAATAACAACTACAATAAATCAGTCATGTTTGTACACCATAAATGTGTCCTCTAGGGGTTATTGCTTGTTACACTTTGATCCAGAGCACCTATATGAAGAAAAATAACTGATTGTACTTTGCACATCTGTACTCTGTCTTTTTCTTTACTAGCTTAACTCAAACACAGAGATTCAATCAGGTAGGCTACTTCAAACGTTTAAACAACTTGTTGGGGTCATTGAACATGAAATGAAAATGGGAACGCTACGAAGATGACAACAGGTTTCTAAGTGACCCACAGAGTCTTCCGTTTTTATCCCGGAGAAAAACTCGCCATTACCATGTCTCCCGGTCGTAAATAATTGGCATGAAGAGACGTTTATTTAGCTTCATCAGAAGAAAAGTAAAGAATTCATTCCATCTGTCCCCCATGAAAGTAGTTTACATATCATATTGATATGCAAGTTTAAGGCATAAGGAAATGCTGAAAGAAACCCAAATGTGAGCTTAGGAGAAACGAGGCTGCGCTCCAGATGACTGGTTGTAATTAGGGGGAATGTTGAACTGGATGAAGCTTATGTTAACTGATTACCCTCTTTAATCAGTTCTAATCTCCAGTCATTTTCACAGCACAATACATTTTTCTTCCATAAAGTCAAATGAATAAGTAAAAATATAGCTGCTCCTTCAAAAGCGTCTTTGGTTAAGTCTGTAAGTGCCTCCGATATGTTTCTTAATTATTAGATCTGTTCCTCAGGAGAGGCCAAGCATTCAGGACCACAATTGCAGTGAAAATCCCTTGATATATATTTTAATACGATTTGATCATTAAATGGGAGTAATGAGTAAGAGAATGACCATCCCTTGTGTCACGAAAATCATTTCCATTGGCGAGGGGTGTGGGGTGATGAGGTGCGAGAGTTGGGGTCAACCTGAGCAAAATATAGTGGAATATAAATGTCCAAATTAGATTCAATATTCACGACTTGATTTTATTACGGAAGATTCAGGGGAAAACAGTACCTGGGACTTTCTAAGCCCCGTGCTGTTTTGAAGCAACGTGAGATGCACCATTGTAACCAAACAGAGGGGAGCACGAATAGGATTCACATGGTCAGCCAGCACACCTGATCCACCAAGGGAAAGAAAGAGAAAGTCCAGATGTGTGAGACAGAGAAAAGGAAGTAAGAGAGAGTGAGGGGGTGAGAGAGAGTAAATGAGAACAAGAACAAGAGAGAGAGAACAAGGGAAAGAAAGAGGCAGAGAGAGATGATTAATTGGTTGAGTGAACACAAGAAAACGAGAAAGAAAGAGGGAGCTTTTAGATGAGACATCAGGAGGATTACCAGTTGTCTACTCCACCAGGGTATGTATATGAGCCGACTTGGTGGAGGGTGGAGACAGAGACAGACAGAAAGAGTGAGAGAGGGAGAATGAAAGAGAGAGACAGAAAGAGCGAGAGAGAGAGAAATAGAGTGAGAGAAAGAGAGAGACATATGCAGGAAAGTCACTCATAACTGTAAAATATGGTGGTGGTGCTGGTGCTGGGGCACTTGTTAAGGTCAACGGCATTTGCTGTGTACAAAGTCTGTGCAACTTCCGGCTCGCATTTACTGTGAAACCGAGGCCTGCTTCAGGTTAGTCTTAACAGTAGTCAATTAGGACACTGTGGCTATTTGATCATAATGTAGGCCTACCAGAGTGGCCTACCATCATCAAAAACAATGGAGAAAATGCATCCCATAACATTTTAACATGGAAATAGCTGTTCTATAGTTCAGCCTTTAGGGCTAATACCTCACTAACTAGCAAAGGATATGAACAAATGTACACACGTTACTACATGTAGCTCTCACGTTGATCTCAAAACAAGCGCATCTACCCACAACCACTGATGCTGTAAACACAGTCCAGTTCAAAGTGAATGGCACAGATCCATATATGGCAATGGTCTATTTGCATATACAGTAGGCCTACTGCAGCTCTGATTGGTTATGGCGCACCAGTCTGTGTAGAGTAAGGGTCCTGCGTGTCAATGCAATAAAATCCTACTCAGATGTGTTCTGCATATACATCAAATCTCTTGCATAGTTCGTTTTGCATACTAAGTCTTGCATAGTTAGTTTTGCATAATAAATCGTGCATAGTTTGATGTTTTGGTATGTTGTATTGAAAGTGGCTAATATTGCATTGATTCGATCGCAATTCCCACATTAAAGTGGAACGTTAATAATGTTAACTAACGGGGAAAACTTGAGTAAGGCACAGTTTAGAGGGAACATTGTCTGGAAAGATTATATATAGAGGAATGGCATAAGATCCTTCCCAATTGTTTCTCAAATCATAATTTTTACCCCCACCAATATAGCTACGTTTTTTATTATTTATTTCATACAGTCATTTTTGCTCATCTTTATCAAGGGTGTCAATCATTTCTGACCCCACTGTAGATTCCTCTGTGTTACGTTCGTCATAATGATCGGACCAAGGACTCACAAACAGAAAAGGGAAAATGGCTACCTAAATATGATCCCCAATCAGAGACAACGACAAACAGCTGCCTCTGATTGGGAACCATATCAGGCCACCATAGACATACACATTACCTAGACCTACAAAAAACCCTAGACATACAAACACCCTAGACAATACAAAAACTAGCATACCCACCCTCGTCATACACTGACCTAACCAAAATATAAAGAAAACAGAGATATCTAAGGTCAGAGCGTGACACTGTCACTACAGGAGATGCATACAGATATCTTGTCTTTGTTAGTTTCATGACAGTTCATTCTAAGGTGTACAGTATGATACCACCCCATAGTAAATCCTAGCGACTCTTTTCCATTTCATTGGGCGTTTATATAGCAGATATGATTGTTGTTTTGTTACATGTATGTAGTATGATGGGTGGAAAAAAAAAATCTACCCTATTAGAAAGTTACAACAGTGCACTTTAGAAGGCAGATGGAATGTTTGCATTTGACTTAGGTTTAGGGATAGAAAGTAACGTATATAGGCCTCCTGGGTGGCCAGCTGTGCCACCAGAGACTCTGGCTTCACGCCCAGGCTCTGTCGTAACCGGCTGCGACCGGGAGGTCCGTGGGGCGACGCACAATTGGCCTAGCGTCGTCCGGGTTAGGGAGGGTTTGGCCGGTAGGGATATCCTTGTCTCATCGCGCACCAGCGACTCCTGTGGGGGGTCAGGCGCAGTGTGCGCTAGCCAAGGTTGCCAGGTGCATGGTGTTTCCTCCGACACATTGGTTTCGGCTGGCTTCCGGGTTGGATGCGCGCTGTGTTAAGAAGCAGTGCGGCTTGGTTGGGTTGTGTATCGGAGGACGCATAACTTTCGACCTTCGTCTCTCCCGAGCCCGTACGGGAGTTGTAGCGATGAGACAAGATAGTAGCTACTAACAATTGGATACCACGAAATTGGGGAGAAAAAGGGGTAAAAATAAAAAATAAATGTAAAAAAAGAACGTCACATATATTTTGTGTTTCCCAGGTGCAATGAATGAAGGAAAAGTATAGCAACTCTGTCCAGGTGAGGCAATATCACAGAGACCCTGAGGGCTGTGTGTTCTTCACACATTCCCAAGACTTGTTCGCTTTGGCTGACTGCGGTTCAAGCTATATACCTGTGATGTTTACAAATAGGATTACTCCCAGTTTCCCACAGAAGTCTCCCAGAAATACCACTAAATCCACGGGCGAGTGTCCTAAAGCAGCCGGGGAGTTTGATACACTGGTCCCGCCGTGTAACCTTTTTCATGTCCCTCTTAAGCCGCTCCCTTATCTAAATGAGCAGAGCAGCCTCCTCATCCAGCATGGCGTTTCCATTTTCCCCTGAACACACTCATACAGTGGGACCGGAGCACACAGGGAGCATGCAAGGGCTCAACAGAGGGGGGTCAGACGGGGGTCAGAGAAATGAAATGCACTGTAAATATACAGTAGTATTTTGGCATTGATGATAACAGCTAATAAAGCTGAAAGCACAGTGGCAGACCACTGGAAGAAGCAATGATGATTTAGGAGCAAAAACAAATATGAAGGCAAAACATGCAGTTACTGTAAGCAAGGTGAAGTGCCACATTTACAATTTACGAGCGAATGTTCAACATAACTGTCACGCCCTGACCGTAGATTGCTTTGGTTCTCAATCAGGGACAGCTGTCTATCGTCGTCTCTGATTGGGAATCATACTTAGGTAGCCTGTTTTTCCACTTTTAGGTGTGGGTAGTTGTATTTCTGTTCAGTGTTTGTTTCACCTTGCAGGACTGTTTCGGGTTTTCCTTTTGTTATTTTTGTATTCAGTGTTCAGTTCCTTAAAATAAAGATGAACACGTATCCCGCTGCATTTTGGTCTGACGATTCCTCTTCTTCCGATGAAAGCCGTTACAATAACCAGCTGCATTTGAATAACTGAACAGAGATACATGCACAGTGTTTAGAGTAGTGATGTGACAAATGGAAAAAAATAAAAATAATTGAAATGGACATTAAATGGACATTTTTCGGTTTTCCATTAAAAATAAGATTCATAAAATGCAGCAATGATTTTTGTCTCACAGTGCATCCATTCAGATGGTTAAGCATTGCACCTGTACTACCATTCATTTACCTAAATTCCATGACGCAGTGTGCATTTCCTTCTCATTTAACTTCTCAATGTTTTGAAAAACTAGACTTTGCTGTTGTCATTTTCCCAACTGTTAACGATGATGATGTAGTGGTGGAGAGTCAACATAATTGATTCCTCAGCTCAACTTGCACGTTGACTCCCGGTGTTGACTCGCGTTTCTAAGTGTCTAGATTCCTAAGATTCAGTATTTTTGGAACAGAGGAGACTGATTAGTTGCCGTACTTCCCGAAAACACAAACACTAGCATTTTTCATAGTGAGCTAGCCAGGGACAGAGAGAGAGGGGGAGGGGCACAGTATAGACATAACCGTGCACTAGGCCTATTTGCAATCAAAATCTGTATCTCGCAATGGAATGCTGTATCTTGCAATTTATTGGCATGCATTGTCTCGCAACTTCAGTAAAGCAGGGCCTATAATCAATTAATAGGCTAGGTTATTCTAAATGAAACAGACTGAAGACATGAACACACATTTCCATCATTAGCAAAGAGAAAGAGCAGGGGTGTAATCATTAGTCCAAACAGTTTCAAAACTGAACATTTTGCAACTAAAACAAGAGTTTCTATTGGACAAATGTCCCTCCCAGTTTCGTTCCGTTTGCTTCCGTTTAACAAATGTTTTGCAACAGAATTGGCGTAATGAATACGCACCAGGCAGGGGAGAGAGAGAAGGGGACAGGAAAAAATAACCGTGATGGCGCATGTTTCATTTCCAGCGCAAATGAACCAAGTAGCCTAAAGTTTGCCTCTTCCTCTCTCATTTTATTTAAATTACACAACTTTCCCCAGGCCTTTATAGGCTATTGTCTAGTTAGGCTATAACATGGCAAATAATATGTTCTGTGATAACTGCACTGTGATTAATATTGAGGTGGAGGAATAGGGGAATTTGAATGGTTCTGGACAGGTTTCAATCAATATTTCTGTGTACAGCGCAACAGCAATTGCTTGACACTCCCTAAAACCACTGGTTGTTCTGAATCATATGCACTATTGAAAGTGCAGCTGTGAGGTTTACAGACACAGGAAATTGTCTATTTGCATAGGGAAAGACATCACATTTTCTGGCCTATCCAGACAAAGGAACGATTTCCTGTGCCTTTGGACATCGTAGCTGAGCTTGCAATTGCTTAAATGAAATGAGAGAGCCTAGCTGAGGCAACAATTCATCTCGCTGTGATGTTCTCAGATTGATGTATAGCTATCAATAGGAAAAAATACAAAATGATTGTGTAGCATTGAAACAAGACCACTTTCTCCTGTTGACAGTAATACGAAATCACTTGGTGCGTAAAGCTGATGCTGTAATGAGTCAGCACACATTTGAATGGTGTCTCTGCATTGCTCAGTGGACATTTGGCAGAAAAGTCTCTGTCGTCAGTTACATGAAGTGGTACCAATATTGTATTGTCATTAAGTATGATCATTTTTATTTTATAGTTATAAGAAAGGTGAAATCTTATAGTACGTCATTTATTATTTGATTATTTAGAAAGCATTTCAATAGTTTCAAGCCCTACTGCCCCACATGATTTTTCATGATATTTGTACAGTGCATTCTGAAGTATTCAGACCCCATGACTCTCTCTACATTTTGTTACGTTGAAGACTTATTCTAAAATGGATTAAACTACATTTTTCCTCATCAATCTCCACACAATACCCCATAATGATTTGTAAATGTATTAAAAATTAAAAGATAAATACCTTATTTACATAAGTATTCATGGGACTCAAAATTGAGCTCAGGTGTTTCCATTGATCATCCTTGAGATGTTTCTACAACTTGATTGGGGTCCACCTGTTGTAAATTCAATTAACTGGACATTATTTGGAAAGGTACACTCCTGTCTATATAATATCCCACAGTTGTCAGAGCAAAAACCAAGCCATGAGCTCGAAGGAATTGTTTCCATTGATCATCCGTGAGATGTTTCTACAACTTGATTGGGGTCCACCTGTTGTAAATTCAATTAACTGAACATTATTTGGAAAGGTACACACCTGTCTATATAATGTCCCACAGTTGACAGTGCATGTCAGAGCAAAAACCAAGCCATGAGCTCGAAGGAATTGTCCATAGAGCTCCAAGACAGGATTGTTTTGAGGCAATGATCTGGGGAAGGGTACCAAAACATTTCTGCAGCATTGAAAGTCCCCAAGAACACAGTGGCCTTCATTATTATTAAATGGAAGAATTTTGGAACCACAAAGAGGGCCTTGGTCACGGAGGTGACCAAGAACCCGATGGCCACTCTGACAGAGCTCCAGTTCCTCTGTGGAGATGGGAGAACCTTCCAGAAGGACAACCATCTCTGCAGCACTCCACCAATCAGGCCTTTATGGTAGAGTGGCCAGACGGAAGCAAAGCCTCAATTAAAGGCACATCACAGCCCGCTTGGAGTTTGCCAAAAGGCATCTAAAGGTATCTCAGACCATGAGAAACAAGATTCTCTGGTCTGATGAAACCAAGATTGAACACTTGGGCCTGAATGCCAAGTGTCATGTCTGGAGGAAACCTGGCACCATCCCTACGGTGAAGCATGGTGGTGGCAGCATCATGCTGTGGGAATGTTGTTCAGTGGCAGGGACTGGGAGACTAGTCAGAATCGGAGGAAATATGAACAGAGCAGTACAGATAGATCTTTTTAAAATATTTATATTTTATTTTCTACTTTTATCTCTTTTTCTGCCCAATTACATGATATCCAATTGGTAGTTACAGTCTTGTCACATCGCTGCAACTCCCCTACGGATTCGGGAGAGGCGAAGGACGAAAGCCATGTGTCCTCCGAAACATGACCCTGAAAAACCGAGCTGCTTCTTGACACACCGCTCGTTTAACCGGGAAGCCAGCCGCACCAACGTGTCGCCACAAGGAGTCACTAGAGCGCAATGGGACAAGGAAATCCAGACAGGCCATCCCCTCCACTAAGCCGGATGACGCTGGGCCAATTGTGCGCCACCTCATGGGTCTCCCAGTCACGGACGGCTGTGACACATCCTGAGATGAAACCCAGGTCTGAAGTGACGCCTCAAGCACTGCGCCACTCGAAAGGCCCATACAGACAGATCCTTGATGAAAACCTGCTCCAGAGCACTCTGGACCTCAGACTGGGGCGAAGGTTCCCCTTTCAACAGGACAACGACCCTAAGCACACAGCCAAGACAACGCAGGAGTGGCTTCGGAAACAAGTCTCTGAATGTCCTTGAGTGGCCCAGCCAGAGCCCGGACTTGAACCCGATCGAACATCTCTGGAGAGACCTGAAAATAGCTGTGCAGCGACGCTCCCCATCCAACCTGACAGAGCTCTAGAGGGTCCACAGAGAAGAATGGGAGAAACTCCCCAAACACAGATGTGCCAAGCTTGTAGCGTCTTACCCAAGAAGACTCAAAGGTGCTTCAACAAAGTACTGAGTAAAGGGTCTGAATAGTTTCTGAATGCACTGTACTTTAGCTTGTGTCCTCAAAAGTGAGCACACCTCAGCAATTTATAACTATTATTACCAGAAAGGTGAGTTCAAGACGTTTCAAAAACTATGCAGCATTACCAGTTATTGTTTGGCTATGTCTATTTTGACGGAAATGTACATTTTGCCCTAACGTTCAAGTGAAGACTTCGGGAGTACATATTATATTATTGCAATTTTCAAAACCTAGGCATATCTCTTTGATAAGATATTTATCTTAATCATTCATTGAAGGGGAAGCTGCTACAGTAGTCCTGTGGTAATTCACAAAAATAATGGCTCCCTATTAAAATAGCTGCAGTTTGTCTGGCTGTTATCCTGCTACAAATGCACTGATTTGGTAGAAACACAATCAATTGGCCATTGTTTCACAGCCATGTGAAAGAGAGGTCCTACTCTCATCAGTTATCCTGTTGAGTGTAGGGGGCAGGATTATCGTTTTTGGCTAAAAAACATACCCATTTGAAACTGCCTATTTCTCAGGCCCAGAAACTAGAATATGCATATAATTGGCAGATTAGGATAGAAAACACTCTAAAGTTTCCAAAACTGTCAAAAATATTGTCTGTGAGTATAACAGAATTGATATTGCAGGCAAAATCCTGAGGAAAATCAAACCAGGAAGTGGCTTCTATTTTGAAAGCTCCATGTTCCATAGCCTGCCTTCGCTCCATTTAAAGGGATATCAACCAGATTCCTTTCCCTATCACTTCCTCAAAGTGTCAACAGTCTGTAGACATAGTTTCAGGCTTTTATTTTGAAAAATCAGCGAGAAAGATATCATCTCATCAGTGAATAGCTGGGTGTTCGAATGAGTGGGGCAGCCATTGTCTCTCCCTCTCCTATTGAAAAAGCGACAGTCCCGGTTGATATATTATCAATTATATATTTTAAAAACAACCTGAGGCTTGATTATAAAAAACGTTTGACATGTTTCTATGGACATTTCGGATACTATTTGGAATTTTCGTCTGCGATGTCGTGACCGCTCAAGCATGTGGATTTCTGAACATAACGCGCCAAACAAATAGAGGTATTTTGGATATAAAAATCATCTTTATGGAACAAAAGGAACATTTATTGTGTAACTGGGAGTCTCGTGAGTGAAAACATCCAAAGATCATCAAAGGTAAGCGATTTAATTTATTGCTTTTCTGACTTTCATGACCAATCTACTTGGCTGCTAGGTGTTTGTAAATTTTTGTCTACTGGGATAGATGTTCTTACATAAACGCTTGTTATGCTTTCGCCGAAAAGCTGGAATTGATATCTGACACGCCAGGTGGATTAACAACAAGCTAAGCTGTGTTTTGCTATGTTGCACTCGTGATTTCATGAAAATTAAATATGTTTCGTAATTGAATTTGAATTTGGCGCACTGCAATTCAACGGGTGTTGATGAAAATGATCCCACTACCAAGATGGGTGTGTCAAGAAGATTTATCTGATGCAAATACCCACAAGGTTGACCTCAAGAGGAAAAGAAATGTCTGTAAGTAATGTGCAAATCATGATGATAATCATGGTAAATTGTCACTGTGCAGACTAGTGTTAATGCGATCCTTGGAAAGGATGGCTAAGAGCCAGGGGCTATATCAGGTGTTTGGTTGCTAATGAGAATACTGTACCTTATGACTCAGTGAAGCTCCATCCTGCTTGCTAAGACAAGCAAGAGGAAAGCACAATAGCAAGGTTGTGCAAAAAGTTCCACAACTCTCAATCTATGTTTGGGTTAGCAAGGTCATTTCAAAACGTATCAATCACTTGCAATTCAGAGCAGCACCTTGGAATAGTTTGACACATACCGTAGGATAACTTTTCGCCGTGCTTTCAAATCTCCCCTGGTCTCAATTTAGATATACACCAAGTGGAATTTTGGACAGATGGAAGCTACAATTATTTTATCATCAGAGAAATGTCTGTAATCTGTCTCGTTGAGAACACTTAAATCTCCCAATAGGAAATGTGATCTAAGGGTGTGACAATAGATTAGGACACATTAGTATGAAATTAAACCGCTGTGTATAAATACAGTGGAAATAAGCCTGGTGATGTATCTAGCTTGAATGTTCATTGACACATGCAACTCGACTATGTGATAGCTGAGTGGGGTTTCCTTACCTGTGATTGGTTTAATCAGAGGTGGGTGGAGTTACATGACCACGGATGGACACAAGGCGAACAGCCAAGAACATAAACAGAGAAAAGACAGAAGAGACATTGTTAGACTAGACATTTTTGTATAATTTTTGCAAATTAAAATATCAGATAGGATGACTGCTTGGACAGTTTTCAGTGGGTCGATATGACGTAGCTGTGGCTTATAGGGATAATGGACTGTATTCCTATGCCCTTAGACTTGAGTGTTTTCTGTATGACAGAGCAGAGTCAGTTAGCAATTACATTCAAACATATTACTTATGATTGTCTCACGGTACAAATGGGCTCAAAAGAGGGCTTGAATGGCCATTGTTCCTTATTTTTTGTATTGTGTAGGCATATTATGGAAACACCACGAAGAAGAGCCTCTCCACAATCAAAAACCAACGACAAGAGTGCTGTCGGGCTACAATTTGAAATGCATTGAGAGTGCCACAGCGGTGGCCTGTGGCGTGTGGATAGAGCAGCAGTTTATCCCAGTATTTGACACTTTTTCACAAAGGTGCATGAAAACACAGAAACCTCAAGCCAGCATGATTGAAGTCCTTGATGATTTCCCAGAGTTCATTTCGGGGTCACATGTGGCTGGATAAGTATAATTCCTTCCAATGGCTTGGACGACAGCAGCCAAACTCAACAGGCGGACCGCAGTCCGTGTCCGGACCCATTTTTAGACAGCTTTCAAAAATCAACCTGACACAGCGGCCTCTCTAACTCAGCAACCTCTCTTTCTCTCTCGAAGCCAAGCCCACCTCTACTAGTGCCCTGTCTAATCCAATTGCATGATTATACGCAAATACAAGAGGCCGTGTCTTACCCAATCATATCATTGCAAATATCTGCAAATACAGTGGGATAAGCAGGCAGAAAGAAACAGAAAGATTAAACCGTAGTTCAACTGTTAATATCACAGATATGAACTTAGTTGCCAGTATCTTTTTTATTATGGCCTTGAAAGGACAAAAATGGACGCTGAAAACCGTATATTCATAGATGAGTGAACAGATAAGTATATATTAATTCTCCTCGCAACTAGCACAAAATAAATGTGTATGATATGCAGCGAGTCCGTAGCCCTCGTGAAAAGTGCCAATGTTAAGCTCCATTATGGCACCAAGCGTAGCAATTTCGATCAGACGTATCACCTGAACACGGAGGGGGGAACAAACAAGATGAACCAACTCAAATCCCAATATGAGAGGTCCACCAAAGTCATTGTCAATTCCCTGACAGTCGAACAACATTTTCTGACGCTGAGACGGTGAAATGTGTGAAGTTGTTGACACCTCGCTTGAAGGTAAATAAAAAGACGTCCGATTCCACAGCAATGAGGAGAACTGAAATATTTTCTGAAGATTTAACTTCCCAACTTGATGAGGTCATTCAGAACGCATTTCATTATCTGTGGATGAATCAACAGATAACACTGATAATGCCCAGCTTCGGGTGTTTGTCAGATTGTTTAATGAAACAAAGAAGGACATCTGTGAGGAGCTGTTGGGCTTAACAAATCTAGAAGTGCACACATGAAGAGAGGATATCCATGAGACCATCAAAGGGATGCTAAGAAGATGGAGCTCCAGCCATGATAGGAAGAGGGAGGGGACTGGTTGCACGTTTGAAAGAGGACCACCCTGACCTGACATATCACTGCATCATCCATCAGTCTGGGAAAATAGTATTCTGAGGTCATGACGATGATGAAACTGGTCTTGTTGAGAGCAACATCATCCCTACAACACCGCCTGCTACAAGGCTTTCTGACAGAGGCCAATGCCTGTTTTGATGACTTACGACTGCACAACAATGTCAGATGGCTCAGCAAAGGCGGGGTTTTGGAATGCTTCTGGGCCATTCTGGAGGGAATCAAAGCTTTCTTATCAGAGCTAAAGAGTGACAAGGCAACTCGGTTTTCAGAGTTTTTGGAAGATGAGGAGAAGATGGAAACAGTTGCATTTTTGACAAACATTACATCACACCTTAATCGACTGTGTGTTAAGCTGCAGGGATGGGACAACACAGTGTGTGATATGATAACAGCAGTCCGGGCTTTCCAGAAGAAATTGGAGCTTTTCATTGAACACCTGCACCAGTGTCTCAGAGTTGCTCTCACACCATTTGTGCCAAAGTTCAATTCATTGGCAGGTGCCAAAAAGTGTCAAAACATTTATTTCATTGATGCAAGGGCAAGGCCTAGAGTGACTTATACATTAATACTGTATGGCCCACAGTGACTTATACATTAATACTGTATGGCCCACAGTGACTTATACATTAATATTGTATGGCCCACAGTGACTTATACATTAATATTGTATGGCCCACAGTGACTTATACATTAATATTGTATGGCCCACAGTGACTTTCTATGCATTCAGATGATTATTTTGGTTCAACTCTCCTTTGTTCTCCAGAAAACATGCACTTTATTTTATTTTAAAAAAACACGTCATTCCTGAGTTCCTACTGTAATGGTTCACAGTGCACGTTTTGTATAGACAATTATGCAACCACTTTTGTTCTTCAAGCAATGTTGATGCAATGATGCACACGTTAACATTCAAAATAAAGAAGCTGCAATGGATTCAAATTCTTATTCTCTCATTTCATGTATTGATGTAGATTTGATATAACAACATGTTTCCTAAGTCGTAGACGACTAGGTTTGTTACTACTCTGTCCCACAGCTCCAATAAATGATCATATCCATCCAGGCTTTCGCCACCTAGGAAATTGAGACCTTCTCAAATAGTAGTTGAGTACCCCTGGACGACAGCATGCAATGTTTTGGAGCGCAACACAATATTAGTTTACACAGAGGTGCATAAAAACACACAGACAAAAAGACAGACACACACACACCTCCCAGTCATCAGCTGCTATATCAGTTACCCTAGTGCCATCATCAGGAGGACCCTGGTGAAGTAAATGGTGTGAATGTGCGCACCCCTAACAAAAAGATAAGGAACATTAACCACGATAAGAGACTTATTTCCTGGGGCCACGACACCACAATATGATGAACAGCCCCAGCCGACAGATGACTTCTCTGTGGTATAGCTCACATTTCCTGAATGCTTTCGTCAATAGCTTTAACCTTTCACTCATTCACATCTCATCTTCGGGGCCCAGCAGTGATTCTCTGTCGCTGATTTCCTGGTATCTGCGAGGTTAAATTTGTTTCATTGGACATACTTGTCATGCTACTGTGCTGCATGGAGCCTGTCTCAAGGTAAATGGCAGAGTATTGATTGGGAGGCTAAAAGCCTCAGGAGCGGTAGGTATCCTTGGGCAAGGTCAGAGACGACCGGCAGATCCGGGGTGCACTCTGCCTCAACGACCATTAGTCACTATTTGTGAGTTATAACGCCATCATAAACAGCCCCGAGTTCTTAAATTAATGACTAAAATGCTTACTCCCAATCGAATAACCACATCATATAGCTCTATTTGTGGCTAGTTACCTAGAAGAAGATGCCAGACGCACAGCCCAACAGGTACAGTTCAAGTCAGAAGTTTACATACACTTACGTTGGAGTCATTAAAACTCATTTTTCAACCACCACACAAATGTCTTGTTAATAAATTATAGTTTTGGCAAGTCGGTTAGGACATCTACGTTGTGCATGACACAAGTCATTTTTCCAACAATTGATTACATACAGATTATTTCACTTATAATTCACTGTATTACAATTCCAGTGGGTCAGAAGTTTACATACACTAAGTTGACTGTGCCTTTAAACAGCTTGGAATATTCCAGAAAATTATGTCATGGCTTCAGAAGCTTCTGATAGGCAAATTGTCATACTTTGAGTCAATTGGAGGTGTACCTGTGGATGTATTTCAAGCCCTACCTTCAAACTCAGTGCATCTTTGCTTGACATCATGGGAAAATCAAAAGAAATCAGCCAAGAACTCAGATTTTTTTTTTTACACCTCCACAAGTCTGGTTCATCCTTGGGAGCAATTTCCAAACACCTAAAGATACCAGATATCTGGTAGAAGATATCAATCCCAGAACAATAGCAAAGGACCATGTGAATATGCTGGAGGAAACAGGTACAAAAGTATCTATATCCACAGTAAAAACGAGTCCAATATCAACATAACTTGAAAGGCTGCTCAACAAGGAAGAATCCACTGCAACAAAACCGCCATAAAAAATCCAGACTACGGTTTTCAACTGCACATGGGGACAAAGATCGTACTTTTTGGAGAAATGTCCTCTGTTTGTCCATAATGACCATCGTTATGTTTGGAGGAAAAATGGGGATGCTTGCAAGCCGAAGAACACCATCCCAACCGTGAAGCACAGGGGTGGCAGCATCATGTTTTGGGGGTGCTTTGCTGCAGGACGGACTGGTGCACTTCACAAAATAGATGGTTTCATGAGGTTGGAAAATTATGTGGATATATTGAAGCTCAAGACATCAGTCAGGAAGTTAAAGCTTGGTCGCAAATGGTTCTTCCAAATGGACAATGACCCCAAGCATACTTCCAAAGTTGTGGCAAAATGGCTTAAGGACAACAAAGTCAAGGTATTGGAGTGGCCATCACAATGCCCTGACCTCAATCCCATAGAAAATTTGTGGGCAGAATTGAAAAAAACGTGTGCGAGCTAGGAGGCCAACAAACCTGACTCAGTTACACCAGCTCTGTCAGGAGGAATGTGTCAAAATTCTTGTGGAAGGCTACCCAAAATGTTTGAATCAAGTTAAACAATTTAAAGGCAATGTTACCAAATACTAATTGAGTGTATGTAAACTTCTGATCCATTTAGAACACTGCATGTGATGAAAGAAATAAAAGCTGAAATAAATCATTCTCTCTACTATTATTCTGACATTTCACATTCTTAAAATAAAGTGGCGATTTTAACTGACCTAAGACTGGGAATTTTTACTGGGATTACATGTTAGGAATGGTGAAAAACTGAGTTTGAATGTAGTTGTCTGAGGTGTATGTAAACTTCTGACTCACTGTAGCTGTGACAGGTCTATGGCCTGTTTACATTAAAAACATTAGTGAATTACACTTAACAAGAGAGAGGGGTGTGGTGGTGATAATTTATTGTTTTTTTTAATGATGAACAGTGAGTCATCTAAACTCAGGTAGAGTGGCTTTTTAATTGTTAGTTTGTCTTTTTATTAGTAGTAAGTTTCATTACATTAGTGAAGAATGAAAATAACATTGCGGTAATGAAAAAAGGAGTAATTGAATAGTTTAAGAACATTTACTGTGTATGCTTATACAGCGGTAATATTTCAAGTGTCATTCATGACACTAATATTCTTTTCACTTCCTATCAAGGAAACTCACCTTAAAAAGGGATTGTCAGCTCAAACCACATTAGAATGCACAATGCAACATACAACCATAACACAGGGGTGTCAACATGCATGCAGCCATAACTAAAGCTCCCGGCCCAACGGGAGGTAGTAGACCGTGTTGTTTTCATAAGGTCATCCGTGTGAGCGGGCTCTGCATTTACAATAAATTACTCTCACCAGAACATGTTAAAACACCGTCCACCCAAAAAACAGGTCTGTTGGTGCATAAATTATTCCGCCAGGGCTGGTTGAGCTCTTTCACCGTGAGTAAACATTTCCAAAAGACGGACGTATGAAAAGGTTAGTTTGGCTGACATATTGAATGCCTAAGGTTAATGAGCATTGTGGGGAGAAGGAATAAGCACACCAGACATTTAATTATGTCTGATATTCCTGCAGGGTTAATTCCATTTAGAACCCTGCGTACTGCAGTCAGAATGAAAGGTCCCCAGGTATATCCTTTGTTTGTGAGTTACAACTCAGAACACAATTCCTCAAAAATTACACTAAAACTACTGGCACACTTCGAAAGCAGTCCTGCTATGTCGCACAGCACAGTTCCAGTATGGATCCATGCCTACTGTTATGTTTGCCAATAAAATTGAGAGATTGTTTGAATAATGCTCTTTATTTGTGTGTTAAATGAGCTTCTAATAGTTTGGCTTCAGTCTCTGCACTGTCAATTGCTATCTTCCTTGTCTTTCATTAAGTTGAACATCTACTTGGCACACGCTTTAAATTGTAGATCGATTCAGGCATTAATACACATCATATGTGGGTTTTTACTGGCTGGAGAGGACATGTGATTCTATTCCATATGATTTTATACGATCTTGTTCGATTGGTTATGTCTTCACAGGACACCCCACTAACCTACCATTTGACCACCATATTGTTTCGATTCTACCTCAGGATTGGAAAGCTGTTTAAATCTGCAGGCAATCTGACAGTGTTCATCTCGGAGACAGCATTCTCCTCTCTCTCAGTGAATATGGGTGCAGTGGAAGATGAGGCGAGAACATTGACAACCCGCAAGAAGCCAGAGTTTCACTTTCTAGATGCCACTCTAAATCAGACATGCAATGTGATATCCTGTAAGCTTATGACAATCAGGGATCTGAACTGCCACATGTTCCACTTTTATGCTACATGGAATAATGATGCGCTGTTCTCAAACATCAACCACCCCGCCGCTGCGCCCCCCCACATACTCCCCCCCACATACTCCCCAACTCTCTCCAATCAATCAGTCTGACAACTTGACTCCACGTCATTGGAGAGCAAAATATGAAGAAATCAATACTTTGACGATGAACCCTAAAATAGCTACCCTGCGCTTACCATCATGGTTAAACCTTTCCAATGAAATCATACCTCACGCAGGGGGGGAAAATACCAGGAAACACCATGTTTGGAAGTGTTCTGATGGGGACAACGGAATAGTACGGTGTGTTCGCCAATAATCGCCTGCAGCCCAGATGTTAGTATCAAGGGATTTTTCTCTCTTTGGGTAGCAAAGGAAGTAGTGGTTCAGGCATTGTAGTAGACCGCTTACCTCAGTGCTCAGGTCCTTCCTGCTGATACTCCCTACCCATCCCTCTGTGGACTCTATAATCGACGGTCCCACGCACTGGTCCTATCAGCTACCCTGGGCTTATCTACAGTCTTACCCCATAGAGAAACGAGAGGAGGAAGCGGAGGGTGGGAGTGAGAAAGAGGGGGTGTGAAAAGTAGAAGAGAAGGAGGAGAGGAAGAGAGGGAGAGTGTAGGATGGAGAGTGGAGTAAAAGGAGGGAGTGGTAGGAGAGGAGAGGACCGAAGAGGACAGGAAGGAGAGGAAGTACACTGACAGCAGGATCACCCAACCCCTCTGACACTAATAATCCTCCCCTCTGTTTTATAAAACATAACCCTCTTCCAACAGTCAATAGAGCATCCAGAGTCCCTGAGATGCCACACACACACACAAACACAGAGAAAGTGTTGGGGCCTGTTTTACATTCCACCCTATCCCTGGGTTAAGAGGAGAGGAAATGTGAGCAAAGGCATTCTGACATGCTTAATATCCTTCACTTTCTCTTTATTTTCTTACTGGGGTGGGTTACCGTTATCCAGCCTCCCCTGTTTACAATTTCTCATTGTTTGATTTGGCGGCTGTTGAAGTCGGAAGATAATTGGTATTGCTGTCACCGTACCTGAGAGCTCATCCATTAACACTGACCCTAGTGAATGCTATTCTTAGTCATTTCAGAGAACTCTATGCTTGAGCAGATTTACAGCCCAAGTCATTTAAAATCTCCTGTAAATGACTTATGTTCCTCGCCCAACCTGAGGCGCGGACAGTTCCACAAATAGAATGCTGTTGTGTGATGCCGTACTCTCAATGAGAGACAAGGAGATCAATGCACGGGGCCTCTGCACTGTTTACCTTTGTCAAAGGGCAGTGCAGAGAAGACCAGGGTGTCACTGTGTGTCTTTACATGGGACATAGAGGGCTGAACTGAGCCTCTGACACCCATAACGCCTGGGCAAACCTGTAAACAACCCGCCCCGCCTACTCCCTGTATCTGTCTCTCTCTCTCTCTCTCTTGTATTACTCTCTCTATGTTCCTCTCTCATGTACACACACGCGCGCACCAACAAACAAAACAGAGGTGTGTCAGTGGAGGACGGAGCACAGGGGATTTAAGTAAACATGTGGCCTGACTAGACAAGATCAGATGAGGATGGTGTGTGTGTGTCCTCCATTCTGAAAGACAGGTCAACACTGAGCCCCAGTACATTCTGTTCTACAATAAGCCCCTTTAAAAAAGCAGAAATGGATTCTTAGATTGTATAAAGAGAATGCCTTTTGATTATGTTATGGATTTATATGTAAAGTACATGTTGGGTTAAATGGAGACGCTCCATAATTCATGTATTATGGAGGCCGTTATGATAATTGTTACCTACAGTAACGTGTTCTCGAAAGGTTAAGAGTTCGAGGATACAAATGTTCCTTCATACAGAAACAATTTAAATGGCATGCGCTTTCCAGTCAGGTGTGCCGACCTTTTAGCTGTGGATTAGATCAACTGTAGCAAACTGCATTGAACCACTCAACCTGAAATGTAAAATCCAGTCAAAAGCCATGCTCACATAATCATTTTCACTGTTACAAAAAGCAGACTGACTGAATCCAAAATGATGAGTACTTCAGGGTTTGAATCAAGTAAACACTGAGGCTTTCACTCTGTGTCTCTCTATTTCAATGTTGGACCTTCAAGGACAAAAAATAAATGATTAAATAAAAGGATTATGGATTTTGATGTATCAGCCCACCATCTTTGGTACGGTAATAGTGAAGTCCATCACCTGGGCATCCACCAAACCCAGAGGGTGCAAAGCTCCTTGACAAACAGGCCTGTCTTTATTGAAGACAGAGATTGATTACCGTCTCAAGGGAGCTATGAGCAATAAAGTTATTACTAATTGAAATTTCACAGAGGAACACAAACCCCACCACAGGAGCTGTGCTCACCGCTCACACAGACACACAGCACACAGCACACAGCACACACACACACACACACACACACACACACACACACACACACACACACACACACACACACACACACACACCACCTCTGCATCACTCACCCAGGAAGTGCTCCACTGACATAATCAATGACTACAGAAAAGCATATTGCATGCATAATGCACACCCTCGCCTGACCGACTCTCTGACATGTGTTACATACAAGGAAGCTAGTCTTCCTCCCTTTTCTCTATCTTCCTTCCTATCGCTCTATCCCACCTCTCCCTCTTTCCATTTTTTTTCTCCCACTCAGGGTGATCTCCTCCATGCCGAGTAGGAGGGTGTTTGCCTGTCTTGACCAGGCTAAACACCTTAATCCCTGTTTGTGAGGACCCTTCATGATCATTAGTGAGAGGGAGGGCTGAGCGCTCGTCTCCCACCAACCATCAGGAGATCAAATGCCTCAAAAAGCCCCCCGGGAGCAAAAAAGCACAGGCCGCTGAGCCCGGCTGACAGTTTTAATGTTCTAATTTAGAATTACCCACGAGGCACTTTACGTAATGTTATTGAATACGCACACACGCTTGATGGCATGTGCAATGTGCACAAGCAGTACACATATATTGAAATTCATAGGCCTATCCACTCTGTCTCACAAGCACACAGCGAAAATATTATATTCACCTCAGGACCTCCTTGGCTATTAGCCGCTGTACATTTCTGGCTGTTTGACAATGATCAAACTCAGGGCACTGAGAACAGTTCATCAGTGATTGGTTTGGAGCCGAGAGCAAAGAGGCAGCGCAAATGGCTCCTTAGGGAATTAGCAAAGCAGAACAATCGATTTCAACGACTGGCTAAAAGTACAAAAATATCCGTGTGTCTTTCTCTATCCATAGTGTCATCTCAAACAATTAACTGCTGCCTTGACTGGGGAACAGGCGAGATATGACCTACAGTAACTTTAAGAAATGCACATAGTTTGCTTTCTGGTGTCTGTAATTGTCCAGGTCTTCAAGACATCAGCCACAAATTGGAAGTTGTAACATATCATACAATTAGCAAATGCATAGCATATTGTATATTTTGCAAATTCACAAGGCGAATATAGATTTACCGTTCTAAAGTCTTGCTACAGTCTCTTTCCATTGTGAACTCACATTACTATCATATTATTAGATATGTTAAAGTTGTATTTCTGGAATCTCTGTTTGCCTTGTCTTTTACAATGGCTAATCATTAACCATCAATACCCCACCATTTTCTGTTGTCCATGTAATCTGATAGAATAAATGTTTACAGAGACCACTGAAGATTATATTGATTGACAATCACAGCAGTGAGTTAGGAGTATATTCATCCTAACGCGTGATAATCCTTCCATAAAAAGCACAAATAATAAACGAGACTCGACGGAATTACACCGTTCTCCTTCGCCATGCATCTCATTACAAAGCACTTTGGAGCTTTGTTAAACTACAGCTGCTTAAGAAGAGAACAATTAGCATCAGGTTGTATTTCCCTCTCCCTCCACAATCTCACAAGAGCTATCAATTTAGCACTTAAGATAAACAAGGAATAATTTGAGACGGAAAACATTGTAACGCAAACAATAGCAAAATAACGAGGGGAGGGGATCCGTTTCCCCAGTGTAAGTGATCTGCCTATGTGTCGAGAATCGAGATAAGCAAAGCTGTTTTTCTTTTTCTCATTTGCCTACTGTTTGAAAAGGGAATTATACACACTTTGAACAATGGGAGTGTGATGAGCAGCTACAGCGCTTCCATCTTCTTAGGCCTTAGCATTGTTTTTCTAGCGCTCGGCATCAATGACGTGTGATGAAAGAAGGAAACAGTGATTCATCCTTGAGATGGTTTGAATCTTTTCCACCTGAAGAATCCAGGGAAGAGCTGGAAAAACAAGACCTTATTAGAACCTGCTGCATAGAATGAAATATGAAAAGTGTAAAAGGGAGACCGGAATATCTCTGAGGATAATTGTTTTTCACCTTGCCAATTGATACAATTTACTATACAGCACCTTCAGAAAGCATTCCCACCCCTTGACTTATTCCACATTTTGTTGTGTAACAGCCTGAATTCAAAATGGATTACATGTATTTCTTTCTCACCCATCCACAAACAATACCTCATAATGACAAAGCGAAAACATGTTTTTAGACATTTTAGCAATTAATTGAAAATAAAATACAGAAATATTTCATTTATATACAGTACCATTCAAAAGTTTGGACACACTTAGTCATTCAAGCATTTTGCTTGTAGAATAATGGTGAAGTCATCAAAACGATGAAATAACACATATGAAATCATGTAGTAACCAAAAAAGTCCAAAATCCAAATAGATTTGAGATTTGAGATTCTTCAAAGTAGCCGTCCTTTGCCTTGATGACCAGCTTCGTCTGGAATGCTTTTCCAACAGTCTTGAAGGAGTTTCCACATATGCTGAGCACTTGTTGGCTGCTTTTCCTTCACTCTGCGGTCCAACTCATCCCAACTCATCATTTGGGTTGAAGTCGGGTGATTGTGGAGGCCAGGTCATCTGATGCAGCACTCCATTTCCCTACTTCTTGGTCAAATAGCCCTTACACAGCCTGGAGGTGTGTTGGGTCATTGTCCTGTTGATGATAGTCCCACTAATTGCAAACCAGATGGGATGGCGTATCGCTGCAGAATGCTGTGGTAGTCATGCTGGTTAAGTGTGCCTTGAATACTAAATAAATCCCAGACAGTGTTATCAGCAAAGCAACCCCACACCATCATACCTCCACCTCCATGCTTCACGGTGGGAACCACACGTGCGGAGATCATCCGTTCACCTAACCTGCATCTCACAATGACACAGTGGTTGGAACCAATAATCTCAAATTTGGACTCATCAGACCAAGGACATTTTTCCACCGGTCAAATGTCCATTGTTTGTATTTCTTGGCTCAAGCAAGTCTCTTCTTCTTATTGGTGACCTTTAGTAGTAGTTTCTTTGTATAAAATCAACCATGAAGGCCTCTGAACAGTTGATGTTGAGATATGTCTGTTACTTGAACTCTGAAGCATTTGCTTGGCCTGCAATTTCTGAGGCTGGTAACTCTAACGAACTTATCCTCTGTAGCAAAGGTAACTCTGGGTCTTCCTTTCCTGTGGCGGTCCTCAAGAGATCCAGTTTGTCATAGTGCTTGATGGTTTTTGAGCATGCACCTTTGACTGACCTTCTAACCCTTAAATAAATGATGGACTGTTGTTTCTCTTTGCTTATTTGAGCTGTTGTTGCCATAATATGGATTTTGACTTTTATAAAATAGGGCTATATTCTGTATACCACCCGTCACAACACAACTGATTGGATAAAATGGATTTAGAAGGAAAGCAATTCCACAAATTATTAATTGAAATGCATTCCAGGTGAATGAAGCTGGTTGAGGGAATGTCAAGAGTGTGCAAAGTTGTCATCAAGGCAAAGGGTGGATAAGAATCTCAAATATCAAATATATTTGATTTGTTAACACATATGGTAGTAACTAGAAAAGTGTTTATTTCATAGTCTTTGTCTTCACTATTATTCTACAACACCCCTAAGTTAATACTTTGTAGAAGCACATTTGGCAGGGGTTACAGTTTAGTCTTTTTTAGGTAAGTCTCTAAGAGCTTTTCACACCTGGATTGTGCAACATTTGCACTTGATTCTTTTCAAAATTATTCAAGCTCTGTCAAATTTGCCCCAAACATAACACTTTTTATTCAAAACAAAAACTGAATTGCTTTGTCACATTTTAAGCAGTATTACTTTAGTGCCATGTTGCAAACTGGATGCATGTTTTGGAATATTTTTATTCTGTACAGGCTTCATTAATTTCACTCTGTCAATTAGGTTAGTATTGTGGAGTAACTACAATGTTGTTGATCCATCCTCAGTTTTCTCCTATCACAGCCATTAAACCTGTTTTAAAGTCACCATTGGCCTCATGGTGAAATCCCTGATGGTGAAATCCTTCCTAAATCTGTCAACTGAGTTAGGAAGGACGCCTTTATCTTTGTAGTGACTGGGTGTATTGATACATCATCCAAAGTGTAATTAATAAGTTCATAGGGATATTCAATGTCTGCTTTTTAAAAAACCCATCTCCCAATAGGTGCCCTTCTTTGCAAGGCATTGGAAAACATCCCTGGTCTTTGGTTGAATCTGTTTTCGAAATTCACTGCTCGACTAAAGGACCTTGAACATAATTGTATGTGTGGGCTACAGAGATGAGGTAGTCATTCAACATTCATGTTAAACAATATTATTGCACACAGAATGAGTCCATGCAACTTATTATGTGACTTGTTAAGCACATTTTTACTCCTGAACTTACTTAGGTTTGCCATAACAAAAGGATTGAATACTTATTGACTCAAGACAATTCAGCTTTTCATTTTTTATTCATTTGTAAACATTTCGACAAACATAATTCCAGTTTGAGATTATGGGGTATTGTGTTTAGGCCAGTGACACAAAATCTCAGTTTACTCCATTTCAATGCAGGCTGTAACACAACAAAATGTGGATAGAGTCAAGGGGTGTGAACACTCTCTGAAGGCTCTGTAGATTTGGAGGAGTAACTGAACGACACCGCAACACATATATAAAAGAACCTCAGATTCTGTGCTCCCAGATAAATTAAATCCTTTTTTTTCATCAAATTATAAACATATATTTGACTAAAATATGACAAACATCTCAACATATGGCCTGGTTTATTTTCCAACGTGGTTTTAGAGCATTTCATATGAATCTATACATAAATCCTAGGCACTCCATTTAGTATGATATGTTTCATATGGTATGTATCAATTTGTGGATGTCCATCATACATTTCATTTGATATGTTACGATTTACAATTCGTATTACATGTTATGAATTGCAATTCGTACATTATCTTATGAACATGCAAAATATACAATATGCTATGCATTTGCTAATTGTATGATATGTTACAAGTTCCAATTTGTTGTGGCTAACATTTTCTAAGTGGCTAACATTAGCTAGGCTAGGGGTTAGAATTAGGGTTCAGGGTTAGGGTTAAGTTTAGGGGTTAGGTTAATAAAGGGTTTGGGTTAGGAAAAGGGTTAGCTAACATGCTAAGTAGTTGCAATGAAGCTACAAAGTTGTAAGTAGTTGCAAAGTTGCTAATTAACTCAAATGCTAAAGTTGTCCATGATGATATTCGAACATTAGACATTTGCGCTATATCTTATGTCACCATACCAGACGTAAAATATCATACTAATTGGACTGTCCTGGATTTACGTTTAATATGTAACTTCTAGTCTATGAGACCAGTCTGTTATTTTCTTATAACAAAACCAAATCGTGCACTAACCCACAGCCTCGACATTTCAATGACATTATTTTGATTCTTTTGACACTCAAAATATTTTGAACTCTGCTTAGTAATCAATAACCACTGGTTCTATTGCAGTATGTCGCTAACACTACAAGAAGTTGAGTTGGTGCTGCTTTTTCATGGGCTCGACTTGCTGCTATGCCTGCATAGCACCCAAGCTGTTATCAAGGTAGCTGGGGTTGGTAAACAAACTGTCCTTCAAGGACATAGGTGTTTTCTTTTTATTCATCACATACAAGGCCATTCTCAGGTGGAGGGTTTTCATGCTGAAATGGCTGTGATTATTGCAAAGCAGAATATTATTTTATCCGCCTGCGATGAGGTCCCAAGAAAATGTGCCAACTTGTTCCCTGATTTCAACATCACTTAACATCAATCTGTCTGTGCATATATCTACCTACTGTATATTCCCAGCGTGTTGGCCAATGCAGAACCATAACAAATGTATATTCTGTATACTGGGCCAATGTGTTGTTGAAAACGATATAGCTGCATATTATATTTAGTGGTGAGCTGTCATGCTGAAGTTTGACAGCTACATTAACAGTAAAACAGCATAGGGGTTTTTGAATGGCTGTTTTGATTGTGTTGTTGCCCTCTAACATTCTCCACCACCAACACATCAGCTACCTGTCTATCTCCTCTTCTACCCCCAGTATATAGCTGCCATGACTGAAACTCTCACATTCACACCTTGGTTTTCCAACACAGAGGTGAGCAGCTGTGTTACTATTGCAATTACAGTTAAACCTCACACTTTGCTGAGCTCACACAATTATTCCTGGGAAGAACCACAAACTGCTTGAATGAATTTGCCCCCCTGTGAGCTATGGATCAATAATGGCAAATGATAAGGCAATACTATCCAATGGTCATCAACACGAGAGCACATAGGTATAGATACATTATAATCAAATGGCATCCGTCTGTAGGGGAACATTTGTGATTATCTGAGAAAATCGAAAATACTCAACCAGATTTTGCATCTGAGTTTGGAATAGTGGGGTTATTGATGTGAACGTGTGTTTAAACAGTGTCATCAAACGTCAGATTTAAAAACCATACAGGTAGAAGAACATATTGGTTAATGCATAATAGTATCTGGCATTGAGGTCCTGAACATTTTCAATAGAAAGACAACTTTCCGGAAACATTTCTGTAAGATCGACTGATATTACAGAAAAGATTGTTAGAGGTGCCTACACAACCATAAATACAGAGGCTGACTCACATACACTGTGTGACTGATCGGGAATCCCTGTTGAACCTTCAGTGCCTTCGGAAACTATTCAGGCCCCTTGACTTTTTCCACATTTTGTTACGTCACAGCCTTATTCTGATGTCTTAAATACATTTTTTTCCCTTTATCAATCTACACACAATACCCCATACTGACAACGTGAAAGCGGGTTTTCAGAAATGTTTGCCAAAGTATTCAAAATAAAAAACAGAAATGAGACTCGGAATTGAGCTCAGGTGCATCCTCTTCCATTGATCATCCTTGAGATGTTTCTACAACTTTATTGGAGTCCACCTGTGATAAATTCAATTGATTGGACATGATTTAGAAAGGCACACCCCTGTCTATATAAAGTCCCACAGCAAAAACCAAGCCATGAGGTCGAAGGAATTGTCCATAAAGCTCTGAGACAGGATTGTGTCGAGGCACAGATCTGGTGAAGGGTACTGAAAAATTATGCAGCAAGAACACAGTGGCCTCCATAATTCTTAAATGGAAGACGTTTGGAACCAAGAAGACTCTTCCTAGAGCTGGCAGCCCGGCCAAACTGAGCAATTGGGGGGGAGAAAGAGGTGACCAACAACCCGATGGTCACCCTAACAGATTTCCAGAGTTCCTCTGTGGAGATGGGAGAACCTTCCATAAGGACAACCATCTCTGCAGCACTCCACCAATCAGGCCTTTATGGAAGAGTGGCCAGACGGAAGCCATTCCTCAGTAAAATACACATGACTGCCCGCTTGGAGATTGCCAAAAGGCACCTAATACTCTCAGACCATGAGAAACAAGATTCTCTGGTCTGATGAAACCAAGATTGAACTTTGGCCTGA
Source organism: Oncorhynchus nerka (assembly GCF_034236695.1). Lineage (NCBI taxonomy): Eukaryota > Metazoa > Chordata > Actinopteri > Salmoniformes > Salmonidae > Oncorhynchus > Oncorhynchus nerka. The sequence continues at coordinate 45,168,759 of NC_088406.1, forward strand.
ATGCCAAGCATAGGGCTGTTGCAGTGACAGTAATACTGCCACACTGCCGATCAAGAGTCACGAAGGCATTCAAATTCCCAATGTGACCGTTTAGTCACGGTAATTAGGCTTCTCCAAGCTCTAATGCTGCTCATGGTCATTAGGAGCCTACAAAACTTGCTAACTGCCTGGTACTCAGCACTCTGTTGTCCCTCCAATCACTCTAACATCAATGCAAATGTCATCGAAAATCTAATCAAACACTTCATGAGAGCCCATGAGCTCATGTTGAGCAACATTTCTATAGGCTATGCAGTTGTGTGACATAACAGAGTGATGGCCTCTTTTAAAAACAGAAGGATCCCATCAGATTTCTATAGGCTAGGCCTACTAAATGAATACTCCTATATTTATTTCTCAACTTTCCTAATATTAAGCACATTACTGTTCTTTACAACAGCTTACCTGGCTGGCGTGAAAATGAACCACGGGAAAATTGTCCTCCATTCGCTATTTAAGTACATAGATGACACGTATTTTTGTTCCCGCTGCCCCTTGTTTCGAGACAGGTGCATGATAATGGTCCATTCTAAATCAAAACAAATTTCACACATGTATTATTTAGTATATGTAAAGACAAGATTAAATTAAGAATAGTCTGATGGGTGACAATATTAGCCCATCACTTGAATGATATATTATCACTTGTGAATAATGCCCAGCATAGAAACCTTTTCAAATCATAGTTGCACACCCCATGTAGCCTAGCCCATAGGCCTATACGTTTTGATAAGGTTTGTATCACAACTAAAGTGGCTAAATAACTTCTTAAAATGAAGCACATTCATCTGCTTTACAAGGGGTTTGGAGCCTAACTGGCATACTTAAGCAGCGGGTAAGTTTCAAGTTTGGGGAAGATCATTTTCACCACAAAAAAAGCACCTTTTTAATAGAAGCATTACATGCATACTTGCATTTGCGGTCACTTTTGATAATGGTGTTTTCCAACTAATGGAACATTACCGCTTATAGCCTACTGGCATGTGCGCATTGCTGCACTGATAATGTATAAGGGCAACTCAGATTATGTTATTTGCTTCTTTTGAAATAGACACATAATAGATACATTTTCTCATATCATACTTCTTTAGACCTGTCTAAAATAAATAAGGGATTTATTATGATGATGTAGGCTATGTAGATGTTCCAAAGGTCTGCATCAGTGGCTTGTAGGCTATGTGTGGAAGCCAGGAGATGCTAAATGTGTTAATTAACGGTCAATTAACGTGAGACGGACTGTTATTTGCTTGAAAATCACTGGCTGACAAAGTTTTGTGAATGGCACTGCCCTATAACCTGGTACCATCCCTACGGCGAAGCATGGTGGTGGCGGCATCATGCTGTGGGGACTAGTCAGGATCAAGGGAAAGATGAAAGTACTGAGAGATCTTTGATGAAAACCTGCTCCAGAGCACTCAGGACCTCAGACTGGGGTGAAGATTCACCTTCCAACAGGACAACGACACCAAGCACACAGCCAAGACAACGCAGGAGTGGCTTCGGGATAAGTCTTTGAATGTCCTTGAGTGAGTGGTCTAGCCAGAGCCCGATTGAACATCTCTGGAGAGACCTGAAAATAGCTGTGCAGCAACGCTCCCCATCCAACCTGACAGAGCTTGAGAGGATATGCAGAGAGAAATGGGATCCCCAAATACAGGTGTGCCAAGCTTGTAGCATCATACCCAAGAATCGAGGTTGCAATCACTGCCAAAGGTGCTTCAACAAACTATTGAGTAAAGGGTCTGAATACTTATGTAAATGTGATATCAGTTTTTAATACATTTGCAAACATTCTGAAAACCAGTTTTTTCTTTGTCATCATGGAGTATTGTGTGTATATTGATGAGGGGAAAAAACTATTTAATACATTTTAGAATAAGGCTGTAACATAACAAAATGTGGAAAAAGTCAAGGTGTCTGAATACTTTCTGAATGCCCTGTATATTATGCTCGTCTTTCAGACTGCAACATCTTTCAACGGAAGCTATTGTTACTGAATACGAAGAATGATGTGTTGCAGGCATAAAATAAAATATATGATCTTGAATTTAACTATACATTCGTATTGAGTAAATCCCTCCATGGAGAGTGGTACAATCTTCTTTGGTGCCATATTCATGTCGGAGAAGCAATTGAAGGATCGGTCAACAATTCCTTTCCCTGGAACATCCATTAAATCATTAGCATGTTTTTAAAGAACTGCTCTGAAAGCAGCTACACTCCATGCACTCTTATGAAACATCTTCAGTGAATCTCAGCTAACCAGTCAGATACTGAAAGTGCCTCAAGGCTACTTAACCTTCCTGTGCACACCTACGCTGAGCATGCTCTGTTACTTGGGACCCTAGGTGTAAAATGTGCATTAAAGAGTGCTGCAGATATTCAGATCTCTCACCTTCCCTCTTTACATAAACTCGTGTCTATAAATGCGGAGTTGGTTACCCCTTTCACTCCCCGTTCATTATGGAGCACTAGGCAAGTCTGAAAGGTTTAACCTTATGGCCATTGTAGTAACAGTCAATGTTTTTGTCCGATTTCACTGCTGTGGTTGTGGGCCACGTCGGTGGCACTGTGTTATCCTCAAAGAGGGTGAAGAAGGTGTTTAGCTTGTCCGGAAGTAAGACGTCGGTGTCCGTGACGTGGCTGGTTTTCTCTTTGCCACGTGTCTGAGCTGTTGAATTGACTCCACTTTGTCTCTGTAGTGAAATTCTGCCTGTTTGAGGGAATAACTACACTGTTCTAGTCTTCTGGTCCTGAGTCGGGTTATGTGTGTAGTAACAAAAAAAGTTCTAGGCTAATAATGTAAGAAATAATACACAAAAAATACTGCTAAGTTGCTTAGGAGCTAGAAGCAGAGCTGTCATATCTGTCATTCCACAGCGAATTCCAAAACAGTGTGGGCTTTGTGGCTCTAGAGCCATTCACGTTCCTACCAATGAGCTGAAGCCATTCCTATTTGTGCAGACACATTCCCTTCATTCCTTGCAAATGAATAAATTAATTCACTAACTCATCCGCAGTCAAGCCTTCCTAATAGCTACATCGCAGTGCTCCGCCTCTTCTCTGGGAATCTAACGTTGGGTCCTCCATCCTATAATCACGTCGGCACTGATTACACGACAGAAGATCAAACTTCACACTCTGTGAAATGTATCTTAAAAGGTTATAATTGCATACCTCTTAAAGTACTCCAGTCACACACACACACACACACACACACACACACACACACACACACACACACACACACACACACACACACACACACACACACACACACACACACACACACACACACACATCAGCAGACATGTAGCTATTTTTAGAGGCGATATTGATATGTTTTGCTTTATTTTACTCAGTGCTTTGAGTGGTGACTACAATCTGACTGCTGGGAATAGAGATCTAAACATGCTAAAGAGGAAAAAGGAAGCCAGTAGGTGTATGGGATCTGGGATCTGCAGCTTGGTATGGACAGACATGAAAGAGGTCAACTTAGAATGACACAAAGTCCATATAGCTCAATTGTAGCAGTTATTCCCTTTAGTGCGAAAGCTCAATGTGACTAAATCCGTGTTTAGATGCAATTGAATGTTTCATTTATTTGACTTGTATTTAGTTGGCAAGTCACTTCTTATTAACAATGACGGCCAACCCCGGCCAAACCCTCACCCGGACGACGCTAGGCAAATTATGCACCACGCTATGGGACTCCCAATCAAGGCCGGTTGTGATACAGCCTGGAATCGAACCAGAGTCTGTAGTGACACCTCTGCACTGAGATGCTGTGCCTTAGACTGCTGCTGTGCCCAGAAAGACTGTTACTCACAATACTTTAACTGGTAAACTGGTATTTCAAAACCTCTGTTTGTGCAACATCCATGGGAAGGTGGTGAACACTTATTGAAGTTTAAAGTGTTGGTAAATGTCACGCATGTGGAATGTGGAAAATGTCCAAAGTCATCGACAGTTTCTCAGTATGATCATTTGATTGAAAATGTACAACATAGAAAGCTATCAGTTCTCCTCAGGCTGATGACGAGACAAAAAAGCAGTGGGTATTTCTTATGTCAGACAGAGACAGCCAACCCAAATTTTCCCTCATCGATATGTCCTCTTATTTAATTGTTCTGACAACTGGGTTTAATGACTTGGTTCCTGCCCAGTCAGACAGCGTGGCTCCACTTAGCCTCGTCCTTAATGGGCCTAATAAGGCCATTTCTTTCCCTCTGTCATAGTGGCCGTGCAGCGCCATCCCTCATGGTCTGTCACACAGGGCCAGGCGGGCGAGGAAGGCGAAACTCTCAGGAGGGGCCACAGAAGACACAGAGAGAGGGTAGAATGTTTATCCACATTAATTGAGATAGCTGTCTATTTCAGCGACAAGGCCAGGCCATTTCAGACCTGTGGGAAAGTTGGAAATGCACTGTAGGCTACATAAGACCCGATCCTGCATAACCATCTCACCGGGGACGTCATTACTTGCGATACATGTGTAGTTGTGTAGCCAAAGCAGGAGACCATGTCAAGTTTGTCCTTGAGGAGTCTTTTCTCATGATGTTCCTCATTGTCCACCACTGCATTTCGAAAACAGTACCAAACTAAGGGTGTTCTTTTTAAGGAAGAATAACCTTAGTTTTGTGTGACACATTGTGTAGCTACAAGCAATTCCATCCGGCAGTATCCATTGTGCCACTTGTCTGTGAGAACTTCTTGGAGGTCACTGGATAAACGTTCCACTGTGGGGAGCGAGCTGCGGTATCTGTCCGCATCTAAAGGCTTCCTCTCCGAGCCAGCCACACTTCGCTCACTTCCTTTTATTCAGGGCTGCTTCCCTAGCTGTTAAAGACAGGCCGTCTTTCCGATTCCACTTCTTTTCCAAGAAAGGAAACGTTTGCAGAAAAGAGGATGACAGGAGGGACTCCACTCCTCTTTTGGTCGACAAAATGACCTGGACAAATTGGTCCCCAATGCTATCTCATTCAGGATGGAATAATGGCACCAGAGAAGGAAAGATATGAAAAAGTGACCAAGATTGTAACACGACATCGTTAAAAGTATGCATAACAATGTGTGTAAAATGATTGACCCCCACCCATGTTGAGACACATAAAACTTGGGGTATTGTTTTACCACAAGTGTGTAGGGGGCCAAAGAGGAAACTTCTACATTTTACATTACATGAGGATGGATCAATTTAGAAATAGGTCAAAATAAAACTATAACCATATGGTAGAATGACAAAAGTGAATCAACATTTTGAATGTGCTGCCCTGAATCTATACTTAGAATACACGCATCTACCTTATGCTACAGTTACAGTAACAGTAAGTGCATACCATTAGCCCACTGAACAATACACTTGGGATTTTTTAAATTGATTTTATTTCACCTATATTTAACCAGGTAGGCCAGTTGAGAACAAGTTCTCATTTACAACTGCTACCTGGCCAAAATAAAGCAAAGCAGTGCGACACAAACAACAACACAGAGGTACACATGGAGTAAACAAACGTACAGTCAATAACACAATAGAAAAAAATCTATATACAGTGTGAGCAAATGAGGTAAGATTAGGGAGGCAAGGCAATAAATAGGCCGTAGTGGCGAAGTAATTACAATTTAGCAATTAAACACTGGAGTGATAGATGTGCAGAAGATGAATGTGCAAGTAGAGATACCGGGGTGCAAAGGAGCAAAAAAACAAGAAACAATATGGGGAGGAGGTAGTTGGATGGGCTATTTACAGATGAGCAATGATCTGTGAGCTGCTCTGACAGCTGATGTTTAAAGTTAGTGAGGGAGATATGAGTCTCCAGCTTCAGTGATTTTTGCAATTCGTTCCAGTCATTGGCAACAGAGAACTGGAAGGAAAGGAGGCAAAAGGGGGAATAGGCTTTGGGGGTGACCAGTGAAATATACCTGCTGGAGCGCATGCTACGAGTGGGTGCTGCTATGGTAACTAGTGAGCTGAGATAAGGCGTGGCTTTACCTAGCAAAGACTTATAGATGACCTGGAGCCAGTGGGTTTGGCGACGGATATGAAGCGAGGGCCAGCCAACGAGAGCATACAGGTCGCAGTGGTGGGTAATATATGGGGCTTTGGTGACAAAATGGATGGCACTGTGATGGACTGCATCCAATTTGCTGAGTTGGAGGCTATTTTGTAAATGACATCGCCGAAGTCAAGGATCGGTAGGACGGTCAGTTTTACGAGGGTATGTTTGGCAGCATGAGTGAAGGATGCTTTGTGGCAAAATAGGAAGCCAATTCTAGATTTAATTTTGGATTAGAGATGCTTAATGTGAGTCTGGAAGGAGAGTTTACAGTCTAACCAGACACCTAGGTATTTGTAATTGTCCACATATTTTGTACAAATTTGCAATAAAAAAGGAACCTGTTTTTGCTTTCTCATTTAAAAAAAAAAAAGTTAAATTTTTACCCTGTTTTCTTCCCAATTTCATGGTATCCAACTGTTTTAGTAGCTACTATCTTGTCTCATCGCTACAACTCCCGTACGGGCTCGGGAGAGGAAGGTCGAAAGTCATGCGTCCTCCAATACACCACCCAACCAAGCCGCACTGCTTCTTAACACAGCGCGCATCCAACCCGGAAGCCAGCTGCAGCAATGTGTTGGAGGAAACACCGTGCACCTGGCAACCTTGGTTAGCGCGCACTGCGCCTGGCCCGCCCCAGGAGTCACTGGTGTGCAACGTAACAAAATGTGGAAAAAGTCAAGGGGTTTAAATACTTTCCGAATGCACTGTAATTAATGGACATTCTTGTTGGAGTTGAAACATTTTTAGGGAAAATCATGTCGTAAGTTTCAGAGCGGAAATGACTAACTTTAGAAGCCTTTTTAAAAATGCAAATACACTACACATTTGCATTTCCTGCTTTTCTCTGGATAAGAGTGTCTGCTAAATGACCAAATGTAAATCAAATTACGATCCTACATCTGTTATAAGGTCAGCCAATGTGTTGACCTAGTCCACCAGCTAGGCAGACGACACCACCAGCCGAGCTGTAGTGCATGACACAGACACCATTTGATCAATAATATCCTCATGATTGTGTTTCCAGGACTCTCTCTCTCTCAGAGGGGTGTCCTATTTTGCTAGAATGGTTTGACTGCGGGTTAACGATCTGTACGTCTCTCAACATAAGGGTCTTGTCTTATGAAATCCACCAGTTCACTTTGTTTTGTTCTACCCTGAGTGCCACCAGCTTGTGTTTCCGACAGCAGATAAATTAATTTACATAGTCGACACGAGAAATGTAGAAAAAAACAACTACAGGTATATTTCTACTCTTTCACACACTTAAGAAGAGCATGGTTGTAATTAATTGTGCCTGAGGTTGGAGGCTCCAGCGAATCCGAGAGTGTCAATACAGGCCCCAGCCTGTCGTGTAATAAGCTGACATAGTTACGTTTTGTAATTGGCTGGTGCAGTCAAGCGACAAGGGCAAGCCGGATGGAGGCGCTGACCGTGGCAAATTAAAGAGGGTGGTTAAGATTGATCACTGAAAACTCCCGTCAGTCCTGATAATGACCCAAAAGAATTACTGTATGTCAGGGATAATCTGCAGAAATGCATAATTGCTGCCTTCCATGATATCTGGCTGTATGGTATTAAGGATTTGTAAAAGTAGACTGTAATCGTGTCTATGTATCCAATTGGGACAGAAAAAAAAGAGACAAAACGTTTGTCTTCAATGAGTGCCACTTTCGCCTTCTATGCTATCTCCAATACCAAGTGTCAACTAGCTGGATGCTGTGTCTCTCTATACTCGTCCAGCAGCTCAACACCAGCAGAATATACTGTGTAGCATAACATGACGGTGTCTATTGGCAGGATAAAGACATAACATGACGGTGTCTATTGGCAGGATAAAGACATAACATGACGGTGTCTATTGGCAGGATAAAGACATAACATGATTGGCAGGATGACATAACATGACGGTGTCTATTGGCAGGATAAAGACATAACATGACGGTGTCTATTGGCAGGATAAAGACATAACATGACGGTGTCTATTGGCAGGATAAAGACATAACATTGGCAGGATAAAGACATAACATGACGGTGTCTATTGGCAGGATAAAGACATAACATGACGGTGTCTATTGGCAGGATAAAGACATAACATGACGGTGTCTATTGGCAGGATAAAGACATAACATGACGGTGTCTATTGGCAGGATAAAGACATAACTTGAGTCCGTCCCCTCAGGACTCCTGCTGGTATTGACAGCTTGCACAAGCACGCTACTTTCCTCTAATTGGAATAGTGATTTACATATAAACAGGTAACAAATTGCTACAAATGACGTGTTAAGTGTGTGTGCATAATGCAAATTGGGCCCAAATAGCTCGTGAGCACAGATTGTGGGTATTCTCTCCGGACAAGATGTGTGAAGGAGTGGCCCAATTACAGACAAAGGGAGGGGAGGGATGATGAACCTCTCTTGGAGGGGAGGGATGATTATCTCCTCTTGGAGGGGAGGGATGATTATCCCCTCTTGGAGAGGGTAATCCAGTATAACGTGTGCATAATAATGATTACCCCCCCCCCCCCATGTAGGTGTCCTGGTTATCTTGCCTTTTGCACCAAGTGGAGCACGACACACGTGTTCATTGGCCTCTCAACTCGGAAGAGCTGCCACAGCACATCTCTCCCTTCTCTGACTCATGGCTCGCTGCTGCGTGACAATGTAATGCATAGAGCATAGAGAGTGGTTTTTCTAAGCACAGCTAATTGGGAAACCTGTCTCCCAGTCTCTGAAGAATCTCTGGATTTACATCATCATTAGATCTGTTATGAAAGTATGTGTAGTTAGTTTACAAGGATGTGGTGGACTTCGCTAGCAAACACTAGTCAATGAAGGGTAAGTGTTGGGCTGTACTTAATTCTAGTGAGGTCTGTATTTTATTCTAGTGAGGGCTGTACTTTATTCTAGTGAGGGCTGTACTTTACTCTAACGTGGGCTGTACTTTATTCTAGTGAGGGCTGTACTTTACTCTAACGTGGGCTGTACTTTATTCTAGTGAGGGATGTACTTTATTCTAGTGAGGGCTGTACTTTATTCTAGTGAGGGATGTACTTTATTCTAGTGAGGGATGTACTTTATTCTAGTGAGGGCTGTACTTTATTCTAGTGAGGGCTGTACTTTACTCTAATGTGGGCTGTACTTTATTCTAGTGAGGGCTGTACTTTACTCTAACGTGGGCTGTACTTTATTCTAGTGAGGGCTGTACTTTATTCTAGTGAGAGCTGTACTTTATTCTAGTGAGGGATGTACTTTATTCTAGTGAGGGCTGTACTTTATTCTAGTGAGGGCTGTACTTTATTCTAGTGAGGGATGTACTTTATTCTAGTGAGGGATGTACTTTATTCTAGTGAGGGCTGTACTTTACTCTAACGTGGGCTGTACTTTATTCTAGTGAGAGCTGTACTTTATTCTAGTGAGGGCTGTACTTTATTTTAGTGAGGGCTGTACTTTATTCTAGTGAGGGCTGTACTTTATTCTAGTGAGGGCTGTACTTTATTCTAGTGAGGGCTGTACTTTACTCTAACGTGGGCTGTACTTTATTCTAGTGAGGGCTGTACTTTATTCTACTGAGGGCTGTAATTTATTCTAGTGAGGCCTGTACTTTACTCTAACGTGGGCTGTACTTTATTCTAGTGAGGGCTGTACTTTATTCTAGTGAGGGCTGTACTTTATTCTACTGAGGGCTGTAATTTATTCTAGTGAGGCCTGTACTTTACTCTAACGTGGGCTGTACTTTATTCTAGTGAGGGCTGTACTTTATTCTAGTGAGGGCTGTACTTTATTCTAGTGAGGGCTGTACTTTATTCTAGTGAGGGCTGTACTTTAGTCTAGTGAGGGCTGTACTTTATTCTAATACAGGCTGTACATTATTCCAGTACTTCTATATTCCCTCAACACCCCGTTAAAAATGATCTGTGTTCGATTTCATAAGCCTTTGTCGCAAGATTTTTTGTAATTGATTATGACATATATTTTTTTCATGGAATAGCATGAAATGCCGTGTGATTTATAGTCATAATCCTATTCCCTTCAGTCCCTCTTATAAATCTAAATGAGGGGGCGGGTGGTGTCACCGCGTTTGAGGGGCAGTGTATATAAAGGAGTTATGATATCGGCATAAACATGGCCTATTTCTGACATGAATGTAGCTATAATGAATGCCCCCCCTGACTATCATACATAATACATGACTATCATCCAGACTAACACTGACGAATCCCACTACATTTGACACTGTGGCTGAGGGTGTCCTAAAATGTGCACCGTACTTTAGATCGGACAACTATTTAAAACATCACGAATGGCCCTTAAACTAAAGGATTGTGCAAATAAAAAAATTGAATTGAATCACTTTATTTTTCCTGTGAGGGAACTCCTTGTCTGGGCCCCATTAGCACTATATAGATGTATGAAGAGGGCTCAGAACATCGGTATGGCATGTGCAAAGACACAGACTAACCTTTATATCCCACCTCTCCCTTCTGTGCATCTCTATGTTATTCTCTAGAGTTTGTTTAGAATTGATGAAAATCTGTTTATTCGTTATTTAATTCAAAAAGCTGGATATATTGGGCTTTTAATTCATTAGAGAAGGATTGAGAGAGCTAAAGAGAGAGAGAGAGATGTAAACAAACACAGCATCACTATGTAGATATTTTCTCTCTCGAACACCACTGACGTGGCTGGAATTGGAAACATGACCTGTCTCCCCGCTACATATGACCTGTCTCCCCACTTTAGACGTCTGAGTGTATCAGCACCTATAGGGTTAATAGTAACACTGGCCACAGCTTGACTGAGCATTAGTGAAAAACAAATACACAACATTCTAGGAGCCCCTGTAATGAGGCAATAAAAGTGAAATCGATACGTTCGCATTTCCCTTCTGTACATAAAAGCAATACTAGACCGAAGACAGGAAAACTGGGGAGAGGTCACAAGATTCAAACTCACACAATGGACATGGCTTTATGTGGAGACCGTCTGTAACTGCGACAGTGATAACCAACATCGTCATCGTCTGAGAAGTCCTACTCTTCTAACACCAGGAGGTAATGAGAGAATGGAGAGAATAGCAATTTATCCAGGAATATAGATCATATCGAGGAGAGGTCGTCATAATGAGAAGTTTCATTACAATGCTAGAATTATTCTAGTACATGACTACCATGATAACGCTGTGAGTCAGAGCAGGTAATACTTAATCATCTCTCAACTAAATACATCCATTCAAAGATTTGAACGTGCTTATTAGGTTCCTCTAACACACCTTGTCCACCAAAGTAATTCAACTCATCCCTGATCAGAATATACAGTGCTGCCATATGCTAAAACAGCCGACTTATGAAAAGACTAAACTGAGATACAGCAGACATACTTAACGGTTAGCTTCTGTTACAACAGAATTGGAGAAATTATTAAGAATCCCTGAATTTCATTTTTTTTATGCAGAAAATGTCCTGTCACTGAAAATATTAATTGGTAAAGTTCTTACAAAAGACATATACTCTTTTGGAGGTGGCAGAACTCTCTCCTAAGAGGAAGAACGAAGCCCTTAACCTCCAAACACATTTATAGTATGTATCCTTATCCTCTGCATGAGCACTATGAGCCCAGTGGCTACAGTAGGTGCGGTCAAAATGGGTGTACCTGGGCAAATCCACTGTTTTGTGTTAGTTATTGTTGTGTTTTGAACTGATTACTCATAGCAAACAGAGTTGGGTCCCGGGAAAGATCACTCAGGCTGTACAGTTTGTGCCTCTTTCAGCTTAGTAGAAGTAATGGATAGAACCAAGTCCAGTCAATTGATGTTGGACATGTTAATTGCCCCAAAGCTGCTTGCGTCAGTCTGAAAAGGAAGACTAATGGATGCCTGTACAATTTTAACATATACTCATCCAAATGCTACTGACGACATAAAATGTACCAATACAAGCATTCAATTCTCATTCTTAACTAAAAGACAGTAGTCAGGGCTAGAGTCATAGAGGTCATCCGTGTTCATTAAGCACTGCATATACAAGAGAAGGCCAATCAGGGATCTAGAAAGACCTAGTTGGGAACAATGTCAGTTTTCTGACCCTGATAAGGCTACGGTTTAAAAAATGTTTCTCTATTCTTATTTTTCTTCTGTAATACACAGCAACAACTAATTATTCCATGCTTTCTCAATGCTAAATGCATTGTGGGGCCATTCTTTAAAGTGTTTCTTCTTCTTCCTTTTCCTGTAAACATTGCTTTAAAAAAAACTCCTTTGTGTCATGTACATTTAAAATAGTGTTTCTGTTGGAGACGAGCCAGCGGTCCACCAAAGTCAATCAAAGGGATCATGTAAGACAGGCAGAGAATGAAAGGGAAAAGCTGTGTATTTACAATGGATGGCGGATGCTAATTGGGCTGACACTCCATGGGGAATTATAGTTGTTATAAAGCAGAATAGGTGCCATAAAAATAAAAAACATACAAAATGATGACGGTTTGGTCTCAGTTCAGCTAAGGACACATTTAGCATTTTCACATTTTTGTCCGTTGTTCTTCATTTCAATCGTTTAAGTACAAAAGGGTGCAATATGATTTCAAGTCAATTCTAGCAAGCCCACTGTGGTTCTGGAGATGTTGGCAGTATGGCGCTGCAATTACCGTAGGTGGGTGTTATTATAACAAGCTGGTTCAATATGAACATAATGGCCATACATTCTCCAACTCAGGAAAGTGCCCGATATCTTATGTGGTTTTCACTCATTGTGATTACATGCAAATTGAAGTGGAAATGATATGACCGACAAACAGGTTGCATTTTTTGTCAAACAAATATGGGACAAACACATCCTAATATCTCTTTGTGTTAATTAGTCCTTCCTCTCAGGGCCTTTTATAATTGGTCAGTGGAATCAGAAGACTTAACACGCATGCTTCACACAGGAAATGCAGTTATGTTATCAGTATCCTTCTTAGTGCATCTTTAACAGAATATCAAATAAATATGATCTCAGCGTAATCTTTCAACGCTACATATTTTAGACGTTTCATAGCTGGTGGGCTCTGACAGCTCTTCTGCTGCAGCCTGCAAACGCCCAGAATCCTCATTAGCCTACGACGATGTCCCGATGAGAACAGACTGGATCCTTCTCACTGAAGTCTATGTTGGGAAGACAAAGCTAATGTTTTTTAATCATGCTGTACCTTGAGCACAGTTCTGCGCCTTTGCAGCTATCCTGCCTCGCACTCGCTTTTAATTTGTCTCCGCAGAGGCTAATCCGTTTATAATTCAAACTTTACCCTAGGCTTAGTTATAGTCAGGTTTGTAACGTAGGCAGAGGGATTCCGAGGGAGGATAAGCAAAGATGGCTGAACGTTCTCTCTCTCCTTTGGGGAAGGGATAACCTGGCGGAGTAGAGGAGAGGGAGTCGGTGTGCTTCAGCTGTCATCCTGATAATAGTCACTAGTGGTGTTTTGACACAGCTTGCCCGCCTCTCCCCTCATCATAGACCTGGAACTAGGAGGCAGTTACTGCATCTCGCCATCTCCTGCTTCAGCACTTTCTCACTAGTAATGTGTGTTTCAGCCGATATCTCCACAGCGTGCCAAGGCAATTATGTAGATAAACAACATATTTCACAACCCGAGGAACTACTGTACCACAGATCATTTTTACACCGCCCGTCCCATTACCGTTTCATTTCGTACAATATAAAATGCAAAGGAAGTGCTCATTTATCGTGGCATTAACAGATGAAACGATGGTACAGTGTAAATCGGGTGCTGTGTGTGGTACTTGGTGAAGGGGGAGGAGAGGGGTGAAAACGTGAATATCTAGGCCAGTCGTAATGACTTTTCACAGCAGCAGTAACACCACGCTCCCTATGATCTATTTCCACAGCGCCACTGGTGTCTTTGTGGACTGGATTTAGTGGACCTAGATTAATGACTGCTATCCACCCAAACTTTAGCGCTGAAGATCCATAGCGTAAACAAACCCATTGTTCCACTCAAACTGAACCGAGCACTGCATTCCTACAGTAATTGGGATAAATCAAAAAGGCAGTTGACAACATAATTCATTCCAAGTCTCAGGTTTCATGGTGCATACAGTGACAAGCACACTAAACAGAAATATCATGGGAACCATATACTATAGAACTATAGCCACACAACCACATGAATACAAAATGACACACACGCACACAACCATATGAATACAAAATGACACACACACACACACACACACACACACACACACACACACACACACACACACACACACACACACACACACACACACACACACACACTAGAAGAGACACAATATTAGAAACACAGTCCAATATGTTCTAACATGTAGGTCAGCAAAATGCCAGGCCAGGGTTGCTGCACCACTGGGTTACAGCAGAATCAGCACTTCTCTTCCTCCCTCTATTATACACAGCATAGGAGTCAAAGCCTTTACCAACCTTAACCAAAGCACTGGGCACTTTTCACACTATTCTCTCCCCGTTCCCTCTCGATTACGCACACACGTGGGCGGATGTATGAAGTCAGTCGACTGACTGCTGAACCTCCCAGTGCTGTGACGCGGTTCTTCCCATAGTGCAGGGGCCTGTTGTTCTCTTCTCCAACGCTGTTGAAGCTTTGGCTAAATTACAACTGTATATCACCGCAAAACACACCGCCAAACATATTAAGGTTGAAAGCAGCAAGGAATAAAATGGGGATTTCTTTTGAAGAACAATACCCTTCACAGTTTTGCCCATTCTAGAGCCTGTAAGGGAAGTGTACTTCAAACACACACGGATACAACTCAGGGAAGGCATCATCCCAGAAACACAGATTTATGTCCTGGCATCTTCTGCAGGTTCATCTCTGGGTTGGGGTGTTATTATTGCAGCAGGAGGTATTTGGCTAATCAGATCTATGGTCAAGCCCCATCATGTTTTTTGTTGTTGTTGTCACTTCACCATTGGAGTATGCCAATTTTCCAGCTGATTTGGATTGATCTGCTTTAATCTCCGGCTACTTTGGGCCTAATCAGCGGGTTATCTATACCCATGATGCATGATAGTCCAGATAACTGGACACTCGTCTACGTGACCTAGATGTTTTCAAAACCACAGATAGATTTCCAGTCACGACGCCTTGGTTCAATTCCATCTTGGACACATTGGTTCTGCTGAACAAATCCCTCGGTTTAGGCCATCCGGGTGGAAATCTGAAGAGGCGCACACTTCAAACCCATAGGTGGTCACATTGCTAAATAAATGCATACAACATTATGTGTATAGTGCTTAAATAGATTAGGGAGATTGACATAGAGGCCACAGCTCCTCATAAGCTGCCTATGAGCAAGCCATGAATAAACAGGGGAAACTGGCATTTAAATAGGTTTCTGAAACCTGGCAGTTATTTCCTCAGAGTGCATTTGGAGAACCAAGTGAGTAGTGCATCCTTGTAGAAGCATAAACTAAGGAGAGTACAGTATAAAAATAGATCCTACCTAAAAGCTTTGTTTAACTTAAGAAGGAATCTGGATATACAGTAGTTGCTTGTTTTTTTACCACTTCTTAAAATAATTGCTTTTTTCCTAACATAAGACGTACAGTACTGAGTAACCCTCCTAAACTTGTATCCAGAAGTTAGCCATCCACCTTCCACATCGCTTCTTCATAACTACGGACAAAGAGTGTGACTATGAGTTCCAAAACAGCTGTTATAACCCAGAGACTCTTCGCAAACATTTTCATCTCAGAAATTGAGGAAATTGCAGTATGATAATGCTAGAAAATTACCAGTAACACTAGCATATAATAACAGACCCAAAGAGCTGTCTTTCCATGTGTGTTGGTGCACAAGTCCATCCCCATAAATTACTGGTTAAGCGTTTGCCAGCCTGCCATTTTGTTTTGCAAGGCTGAAGTGGCTTAAATGGACAGCTCCCATTCTGTTTAGCAGTAGGGTGGCTGAGGCACATATCCTGCCTTAGATATGGCTGCTTGTGAGACTGATTACAATTATGGACTCTTGTACAGATTTCATTCATGGATGTACAATTGGAGCCATTTGAGAGCTTAAGGAGGGCCTTCCTCTCCCTGGTCTGCCCTTGAAGAGTTGGTTTGGGAGGCTGGCAATAACAGTCAATTAGGGAGAAGCAGGGGGCTCTCCGGAGAAAAGAGGAGGGGAGAAGAAGAGAATCTGACAGTGGGAAATGAGAGGAGAGAGAGTGTGAAACAGAACACCAACGGCACCATCTGCAGAATGCACGGCCTGGAGGACAGAGTGACATTTTCAGCGAGGCAATCAATATTTCCTCTCGTCAACATCATCCCAGCAATTTTGGGGGATTCAATATGATCTAGATGTGATGTGAGGCTGGATCATATTGCAAAGTGGTTTGTTTGTAGTCCAAAAGGGTGTGAATCGGCTATATTTATTTCTTTTGAATTGTTTTATTTATTATAGGATATAAAATCACTGTATACAAATACAATGTCATGAAATAATAATTTGTATTAATAGTTCCACATATGTTCATGTTAAATATGTCCGCACTGCACCTGGAAGAGGCACTCTTCACATTTGCCAATGGAAACTTTCTATTCATTGTGAGTTCGAGCTTAAGCTATTTTTAGTTTCTGTGCAGCAAATGTTTTCCTCCATCATTTGTTCTTCACCATCCATGATGGGGTTTTCAATTGTAGTCAACTGTTGTTGAGACAGTGACTCAAAAACAGAGAACACAGTGTTTAATAGTGTCCCATAACACACACATGCACACACACATGCACACACACATGCACACACACATGCACACACACACAGCTACTACTACTAGTACCAACACAAACACAACTACAAACTCGGCGTGGCTTCTGCGAGATAGTTTTGTACACGCCTATTAGTCAACCCTTGTGCGATACTCTAGAAGCAGAAGCCACATCTCAACAATGTCCCTCAGGTTTTCCCCTGTTTGTTCCACTGTTGATTTGGTTTTGTTTTGCGTATCCTGTGATCTCTCCCTCCGTTTCCTTCCAAAGCATACAAGCAGAACGTTTATCACTCAATTCAGCGAGCTCCATATGGTGGATTAGAAGACTGAAATTAGAGATAAGAGCGGAGACAGGAAATGTTGTTTTATGTTTGGCAGACTTGCAATGTCTTGTGCAAGTGAAAAACAAACACCTCTAAGACAAGTTATTTTTATTTAAAAAGTAGGGCTTAATCCGGATAAACAACCCATTGGCTTTACTTAAATAAGATAAGTTAAATTCAGTTGGAAGAGCTCTCTCTCTCTCTGAATTAGGAGCTAAATCCATTAAGGATGAATTATGAATCAATCTAAGGCTAGACATGAAACATTAAAGCTGGCTACCTACTCAGGCTGTAGTATGATGCATACGTACTAGCTAACGTGGTTTATTATGTTCGGGGAGATTTACACAGGAGTATTATGTTATCCCCATGAAACAAAATGTTTGATTTTCTAAGGCTGTGAAGAGTCCCCACTCGAAGGTGTTATCTCCTGTATTGTATCAGTGATAGTAGACAACTGGAACCAACCAGAGAATTCCACCCAAAACATTCTGTGAAATAGCATCTGTCTCCTGGGGCCTTAGATGAAATCCTAACTTTCATCACATATTCGGATGTTAAGACATCATTACCAGCTGGAAATCAGTGAAGCTACACAGGTCCAAGAGACCATTTACTATCGACCTGCTAGTCACGAGTTAATACATGCATGGTGAACGCTCTCTGGCAACAAAACCCCTCCAAGCCTCTATTTTACTTACAACCACTAAACAGCTCCTTTTCCTGACTCTTCATAGTTCTGACCGATTGTCAGGATGTTCGCAGGCTAACCGCTAGCTACATTTGACCCTGGACTGAGGTCAAATGAAAGAAGATGAGATTAGTGATAATCTGGGTCTAGGACTGCAGCCATAAAAGGAAAGAGCTTGGCTTGACAGCTCCCCAACAACCTCCCCCCTTCACCTCCCCCGCACTGATGTCCCTGCAAGGCTAATCCCTCCAAAATGGTTTGTTGGAAATGAAAGTGCTGATCATCATCATCATCATCTCAGATCAGACAGTGAGACTGTGTTGAGGCTGTCTGTGCATATGTTACCAACATCACTGAAATAGGTTTGATTGACCTGTGAGACTGTTCCCACATGGTTGCAGTATATGACTGTCACTGTATTTTAACATACTGTCACGTTTCATTTGATAGCAACTATGAGATGGTGAGGTGAAATCATCATAACTGCATTTTAAAAAGGGAGTGTTAAAATAGGAAAACAACTTGAAATGATACTTCCTAGACTTTATGTACCCAAGCATTGAAAGAGCATCTTGTACTTTTCATCATTTTTATTTCACAATCTTCACCAATTGGGATGCGATTTGTCACACTGTGCAAACATTTTCTCAGCCTCACACAATCTCTGCAAACCCTGTTACATAAAATAGCACATAGGGCCGTAAATACTTAGGCCATAACAAAAGAGCTCTTTTCTATGGCCCTCTCACTATTTGATTGAAGTAGGGGACTTGTTCTGTCCTCTCCTTGGCCTTTGAAATACCCTAGTGTAAAGGAGTACGGGAGCTGGCCAAGTAAATACACTGAAGTGAGCTGAACTGAAGTAATTAATGCTCTAAAATGGCGCTGAAGAACAGTGTACACAGAAAGTGCAGACAACTAAATTAGACCACTGAGCTAAAGACAGAGGTCTCTGGACTCCCTGGGGCCTAGTGGCACCAACATCCACTCACTGCAGACATGATATAATGCAGATATTTGTTATAATGCACAATATTTAGCACAAGCTTCAGTCATTTCCATTTGCTGTCCGTGTCATCGAAGTAATGACAGAAGTAATAGGAAAACAAACATTGTGATCTGTGGTGAAGTCAGAGTAGAGACTGTCACTGTATAGGAACATATTTTATCCTTGTAAAAAACTACTGATTAGGTTCAATACTTCCATAGAAGGCACAGAAGAAGGCACAGTTTGTTTTCCACCCCAATAGCACAAGACAAAGCACCTGAACACATTGGAGCACATGAACATCCATATATTAATGGAACCAACTTATCATCTTTTAATCAGATCTCGGGGAGCTTCCCAGAGTCGAGAACACTTGACCTAATGTGCTTTCAGATAGATACCTTGTATGAATTAAAGGTCCATGGTTATCAAACCTGCAATATTTCTTAGCTCCTGCGTTTTACGGGCGAATTGACAGAGACAAATGCTACCCAAAGTCCTTTGGGGTGAGAATCCATCAAATACAAGCAGCATGTGAACTAAGAGAACTCCAGTGTTCTTTAGTCAATGAGGCTTAAGTGGCTTTGAACACAGGGTGATGTTAAATCAGTCATACCTCTTGTGCAAGTCAACATTCTGTGATGTCACCTGTGGTGTGGGGTACTGCCACCAGCAGGGTATTTTAGAGGGCTGAGGCATGGCAAGAAAAACACAGGGCATCTAGGCAAGACAGCATTGCTCTGAAGACATTTTTTCTGGGCACAAAAAATAGCTTCTCAAGGAGGTCACTAGCAAATTGAGTGTCAAATTTGGATGTGAATCAATGGTTAGACAGACATAGGCAGTCATTTTTATTTATAGGTTCAAATCTCTCTCTTGGGAAGGACCAGCAAACATGCTCTGCGACACTAACTTCTCCAACTTGACTCTATCCAGCAATCCTTCAGTCTTAATCAGGCTACTTGCTATGACTGCCAGTTTACAACAGTCCTACTTCTAGCAATGGTTATCCACCGCTAGATGCAGATTCACTACATATTTTTTATAATAGAAACCTAGGGCTAAGACCAGGTTAGTGCCAACAACAGCCGCACATACTTTCGGTTAGATGTTTACCTTGTCATAAATGTGTATGAGCTTAGCCCTTGATGCTTATACTTTTAAAGAGATTCAAACACCTCCCTCTGCAACTGGATCTTGCACCTCCTGACGGGCCACCACCAGGTGGTAAGGGTAGGTAACAACACATCCGCCACGCTGATCCTCAACACAGGGGTCCGAGTCATGCATGGCCATGCAGTCATGAGTGAACAGGGAGTACAGGAGGGGGCTGAGCATGCACCTCCTGTACTCCCTGTTCACTCATGACTGCACGGCCATGCATGACTCCAACACCATCATTCAATTTGCCGATGACACATCAGTGGTAGGCCTGATCACCGACAACAACTAGACAGCTTATAGGGAGGAGGTCAGAGACCTGGCCATGTGGTGCAAGGACAACAACCTCTCCCTCAATGTGATCAAGACAAAGGAGATGATTGTGCACGCCCCCATTCTCATCGACAGGGCTGTAGTGGAGCAGGTTGACAGCTTCAAGTTCCTTGGTGTCCACATCACCAACAAACTAACATGGTCCAAGCACACCATGACAGTTGTGAAGCGGGCACGACAAAACCTATTCCCCCTCAGGAGAATTAAAATATTTGTCATGGGTCCTCAGATCCTCAAAAGGATCTACAGCTGCACCATTGAGAGCATCACTGCCTGATATAGCAACTGCTCAGCCACCGACCGCAAGGCACTATAGAGGGCAGTGCGAACGGACCAGTACATCACTGGGGCCAAGCTTCCTGCCATCCAGGACCTCTATACCACGCGGTGTCAGAGGAAGGCCCTAAATATTGTCAAACACTCCAGCCACCCTAGTCATAGACTGTTCTCTCTGCTACCACAAGGCAAGCGGTACCGGAGCGCCAAGTCTAGGTCCAAGAGGCTTCTAAACAGCTACCCCCAAGCCATAAGACTCCTGAACATCTAGTCAAATTGCTACCCAGATTATTTGCATTGACCCCCCCCCTCTCCACACCACTGCCATTCTCTGTTGTCATATATGCATAGTCACTTTAATTAACTCTATCGACATGTACATACTACCTCAAATAACCGGTGCCCCCGCACATTGACTCTGTACCGGCACCCCCCTGTATATATTGTTATTTTTTAATGCTGCTCTTTAATAAGCTTTTATAACTAAGGGGCAGTATTTTCATGTGCCGCATTTTTTTAAACCGCCTCATGCCAATGACTCCTTATATGGCTGTGAATGAGCTACGAATGAGCTTACGTTTTCTACGTATTCCAAGGTGTCTACAGCATTGTGACGTCTTTTTACGCATTGATGTTGAAGATTAGCCGTAATGGACCACATTTAGCAAGTGGTCACATGGTGGCTCCCGCAGAAAATCTTGCATAAAGTACACAAGTAGCCATTTTTCCAATCGCTTCTTATGAGAAACCAATTGCCCCGATGGATATGTTATCGAATTGTTATGTGAAAAACACTTGAGGATTGATTCTAAACAACGTTTGCCATGTTTCCGTCGATATTATGGAGCTAATTTGGAAAAAAGTTTGGCGTTGTAGTGATCGCATTTTCCGGTCGATTTCTCAGCCAAAAGTGACGAACAAACGGGAGCTATTACTTTCCCCCTTCTGATGACCAGGTGGCGAATCGCATCTCTGCATGTCTGGCAGACATATCAGTGTGGATGACGGATCACCACCTCAAGCTGAACCTCGGCAAGACGGAGCTGCTCTTCCTCCCGGGGAAGGACTGCCCGTTCCATGATCTCGCCATCACGGTTGACAACTCCATTGTGTCCTCCTCCCAGAGCGCTAAGATGCTCTACAACATCCGCAGAGTACGACCCTGCCTCACACAGGAAGCGGCGCAGGTCCTAATCCAGGCACTTGTCATCTCCCGTCTGGATTACTGCAACTCGCTGTTGGCTGGGCTCCCTCCCTGTGCCATTAAACCCCTACAACTCATCCAGAACGCCGCAGCCCGTCTGGTGTTCAACCTTCCCATGTTCTCTCACGTCACCCCGCTCCTCCGCTCTCTCCACTGGCTTCCAGTTGAAGCTCGCATCCGCTACAAGACCATGGTGCTTGCCTACGGAGCTGTGAGGGGAACGGCACCTCAGTACCTCCAGGCTCTGATCAGGCCCTACACCCAAACAAGGGCACTGCGTTCATCCACCTCTGGCCTGCTCGCCTCCCTACCACTGAGGAAGTACAGTTCCCGCGCAGCCCAGTCAAAACTGTTCGCTGCTCTGGCCCCCCAATGGTGGAACAAACTCCCTCACGACGCCAGGACAGCGGAGTCAATCACCACCTTCCGGAGACACCTGAAACCCCACCTCTTTCAGGAATACCTAGGATAGGATAAAGTAATCCTTCTCACCCCCCTTAAAAGATTTAGATGCACTATTGTAAATTGGCTGTTCCACTGGATGTCTTAAGGTGAACGCACCAATTTGTAAGTCGCTCTGGATAAGAGCGTCTGCTAAATGACTTGAATGTAAATGTAAATGTATTTCACCTACAAAAATAATATTTTTGGAAAAAAGGAACATTTGCTATCTAACTGGGAGTCTCCTGAGTGAAAACATCCAAAGTTCTTCAAAGGTAAATTATTTAATTTGATTGCTTTTCTTATTTTCGTGAAAATGTTGCCTGATGCTAGCAGAGCATTATGCCATAGCATTATGCCATGATAAACTTACACAAATGCTTGTCTAGCGTTGGCTGTAAAGCATATTTAAAAAATCTGAAATGACAGTGTGATTAACAAAAGGCTCAATATATTTCATTTGTGATTTTCATGAATCGGAACATTTTCTAGGAAGATTTATGTCCACTGCGTTATGCTAATTAGTTTGAGGCTACGTTACGCTCCCGCATGCGGGATGGGTAGTATCAAGAAGTTTTTTAATTACATGTTACTTTTATCTCTTATTCTTATCCGTATTTTTTTAAACTGCACTGTTCGTAATGGGCTCGTAAGTAAGCATTTCACTGTAAGTACCTGTTGTATTCGGCGAATGTGAATAATAAAATTTGATTTGAAAAATTGATTTGGTGTGTATATTGGCTTTATCATCTGAGATGGACACCCCCGCATCTCAAGCTCTTTCAAGTTAAGAGTGATAAATGAACATATACATCAACATAAAACATTTTAGTGATGTGCAAATAAATATACTTTGATGTATTTACTTTGAAGTATCGAAATCCAACTGGAAATCCTGCTACATTGAACTAACGTAGGGTGATTCAGTTTGCATTTTGAGGCTAGTGAGGTGCTTTTGTCCTCATAAATGTATCTCCTGTGTTTATAATTCCTATGTAACAATTCACCCACTTTAACTGTAAGTGGGCGCTGGGTAAGCCAGTTGGGGTGTGGAAGCCCAACGAACCGGCAGGAGCGTGAGAGCCTGGCGAGCCGGCTGAGGCATGGAAGCCCGAAAATCCAGCTGAGGCAAGATGCCTGTCGATCCCGCTGCAGAGAAGGATCCCGGAGATCTGGTGGAGTGTGGCGTGGGATGGGAAGCCGCCGAGGCAAGGAAACCTCTTGAGCCAGCCAGGGAATGAAAGCCCGACAGGCTGGCTTAGGCATCCCTGGTTCCATTGGCGATGTAATCCACCCCGACTTCACCAACAAAACAAAACACAAACAAAAAAAAACTCCTGGACCGGCTAGGCGAACAAGAACTGACGATCCGGCTGAGGCCCGACGTGGGATGGGTACCATCCGAGCCAACTGGGGCAAGGAAACCTCTCGAGCCAGCTAGGGCATGGAAGCCTGACGAGCTGGCTAGGCACCCCCGGTTCCATCGATAGCGACCCAGAGCCGATGCCACCATACCAACAGGAACGCCAGTACTCCCCGATGCTTCGTATGTTGGCTTCTGTATTCTGTCACGTGATGACGCTGGAGAGACGAAGCAGGTACGGGGAGTAAAACATTTCATATAGAACGGACATGGAACGAGACAGTAACAACATCAGCAAACAGATAACACAGACAAAAAAACAATCAATACAGAGCTGGGGGACTGAGAAATATAGGGGGAGTAATAACAGGTGATGAGTGAGTCCAGGTGAGTCCAATATATCACTGATGCGCGTGACGAGGCAAGGCAGGTGTGCGTAATGGATGATAGGAGTGCGTGATGCAGGGCAGCCTGGCGCCCTCAAGTGCCCGGGGAGGGGGGAGAGCGGGAGCAGATGTGACGAAGTAAACAATAAGTCACTTATGAGAACATTCCCTCTATGTAACGCTTAAATCTGCTTTGAATCTAAATGGATGTATACTAAATACACCTGCCCTGTAACCAATGGTAACCAAAAATAATACCAAGGGTGCTATCAGATATGAATCTGATTCTTTACTTTGATACTATCGGATCCTCTGTAAAGAACAAAACCCTCTCAGTGTATAGGATCTTTAAACTACAAATTCTCTACAGAAAGAAACTCCTCTTCAATAATTTTAGTTGCCTTCTGAATGGCTTAAAAAAAAAAGTGTTTTTGTCTTCTCCCACAATTGAGTGGATTTCTGATCAGACTATAGTCTCTGTTGGTTAACATTGACTTGAATGATTGGGAC
The DNA here is from genome assembly GCF_034236695.1 of Oncorhynchus nerka. Taxonomy (NCBI): domain Eukaryota; kingdom Metazoa; phylum Chordata; class Actinopteri; order Salmoniformes; family Salmonidae; genus Oncorhynchus; species Oncorhynchus nerka. The sequence goes on from NC_088406.1 coordinate 45,193,291, forward strand.
AACCCACTTCTCAACCAAAATCCTTAGTAAAGTAAACTAAGTGAGTGACTAAGAGCGAAAGCCTGCTACATGTGGGGAGGCGAAACAGCTCTTTACCAGTGGACTTTAATGTGACACTGACAGACAAATTACATGTACTGTACAAAGGATTCAATACATCTAATGTGAACTGATTCTTTAAGAAAATAATAAAATGACAAATCCCCTGTACCAACATGGGTAACATAATTAAGACGATAAATTCATTGTAGGGATGTAATGATTCACCAATACGGATCAGTGCCTGGTTAAAATGATGAAGATACGAGTGCATCGGTCTGTGGGAGACCAAACTGATCCAAATTTAGCATGCATGCATCGGTCAGAATACCAATTTAAACGTTAGGAATCGCTGATCCACTTAAGTTTTTTACTCATATTATTTTATTCTGAAAATACCTCTTATCTGTTGTGACTGAATTGATGTGTCCTCTCCTTCAGTTCAGTAGCCTATCAAACTTGATGCATGTAACTGAGTATGACTGCCTCATCATAAGCACTCTGTTACATTGCATCGGATGTCATTCATTTGAATGGGGACCATCCACAACGGAGTGGAAACCCAACACCCCCTTACAGTAAGAAGGCTCTGGTGTGGGCTGGACGCCGGACACTTTGAATGTCTTCCAAACTCTCCAGTCAGAGTCCATCAAAGAAAAAAAAGTTACCAAACCACAGAAGATGAAAAGATGGGTTTATGGGATAGCTAGCAACTTGCAAACAATTACCCATTAAGTAAGTGCTATTTTAATAGTACAAGTATGTTAAAAAAAAATACACATTGGTTGTTAATTATTATTAACTTATTATACTTTGACTGTTGCCTCCTGTTTTAGTTTATTGTGATGGTAATGATGTTTGTTTTTGATAATAATTATTAGGTGGAGGTTGCTAGCTACAGTACAGCCAAAGCAAAGCTTTTAGCTAGCTAGCTGCTCTGTAATACAGCTTGACTTGCAAGGAAGTTATACAAACAAGTTGCGGAAAAAATAACTCCATTTTGTCTTACGTTGTGAAACGCTATTCTGTACTGTACATCCAGTAGCGGACCGAGCTTGCATGAAGTTGACGTACGACGTAATGAAATATGTCACAATGTAAATGGGTCATGCAGAGTGCACGAGACACAGCTTCTTGCGCCAACGAGAGGTCGGCCGATCCCTGTTCTAATAGGCTATTTGTTCATCTGGCACCTTCAGCATTCAGATGCTTGTAAAATGGCTTTCACAATAGCCTACAAGAGTGGACGCAACTCACATCCAACTGCTGATTGCGGTTTTCAATCATTCAGATTTGATTTAGATTCAAGTTCACCATAAGAAATAGTTTTGGTAGAGAACCTTTTGGTGAAATTCCAAACAGTCTAAACCATTCGCTTTCGAGACGGGGATAAAAATGTCTAAATGTAAATATTGACATTGTACTATAGCTCAAAATATCTTCAATCTGCAAAGTTAACTAGTGGGTGATAGAGATCTCGGATAACTAACATACACACACACCACACACCACACACCACACACCACACACACCACACACCACACACACACACACACACACACACACACACACACACACACACACACACACACACACACACAGAGAGAGCCACTCATCTCAGACAGATCCAGCTCAGAGAGGCTCAGCTCCTGAGCTCCCATCAGCTGCAGATATGAATTTAAAATGGAAAATGAATGTGTTCATGTAACAACAAAAAAGGTCATGGCATCAATTCGTTCCCCTAATCAAACCAAATTGCACCGAATCGTTTCAAACTCAAAATATATCGTTCCTGTATCGGATTGGTGCCCATGCATCTAAATACGTATCGAATCATTCATGAAAGGAAAGATGCACATCCCTAATGAAATGATATTTGAACAAAGCTAACCATTTTGTATTGTGTACTTTTGGAGTAATTGGTGTGATCACAAACACTTGCAGGTTGCCTACTTTCTGGACTGTTCAGGAGGTTGGATGCTGGTGTAATGATAGAGATTAGGCTTGGCCGGTATACTGTATACCGGGCAATTTTGAAACAGCCAAGGAATGTTTTTTCAATACCGTAAATACCGCTGAAACCATTTCTTTTAAGTTTTTCAATAAATTGTAATATTTGTAGCTACGTAAATACCTGCAGTCAACTTGTGCAATACCTTAGGAGATAAAGCAGATCACGTTCTTCATTTCACCTGTCACATTATTTTACATTATGAAGCTTACTATAGTTCCCCAAAATAGTTGAGTCAGTCACGTATTTGTTTGTAAATGGCACAATGGGAGAAAGCGGGACCAGGTCCAGCTTTGTATTAACAGGGGTCGCGTCAATTGTGTTTATAAAAAAACTAAAATAGAAAGATCAGGGATGTGCAACTATTGTTTTCCTTTACAGATAATTCATGAGTGCAACACATTCGGCAGAAAATAGCTTAATTTTATTCAGATGACAACAGAAGTGCATCACTATTTGGCTGGCAGCCACACGAATAAATGAGCTTACAATGAAAAGCAAGGTCTTTTTTTGCAAAAACAATGCATGGCCATGATATTTCTAATGTTTAGCATAGAAAGAATGTAGCCGGCTACATTTACTAATGTTTTGTTTAAAGTTGATATTTCATTTTTACCTGAGAAAAGTAGGCTGGCTACACCCAGAAAAGTAGCGGAGAAAAGTAGCTACACATCAGTAAGAGCGCTGTCTTTTCATGGAATGCCCATTCATGAATTCTTATCCGAGTGGAGAAGTGCAACAGAAGCACAACATTTGACTGATGTTGAGCAGAAATTACAAGAGGCATTTTAGTTCTGCTCTTCCAAAACGCAGCAAGAGATTTATGAATTCTCAACAAAAAAATCCTGTGTGAAAAACACAGATTTCTGCATTAACGTGACCCCTAAGTTTAACTTTCTAGTTATCTAAGCAAGTGGCTGAACCAATAAGGTGACAAGCCATCGTATAGTGTTTACTTTCTGCTCTGTTTGAGAAGTCAAAGCCCTTTGGATTAGTTATTTGTACAGCTGCCACTGCTTGATTTTGTTGCGTTTTTACTCCTCAGTGTTCTCGGCCCTTCTGCTCCTCCCCCATCTTCTCCAAGCAGAACAGGCAGGCCCGTTTTCCCAGCAACTCCAGACAGACACAGTCTGTACACATGCTGCTTCAGAGCCAGTACTGTTCTTCCTTCAGACAAGCATGTGTCAAAACTTTCTTCATTTGCACAATGTCCCCAGCTCACATTCGCTTGTAAATGTCCAAACTCCCCAAAAATGATATTGGTTAGCTACTACCTATATATGCATAACTTAAGGAGCTTGATTTCCTGTCTTTGCAATTCATTTATTTTCATTTGTGCTTGTTAGCATTTTTAGCTAGCAAACTCCATGGAAATTCGATATTACATGTGCTAATTCTGATAGCTTTCTCATAATCGACACTCAATTGGATTTTTCAGGATTTTTTTGGCACCCCCTTGTGTACTAAGCTGGTAATACCGTAAATCCTGGGATGAGAGAAGGACGGTATGACGATATAAAAACCTGATGGATATGTTAATATGCACAGTGATTTTGACACATCACCAGGCTGAAGGGAGCTCAGGGAACTCTGGGAAGCTGAGAGAAAGTTTGAGGAGAGAGAAAACAAACTAGGCCTAAACCAAATAAATGCCTAACTGTCAAGCAAAAAACTGCCCCAGTAACCTCTAAAATGCCTTTAGAGTAGACATCCATCCAGGTGAGAGCACCAACACGAAGATCGGCCAGCCTAGTCAAAAATAATCTCATCTTCACAATAACAACTACACAACGTGCACAGCCTTCGACCGCTTCAACTCCAGTTCAGTGACACAAACAGAAGGCTCTCAGATGGTTCAATCTCAATGACGCAGAAATGTCTCAACTGTCGGCGAAACTTCCAACCAAACACCCCCATCCCCCCACTACGCTACCCCTCCCTTCAACCTCATTCTCCAAAACAAAATGGGACAGGGAGATAATGACGAAGCTGGCAGCCGCACATCTTTTCAAACTGTAACCGCATCATGGGTGAAAATGAAATTGATTTGAAAATCCTGGCTCTGCCAGGGCAGAAGCAGAGAGGATTATGTGGTGATTGTACTAATGCTGTCTGTCCCTGGTCTCCCCGGCTTTGAATCAGGTCACTATCCCATCAGAGCATCACTGGACAGCACTGTGAGAGATGCTAAAAGCCCTTGGGAGGCTCTAAACTGTAAAAAACCTGCACTCAGTCGGATGACTTGTTGAGAGATAGCGGTCCTTCGGGGGGGGGGTGGACATGTGAAATTGTGTAGCACGGTTTCTCTCCTTATGTTCCAGCCAATGTTTTTTCCTATTTAAAATGTGACAATGCTTGTGATATGGTTGCGGCATGTATAAGCATAGTAATAGTTGCAAAACATTACTAATAGTACCAAAAAAGTTTAACTTGACCCCATTTGATATTTAAGATAAATATTTCTACAATAGGATCTTGAAATAACAGGAACACAAAAAACAGTTCACTTATTCAAAGTAATTGAATTCACATTTTTCAAATCAGGACACAAGAGCCATTCATGTCTCATAACGGAATTATGTAAATGTGTTCAGATTTGGTTTATTTTCTATCATCTATGCCATCTATGGCATGTAGTGATGTCCTCTGTGGGTCACTTGCCAAGGATTCCTGGTAGAGTGTTAAGCCCCTATGAACATTACAGTACGGGAGACGAACACTTACAGTAAGTGCCCTCCTTCTGAGTATGCTAACGAACTACTTATCAATAACTGCTCTTCCAAATTGAAAATCCATGTTTGGAGTCAATGACTTGGCAATTGTTAGAGGTAATGGGTGGTTTATATGGTCATAATAACACAACCACATTACTCTTAATAGATTTAGTGGATCTTTTGGACTTATAAAATATGTGTCTAAGAAAAGTGACCCACACAGAGAACAGACAGGATAACCAGTCTGGTATTTACAGTAAATTATCAATGTGCAGTTCTTAAAGAGAACAATGAAAATGCATTTTCGGTAGTGGAATTATGCAAATGGTCATAATCTCTTAACTGTGAGGTTTGGATTTGCATCGGGATCTGTGAGTCAACAGTTAGCGAAGCCATTCATTTTCTGCTGGGATCAATAGCAGCTAGTATTGTAATCAACGCTTGAATAATTCTCTGTAGTAAAATCCTTCCACACTCAGAGGCAATCTCTTTGTAAATCCCACCACAAACCAAAAAGTAGATCAACTTAAAATAAAATGGCCTGCTCATTATAATGAGAATTGACAACATTCCAACACTTGAGGAGAGGTGGAGAGGTTTGGGTGTGTTTCAGTAGCCTTGAAAACAAATACTATTAAATGAGCTGAAAAGTGTTCCATCCTTCCATACACTTGAAACTATGCCCCAAAGTACATGGAACCAGTATTGAGTAGGCATCATTTATCTTGTTTCATCCTCAAAAGATGGAATGTCTGACATACTGTAGATAGACCATATTCCAGACACTGACACACTTACAGTTGAAGAAGTTGGAAGTTTACATACACCTTAGCCAAATACATTTAAACTACATTTTTCACAATTCCTGACATTTAATCAGAGTAAATATTCCCTTCCTGTCACGGCCTGACCTTAGAGCCTTTTATGTCTCTATTTGGTTTGGTCAGGGTGTGATTTGGGGTGGGCATTCTATGTTTTGTTATCTAGGATTTTTGTATTTCTATGTTTTGGCCGGGTATGGTTCTCAATCAGGGACAGCTATCTATCGTTGTCTCTGATTGGGAACCATACTTAGGTAGCCCGTTTTCCCTCCTTTCTTTGTGGGAAGTTGACTTTGTTTAGGGCACATTGCCTTTAGCTTCACAGTTTGTTTGTAGTGTTTATTGTTTTTGTCGGCGTCATCTTCATTGCTGAGTGGCGTTTCAGGTTATGTCGATATAGGATTTTCTTTCTGAGGTATTGGCTGATTTCTTTTAATTTTCCCATGATCAAGCATCAAGCAAAGAGGCACTGAGTTGAAGGTAGGCCTTGAAATACATCCACAGGTACACCTCCAATTGACTCAAATGATGTCAATTAGCCATGAAATAATTTTCTGGATTTTTCCAAGTTGTTTAAAGGCACAGTTAACTTAGTGTATGTAAACTTCTGACCCACTGGAAATGTGATACAGTGAATTATAAGTGAAATAATCTGTCTGTAAACAATTGTTGGAAAAATTACTTGTGTCATGCACAAAGTAGATGTCCTAACCGATTGGCCAAAACTACATTTGTGGAGTGGTTTTAAAACGATATTTAACGACTCCAACCTAAGTGTATGTTAACTTCTGTACAACTGTACAGCAGAGAAGAATAATCTTGTTTTGACGACAAATGTTACAGGAAAATGTCAAATAAAATGAGATTTCCTTCAAACGTGAGCTGAACTATAAGGAGATAGTAGTTCCCTAGATAACACTGCACCATCATTTCAAGGCCACATTAGCCATCAAACCACAATGTATTCCAGTCTGATCCTGATCCGATGCATACGGGGCCATATTAAAGCTATTGTTTGGGATTCTAAAAACAACAAAACAGCCAGCCCGACACATTTTGGTATACAACTGAGGGATGAGCCTGGTGAAATGTAACCTTTTTATATGTACATATGAATAATTGAAATGACCATTATAAGGATTCCCAGATCCCAAATTGTAGCTTTAAAATGCTACACAGGGCCTGCTATGTCGCTACATCTCTATGAGAACCTGTTTCACAGGTCTGATATCTGAACCTAACAGGTTTCAAACACACTGAGCCTTTCATACTTTAATTGAAAAGGGATATTCGGGTGTCTGACATCCGGGCCTAAGGGCAAAACACAAGCCTGCAATGATCTCCACCCAAATACCACAAAGAGGAGCGGATATTGTCAAATCAATGATAATTGACCCGGAGGAGAGCAATCCCGGTGTCTGTGTCATTAATGCTTTAATAAGCTATTGTCAATTTTCTGCGCTTCTCCCACATCAGAACGCACCCTGCAGGCCATGGACTGCCAACTAGTGAAAAAGCAATTAAAAAGTAATGCATTGTGACACAGAAATGCTGCAAAGGGATACAAAATAACTTTGAGATCCAGCCGTGATTCACTGTGACTGAGAAGGATTAATTTGGGTTGTTGAGGTGGTATCAATCTCGAAGTAGTTCAGAATGTGGGACACTTTCACTGCAATCTAAATGTTTGGGGATGTAACAAGACGTTTGGGATATGAATTTAGTTGAAGCACACAGAGAAGAAAATGTTCAACTGGTATTAAGTCAAATATCAGCCAAAGACGTCAATAAAACGTAATCAGCATGACTCTAAGCCACAGTGGACTTCTACAGTACTTCATCTATAGAATGCGTCAACATAGACTGCTGTACTAACACATTCATGTCATGTGAATCTCATCTCTTGTATATGAGACTGACTTAAACAATCTCAGGGTTTAACAGATTAACTAGCCAAGCAAATGAGGTTAAAATAAACCTTTACAACACCTTTATTTTAATCAATATCAAAGTGTTGATGCTGAAAAAGGACAATTATTTTGGTAACTTTACTTGCATGTGTTATAAGGCCCTTTTTCTTTGTCATTTTAGGAACATTGTTACTAGTACACCACAGCTACTGTGTAACAAAATTGTTTCTTTAAGGGTTCAGCTCCACCTATGCCTGTAATGTCATAACTAAGCCGCAGGCATCGGTAATGGAGTCAAGGCTATATTATTTCTCTAGGCCACGGATATCCCAACAGCACAGCAAAACCAGCTTATGGAATCACATTGGCTACACTTTCTCATGCAACAAATGACTACCCTGGGGCCCCCCCTGAAAGTTCTCTCAGTGGCCCTTGTTCTTTTATATATATTTATTTATCCGATTTGTCTGTTGAAACTGGGGAGTGAAAAATGCATGTTGTTCGGTCGGGCTACTGGGCACACAATTGCAGTTTGTTGTGCAGTCATTGATGACTGAGTTAACTGTTAAGTCAACTTGAAGTCAATTTATGTTCACGAATGCAACTTCAGGAATCATGTTTTAATATTAGGCGCACTGAGTGACACTGTATGGAAGGAAACAACTAGGCACTGAGTAGAACATATATTACTGTACAGGCCAGGTGACGGCTAAACTCACTCTTAATTGAAGGAAATGAATGCACTGAGTAAACTGATTGGCTGGATTTTTAAATGGATATCAATTGGTGAGCCTTAGTAAGATTTAAAAGTAACCACGTTGGAATTTGATTGACTTGATGATCAAGTAATTGAATTGATGGGGGCAATTAGTGAGAGGAAATCCAGTAAGTGGATTATAGGTCCTAAACCTGCTGGGCCTGGCTGTGACAACACCAGAGTGATCAGCACACCTTTTGACCTACAGGTTAACAATATAGGCTACCAACAATATAGGCTATTCCCATTGCTGCACTACTGCATCACCATGAGAGGATCAAGTGTATATAGTTCTAAAAACTGAAAGTTAAATGTTTGTCACTTTTTTGTAACTTTCAACAGGTCTTATGTTGTGTCAGATGATGACGTTAATCTGTACAATCCCTCACTCCTTACAGACGACAAGTGCGACAATTAATTAAATGGTAGTGTGATATAAATGTTCAGGTCTAAAGAAGCTAGATAATTATTGAATTAATGTCTTCAATATAATATCTGAATGTGATTTGCCATTAGAACATGATGGTGTGCTCCGATACAGTCTTATGTAGGAGAAAATGTACAGTGAATTGATACTTTTGTAAATATATTGTATGTGGACACGCCTTCAAATTAGTGGATTTGGCTTTCAGCCACATTTTATACAGGTGTATAGAATTGAGCACACAGCCATACAATAGACAAACACTGGCAGTAAAATGGCATTACAGAAGAGCTCAGTGACTTTCAACGTGGTACTATCATAGGATGCCACCCTCCCGTCAAATTTCTGCCCTGTGAAAGCTGCTCCGGTCAACTGTAAATGCTGTTAGTGTGAAGTGGAAACGTCAAGGAGCAACACCGACTCAGCCGCGAGGTGGTAGGCCATAAAGGCTCACAGAACGGGACCACCGAGTGCTGAAGCAGGTAGCGCGTAAAAATGGTCTTTCCTCGTTTGCAACACTCACTAACACATTCCAAACTGAGCAACGTGAACTGTTCATCGGAAGCTTCCTGAAATAGGTTTCCATGGCTGAGCAGCCGCATACAATTGTAAGATCACCATGCGCAATGCCAAGCGTCGGCTGGAGTGTTATAAAGCTTGCTGACATTGGACTCTGGAGCAGTGGAAACGCGTTTTCTGGAGTGATGAATCACTCTTCACCATCTGTCAGTCCGACGGACGAATCTGGGTTTGGTAGATGCCAGGAGAACGCTTCCTGTTCCAATTCATGGTGCCAACTGTAAAGTTTGGTGGAGGAGGTTCGGGCTCCTTAGTTCCAGTGAAGGGAAATCTTAACTCTACAGCATACAATGACATTCTAGACAATTCTGTGCATCCAACTTTGTGACAACAGTTTGGGAAAGGCCCTTTCCTGTTTCAGCATGACAATGCCCTTGTGCACAAAGCAAGGTACATACAGAAAGAGTCTGTTGAGTTTGGTGTGGAAGAACTTGACTGGCCTGCACAGAGCCCTGACCTCAACCCTGACTGCGAGACAGGCCTAATCGCCCAACATCAGTGCCCGACCTCACTAATTCTCTTGTGGCTGAATGGAAGCAAGTCCCCACAGCAATGTTCCAACATCTAGTGGAAAGCCTTCCCAGAAGAGTGGAGCCTGTTATAGCAGCAAAGGGGGGGACCAACTCCATATTAATGGTTTTGGAATTAGATGTTTGACGAGCAGGTGTCCACATGCTTTTGGTCATGTAGTATGTGTGTTGATTATATTATATATATATATTACAGCTTGACATGCAGAGGCACTGTAAGGCAATACAGCCCAGTAGGGGCGTGTCTGGGTCAATGATTCCCAAACTCCATAGACAACCCAGCTACTGCAGTCAGCGAATATAAAACAATACTCTCTTTGTCTCTGTCTGGTGCAATGCATGCACCTCACAATGGGTATAAAACCTAACATTGCTTTAAAAAGATCAGATTGCTCTCATTTAACATTACACAAAAATAAAAATATCATACATAACATCAATAACTATTTTTTTCAGACATTTCAGTCATTATGGTTCATTCTTAACCATGTAGGCTGTGCCACAAATAAACTCTACATGAGCATACTTTTCAATTCAGCGGTAAAAAAAAAAAAAATCAGCAGGTGTGTGTGAGGGAGAGTGAGTTAAAGAGAGAAATATTGTTGCTGTGTCTTGCATAATTAGTTTTGGGGAGGGGTAATCATAGCCCCTCACTGACCTGCCAGTCCAAAAACACATGGCGGTGACCACGTGACTAATGACATCTGTGTCCAACAATAACATAATAGCCTGAAATTGACAGCTTGCATTGTCTGGGAGGTGATTAACTATAAGGCTAAATCTACTCCCGACGTAATTGGCACAAAGAAAATATGGATTTCATTCACAGTGAAGCGCTTTGGACTTATTTTCCATAACCGGGTAATATGGGCTGTTGTGCAATTCGGAAATCAAACTGCATCGTTATGTATTGTAGGCTACCCCACGCAGCACTTGCCTGTACTCTCCCCCATTGAAAAGAGTAGCCTCCTATAATCTGCCGCTTCCCGGGCATCATTTTGGGGCAATTCTATGACACACTTAACGTTTTTTCAGTGATTTCCAATAAATACCAGGGCAATGTCGTTTAAATTATTTTTGCAGTTTGGGGATGATAATGTGACTGTGGCATAGACTACATAATAAACAAGGCTACGGAGCAACATTAAATCGCATATCAGATCAAAATGAAAATAAGTCTCTTGAAATCCACACTTTCAAAAAATATGCATATTTTTATCACTACATTTCTCATACCCTACTGATGAGTATTTAACTTAGTTGATGTCCTATTTAATGTAAAATACACCATGTAACATTTCAATATTTTCAGTAGCCTACACATTAGCGAACGTGTCAATTGTATCATTGATCATTTCATTCCATGCTGGTTCTATGCTTTGCATACAAAACTCAGCATCATACAAAACTCAGCATCACTTGGAGGCTGCGGATGAATGGAAAGTTGGACAGGGACCTTACCTGATAACTGCTGTATCACCCTGGCGGATAGTAATGTTGTCGGTCGCTCGCTGCATATCCACACTTCGGACGGGGAAGCCTGTAGGAATAAGACACAGGAGTCTGAAAAAAGAAGCCTGCAATTGCCTCCAACACGGTCTCCTTCCGACCAGCATTTCGAACTGGGCGCGCAGAGATCCCAGAGAAAGTGTTTGGACTTATAAAAGGGAATTGAAGTGGCGCTCCGACCCTTGGCAATAACCTACTCCACGACAAAGTGTGACCAGGGGTTTCTATGATGTTGAGGAAGATAAATATGCGTTGAAACAACGAAAGCAAAATGGCTTGGAGGAAAACATATATTCCGTAAACCCTCTCTGAAAGCCCTGTATTCCACTGTGCCTTCAGCTCCCGCGTAAAGGCTGCGATAGACAAGCAGCAGAGTTCTTTAGAGGTGGGGAGGAAATTCAGTCCTCTCCAGTCACCAGCGCCTCTCACTCTAGAGCTCTCTCTACCCGATTACCCCACCCCCGCTTATACATCGCACTGCTGCCCCCTTCATGAGAGTCTGATGCGCCTTTTTTGGTTGTCACGACAACAGCACCAGCTGAGGTCCCTTTCTACTAGACACAACTGCGGTCGGCAGCTGAGAGGAGAGGAAAGTCATTGGCTATGTGTCTAAGTAAATGCCTCGCTTGTTGTTCTAGGTCCACAGTTAAGACTACATGCCAACATGGTCATGACGTAACCCAAAGAAATTAGAAGGAACATTTAGTTAATTAAATCATATTTATGGGCTTACAGGTTCACATTTTAATTGGTTGATATATATATATATATATATTACATTTATGTAAAATGTGTGCGGCAGGCTTTTCAGCTGTAAAAACCCACAGTATTGAATGCATTGTGCTGGCTTTCCCTCATACATAGAAATAGAATGATAATTCTATTATAATTCTGTCATTCTATTTCTATGATCCCATATAGCCTATTTCAGGTATTTCAAGATGACTGTAGGGCCACCAGTATAGCCCAGCTATGGAGCTTAATTGCTCAACACTGAAGACCTTGTCGAGCGGTATGCAGTATAGCCAGGTGAGGTAAGGTGACAAGGTGCACAACATCCTTGCTTGTCTAATGTCACCTCAATTCACCTCTGGAGGTTACCATCCTACTGCTGACACCAACAGAACTGAATGCCATATAGGGGTCTGAATGCCAAAAGGCTTCTTAACATCTTCTACACCCCAAGCCATAAGACTCCTAAACAGCTAATCAAAGGGCTACCCAGACCCCTCTTTTACGCTGCTGCTACTCTCTGTTTATTATCTATGCATAGTCACTTTAACTCTACCTACATGTACATATTACCTTAATTACCTCGACTAACCGGTGCCCCCCGCACATTGACTCTATACCAGTACCCCCTGTTTATACAGTAGCTTCACTGTTGCTTTTTACTGCTTCTGTTTGAATGATTTGTTACTTTCCTTTTCTATTTTTTACTCATCTGTTTTTTTTACTTAACACCTTTTTTCCCCTTAAACTTATTTAAAGCATTAAGGGCTTGTAAAGTAAGCATTTCACTGTAAGGACTTGATATAGCTTATGTTCGATTTTTTGTTGTTGTCTCAAAATATTATATATATATATATATATATATATATATATATATATATATATATATATATATATATATATATATATATATATATATATATATATATATATATATATAATACGTGTTCTATTTTGTAAGCTAAAATATTTCTTAAAAGGCTACAGGAACATATTCAACAGTGAAGATTTATTTGGGGGAAGATTACTGTTCAGACATACATTTTCTCTTAATACGCTCATCACATTTAGCTTGGATAAAGTCACTTAAGACGAACGAGCTGATGGGTAGAGTTGTTTATTGTTTATAGGGTCATGCCCAATCTGTCATCATAAAACTGTGTCTAGACACATTGGCTTTGATTTTGACAAGGATGGTAATTATAATCACTTTGGCTGTCACTGGAGCAAGGGCAAGAGATGCAAGGGCATGCCTTCAACTTCATCAGAAATGTAAATGTGCCAACCCCAATGTGCCAACCAATAAGTTTTTTTTCTTGCTAATCAGGAAACAGATTTAATAGGCTGTGTCCTTATGTTCAATCACTCCACAGTTTAATTAATTGTTAAGTGAAATCATACAGTATTGCACAATTGATCACAGTGGGAAAAAGAGTCAAAAGCATCAGCATTCACTGCATGGCGTCTTCATCTGCGACATTGAACCTGGGTTTATATCCTGAATAAACACCACTATTTGTTATTATGATTAATGATCAAATGTAATCCTTTGTTGACTGCCAATGTAGCCTACAGCAGGGATCATCAACTAGATTCAGCCGTCTGACAATTTTTTTTCTTGAGCGGATGGTCAGGGAGCCGGAACGTAATTATAAATCATTTGTAGACTGCAAATTGACCGCAAGAAGCACAAACAGATTTCCCAAATTAAAATCAATTGGAGCTGATTTGCTGGTGTTTTTACAGTATTTTATGTCCAACATTAAAAAAAATGCAAAGAAAATGACTCAGAAAACTTGGGGGGCCAAATAAAATCACATGCGGGCCAAATTCAGCCTGCAGGCCACCGATTGGGGAACCCTGGCCTACAGGAACCGTCTGTGGTTCAAATAGATTGTAAAGTATAGCACTAAAACACACTTGGCTTCTCAGTTTTATCATCAGCAGCATGGTGCAAAGAGGCTTCAGTGTGAGATTAGTCCAGAATGGAACTGCATCTGTGAGAGATTGGAGCATATGAGCATAATTAATATGGGACAGTTCATGGAAGTGCTAATATTAGTGCATTAGAGGGAGCACTAAAATGCTTTCCGCTGTGGATCATCCTCATACTCCTTAGAACAAAATGTCAAACTCCATCTTCCATTTTGAAAAGTAACTGAGAAGTTTTTGCCATTTTAGAGACATAATAGTTTGCACACTGCCAAGCTCTATGCATACTAAGGCCGATTGATTTTAAGTATGGATAAACTCTTCTATTCAAATGCTGGGCCAGATTAATTAAGCATGTGAATAAGGCTACAACATTAAAGTAGATCAATAACACATTAATATTAAGATAATTAATGAAACATTAAAGTGACAATTATTTTTGTGATTCACTCACTGTTGACTTTCATGTTCTAGCTTTGCTCTTATACTCCTCGGATAATGATTGATACATATTTTGTACCAGTGCAAAACATTTAACTTAACCTGGTCCTAAATATACCATTTAAACATTATGCTCATTGTCATAGGCCTTCCACTGATACATGGCCAAGATCATTTAGAGCTACACCACCTCTCTCTTCCTCCCTCAGTCTGTACATTATCCTACTGCAGTACAGTTACCTGACTGAGCACCAAGAACACAGAGAAGACAGGGAGAGAAAACACCCCTCCTCCCTTTCTTTCCTCCTTATTTACCCACCATACCGTCAACATGTGATATGGTTACTGTTCACCTATTGCCGAGCCTGAACAAATGGTCAGTGATACTCCACTGCTCCTGTCCGATCACCCTTCCCTCGTCCACACACTAGACTAGAGAAACCCACTCAGCCCACCCCACTCTTCCCCACATACTGTACACTGCTGACGGAAAGAAGCCTGACAGACCTAGTATCATGCTATTGGGCAGCTCCAAGCTCAGGGGATACCAGAGGGGTATTTTGAAACACTGGAAAACCCTGTTGCATGTTGGGAACTACATGCTGTGTTATGCAAGTCACATGGTAATACAGTATTAATAGTACTAGCTAGTGAATTTGGATGTTAAAGGTACAGTATTGTCACGAATCTCGCCGAAGATGGTGCCTCTTCCTGTTCGGGCGGCGCTCGGCGGTCGTCGTCGCCGGCCTATTAGCTGCCATCGATTCCCTTTCCGTTTGTTTCTGTTTAATTGGGTACACCTGTTTTGAGTTAGTGTTTGTTTGTAGGCTATTTAAGGGCACTAGGCCCGCTGGGTATTTGTGAGGGCTTGTTCTCTGTTATTTTGGTGTTGGTGTATAAGTGTTATCTCATTATTTTCCGGACAGTTTTAGTCCTGTGTATTTTGGACGGGTGGTTTCTTACGCCCTAGTGTTGGCAGGTCCATATCTCCGCTGTCATTGGAATAAATAGATTCACGTACGATATTACCTGCTCTCTGCGTTTGACTCCTCCACCACACCATTTGTAGAAGTCGTAACAAGTAGGAATAGTTATAAGGATAGCATTTTAGAGGCATTTTAGAGATTAGAAAAACAACCGTAATCCTACTCACCTATTTAGCATATTTATGCTTACTCATAACATGCAGCATTGTGAAGATTTGTCATGACTATTGCAATTTGCTCCATGTTGACACTCCACATGTCTGGAGAAAGTTTTGTTCCTCTGTCTTTGACCAAACTGTTATTGCCTAAGAGGAGAATGTAGTGAGAGAACACTGAGTGAGTGAACTGTATTGAGAGAACATTGAATGAGATTCAAATGTAGAACCTGAAATGAGGTGCACCAATATTTTTCACGGTTGTCTTCCTCTGACGAGGAGGAGTAGTAGGAAGGATCGGAGGACCAATGTGCAGCGTGGTAAGTGTTCATGATATTTATTATAACTCAGAACACTAAAGAACAAAACAATAAAGCGACAACGAACGAAACGAAACAGTCCTGTACGGTGAAAGCACAAAACAGAAAATAATCACCCACAACTCAAGGGTGAAAAAAGGCTACCTAAGTATGGTTCTCAATCAGGGACAACGATTGACAGCTGCCTCTGATTGAGAACCATACCAGGCCAAATACAGAAATTGCAAATCATAGAAAAAAAGAACTGCCCACCCCAACTCACGCCCTGACCAAACTAAAACAAAGACAAAACAAAGGAACTAAGGTCAGAACGTGACAATATGCCTGATTGAGGCCCATTTAAAGCCTGCCAAGCTGACCAAAGAGTGTCTGTTATCCTCTCATTAAACAATCCCTCTCTCCAAAATCACAAACTCGTAAATATTGGAGAAGCAATTTCAGGTAAAAAAGGGTTCATCATTATTGAACTCCGCCAAGCCTGATTCTTCATGAACTGTGTAGGGTAACCTGGTTATGAAAACCAATGGTTCTATGACTTACTAAAATGTGGGTAATCAATGAGGCATTCTCACCCATGAGATCACGCTATTAACTAACGTACTATGGCCCGTGTCAAAAGGGAAAAGGGAACACGCCCACCTACAGTGTGTTCTGATTAATTCCATTCTATTTGTGGGGGAAAAAGAGTGGATGCATAATTTACCTTGACATTCCCGTCATACCCGAGCTCCTGGCAGCGAAATGCATGATATGCAGGAAAAAGGATACGGTACCCGCACTCAGCAATATATCACAGGAGGAACACATTGAATTACACCTTGGCCTGATGAGCCGTGTGTCAGCAAAACTCAAGCTGGCAGCAAAGACAAAAGAGAATGGCAATGTTGTTCTCAAAGTGGTGATTGACCTCCTTTTAGGGTTTTTGATGAGGGAGAAACCTTGTTAGGGCTTCAACTAGTACTGAATTCCAAATCAACTACCTTGGCACTACCGTAGGATATTGCTGAAAGTATCATATTGATCAGGTTCAGGATCAGGATCAGGTTTAAAATGATGGGTGGGATTTTTGGCACATTATTTACACCGATCCAATTGTTTCAGATCTACAGGAATGCATAGGAAGTATGGGCTAGGAATACATTTGGAAATCAGCAAAAGTGTGGTTTGCTGTTAGTGTAAATCTCTGCCTATTTGGTGACGTTTCCTCTGTCATCGAATGCTGTCCAGTGAGTCATGAGATCTTCATGCTGACGTCAGTGCTGATAATGTCCAAACTGATATTCAAACACATGGCGAGCAAGTTTGTTTTCATTCCCAGCCACATAGATTGATTACATGCCAAGCCAAGCCAGATAAACAAAATAATCATATTGTGTGTGCAGTGTTTGGATCCAAAACATCAGTCACACCAATGTGTTCTCTGGTAACAGACATTCCTTAAATATTTGGCTAGGCAAAAGCTTTCATGGTTCCTCCACAAATCGATTGCGTCACACATGGAATAAACAAAAAAAAAACAACTTGGTCGACATACAGTTGAAGTCGGAATTGTACATACACATAGGTTGGAGTCATTAAAACTCTTTTTTTTCAACCACTCCACAAATTTCTTGTCAACAAACTATAGTTTTGGCAAGTCGGTTAGGACATCTACTTTTGTGCATGACACAAGTCATTTTTCTAACGAATGTTTACAGACAAAGTCACTCATAATTCACTGTATTACAATTCCAGAGGATCAGACGTTTACATACACTAAGTTGACTGTGCCTTTAAACAGCTTGGAAAATTCCAGAAAATTATGTCATGGCTTTAGAAGCTTCTGATATCATTTGAGTCAATTGGAGCTGTATCTGTGGATCTATTTCAAGGCCTACCTTCAAACTCAGTGCCTCTTTGCTTGACATCATGGGAAAATCAAAAGAAATCACCTCAGAAAAAATGGTAGACCTCCACAAGTCTGGATCATCCTTGGGAGCAATTTCCAAATCGCTGAAGGTACCACGTTCATCTGTACAAACAATAGTACGCAAGTATAAACACCATGGGACCACGCAGCCGTCACACCGCTCAGGAAGGAGAAGTGTTCTGTCTCCTAGAGATGAATGTACTTTGGTGCGAAAAGTGGAAATCAATCCCAGAACAACAGCAAAGGACCTTGTGAAGATGCTGGAGGAAACAGGTACAGAATTATATATATCCACAGTAAAACAAGTCCTATATCGACATAACCTCAAAGGTCGCTCAACAATGAAGAAGCCACTGCTCCAAAACCGCCATAAAAAAGCTAGACTATGGTTTGCAACTGCACATGGGGACAAAGATCGTACTTTTTGGAGAAATGTCCTCTGGTCTGATGAAACAAAAATAGAACTGTTTGGCCATAATGACCATCGTTATGTTTGGAGGAAAAAGGGGGAGACTTTCTAGCCGAAGAACACCATCCGACCGTGAAGCACAGGGGGCGGCAGCATCATGTTATGGGGGTACTTTGCTGCAGGAGGGACTGGTGCACTTTACAAAATAGATGGCATCGTGAGTTAGGAAAATTGTGGATATATTGAAGCAACATCTCAAGACATCAGTCAGGAAGTTAAAGCTTGGTCTCAAATGGGTCTTCCAAATGGACAATGACCCCAAGCATACTTCCAAAGTCGTGGCAAAATGGCTTAAAGACAACAAAGTCAAGGTATTGACGTGGCCATCACAAAGCCCTGACCTCAATCCTATAGAAAATGTGTGGGCAGAACTGAAAATGCGTGTGCGAGCAAGGAGGCCTGTAAACCTGACTCAGTTACACCAGCGCTGTCAGGAGGAATGGGCCAAAATTCACCTGTCTTATTGTGGGAAGCTTGTGGAAGACTACCCAAAACGTTTGACCCAAGTTAAGCAATTTAAAGGCAATGCTACCAAATACTAATTGAGTGTATGTAAACTTCTGAGCCACTGGGAATGTGATGAAAGAAATAAAAGCTGAAATAAATCATTCTCTCTATTATTCTGACATTTCACATTCTTAAAATGAAGTGGTGATCCTAGGTGACGTAAAACAGGGAATTTCAACTCAGATTAAATGGCAGGAATTGTGAAAAACAGAGGTTAAATATATTTGGCTAAGGCGTATGTAATCTTCTGACTTCAACTGTAGCTAGGTTGCCAAAGATATTTACCTTCATAAAGTTGATCACAATGCGAAAACACAACTCAGAAGTGAATGCTACAGTAACAAGCATATGCTTTCATTTTTGTTTTCACACAAGATGTTTTTCTCCAAGCTTTTTTTCCCGTGCGGAATATCCATGCTACAATCTTACACAAGGTTACAATCCTCAGACATTATGTACGGTTTGTGAGGTGAACAGGGACTAAGGTGTGAAAACACTCTGCATTCTCTGATATATGAACATACAGATGACTAGATCGTGCATATGGTACAATCGCTGAAATGATAACTCACATGCAACCGAGAGCCAAATCCACAGTGCACAACATTCTCCAAGACAAGGCCAAAAGACTTGTGAATTCTTACATCACTGTTCCAACAATGTATTCTGTGATCAAAGGGAATCCAAAACATCTGATATGGGTCAATCTCCATGCAAATGCGGATCCTGACATTACGGTCGATGGTTGGAGAAGGTAATTCTGAAGGCGAGACGGTGGGAGTTTGACCTTTCTCAGAGTCTTAGCTCTATGTATCCCACCGGAGAAGATCGCCTCACGTACTGTAGCAGCAACATCATCTTCTCCAAAGAGTTCATCTCCAACCCTCAGGTCATTCTTTTGCTATTCATTTCACAAACAGGCTGTCCACATAGATCAAGCCATAGAAAAATATTGTATTGAATGCGAAAGCACAAGGAGAAAAGCAACTGAACACTGAGGTGTCGACGAAGGTGTTGACATACTGTACAGTACACATACTATCATACAGGTTTTGCTGATTGTTTATGTTTTGTATACTGCAGATAGCTATTACTTGTTAGACTCAATGCCACAAACAGCCATTGCAGACACTATGTGCTAACACTAGACTCACCGAGTTTCAGTACAGACAGATACAGATACAAATTGCGACCAAATCAAGCTATAAAAATCTGAGCACCCACTGTACCTTTCACTATCTACCTCATAGTATATCTTATACACACAAAGATAATTGTGTAGTCTAGAGCGATTTCCTAGGTTAGCTAGCCAGCTATTGTCGTTCTTTTAACGCAACGTAACGTAATCAACACTGCTAGCTAGCCAGCTAGCCCCGAATAGCAGCACAGTAGAAACTATTACACTCAACGGAACGACTTGATTAGTGTAGTGTCAACAACGCAGCCACTGCCAGCTAGCCTACATAGTCAACAACGCAGCCACTGCCAGCTAGCCTACTTCAGCAGTACTGTATCATTTTAATCATTTTAGTCAATAAGATTCTTGCTACGTAAGCTTAACTTTCTGAACACTCGAGACGTGTAGTCCACTTGTCATTCCAATCTCCTTTGCATTAGCGTAGCCTCTTGCGTAGCCTGTCAACTATGTGTCTGTCTATCCCTGTTCTCTCCTCTCTGCACAGACCATACAACGCTCCACACCGCGTGGCCGCGGCCACCCTAATCTGGTGGTCCCAGCGCGCACGACCCACGTGGAGTTCCAGGTCTCCGGTAGCCTCTGGAACTGCCGATCTGCGGCCAACAAGGCAGAGTTCATCTCAGCCTATGCCTCCCTCCAGTCCCTCGACTTCTTGGCACTGACGGAAACATGGATCACCACAGACAACACTGCTACTCCTACTGCTCTCTCTTCGTCTGCCCACGTGTTCTCGCACACCCGAGAGCTTCTGGTCAGCGGGGTGGTGGCACCGGGATCCTCATCTCTCCCAAGTGGTCATTCTCTCTTTCTCCCCTTACCCATCTGTCTATCGCCTCCTTTGAATTCCATGCTGTCACAGTTACCAGCCCTTTCAAGCTTAACATCCTTATCATTTATCGCCCTCCAGGTTCCCTCGGAGAGTTCATCAATGAGCTTGATGCCTTGATAAGCTCCTTTCCTGAGGACGGCTCACCTCTCACAGTTCTGGGCGACTTTAACCTCCCCACGTCTACCTTTGACTCATTCCTCTCTGCCTCCTTCTTTCCACTCCTCTCCTCTTTTGACCTCACCCTCTCACCTTCCCCCCCTACTCACAAGGCAGGAAATACGCTCGACCTCATCTTTACTAGATGCTGTTCTTCCACTAACCTCATTGCAACTCCCCTCCAAGTCTCCGACCACTACCTTGTATCCTTTTCCCTCTCGCTCTCATCCAACACTTCCCACACTGCCCCTACTCGGATGGTATCGCGCAGTCCCAACCTTCGCTCTCTCTCCCCCGCTACTCTCTCCTCTTCCATCCTATCATCTCTTCCCTCTGCTCAAACCTTCTCCAACCTATCTCCTGATTCTGCCTCCTCAACCCTCCCTTTCTGCATCCTTTGACTCTCTATGTCCCCTATCCTCCAGGCCGGCTCGGTCCTCCCCTCCCGCTCCGTGGCTCGACGACTCATTGCGAGCTCACAGAACAGGGCTCCGGGCAGCCGAGCGGAAATGGAGGAAAACTCGCCTCCCTGCGGACCTGGCATCCTTTCACTCCCTCCTCTCTACATTTTCCTCTTCTCTCTCTGCTGCTAAAGCCACTTTCTACCACTCTAAATTCCAAGCATCTGCCTCTAACCCTAGGAAGCTCTTTGCCACCTTCTCCTCCCTCCTGAATCCTCCTCCCCCCCCCTCCTCCCTCTCTGCAGATGACTTCGTCAACCATTTTGAAAAGAAGGTCGACGACATCCGATCCTCGTTTGCTAAGTCAAACGACACCGCTGGTTCTGCTCACACTGCCCTTCCCTGTGCTCTGACCTCTTTCTCCCCTCTCTCTCCAGATGAAATCTCGCGTCTTGTGACGGCCGGCTGCCCAACAACCTGCCCGCTTGACCCTATCCCCTCCTCTCTTCTCCAGACCATTTCCGGAGACCTTCTCCCTTACCTCACCTCACTCATCAACTCATCCCTGACCGCTGGCTACGTCCCTTCCGTCTTCAAGAGAGCGAGAGTTGCACCCCTTCTGAAAAAACCTACACTCGATCCCTCCGATGTCAACAACTACAGACCAGTATCCCTTCTTTCTTTTCTCTCCAAAACTCTTGAACGTGCCGTCCTTGGCCAGCTCTCCCGCTATCTCTCTCAGAATGACCTTCTTGATCCAAATCAGTCAGGTTTCAAGACTAGTCATTCAACTGAGACTGCTCTTCTCTGTATCACGGAGGCGCTCCGCACTGCTAAAGCTAACTCTCTCCTCTGCTCTCATCCTTCTAGACCTATCGGCTGCCTTCGATACTGTGAACCATCAGATCCTCCTCTCCACCCTCTCCGAGTTGGGCATCTCCGGCGCGGCCCACGCTTGGTTGCGTCCTACCTGACAGGTCGCTCCTACCAGGTGGCGTGGCGAGAATCTGTCTCCTCTCCACGCGCTCTCACCACTGGTGTCCCCAGGGCTCTGTTCTAGGCCCTCTCCTATTCTCGCTATACACCAAGTCACTTGGCTCTGTCATAACCTCACATGGTCTCTCCTATCATTGCTATGCAGACGACACACAATTAATCTTCTCCTTTTCCCCTTCTGATGACCAGGTGGCGAATCGCATCTCTGCATGTCTGGCAGACATATCAGTGTGGATGACGGATCACCACCTCAAGCTGAACCTCGGCAAGACGGAGCTGCTCTTCCTCCCGGGAAGGACTGCCCGTTCCATGATCTCGCCATCACGGTTGACAACTCCATTGTGTCCTCCTCCCAGAGCGCTAAGAAACTTGGCGTGATCCTGGACAACACCCTGTCGTTCTCAACTAACATCAAGGCGGTGGCCCGTTCCTGTAGGTTCATGCTCTACAACATCCGCAGAGTACGACCCTGCCTCACACAGGAAGCGGCGCAGGTCCTAATCCAGGCACTTGTCATCTCCCGTCTGGATTACTGCAACTCGCTGTTGGCTGGGCTCCCTGCCTGTGCCATTAAACCCCTACAACTCATCCAGAACGCCGCAGCCCGTCTGGTGTTCAACCTTCCCAAGTTCTCTCACGTCATCCCGCTCCTCCGCTCTCTCCACTGGCTTCCAGTTGAAGCTCGCATCCGCTACAAGACCATGGTGCTTGCCTACGGAGCTGTGAGGGGAACGGCACCTCAGTACCTCCAGGCTCTGATCAGGCCCTACACCCAAACAAGGGCACTGCGTTCATCCACCTCTGGCCTGCTCGCCTCCCTACCACTGAGGAAGTACAGTTCCCGCTCAGCCCAGTCAAAACTGTTCGCTGCTCTGGCCCCCCAATGGTGGAACAAACTCCCTCACGACGCCAGGACAGCGGAGTCAATCACCACCTTCCGGAGACACCTGAAACCCCACCTCTTTAAGGAATACCTAGGATAGGATAAAGTAATCCCTCTCACCCCCCCCTTAAAAGATTTAGATGCACTACTGTTCCACTGGATGTCATAAGGTGAATGCACCAATTTGTAAGTCGCTCTGGATAAGAGCGTCTGCTAAATGACTTAAATGTAAATGTAATACACCCTATTTTGGCAGCTTACAATCAACAACTATTGTTCATTTTACTGTTTCGACCACTTTTAATGTATCCGTTTGTTTATTTTTTTTTGCCTCTATTTAATGTTCAGCTTCGTGAGTTGTTGGTGCTTTCAGTTCTTACTTTTCTATGTGGCCTCTTCCACTATATGGGCATGGGAATAGTGGATGACTTGAAGGCAAATCTGTGAAACCACAACAAAAACATACCACCACATGAGACTTGAAGGTTTCACAGGAAAATGGGTTTATTTTGTTTTTGTTTTGATTGTTGATCTGCAAAAGGTCAATCTGGTGGAAAACAAATCCCTCGGGATGTACATTTTGAATTTAGGCCAAGCACATGTCCTCCAAAATGATACCTTCTTGTAGGGATCTGCTGACAAACATCAGGCTAGGTAGTATCATGTATCAAACCTTATGTAGCCCCAGGGAAACATGTTGAATGATGCTCTGATGCTCAACTCCTGATCAACCTTCCCGTTTACAGGCTGGTTGAGGATCTAGTCCTAAGGGTGATCTTTTAGCACCCGATTAGAATTATGGATGAACATGTTCATCATGCAGATTATGAATTGTTGTTGTATTTTTGATGAGAGGGAAACATTGTACCATTATTCAGCTACTAAGTCACTTTAATGGATATAAACATTAGTTTGATGGGCTAATGCATTGATTATTACATATGCATGGTGAAAATGGAACCCTGGCTGAGTTAAACGCTCAAAGTCAAGCAAATAGCACTATGGTTAGAGTGGCTGTTAGTAAGAGCCAAGGGGGATTTAATCCATGAGTGAACAGTAAAGATGGGTTAAACCACACATGAGAATTGGTTCTCAGCTCTATGACCACAAATATGGAGACCTTTAAAGCCACACTGTAACGTGGGCCACCAACACATTTAACAAAGGAGCGAATTAATAACAACAAACAACTGCACATTGCATATACACAGATCACACAGCAAAGCAAACAACACAGATATGAGCACATGCGCACTCATTCTCATGAAAGCAGTAGAAAGTAGAAAGTGGACTCTTCCAGCCCCAGATGAATTATGCAGTGCTTCTCCATATAAATGGATAGAGTCCCTTAATAAAGACGGAACTTCCTGGGATTTCTGGAGACAGAAGCCCCAAAGACCTATCTCCAGGTCCCCAGCCAAAATCTGCATTATTAAAAATGTTCTAATTAGTATACCATATAAAAGTACAGAGCACGAATTGTACAGAGCACCAACTGCCATTCCCACCCATTTCTTTACACATGGAACGTTTGCTTTAACTTGTTATATTTTTCATGTTTGAATCGAACCCATGAAACAAACGTTGTTGCAGTGCGAAGGAGAGATCAGCAGAATAATTTGAGGGGACCAGGGAGGAGAACTCCCTAATAGCCAATGAGTACACACACAGTCTTAAGAAATGTACACCTCCTTTCACTGTGTCAGCTAATAAGAGGAAATTGAATTAATTTGAATTATCATAGCATTAAATTATCATACAGCCATTACGCCAAGAGTGGAATCTACTATTGTTCCCTAAGATAGATCAGGACATCTAAGCTTATGGTACAGCTAATGCTAGGAGGAGACAGTAGTATCTTCCACCCATTTGCTATATGTTAGACTCTAAACTGATCCATTTTCATCTACACCACCTCTATGCACAGACACCCGTAGTAACTACAGTACTGTATGCTAATCCAATAGTTTACGCATAGATCGTTTACCGCTGGAGTAGCTGGATGGATTATGTGACTCTTGACCTACGGAGAACCTGCAGCCCCTCCTACAGCGCTAATTGCTCTGTCTGTCCTCAGCCAGAGCTGGGTGCTTCTGTTCTGCTCCCTGTTGGAGATGGACCGGTGCGTGATGGAAGGAGGGACGGGAAGGGAAGGTCAGAAGGGAGCGGGGGTGACCTATAATCCATCACCGTGTTATTACTCAGGCCTCATGCATAATGACCCAGAGCAAGGCGCGCTGACACCCGCCAGCGGTGAGTCCTGGGGTGCACAGCGCAGTCAGAGCAGCTCCTCCATCTGCTGTAGCTGCACCATGCGAGCTCAGCCAAGGGCAAGGACACCTCAGTTTGCACTGTGGTATCATTACTATTTCACAGGTCCTACAACTACCACTCAGCACTCTCATAGGGTTGCCACTGCTCCGCCTTGTAGAATCACAGGGTTGTAGCCGTCTCATGGAACAACTACGTATGTCCCACAGAATATTTTCCTCACGGTTACGTAAAGCTGAGGTGTCTCAGACCTTCTACAACTACACTGGCTGGCTTTCAGACATCAACTCCGTCTTGAAGAACCACTATCCCTCATGAGCCTCATAGCATCTGTCTTACAGAGTCAGTCTCACTCTGTCCATTTTTTTCTCTCTCGATTTACCTCGAACAATCAGTCTCAGAGCAGTCTCAAATCAACTTGCAGAATCGCTGTCTCACTGTCCTAATATCCCTGTCAGTCTTAGGGAGGAGGAGCTCTGTGGTCTATCAATCTCCTAGAGTGGTGGTCTGTAACAGCTGGGCCTAAACCCGCTCTCACTTTATCACAATCTTATTGGAGTCATTGCAACACTGTCGGGTTGAGACCACTTTGCTGTCTGAAAGCATCATACTAGCAACAAAATTCCTCTGTCTCACATATCACCACATCGACGCATTATTTCCGGCTTTAAAATGGATTTCCATCAATATTGTATGACACCATCATGTTCAGTGTTACATTTGATGTGCTTTGGGCAGGGGAGAGAGGAGCTTGTGTTTTGTTTCCGCTGGCAAACAAATTATGAATAAAAAAACCTTTGTCACATGAAGGCAATTAAGTTATTTAAATGATAAAGCAATGCATTGTTGGCGACAGTAGCTATTTAAAAAAACTAAGAAGATTTACTTAGAAATAACCAGGGGTGAATGTACAGCATGAACAAATAATGGAGATTGTGATGGCAAAATGTATAGAATCGGGACAAGAAGAGGGAAGGAAAAGGATAAGGGGAGTTTGTCTAAAAGCAATACAATTATTTGCAAGTCCTAAAACAACCAGAAACCGGTATTTCTAGGAAACAAATAACCTAGTAATAAAAGTAATAGGTACACGCCCACATTCAAATCAGGAACAAGATGATGAATGAGCTGGACATCTCTCCTAAAATGATTTACACTACCAGTCAAAAGTTTGGACACACCTACTCATTTTCAGGGTTTTTCTTTACCTTTTAAAACTATTTTCTACATTGTAGAATAATAGTGAAGACATCAAAACTATGAAATAACACGTGGAATCATGTAGTAACCTAAAAAGTGTTAAACAAATCAAAATATATTTTATATTTGAGATTCTACAAAGTAGCCACCATTTGCCTCGATGACAGCTTTGCACACTCTTGGCATTCCCTCAACCAGCTTCACCTGGAATGCTTTTCCAACAGTCTTGAAGGAGTTCCCACATGCCGAGCACCTGTTGGCTGCTTTTCCTTCACTCTCCGGTCCAACTCATTTTAAACCATCTCAATTGGGTTGAGGTCAGATGATTGTGAAGGCCAAGTCATCTGATGCAGCACTCCATCACTCTCCTTCTTGGTCAAATAGCCCTTACACAGCCATTCATTCCTATGGAGGACTGCTCCTACTGGGGAGTGCCAATATGGCCGACCGGTGGATTCAAAGCCTCTCAATGGCCAGTACATAGAATTAGCAATCCAGGCTTTATATACATCATTGCTCTCTTAAGGGTATCTGTCTGGAACCAAGAATCTTCAGAGAACTCTCCATGCACGCAAAGCAAAATATTTAAGAAGTCCAAGTAGAGTTCCGCAACGTCCTAACGTGGGGCATCCATGGATTGTTTTGTAGTTCATAAAGCTTCCAGGGCTGGTCGCCAGTCTGAACACTAGGAGTGGTGTTCACACATTCAGTTTATAGTCCTGGAACCAGGAAGAGTTGAGGCCTCTCGGGTGAGGGAAAGGTTCCAGGGCTCATAACGTATTCCATCGTCTGTGTGAAGACTGTGTGGTCCTACAGATACCAAACAACATACATTTCCTTGGAGCGTAATACCTGTTAATTGTCCGAAAAATATACAGTATCATACCTAAAATACAAGGTCTTATTATACACAAATCTCAACACTTGTAACCATGTCATTTTCAGTCCATTTACATTGTTTCATTGAGAAAATAAGAGTTTTTGAGGCACTTTGTGTGCAGTTAGTTGCTTTCCAATGGGGAAGCTCCTTGACTGAGCCACAGTCATCCTCAGTATTTATCGGGACCCAGCTGAGTCTGTCTCAAGTCTGAGTGCGATTTGCTTCAAACCTGCCGCCCTTGTTGCTGATAGGAGAAGCTTTGAAGTAGATGGGAGGCGTGAGAGAAGGCAAAGGCGGAAGGGAGCCTGCTGGTACCCTTCTGGCCCTCTCTCTTTGTGCTCTCTGGCCGGTAAAATGAGGTTTGGTGTGTATTCCCTTTTGTCCTTGTCGTCTGGCGTAGATATGTTGGTGCATCACTGCTCTACAGATCCTTACAGTAGCTAGGTCTGTTTGAAATAATTAATGTTAAGTCATGGGCTCCCGAGTTGCGCAGCAGTCTGTAGTGATGCTTGAGGCATCAATACAGACACCCTGGTTCGAATCCAGGCTATATTACAACAGACAGTGATTGGGAGTCCCATAGGGCAGCGCACAATTGGCCCAGCGTGGCCGGTGGAGGCGTCATTGTAAATAAGAATTTGTTCTTAACTGACTTGCCTTGTTAAATAAAGGATACATAAAAATGGGATGGCCTTTGAACAAACAACGTTCTGTAGTCCTTGGATTCGTGGCTATTAGCCGTGTTCTGGGTCTATGAATCCGATTTAAAATATGAACCATATCAGCCCCAGTTAAATACCAAAGAGCATTCCATTATTTCCATTGGGCTGAGATATTTTCATGACCTTCTTTTTAATAAAGCATAATGTCATGTCATTTGGAATGTGTTCAAATGGGACCAGATAAAGCACAAGAACACAGTCAAAATGTTGTTTGAAACAGCATAGCAAATGTTTATCGGAGGATTCCCTTGTTAGTCAAGTCTAAAACATCAAAGCAATCTCAACTTTCTTTTATGTGTAAATTCTGCGTTTCTAATGTCCATCTTAAATCAAAATACCACCATAGTCAGCCCTCAATTAAATCCGTTTTCAAACGTGAAAATATCCTCTGAGATAGTATTTAATGTTTCAGAGTTTTCACAGAGGACTAATTACAAAGTTTAACGGGCTGAAAGGCAGGGGAGGATTGTTAGGTGTTCTCTATTCCCTTATTTCAGAGAGACAACCGTGCCTATCCAATTTCTGAGCCTCTCATTTGAAGTCGAAAAAAATAAAAGAACAAAAACAAAGGCTCAAAGAAAGTCAGTCACAGCACACAGGCCATTAGAAGAGCACCATCTCAAATCAAATGTGATACCAAACCATATTGTAATGGAAACAGGCAGGGAGAGTGAGCTTGTCCGTAAGTGGTCGGCGAACCCTTAACCTGGACCGCAGCCCTGCGTGCCATCAGCTGCATCAACGAAAGCATACTCAATTGGCAGAGTCAATATCTACGCTTATCAACACATGGTCGCTAGAATATTGAAGTCTAATACTACAAATCTACCGCAAAAGTATATTTAAATAAAATATTGACTCCAGAAATGGCATAGTATAGACCCTTTCTAATAAATAAAAACTTTTAGGATTGCCGTCTAATGAAACGCCTTGAAAAATAAAAGCAACAGGATACAATACTGGTGGATCCTTGTAGAATAAAGGTGCTCTTTGGTTAAGAAAAAACCCAAGGAGGACCTATAAGCATTCTTCATTAAGTTAAAATGCCTTTTTGTTATGTTGCCATGTTCAGTAGAACAAAAATCAAAAAATATCAGACGGGATAAGTTTTTGGCTTGGTCTTCGTCAATAACGATACAATGACACAAAATGCAACATGTCTATGTTCATGGTGATTTGCATGCACCATAAATGGTAGTTCTATCTTTGAGGATGGTACATTTTATTTTAGGTAATGAAAGGATCATATTACCCCAAAAGCAGTGCCATGTGACAATGACAGACTGGTAAAACAGGATCATCATACAATGTAACCAAACACCTTATGTAGTAAGTTTCACCCAGAACAGCCACTTTGGAATAACAAATCTTTTGTAACTGTTTTAGAAACAAAACTCTTCATGAGCCCTTGTCTTGAGGTAATGACACTTAAAAGCATTCAACCGCGAGTAGACTAATCACAGCACGGATTCATGACACCCTAACACTAGGCCTATTTAAAAAGTTCTCCCAGATGAGTCTTGCTTTCTCGTTTCCCAAAAATTACAACCAGCACTTTAATAATCACAAACGTCACAAATTTCTATTTCCATTTTTCTATTGCGTGAAACACTGCTTTGGCTTTTATGAAAATCTGTTACACATTGTTAAAGAAAATATATTAACATGACGTGAAAATACTGGCTTTCATATTTTAAAGGGATAAGGATCAACCTGTTATCAAATATAAATGACACCTCTGTCTATTTTTATATTAGGGACATTTTATACAACTCCCAGAGGTGTCTCATACTTCTTGAGCACCGATATTGTGTATGCAAATACTGTATGTCTAAAAAGCACTGGAAAAGATCAAGACACTGAACTGTTCAGTGCAGATACAGTACTTTTTGTTTTCTTATGAGAAACAAGTCTTGTCACTCTATGCCTCTTTTTTTATTACTGAAGCACATCTTCCTTTATTTGGTGAAGGGGAGCCATCAACAACTAGAATATCATTTTGTTATCCCATTGGAGATGGAATTTCTTATTTTTGCTCTACTACCAACCTTCAAATATGTGGGATATTCACAATTTTTTGAGTCGTATTCACAGTTCTCCCACCGTTGTCAGAAATGTCAAAAATAACTTACTTGTTGCCTCTGTCTTGGTGGAGGTGCATCATCAGATGTAGGGTGATGCCTGACACGAGTTGTCAGAGCTGTAAGTCCTCTGGCTATACTGATTAATACGACTGACATGGGGGTAGAATTTCATTACAACGTTAGCCTTACATCTACCATAAATTACTGGACAATTTCAGAGTAATAATACACTGTCTGAATGCTTAGAACAAGTCATTTACATAAAAATGGCCTCACATGAAAAGTTTAGACCTCTCCATCACACGACGAGGAACACTTATCAGCACCATCTCCAATTACCCAAGAGTCTGCCTACCTCAAAGCATGTTATTTACAATCACATCCACCCTTTGCTTTCCTTGCCATTATACAGACAAAATAAAAATAGCATGATACAACATACTAAGCAACCTCAATTGAATCCTACATTCTATTCTCAGCTCCACCCATGGCCAATGAAGGGGGTTTGTGTACTATCATACTGAATACATTTCCAAAAATAACTGATGCACCTGCCTAAAAACCTGTGTACGGAAGGGAAAGGGGATACCTAGTCAGTTGCACAACTGAATGATTCCACCAAAATGTGTTTTCCTCATTGAACTAAACCCCTCTGAATCAGAGAGGTGCGCGGGCTGCCTTAATCAACATCCACGGCGCCTTGCTCAAAGACAAAATGGCAGATTTTTCCAACTTGCCGATTCAGTGATTCAAACCAGCGACCTTTCAGTTACTGGCCTAATGCTCTTAACCGATAGGCGCCCTGCCGACCTGTATCGGGTTTGGTTGTGAATAACAACTAGGATTGCAAAGGGAGGGTATATTACTGGAAACTTTCAAAGATTACCAGTAAACTACTAGATTTTATGTAATCTATCACAAGACATCTAGTGGCCCTTTGGGGTAATTCAGATTGTCACAGATGTTCTTAATAATCTCTGGTCATCTGTTGCCTTATCAAGTGTTAAATAAAAACAAAGCTGTAAAAAAAAACGAAATATAAACCATAGTGAATATCATTTGTGTTTAATATGAGGGTTTCAGCATGAAATATCATTTACAAACGTTTTTTTTTATATGTCAATATGTATTTGTTGTGGGAAAAAAAAGTCAATAGTTGGAAGACGTGCAGAGTTAATTGAAAATAATGGCATTGTTGATTTATATGCTTTTTTCATTAATTAGGCTATTTTCTGTTGAACCATATGGTCTATTTCCTAGAAACTAATGGACAATATGGACACATAATACATGAATACTATACATTAAACAATTTTGTAAAAGTTTTTCAAGTACAAATTCCCAAAGTTAGATTAACATAGATTTCCTGTTAATTACCCAAATTAATGAAGATTCCGGTAACTTTGCTAAATTACCAGTAGGTTTGCAACCCTAAACACAACACAAGAGGAGAGAGGGGACAAAATGAGAACAACAAGAGTGCAGTCCAGGTGAAAAAGGGGAATGAAATGACAAGGAACAGAAGGCACTGAAACCTGGGATAGAGATGGCAATCAGTGAGGATGAAGAGAGAAAAGAGAGAGAGAGAGCAGAGGGTAGTGAGAGAGAAACATAAGAGGGAGGCGAACAAATGAGAGCGGGAGGAAAATGAGAACATGAGCGATGTGTGAAGAGGAGGAGAGAAAGATGAGACAAACAGATGAAGAGTCCAGATATTAGGTAAAGTCAGGCCTTGTAGAGACTGTGATGAATCTGACCCTTATAAATTGTTTAGCGTGTTCACGTTTCCTCATATATGTAGTAATTAGTTTCTCCTAAATGTACAGTGCCCTCGGAAAGTTTTCATAACCCTTGACTTTTTCAACATTTTGTTACCTTACAGCCTTATTGTAAAATGTCATCAGCAATCTACACACAATACCCCATAATGACAAAGCAAAAACAGATTTTTTATTTTTTTGTTGTATATTTATTCCGAATAAAAGACAGAAATACCTTATTTACATAAGTATTCGGACCCCTTCCTATGAGACTCGAAATTGAGCTCAGGTGCATCCTGTTTCCATTGATCATCCTTGAGATGTTTCTACAACTTGATTGGAGCCCACCTGTGGTAAATTCAATTGATTGGACCTTATTTGGAAAGGCACACACACGTCTATATAAAGTCCCACAGTTGACAGTGCACGTCAGAGCAAAACCCAAGCCATGAGGTCGAAGGAATTGTCCGTAGAGCTCCAAGACAGGATTGTGTCGAGGCACAGGTCTGGGGAAGGGTACCAAAACATTTCTGCCGCATTGAAGATCCCCAAGAACACAGTGGCCTCCATCATTCTTAAATTGAAGAAGTTTGGAACCACCAAGACTCTTCCTAGAAACATTGAAGTTTTGAATTGATAAGATATCTCGCAAGAGGTTCTTGATAGTTTAATTAGTTTAATTGCTTGTAAAGTTGTTTTTCTTCTACTAAGGTTTCGCTGGTACATTGCTCATATTTTATTAATTCCCCTCTATCATCAAATTATTCTGAAAAGTTATACAATTAATTGAAGTTGTTTTCAAGCAAAAAATAATCATCAATGCCATGCAACAAGCAATTTCTTAGCAGTCTTAACCATGTCAGCAAAAGTTGTATTTTTCAAGTCATATCAAAATGCAATGTTCAAAGATATATTCAGAATATAGCTTGAATTTTACAATATTATAGTGTTCTAAGTGTAGAGATATAGGCTGACAATCAGAAAGTTGCAAAATCATTATTACTGGAATTTTCCTAATAAATATCCCATAACTGACCCAAGCATGTGAGTTTCATGTGCATCTGAAGTAAGAATTCTACCGAATTATAGTATGGCCACTCTCACTCTCTCGTTTGCCTCTCATCTGTAGATTACCATTGTCAAATGTTCTCATTCATTGCCTGTCACTCCCATTTCTAAATATCTGTGTGATATCACCCTCCAGTATGCTGCAAGCGTGGCTACCCATCCAGCTCTCATTGTAAACTCAGGACACTTACCCTCTGGAATGGACCAGATGGAGACAAAGCACATCTGGCTACTACACCCAGCCAGGGTGTGGATACCCAGGGGAGGAAGCAGGAGTCACAGGGGGCATGGTGGAGCATGGGAACACAGATCACACTAACGAGGACCAGGGGGTTTGTTTTCTCCTCCACCTCGACAGTCTGTCAGACTCTGACATGGTAATCCATCCTTGGCGGTAACCTGAAGCTCTGGTTCAGCTCTGGTTATTCAGGAGACTAATCAAGAGGCAGTGGAGCGGGTATGTTGGAGGGCACAGGCCTGTCTCCCCACTAGACTCTTCACAGCTGCTTCTGACGATTCCTCCACTTCACAATGTTAGTTAAGAGGCGAGGGAGTTTTTCTATATCGCCTGTGATTAGGCTATAGGAAGATTCAACTACACTGAGATGTGGTCACTTGATTTCCTCCACATTTTGACCAATGTGAATTTCCCTCTGTGGTTTGACAACTTCAACAAACTCTACCTCACGCTGACCAACCACAATCTTGTGTTTTAGTTCTGATATTTTTCTCAAATACTTCACTATGGTATATGGCCTTGCTATCCAAGGTACTTTAGTAGCACGCCCTCTGAAGTACTAAGATCAGGCTGACATTACAAAGACCATGAAAAGACTCGGATATCCTGGCACGGCATATATGTAAATGTGATCATCCTCAAAATAATGACTTGTTATTTTACATAATCCCAAAAATGTAAGTCATTGGAAGTGCTTTGTATGGAAAACAAATGCCACTTGGCAAACACAAAGACTTTCCAATGAAACTGATTTTTAGAGTTTTCCCCAAGGTGCTCTCAGACTAAGTTGAAAGGAAGGTATGAATGTATAGCATCAATATTTGGCTTAAAATTATTATCTTTAGTCTGCTTCTTAAAATGTGATTGTAAATACAGTACCAGTTTGGACAGACCTACTCATTCATGGGTTTTTCTTTATTTTTTACTATTTTCTACATGGTAGAATAATAGTGAAGACATCAAAACTTCACTATCCTGTCTCCTTTTCTTTTTCAAGTGTACAGTGCCTTTGTAAAGTATTCAGACACCTTGACTTGTTACACATTTTGTTACGTTACAGGCTTATTCTAAAATGGATTTTAAAAATCTACACACAATACTCCATAATGACAAAGGGAAAACCGGTGATTTGGAAAGGCACACACCTGTCTATATAAGGTCCCACAGTTGACAGTGCATGTCAGAGAAAAAACCAAGGCTTCAGGTCGAATTATTTGTCTGTAGAGCTCCGAGACAAGATTTTGTCGAGGGACAGATCTGGGGAAGGGTACCAAAAAATGTTTGCAAAATTGCAGGTCATCAAGAAAACAGTGGCCTCTATCATTCTTAAATGGAAGTAGTTTGGAACCACCAAGAGTCGTCCTGGAGCTCTCCGTCCAGCCAAACTGGGCAATCGGGGGAGAAGGGTCTTGGTCAGGGAGGTGACCAAGGACCCGATGATCACTCTGACAGAGCTCTAGAGCTTCCGCTGTGGAGATGGGAGAAACTTCCAGAAGGACAACCATCTCTGCAGCACTCCATCAATCAGGCCTTTACGGTAGAGTGACCAGATGGAAGCCACTCCTCAGTAAAAGGCACATGACAGCACACTTGGAGTTTTCCGAAAGGCACCTAACGACACTCAGACCATGCGAAACAAGATTCTCTGGACTGATGAAACCATGATTGAACTCTTTGGCCTGAATGCCAAGCGTCACATCTGGAGGAAACCTGGTACCATTCCTACGATGAAGTATGATGGTGGCAGCATTAGGCTGTGGGGATGTTTTTCAGCGGCAGGGACTGGGAGACTAGTCAGGCAAAGATGACCAGAGCAAAATACAGAGAGATCCTTGATGAAAACCTCAGCACCTAAGACTGGGGTCAAGGTTCACCTTCCAAAAGGACAACGACCCTAAGCACATAGCCAAGATGACGCAGGAGTGGCTTTGGGAGAAGAATCTAAATGTCCTTAAGTGGCCCAGCCAGAGCCCGGACTTGAAACCGATCGAACATCTCTGGAGAGACCTGAAAATAGCTGTGCAGCAACACTCCCCATCCTACCCGACAAAGCTTGAGAGGATCTGCAGAGAAGAATGGGATAAACTCCCCAAATACAGGTGTGCCAAGCTTGTAGCGTCATACCCAAGAAGACTCGAGGCTGTAATCGCTGCCAAAGGTGCTTCAACAAAGTACTGAGTAAAGGGTCTGAATACTTATGTAAATGTGATATTTCCTTTTTTTTTACCTGTTTTTGCTTTGTCATTATGGGGTATTGTGTGTGTATATTGATGAGGGAAAAAACTATTTAATACATTTTAGAATAAGTCTGTAACCTAACAAAAGTCAGGGGTCTGAATACTTTCCGAAGGCACTATACAGTATGTCCTTAATAAAAGTGGCTATAAATATGCAGTACTACATTTTCATTCTGGTCAAATCCCTCATATTACCTCAGACTTTCCGCTCTCCCATTGGATGAGTCAAGTCAAACATGATGATGTATCATTGGCCAGTCCATTTATCATGATATTCTCCAGTCACACCAGAGCCCACAGAGTTGGTTCACATCAAGGAGAATTACACAATCTGCAAAGGCTTCAATAGGGTCGAGGTCAAGAAGACGTACGGCTGTAATTGCTGCCGAAGGTGCTTCAACAAAGTACTGAGTAAATGATCTGAATACTTACTTATGTAAATGTGATATTTCAGTTTTTTATATTTAGTAAATTAGCAAACATTTCTAAAAACTATTTTTGCCTTTGTCATTTTGGGGTATGGTGTGTGTAGATTGCTGAGGGGGAAAACCAATTTAATCTACTTTAGAATAAGGCTGTAACCTAACAAAATGTGGAAAAAGTTTGAATACTTTCCGTAAGCCCTGTACAGTAGTGGCCAAAAGTTTTGAGAATTACACAAATAATAATTTTCACAAAGTCTACTGCCTCAGATGGTATGATGGCAATTTGCATATACTCCAGAATGTTATGAAGAGTGATCAGATGAATTGCAAGTAATTGCAACGTCCCTCTTTGCCATGCAAATTAACTGAATCCCAAGAAAACATTTCCACAGCGTTTCAGCCCTGCCACAAAAGGACCAGCTGACATCATGTCAGTGATTCACTCTTTAACACAGGTTTGAGTGTTGACGAGGACAAGGCTGGAGATCACTCTGTCATGCTGATTGAGTTCGAATAACAGACTGGAAGCTTCAATAGGAGGGCGGTGCTCTTCCTCTGTCAACCATGGTTACCTGCAAGGAAACACTTGCTATCATCATTGCTTTGCACAAAAAGTGCTTCACCGGCAAGGATATTGCTGCCAGTAAGATTGCACCTAAATCAACCATTTATCGGATCATCAAGAACTTCAAGGAGGGCGGTTCAATTGTTGTGAAGAAGGCTTCAGGGCACCCAAGAAAGTCCAGCAAGCGCCAGAACGTCTCCTAAAGTTGATTCAGGTGCGGGATCGGGTTACCACCAGTACAGAGCTTGCTCAGGAATGGCAGCAGGCAGGTGTGAATGCATCTGCACACACAGTGAGGCAATGACTTTTGGAGGATGGCCTGGTGTCAAGAAGGGCAGCAAAGAAGCAACTTCTCTCCAGGAAAATCATCAGGAACAGACTGATATTCTGCAAAAGGTACAGGGATTGGACTGCTGAGGACTGGGGTAAAGTCATTTTCTCTGATGAATCCCCTTTCCGATTGTTTGGAGCATCCGGAAAAAAAGCTTGTTCGGAGAAGACAAGGTGAGTGCTGCCATTAGTCCTGTGTCATGCCAACAGTAAAGCATCCTAAGACCATTCATGTGTGGGGTTGCTTCTCAGCCAAGGGAGTGGGCTCACTCACAATTTCCCCTAAGAACACAGCCATGAATAAAGAATGGTACAAACACATCCTCTGAGAGCAACTTCTCCCAGCCATCCAGGAACAGTTTGGTGACGAACAATGCCTTTTCCAACATGATGGAGCACCTTACCATAAGGCAAAAGTGATAACTAAGTGGCTCGGGGAATAAAACATTGATATTTTGGGTCCATAGCCAGGAATCACCCCAGACCTTAATCCCATTGAGAACTTGTTGTCATTCCTCAAGAGGCAGGTGGACAAACAAAAACCCACAAATTCTGACAAGCATTGATTATGCAAGAATGGGCTGCCATCAGTCAGGATGTGGCCCAGAAGTTAATTGACAGCATGCCAGGGCGGATTGCAGAGGTCTTGAAAAAGAAGGGTCAACACTGCAAATATTGACTCTTTGCATCAACTTCATGTAATTGTCAATGAAAGCCTTTGCCCCTTATGAAATGCTTGTAATTATTCTTCAGTATTTCATAGTAACATCTGACAAAAATACCTAAAGACACAGAAGCAGCAAACGTTGTGGAAATGAACATTTGTGTCATTCTCAAAACGTTTGGCCACGACTACATATACCCTAACAAAGTATCTTATTTCCTCCAACCGAACCTCCAACATGGAAGCTGAGCTTTATGATGTTGCTTATTTGATGCTTTGTCACTGAAACACCGAGCATAAACAAGCCAAGGAATTAGAATAACCTGAGAGAATGTAGTTTATGAACAAAGAGAGAGAGAGAGAGAGAGAGTCCCAATAAAAAGCCACCCCAAAGTCACTCAACATCTTCCCCATCGTAATACCAACTGAAAAGGTTTCCGACACACACGTTCATACGTCATATGATCTCGCCAATCGGACAAAAAGAGATCCCTAGTACAATAGTTACTATCTAGAGTTCAGGGTGGATTCATTTCACAATTTGGGTACAATTGCTTTAAATGTCTGCTAGGCATATTCCTGTACATTGGTGGTATTATTCCAGGTCAGAGGATCAATATGGTATGCTCTGGTGCGAAATAGTGCTAAGTCATAATTCACTGTCATGAAGCATACTGTAAGGGATCCCATTTTAAAAGCAGGTAATGAGGTTACAGCGGGACTACATCATAATGTTTTAATTGTCACAGCAGTGTCAGCGCTATAAGTATGTATGAGTAGATTGAAAAATAATGAGTACATTGCCCAAACTTCACTGAAGAGGCTCCAGGCTATTATATTCAAAAGCTCCCCGCTAATCTTTGTAGAAATCTCATTAACTTAAGTGCAGTCTTGCACAACAAATACAGGCAAAGCACGCAAAGTGTTTCATGAATAATCACCACATGTGTTGCAGGGCCCAATACTGTACTTCTTGACTGTATGAATTATGATTTTCTTTCTCCAAGTATATGTCCTACACCGGTTTATTAGGATTCCATCATACAAAATGGTGAACAAATTTTCAGTGCTCCTAAATGAGACACTGTATGCAGAAATGGTAAGACATGTGAATTAACAAAACAACCCACTTGAACTTTGCAAAGCAGAATATATTTGTTTGTGTTGGGGTCTGTGTTATGCAGGTAAAACACAACTTAAGTGTTCTATGGGGCACTTTGGGAAGCTATTACATTGGACTTGTTCTGATAATAGACACTGTTCTATTGCTGTGTCTGTGGAATAACAGTGTAACAAGTTGTCTAATGTCATACAAGCGGCCACAATTCCATATTTCTCCATTCAACTACATACCATACATTTTGAAGACAGATTTACATAGTTATGGTTTGTCAGAGTGTCTTGGCTACACAATTCAGTACAGTACATACTTTAAAAAACAAACATTGTTTTTTGTCATTTTGTATTGCATTGACTTTTTAAAGACTCAATACTGAATGTGGCATGATAATACCTTAAGGCTAATCATAAGGTAGTAATTCACTCAATTTGAAATGTAACCAAATCATCCAATCGTGGTAAAAAATAAATAAAAATACATACAAATCTGGATGAAGCAGATGTTGTCCTTTTCTTC
Organism: Oncorhynchus nerka; assembly: GCF_034236695.1. Lineage (NCBI taxonomy): Eukaryota > Metazoa > Chordata > Actinopteri > Salmoniformes > Salmonidae > Oncorhynchus > Oncorhynchus nerka. The sequence continues at coordinate 45,232,579 of NC_088406.1, forward strand.
TTTATAGTGAAAAATAAAGGGAAATAAAGCACAAAGAGCATTAGCAGCAAATGTTTCAGCTCATGCTATTGTATCACGGGGCTTCCTATGACTGCTTTTATCTGCAGCTGTACTGTTGCCTAGAGGTGCAATTCACTTGGAGTAATTAGCATGCATCCAGTTACCTTAATGGGGGCAGAGATTGTACTGTACTTAACCAGTGAGGCCAGATTTCCTCAACTACCTCCAACGCAGGCAGGGTGAAAGTGGAGAAAGAACACAGATAAGGCATACTTTCCAGGTCTATGCCCAAACAATTCGAGCTTCTAATGAATAAATAAAATCTCCCCAGAAATAAGTCTCTCACTGTTGCCGCCTGTTATAGACCCCCTTCAGCTCCCAGCTGTGCCCTGGACACCATATGTGAATTGATTGCCCCCCATCTATCTTCAGAGTTCGTTCTGTTTGGTGACTAAAACTGGGATATGCTTAACACCCCGGCCGTCCTACAATCTAAGCTAGATGCCCTCAATCTCACACAAATCAAGGAACCCATCAGGTACAACCCTAAATCCGTAAACATGGGCACCCTCATAGACATTATCCTGACCAACCTTCCCTCCAAATACACCTCTGCTGTTTTCAACCAGGATCTCAGTGATCACTGCCTCATTGCCTGTATCCGCGATGGATCCGCGGTCAAACGACCACCCCTCATCACTGTCAAATGCTCCCTAAAACACTTCTGCGAGCAGGCCTTTCTAATCGACCTTGCCGGGCTTCCTGGAAGGATATTGACCTCATCCCGTCAGTTGAGAATGCCTGGTTGTTCTTTAAAAGTAATTTCCTCACCACCTTAAACCGCCCTTGGTTCACTCCAGACCTGACTGCCCTTGACCAGCACAAAAACATCCTGTGGCGTACTGCACAAGCATCGAATAGTACCCACGATATGCAACTTTTCAGGGAAGTCAGGAACCAATACCCACAGTCAGTTAGGAAAGCAAAGGCTATCTTTTTCAAACATACATTTGCATCCTGTAGCTCTAACTGTTCTGGGACACTGTAAAGTCCATGGAGAATAAGAGCACCTCCTCCCAGCTGCCCACAGCACTGAGGCTAGGAAACATTGTCACCACCGATAAATCCACGATAATAGAGAATTTCAATAAGCATTTCTCTACGGCTGACCATGCTTTCCTCCTGGCTACCCCAACTCCGGCCAATAGCTCCACACCCTTCACAGCTACTTGCCCAAGTCTCCCCATCTTCTCCTTCACCCAAATCCAGATAGCAGATGTTCTGAAAGAGTTGCAAAACCTGGACCCGTGCAAATCAGCTGGGCTAGACAATCTGGACCTTATCCTTCTAAAATGATCCGCCACCATTGTTGCAACCTCTATTACTAGTCTGTTCAACCTCTATTTCGTATCGTCCGAGATTCCCAAAGTTTGGAAAGCTGCCGCTGTCATCCCCTCTTCAAAGAGGGAGACACTCTAGACCCAAACTGTTACAGACCTATTTCCATGCCATGCCTTTCTAAAGTCTTCAAAAGCCAAGTTAACAAACAGATCACTGAACATTTCGAATCCAACGTACCTTCTCCGCTGTGCAATCTGGTTTCCGAGCTGGTCACGGGTGCACCTCAGCCATGCTCAAGGTACTAAACGATATCATAACCACCATTGATAAAAGAGTACTGTGCAGCCGTCTTCATCGACCTGGCCAAGGCTTTCGACTATGTCAATCACCGTATTCTTATCGGCAGACTCAACAGCCTTGGCTTCTTCTCAAATGACTGCCTCGCCTGGTTCACCAACTACTTCTCAGATAGAGTTCAGTGTGTCAAATCGGAGGGCCTGTTGTCCAGACCTCTGGCAGTCTCTCTGAGGGTACCACAGGGTTCAATTCTCGGTCCGACTCTTTCCTCTGTATATATCAATGATGTTGCTTTTGCTGCGGGTGATTCCTTGATCCAGCTCTATGCAGACGACATCATTCTGTATACATCTGGCCCTTCTTTGGACACTGGGTTAACAAACCTCCAAACGAGCTTCAATGCCATACAACACTCCTTCCGTGGCCTCCAATTGCTCTTAAAACACTAGCAAAACTAAATGCATGCTCTTCAACCGATCGCTGACCGCACCTGCCCGCCCGACTAGCATCACTACTCTGGACGGATCTGACATAGAATATGTGGACAACTACAAATACCTGGGTGTCAGGTTAGACTGTAAACTCTCCTTCCAGACTCATACTAAGCATCTCCAATCCAAAATTAAATCTAGAATCGGCTTATTTCGCAACAAAGCCTCCTTCACTCAAGCTGCCAAACATACCCTCATAAAACTGACTATCCTTCCGATCCTTGACTTCGGCGATGTCATTTACAAAATAGCCTCCAACACTCTACTCAGCAAACTGGATGCAGTCTATCACAGTGCCATCCATTTTATCACCAAAGCCCCATATACCACCCACCACTGCGACCTGTATGCTCTCGATGGCTGGCCCTCGCTACATATTCGTCGCCAAACTCACTGGCTCCAGGTCATCTATAAGTCTTTGCTAGGTCAAGCTCCGTCTTATCTCAGCTCACTGGTCACCATAACAACACACACCTGTAGCATGCGCTCCAGCAGGTATATCTCACTGGTTATCCCCAAAGCCAACACCCACTTTGGCTGCCTTTCCTTCCAGTTCTCTGCTGCCAATGATTGGAACGAATTGCAAAAATAGCTGAAGTTGGAGACTTATATCTCCCTCACTAACTTTAAGCATCAGCTATCTGAGCAGCTTTCCGATCGCTGCAGCTGTACATAGCCCATCTGTAAATAGCCCACCCAACTACCTACCTACACCATCCCCATATTGTTTTTATTTACTTTTTTGCTCTTTTGCACACCAGTATTTCTCCTTGCACATCATCTGCACATCTAGCAATTCAGTGTTAATTCGCTAAATTGTAATTACCTCGCTACTATGGCCTATTTATTGCCTTACTTCCTTACTCCATTTGCACACACTGTATATAGATTTTTCTATTGCGTTATTGACTGTACTTTTGTTGATCCTATGTGTAACTGTGTTTTTTTGGCGCACTGCTTTGCTTTATCTTGGTCAGGTCGCAGTTGTAAATGAGAACTTGTTCTCAACTGGCCTACCTGGATAAATAAAGGTGAAAAAAAAATACAAAATAAAAAAGGCATAAATATGCCTCCTGTTCCAATGTGTCTAACTTTAAAATGTTATTTGACTAAATCCCTCTCCTGATGTGTTTGTATGTCGGCTAAATAAAACGTAATACATTTGTAATTGTCTCATTCTGAATTCATGGCCCTTATTTATGGAATAACAGTAGATTGAAATTGGTGTCCATGAAATTGTGCATAACATGAATATTAGTCAATGCCTAACATTACAATTGTATTTCACATAGTACACACAGAAACTAAATGAGCAAAAAAAGGTTAAATTCCCAATTAATCTTTTTAGGCCACAAATGCTCAACAATGGTAGTAGAGAATTGTAAGGGCAAATTTGGACAAATGTATGGTTAAATTCAATATATTTAAATATACTTTACTCACTGCTTAGGTGCAAGTGGGCTATTATTGACTGTAGTGATAGACAGAGTAGGCCTACTTGTGATTTTGCCTGGCTGGTTATAATCTCTCATATCATTATCCAGTGAAACTCTGTAACCAGCTTACAATAAGAGGAGATATTACGGTAGAAACTGCATTCATACCCCAAATACATGACTTGAAGCCTTGATATAATGAAGCTTAGCAGCACCTGCTTTGTGAACTGTGTCAAAAGTTAAGATGCAATGAAACTAGGCTAGCAATAAATTAATATGGAGCAACATCCCTGGCTATTGTTGATCAAAAACAACATTGCTTTCTGACGATAACTCTTTGATTTCAGATTTGCATGTATTTCAGACTCTCTTCATGCTTCCAATTGGCCACCCTCCCATTTGATACACTCCAATTCTGGTTTCACATGCAGACCTCTGAGTTCGAGAGCCGGATCTCATTTATTAATGTCCGCCCATGAGATCTAGGCTTGGCTGGCAGCTGGTCAGTGCATCGCCAGTTTGCCGAATGCCAGACTTTCTGGGCTTCTCCCCCCCCCCCCCCCCCTTAAAAAGTTACTATCTGAAAAGGCAGCATCAGTGCTACAGTAGGACTACGCTTTTTGCATTTCAAAGTGGCGGAACTGTGCTTTGGAAGGGCCTGGGGACACGCAGAGCTCAGATTGACATCCACACTTCTCTCTCCGCTGGATTAGCCAGCTCTATATTAGCATGACCCGGGGAGCTGCACCTTGCATTGAAGAGTGCTCCCGTTTTTTAGGACATGACTTCGGAACCCCCTGGAGGACAGTATTTGAGGGGGAAAGTCTCTCACGATGTTCTTAAAATGTCAAATGTATACAGGTAGAGGCAAAGACCTTGTAATTTCCCTGACATGCTAGTTTGAGTGTGTGTATGTCTGTGTATGCATGTGTGTGTATGTCTGTGTATGCGTGTGTGTGTATGTCTGTGTATGTGTGTGTATGAGTGTGTGTATGTCTGTGTATGCGTATGTGTGTGTGAGTGTGTCCAATAAACTGCCCCATAAACTGCAGATTTGACAATTGTCCAACAGGTCATTTAGTCATGTTCATTGGATCAGGTAATGATAGAAATTGTGTAAGCCATGCTGGCAATAAATGATTTACCAGAGTAGCACTCTCTTTGAAGGACTTGTATTCATGCATTTATGGTAAGGAGTCAGGTGCCTGCCTGTGTGTAAAGCATACATGTGTTTTACAAATGTATTTATGAATGCATGTACACTGAGTATACCAAACATTGTGAACACCTTAGTAATATTGAGTTGCACCCCTTTTTGCCTTCAGAACAGCCTCAATTTGCCAGGGCATGGACTCTACAAGTTGGCAAAAGTGTGTTGATTCCAATGCTTCCCACAGTTGTGTCAAGTTCTCTGGATGTCCTTTGGGTGGTGGACCATTCTTGATACACACGGGAAACTGTTGAGCGTGAAAAATCTAGCAGCGTTGCAGTTCTTGCCTGGCCCCTACTATCCCGTTCAAAGGCACTAACATTTTTTGTCTTGCCCATTCACCCTCTGAATAGCACACATTCTCAATTGTCTCAAGGCTTAAAAATCATTATTTAACCTGTCTCCTCCCCTTCATCCACACTGACTGAAGTGCATATAAAAAGTGACATCAATAAGGGGTCATAGCTTTCACCTGGATTCACCTGGTCAGTCTGTCGTGGAAAGACAAGTGTTCTTAATGTTTTGTACACTCAGTGTACATCAGTCACTGCACTATGGGGTGAAATGCAGCATTATAAACACATTCCTAATGGATTATAGAGAGATGATTCACAGAAAACGTTGCCTATGTATGAAACATTTAGTTTGTATGTATTGGTTTAGCAACATGCTCCGGGAATCCATTTGATGCTCACAACATACTCCGAGCCATCAGCTAACTGATAGCTGGTTCCTCTGAGAGACAGTTGACCCTTAGATTTCAGGAAGGTGATGTCACAGTGCAAGACAGTGCGTTAACTAGTTTGCCTCCGCTTGATCAGCGATGTCTTAGAGCAGGTATTCTCAAACTGGGGTACGCCAAACAGTCCATTTATATTTTCCAATGGGGCTATACATTTGGGTGAGTTTTTTTCTCTCGCACGAGTAGCCTCGTTTCACTGTCAAAAATAAATCCTACCATCTAGTGTTCAGCAAAATCACAACACAATGTCAAATACAGGTAGCCTAGTCAAATAATGAACATCCAATCACATTAACCACATTACTCTCTCGTGGTAATTCCACTAACGGTCCGTATGTAGCCAAACGTAGCTGCTGCTCATGTTGGTATCTGTACTGATGGCGCAAAAGCTATGACAGGGTAACGCGCGTGCAAGCAGTTGTTCCTGACGACACTTGAGTACATTGCAGCATTCACCGAGAAGCTCTAGCTGCCAAGGGAATGCCTGACAGCTTGAAAAATATTTTGGACACTACAGTGAAAATGGTTAACTTCGTTAAAGCAAGGTCCCTGAACTCTCGTGTATTTTCTGCACTATGCAATGTTATGGGCAGCGACCATGTAACACTTTCATAACATACAGAAGTGTGCTGGTTATCAAGGGGCAAAGTATTGACACGTTTTTAAAAATTGAGAGACGAGCTTAAAGTTTTCTTTACTGACCATAATTTTCACTTTTCTGACCGGTTGCATGATGATGAGTTTCTCACACGACTGGCCTGTCTGGGTGATGTTTTTTCTTGCCTGAATGATCTGAATCTAGGATTACAGGGACTCTCAGAAACTATATTCAAAGTGTGTGACAAAATTGAGGCTATGATTAAGAAGTTGGAGCTCTTCTCTTTTTGTGTGCAAATGAACTCAAGCTTACGGACAATGTAAAATGTGATATAGTGAAGCACCTGAGTGAGTTGGGTACGCAATTACACAGGTACTTTCTCGAAATGGATGACACAAACAACTGGATTCGTTATCCCTTTCATGCTCTGCATCCAGTCCACTTTCCAATATCTGAACAAGAGACCCTCATCGAAATTGCAACAAGCGGTTCTGTGAAAATTGAATTTATTCAGAAGCCACTGCCAGATTTCTGGATTGGGCTGTGCTCAGAGTATCCTGCCTTGGCAAAATGCGCTGTTAGTACACTAATGCCCTTTGCAACCACGTACCCACTGTATGCGAGAGTGGATTCTCGGCCCTCACTAGCATGAACACTAAATACAGGCACAGACTGTGTGTGGAAAATGATTTAAGACCGAGATTCTCTCCAAAACAATCCAACATTGCAGAGTTATGTGCATCCTTTCAAGCACACCCTTCTCTTTGACCTGTGCTGAGTTATTCACAATTTTAGATGAACAAATAAGGTTTTATATGTAAGATGTTTAAATAAAGAGCACAATTATTGATTATTATTGTATTATTACTTGTACCCTGATCCTATAAGAGCTCTTTGTCACTTCCCACGAGCCAGGTTGTGACACAAACTCACACTCATTCCTATGTTTAATAAATGTATTGTATAGTGTGTGTGTGTGGCAAGGTTACAATGATGGCAAAAAACAACATTTGAGAGTGTGCTGACCCTGGTGCTAGAGGGGGTACGCAGCTGGAGGTTGAATGTTTGAAGGGGTACGGGACTATAAAAATGACCTTATGGGACAGGCAACGCAGTGGCTTCAAAGTCGACAGATTTGTTTAGATCTTCCAGAAACAAATGTGTGGCTTGGTTGAATCTGAGTGACAGCTCAGTTGTCTCCTGAGACACACAGTATCTCTATATTTGACATCCCTAATGAACCGGTGTCCTATGATGACATCCCTAAGTTTCCAACTTGCAGTGTTGTGATTGTACTGATTGACAGAGCCAGACTCGGCTACGCAAGCCCACTCCTCGCCGTCTCCATCTTTAACAAGTCTGCCTTGATTAGGGCTCCATGGGACATCAGTCTCTCAGTGGTCTAGATATGATGTATCAGACAGTGACACTTCAATGGGGAAACTAGATGAATAATCGTGGCTAATTATTTCCCATCCCTGGCTGTGTGGCGTCTTCCTCCTGGCCGTCGAGGTAGTCGAGAAGTGACTATCACTATCGCAATATTCTCACGGTGTACAGATATTGCAAGAGCAGTGTGCGAGTGTATGACTCGAAGCACTTCTCTGATGGATTCTGGGAAGCTATAGAGCCTACTGTAAGCCAGTCATTAACAATCTCTTCAATAGCATCACAATCGTTTGACCGTGGGGATCCATCCATAAGACTCAGTTATGTTGAAAGTCTTGGTCATCCCAAAAGTTAAGTTCTAATGACTATACAATAACAAATAGAAAAACGATGACTCTGCCCGTCTAACCAACTTATGCACGGCCCATGCCAGAGTCACTTCCTTGAATGTCATTTCAAGGGACTTTGTACCTCTGAGTGTTGCCTAAAGGGACCGTTTCACCGGGTTTGAAGTGAAATGGTGTTTATTATTGGATGCATTAGAAGTGTCCCACCACTCCCATTGATTTACACAAAAAAAAAGCTCATTCTAAGTGTGGATAAGCCTAGCATATTTGGTGGCTGACACACTATAGATTACTTACACAGTACCAATACAATACAATCAATACAATAAGAGCTATCCCTTTAAACTTGTAAAAATGGGGGTTTTGAAAAGTGCCATGAAAACCAAATGAAATCTAATTGAATTTTTAACTGCCCCATTGTGCTCTGTCTAACAAGGCCAACTAGGATGTAAAATATATAAGTATATCCTCAAGGACGTGGGCTCTTTTCAACACATTCATCGAATAAACCTTTCATTTATCATCAATTTGAAAATTAAGTTTTGAGCACAGGCAAAGCTGATTAGAATTAGCCACCAGTGTGTGATTTTCTACCAGCGTTGTAGGCCAGAAGACTCCATAGAAATGAATCAGAGAGCAAAAAATGTGATCTGGTCTGACACAGTATAACCCCTGATCCAATCCCCCAGTCAGTCAAAAACAGTGCTCCCTTTGATCTTGAACACTTTGAACATTCTGTCGGCCTTACACTTTTATGTGAAAAAACCTCTAGGAGGAGGCCGCTGAGATGAAATGCTTATGCAACATGCCACCAGTGCGTTCGTTCAACTTTCCTTTCTTTATTTTTTAAATATTTTTTTATACATTTAGTCGAAAGGAAGGAAGTTGAGGAGGGGTGGTGTTGGGAATTGTGAAAGTGGAGCGAAGAGAAGACAACATGCATATGCAGAGTATGCCCTAAAGCGTGCCCACTGGACTTGCTGTTCCTTGACTATGCATATGCTTTTACTGGGAACAATACAGTGCTGATGATAACACAGCCAGCCCATGTTCCAGTGCATAATCTCAGCCTTACAGCTGATGCCAAGCCTGCCTGCAGAATGTCAAAAACAGACATGAGCGTTTGTACTCACAGCTAGATCATTAGTAGGCTGCTTTCATGTTGGCTGTTAAACAGTCAGAAGCACCACAGTCAGAAGAAGCATGTATTCTTGTTTGTGCACAATGTAAAATACAAACGCTCACATATTGTAGGAAGAGGGATTATATGGCGACTTTTATAGGACTAGTAAAAATACATTTTGGGCTGGCTCAAGTAATTACAATGAAACACAATTCATTTTGATTTTTTTCTATCCATGTCTTCAAAGGGACTCATGCATGTGAATAAATGAATGCATTGTTTTCAGTCTTTCAGGATTTATTTAGAGTTTTCCTCCCATCCTTTCACCTCTCCGTATTTGTAGATCCGTTGTTTAAGTAATATACAGTACCAGTCAAAAGTTTGGACACACCTACTCATTCTAGGGGTTTCCTTTATTTTGACTATTTTCTACATTGTAGAATAATAGTGAAGACATCAAAACTATGAAATAACACATATGGAATCATAAACAAATCTAAATATATTTGAGATTCTTCAAAGTAGCCACCTTTTGCCTTGATGACAGCTTTGCACACTCTTGGCATTCTCTCAACCAGCTTCACCTGGATTGAAATTATTTATTTATTTAACCTTTATTTAACTAGGCAAGTCAGTTAAGAACACATTTTTATTTACAATGACGGCCTACACCGGCCAAACCCGAACAGCGCTGGGCCAATTGTACGCCGCCCTATGGGACTCCCCAATGAATTCCAGGTGACTACAATACCTCATGAAGCTGGTTGAGAGAATGCCAAGAGTGTGCAAAGCTGTCATCATGACAAAGAGTGGCTACTTTGAAGAATCTCAAATATATTTTGATTTGTTTAAACTTATTTCATAGTTTTGACGTCTTCACATAAAGAAAAAGCCTGGAATGAGTAGGTGTGTCCAAACTTTTGACTGGTACTGTATGTCAAACCCATCAACTCCGAATTGTCCTTATGCACCTGTCTGTTTTTTCCCCCTCTACACCTGTCTGTTTTCCCCCCTCTACACCTGTCTGTTTTCCCCCCTCTACACCTGTCTGTTTTTTCCCCCTCTACACCTGTCTGTTTTCCCCCCTCTACACCTGTCTGTTTTCCCCCCTCTACACCTGTCTGTTTTTTCCCCCTCTACACCTGTCTGTTTTTAGTTTCCATATACTTTCTGTAATCAAATCAGCATTACAGCACTGTTCAGCCACATCGGGACTTTGGGTGGTACTCTATCAAACACCAGTCGATATACTGATTGAATGGCAGATTGATTAGAGGCAAAAACAAGTCAGGCCCCATTTGTGGTTACTGAGAGCAGCATAGTTAATGCTGTGTGGGAAAGCTATAGCCTGGCTAGATAAATAATAAGAACAGGAAAAAGTGTGCATACTCAATAATATATGCGTGAATAGCCTACCAGACATTCACAACAACATCACTTTTTTTTTTACGGCTAAAGGGCAAACATGATGCATTTGTCCACATGGAAATAATGTCGGGTTCAATTGCTGTAAACACTTTTAATCAAATGTGTTTTCACCGATGTCAACAAATATTAATACTAAAATTAATTCGATTAATTAATCCCATACTTGTTCACAATGTATCATCAAGTAGTGCAACACAATATCTGCAGTGTAAAGAACATTATACAGTATCACTATCCGCTATGTCTTGATTTGTAATCAGAGTTGTACAGTAGCTTCATTTTGGAGTGCACAAAGGTCTTTGGATTGCAATTCAGTGAGCTCCCAGTGCTAAGCCCCACACCACACAACACAAATGATTCAATTATTTTTTCTACAACCAGTGCTGTCTCCCCGGGAGATACAACTGACAATAGCTGAATCATCAGGAAATGCCTGTAAAGGACCCATCCTCATTAGGTCTAAAGACTATAATGTATCCATAGATAGCGCGAACAGAGGGATAAAGCAACACTATGTACAATGCATGGAGCTCATTCCTCTGCTCTACAAACCCCTCGCTCAATGAGTTGTTGTTCTCTAACCTTGTAGCTAATGAATGGACATACATCTCTAACACTTGGGGCTTGAATTTAATAGCGCTACGTGTTATAGAAATGACAACAACAAGTATTTAGCGGCAATGTCACAGGTTGCTGAATAACATTAACAATTTCCATAACTTGATTTTATTACACTGCTCACCCTTTCTTGACCTGTGAAAACATAGCTGCTCTGAAACATTACTGCCAATCCTGTTTTCAAGATGAACTGTTCAATAACATATCAAGTGCAGTATCAAAATTGCAGTGGTATCGTCCTACTGTAATATAATATAAGGCAGTGGATGTTCAGTAATAGTCTCTTAGAGAGGGGGTGGTTCAAATTAAAGCTGGCTGGATAATTCTAATGTCATTGATAATGAAATTATCTCAGATTTGCTATTTGGCCATGGCACTCCTGTGAATTGAGATGCACAGATTGTTTTTCCCCATGCAGCGACATCAATCATTATTTTGCTCTAGTGGACAGCAGTGCCCTTGCCCTATCCATATGTCTGTGTGTTTGTTGGTCAACATCTCCCCATGGTATTGCTTTCCAACTTCCCCAGATGTTTTTCAGCTTGTGTTTGCTCGTCCTGTTTATTGTGCTGCACGACACACCATCAGCATTAAAACACCATCTGGCTTCTTGGGCACCAGGAGGAGAGATAGCAGGGATTCTTTAACATGCCTTTGAAGATATAGGTCTCACTGTTACTGTAGATGGTCTTTTTGATATTTTTTACATCCTCCTCTTGAGCTTGGTAAATGAACGAGGATGAGTGTCAATTTGAAACAAACCTGTGGATTCTGCAATGTGTGTGTCTATGGATGTGCTTGTCTGTGCTATTTTTCCTCCTATAGCTGTTCTCCATATTATTTTGAAATCGTGAACCAACATGTTTTCAGTACTTTTATTTCCCTGAATGATCAAAGCTTGTTTTCTAATGCCCTCGGCTCTCTGCAGCAGAAATATAGTGAACAATATTTCTGGAACATCAAATCACAATAAAAATCGCAGTGTCGAATCGCAATACATATAGAATCGTGAGAATCGCAATGCTTATAGAATTGTGAGAATCGCAATGCTTATAGAATCGTGAGAATCACAATGCTTATAGAATCGTGAGAATCACAATGCTTATAGAATCGTGAGAATCACAATGCTTATAGAATTGTGAGAATCGCAACACATATTGAGTCGGCACCTAAGTATCGTGATAATACCGTATCGTGAGGTCCCTGGCAATTCTCAGCCCCAATGGTCACGTGTGTGTTAGGCAATACATACAGCAAGCAGAACCTTTAATGCCACGGTTGAGTCCATACCAACGTCACTGAGCCACACAACTGAACTAACCAGGCCTTTCTGAGAAAATGCAGTCTTTCCCATCATTGCAATGTCCTGGATGTAGCAACCAATCCCCCCCCCCCCCAGTCATTGTACAGAGACAAGCCCCAAAAGCATCATCTCTAGACAGACGCAGAAACTCTAGCTCTCTAGCACTGGATCCCAAATAATGATGTGAGGATGTTGTGTGAGAGAGAAAAGGCAGTCTGTAAAGGGAAGATGAAAGAGAAGAGAGGCTATATAGAACACACTGGAAGAGAGCTCAGAGAAAACAGAGAAGGGGAGAGAGGTCTATCCTTGGGCGATAAGAAAAAGTGCAAGAGGAGGAAGAGAGTGAGTAAAAGTGGAGAAAAGAGAAGAAAGGCTGTTCGTGTTAAATGCCGTAGAATATCCTTTGTGGAACCTGGCACTTCAAAATTTGAAAGAGTAAAATTGCTTGGAAAGAGGCACATAATTAAAGAAAGAAGCCATCCCAAATGAGTCTTGTGCCTAATTTTTTTGGTACAGTAGCTTGTTTTCTGCACATAATGGAAAACAACCCTTTATGCCTTTACCTTTCTAATGCCAATCATTCCCTGCTACTCAATTTACGTCCTTTGAGCAAGTGAGGTCATTGTGAAGTAAAAGGTTGGCAGACCATGGTGCCACTCTCCCCCGGCCCCAGCCGAGTCCTATTCCCAGATTTATGACTCAAAACCCTCCTATCCAATTCTGATGGCAGCGAATATATTTTGCCTAATGCCTGATGTTTCTCCTCGCTGATAGTGTTCTGCATTTGATGTCAGTGGGTGTAAATCTTTTTGCACAGGAGATAGAGGCAGACAAAGGAGACAGCTACCAGTCTGAGCCCCTTCCTGCCGAGTGCTAGTCTCAAACAGAGAGCAGCCAGCTCTCTTCTACTCCAAACCTCCCTTTGTTCAAAGCAGGGAATGCAAGGAGAGACGGATGCTATCATACTATTGCAGGCACACTCCCTTACTGGCTAATCAGGTACCCAAAGAACAAGTGAGGAGGGGGCATGAGAGCCTCCCCCCAAGAAGACATAATTGTAAATATTTCACTCTTCATGGAAAGTTGGGAAATGTTGTCATATTGGCTCTGCAGCCTGCTGGGTTAGGAACAACGGCAGTGAGTGATGGGTGATACATGAGAAGACTAATCCGTTTATCCGGCGTGGTGCATGTCATAGGATTCCATTAAGGTTTCATTGTGTCCCCATAACATCCTATGGTAAAGAGTTCTACTGTAATGGAATGCATTGCATGTCAGGTGATAATGGTTCAGTAGCTTGAGAACAACTGACCCTTAGCTAAGCCCCTCCCCAGAATTTGGGGCAACTAAACTGTCGCTAACCAAGGTTGTGTCCAACACATTCGGACAAGCTCTAGTGTCAAACACATGAAAACCAATGAGGGCAATGGCAAAAACAGAGTTTTTATTTAAACGCAAAATAAGTTAACAGTGCACCAGGGGTACTTGTGATTGTGATTCCTGAAATGCAGAGCCTACTGATGGAGTTTATTTTAGCAATTCACCCTTCGGTGGTTAGCGGAAAGTGAATTGTTACTCAATGTACAGTATATGAACAACAGGGACCTCACGTTACTTACCTGTAATTATGGTACATTGTAATGATACATAATTACGCTCCTTTCAATTCAGTTACATGGTAATTGCATGGTTAAATGGAAGGACGGCTTTAACCCACTTATTTGTTTGCTAATTGCCTATGCTTTGCATACAAGCGTAAATTGTGTTTTCCATGGCCAACATGTTTCAAAAACATTTAGATAACATCATATGCTGTTAAATATATATTAGCAGAAAGTATCCCTTCAAACGCAAATCATTAATATTTTCCTCTGCTCCGGCACTGAGGGATTTAGTTAGCACTGACCTTGACCACCACTGTAAATTGAGAACATTTGCATTTCATTTCCAAGACACCTCAAACTTCTTTGCAAACGCATGAGGATTTCTGGATTATATTAAAGAGTTGGAAAAGATTAAAAGCCTACTTTATCACAAATCCACGCTCCCAATTATCCCCCTCAAAGGTTTGACCTAACCCTGACACATTTGATTAACCTTGGGTATTTAAACTATGTTTTATGTTACCTTGGGTATCTAAGGTCCCTTGTTATTGGGCCGTATTTCCGCTTAGACCGATTTGTTTTATAGGCAGCTTAAATTGATTGTTGTGGTCACATTTAAAGGGCAGTGCTTAATTCAGCAATTCCTCTACAAACCTTGAAGGGTGAATTTGCCCTGTTTACATTACTAGGCTTTTATTAGAGTGACATTGTGTAATGAAATTAATCCTACCCAAGCTATGGGGCCAATTACATGAAATTTAAACGTGGCCTCCAAAGTGAGTAGGCAATAGCAGGCAGCCTTGGCTTAGCCAGCATGGGTCATAGGCCTAAAGCATAGTGAGAGGTATTGGCACATTCATTTCCTTCTTGTTGCATTATTGATCTAAACAGGAGTGGGAGAGCCATGGACATACTACAGGCTGAGCCAGGTACATGCTACCCATATATTGACTGTTTCTTACATAGTGCTTAAAGGGGCAGTGCAGTTAAAAATTATATATATACCCTACCGTTCAAAAGTTTGGGGTCACTTAGAAATGTCCTTGTTTTTGAAAGAAAATCACATTTTTTGTCCATTAAAATAACATCAAATTGATCAGAAATACAGTGTAGACATTGTTAATGTTGTAAATGACTATGGTAGCTGGAAACAGCTGTTTTTTAATGGAATATCTACATAGGCATACAGAGGCTCATTATCAGCAACCATCACTCCTGTGTTCCAATGGCACGTTGTGTTAGCTAATCCATGTTTATCATTTTCAAAGGCTAATTGATCATTAGAAAATACTTTGGCAATTATGTTAGCACAGCTGAAAACTGTTGTTCTGATTAAAGAAGCAATACAACTGGCTTTCTTCAGACGAGTTGAGTATCTGGAGCATCAGCATTTGTGGGTTTGATTACAGGCTCAAAATAGTTAGAAACAAAGAACTTTCTTCTGAAAACTTTCTTCTTGTTAGTCTATTCTTGTTCTAAGGAATGTAGGCTATTCCATGCGAGAAATTGCCAAGAAACTGAAGATCTCGTACAACGCTGTGTACTACTCCCTTCATAGAACAGAGCAAACTGTCTCTAACCAGAATAGAAAGAGGAGTGGGAGGTCCCGGTGCACAACTGAGCAAGAGGACAAGTACATTAGACTGTCAAGTTTGAGAAACAGGCGCCTCACAAGTCCTCAACTGGCAGCTTCATTAAATAGTACCCGCAAAACACCAGACTCAATGTCAACAGTGAAGAGGCAACTCCAAGATGCTGGCCTTCTAGGCAGAGTTGAAGAAAAAAAGCCATAGCTCAGGCTGGCCAATAAAAATAAAAGATTAACATGGGGAAAAGTCTAAAAATCTTCCGTTTCCAGCTACAATAGTCACTTACAACATTAACAATGTCTACACTGCATTTCTGATCAATTTGATGTTATTTTAATGGACAATTCTTTACATTTTCAAAAAAAAATAAGGACATTTCTAGTTGACCCCAAACATTTGAATGGTAGTGCATATACAGTTGAAGTCGGAAGTTTACAAACACTGAGGTTGGAGTCATTAAAACAAATTTTTCAACCACTCCACAAATTTCTTGTTAACAAACTATAGTGTTGGCAAGTCGGTTAGGACATCTACTTTGTGCATGACAAGTAATTCGTCCAACAATTGTTTACAGACAGATTATTTCACTTATCATTCACTGTATCACAATTCCAGTGGGTCAGAAGTTTACATACACTAAGTTGACTGTGCCTAAAGCCTCTAGTGACTCCCCATCCTGCGTGCGGGAGCGTAACCATCGCCTGACACTAATTAGCATAACGCAACGGACATAAATATCCCTAGAAAATATTACTATTCATGAAAATCACAAATGAAATATATTAAGACACAGCTTAGCCTTTTGTTAATCACCCTGTCATCTCAGATTTTCAAAATATGCTTTACAGCCAAAGCTAGACAAGCATTTGTGTAAGTTTATCGATAGCCTAGCATAGCATTTTGTCCAGCTAGCAGCAGGTAACTTGGTCATGGAAATCAGAAAAGCAATCAAATTAAATAGTTTACCTTTGATGAGCTTCGGATGTTTTCACTCACGAGACTCCCAGTTAGATAGCAAAAAAATATTATTTTTGTAGGCGAAATAGCTCCGTTTGTTCTTCACGTTTGGCTGAGAAATCGCCCGGAAATTGCAGTCACTAAAAACGGCAAAAAATATTCCAAATTAGCTCCATAATATCGACAGAAACATGGCAAACGTTGTTTATAATCAAACCTCAAGGTGTTTTTCAAATATCTATTCGATAATATATCCATTGGGACAATTGGTTTTTCAGTAGGACCGATTGGAGTAATGGCTACCTCTGTATTTTACGCGAGAATCTCTCTGGCAGCATCAGGTGACCACTTGCGCAATCTAGCCGCTTACGGGTATTCTTCAACATAAATGTGTAAAACTACGTCACAATGCTGTAGACACCTTCGGGAATACGGAGAAAGAGTAATCTGGTTGATAGCCCATTCACTGCTCAATAGGGACTCATTGGAACGCAGCGCTTTCAAAACACGGGGCACTTCCGGATTTGATTTTTCTCAGGCTTTCGCCTGCAACATCAGTTCTGTTATACTCACAGACAATATTTTTACAGTTTTGGAAACTTTAGAGTGTTTTCTATCCTAAGCTGTCAATTATATGCATATTCTAGCATCTTGTCCTGACAAAATATCCCGTTTACTACGGGAACGTTTTTTTTTCTTCAAAAATGAAAATACTGCCCCCTAGTCACAACAGGTTTTAAACAGCTTGGAAAATTCCAGACAATCTGAGTCAATTGGAGGTGTACCTGTGGATGTATTTCAAGGCCTACCTTCAAACTCAGTGCCTCTTTGCTTGACATCATGAGAAAATCAAAAGAAATCAGCCAAGACCTCAGAAAAGAAATTGTAGACCTCCACAAGTCTGGTTCATCTTTGAGAGCAATTTCCAAACGTCTGAAGGTACCACGTTCATCTTTACAAACAATAGTACGCAAGTATAAACACCATGAGAACACGCAGCCGTCATACCGCTCAGCTAGGAGACAAGTTCTGTCTCCTAGAGATGAAGGTACTTTGGTGCGAAAAGTGCAAATCAATCTCAGAACAACAGCAAAGGACCTTGTGAAGATGCTGGAGGAAACACTTACAAAAGTACCTACATTCACAGTAAAAAGAGTTCTATATCGACATAACCTCAAAGGTCGCTCAGCAAGGAAGAAGCCACTACTTCAAAATCGGGCATAAAAAAGCCAGACTATGGTTTGCAACTGCACATGGGGACAAAGATCGTACTATTTAGAGAAATGTCCTCTGGTCTGATGAAACAGAACTGTTTTCCATAATGAACATCGTTATGTGTGGAGGAAAAAGGGGGAGGGTTGCAAGCCGAAGAACACCATCGCAACCATGAAGCACGGGGGTGGCAGCATCATGTTGTGGGGGTGCTTTGCTGCAGGAGGCACTGGAGCACTTCCCAAAATAGATGGCATCATGAGGTAGGAAAATTATGTGGATATATTGAAGTAACATCTCAAGACATCAGTCAGGAAGTTAAAGCTTGGTCGTAAATGGGTCTTCCAAATAGACAATGATCCCAAGCATACTTTCAATGTTGTCGCAAAATGGTGTAAGGACAACAAAGTCAAGGTATTGGAGTGGCCATCACAAAGCCCTGACCTCAATCCTATAGCAAATTTGCGGGCAGAACTGAAAAAGCGTGTGCGAGCAAGGAGGCCTACATGCTGACTCAGTTACACCAGCTCTGTCAGGAGGAATGGACCAAAATTCACCCAACATATTGTGGGAAGCTTGTGGAAGGCTACCCGAAACGTTTGACCCAAGTTATACAATATAAAGTCAATGCTACCAAATACTAATTGAGTGTATGTAAACTTCTGACCCACTGGGAATGTGATGAAAGGAATAAAAGCTGAAAAAAATAATTCTCTCAACTATTATTCTGACATTTCACATTCTTAAAATGAAGTGGTGATCCTAACTGACCTATGACCGAGAATTTTTACTAGGATTACATTTCAGGAATTGTGAAAAACTGAGTTTAAATGTATTTGGCTAAGGTGTATGTAAACTTCAACTGTATACATCGTTTTTCTTCAGATATTTCAGGTTGAATTAACACTCTGAAATTGTGAAATGATAATGCCCTTTTTGTGTAAGAGCTATTTGGAGAGAACCAAATGGAATTTCAGCCTGTTCGTTCGGCTGCAAATTTGGCCAGCCACATAACGTCACCTGATGATCTGATTATAATAGACCAATTAACATTAATTTATTATCATATTCCCGTCCTAGTTTTGGTGTTGGTGCAGCAGTGAATAATCAGTCTGATTTGGCTTTGATTTATTTTTCATAATCAACTGTCAGAGAAGTTCAGTCGAACCTCCAGCACAGCACACTTTGCCCCACACTTTGTAAATAAGGCTAGGTACACATGTAGAATACCCAGCAGCTCCATCAAGCGTTGCATGGAACTTGAAATTGTCCGCAGCAGCAACCATTCATGAAGTGTGTTTCTATAGTTATTTTTCTATTATAAGTAAAGGACATGCTATTCATGGGTTATATGCTTTATCACAATATTGTTTTGAATGTTAAATCGAGGACTGATGCCTGAATGAACGTTCTACTTGCTGCTCAATGGCATTCAATAAGCCGCCATCTGCTGATGGAGATTTAGTCAAAAGCGCATTATAGTGACTTGGGAAAATTATGACATTTCTAAAACCTTATGTCAACATTGTGATGTTTTAAGATCTACTTTAGATGGAGTATAACTTTGGCTAGCTAGCTAAGATTGAGGGACAGGACTGGATTTTAGCTAGCTACGGTTAGCATTGATAGCTAGCTATTTTTGACAAACTTTTAGAGCTATGGCAATTGCCATCCCTCTAAAGTATATTTGACGACATGATAATGATGGCAAAATTGTTTCCTACTTTAGCAAAGTCATCGCATTTCCAGGACACTATAGCATCTCCTTAGATAATGTTAGCCAGATTGCTAGCTATTAAAATCTGTGAGGTAACTAATAGTAGTAGCCTGTTGACAGTATTTGTCATTAGTTGTTAGACTTAAAACAAATTGGCTTGTGATTGGATTAGTAGCTACTAGCCTGCCAGCCAGAAGAGAGAGGGTTGTTATTATGATTAGTGATGCACCGATATGACATTTTCGGCCGATACTGATATCCGATGTTGTCCATGCCAAATAAACCGATACCGATAGCCGACAAATATTTTTAGAGGCCTTTTAGAGAGAGGAAGTCCAGTCGCGGGTAGTGGGAGAAGACGGAACTAGGTGAAACTGGGCCGCAAATTCTATCATCGATGAAACATCTCAATAAAGGTTTCTGTTCCCAAAACTACAATCTGTTACGAACACAGCGTACTTATAGATTTGACGCTTTGCCAAAGTTTTAAAAAATTGCAAATTAATTACTTAAAAATCATACAATGTGATTTTCGGGATTTTTGTTTTAGACTCCGTCTCTCACAGTTGAAGTGTACCTATGATAAAAATTACAGACCTCTACATGCTTTGTGAGTAGGAAAACCTGCAAAATCGGCAGTGAATCAAATACTTGTTCTCCCCACTGTATCTTTGATGTATGTTTTTCTGTGATATGATTCCTAAATAATAGTAAGCCTTCCGGCTGGAATGCAAGAATGAATGATAACCATTATGATAGATCATATGAATTATGAAAGCTCAGGCTGGAGGTCTAGCTGGTTTGACTTGGCTACAGGCAGATATGATAATATTATTATAATATTCTAATTATTATTTATTAATATTATATTATGATTATTATTTCAGTTATAGACTATCAGATATTACGTTATGTTACATTTTCTCAAATGTGACTGTGAAAACCTTAGGATTATAAAATGGAACTTTGTCACCTTGCCAACAGGTTGATACCTTGTAGCTACACAATTCCCTTCCATTCATGATCCCATTTCTGATGTGCTAAAGGGTCATCGCTGAGAAAGGCCTGCAGGATGAGGAGGACCATGAGGTCATGGACTTCCTGGAGGAAGATGCTTTTGATGAGAAGCTACTTGAAGACCAGGATGAAGAGTATGACACACACACACACACACACACACACACACACACACACACACACACACACACACACACACACACACACACACACACATAGATGAACATCAACTGGCAGAAAAGCAGCTGAACTGGTTCCCCTTTAACCCTTCTAGGTTTATGCTGGAGGTGGCTGCTGTACATACCAATCTGGTGGTGCGGTAGTCTGGTCCCAGATCCCTCTAGTCTGGTCTTGCTAATCCCTAATGTATGATAGTTGTCATGATATGTTAAACATAGGAGTTGGCTATACATAGGAGTTGGCTATATAGCACAAACAGATCAAAGAACAAGATGACATTTGGCTGATTGTCAGAACAGAACAGAACAGAAAGAGTGACACTTCAATGTACTTGAGGACGACTCTAGAAATTGCTGGCTTTGTTACAGGAAAGATAGAAAGGAGAATATGACGTGGTTTGCTTGTGCGACACCTGAATACAAGGGCAAGCGATTGTGTATGATGTTATGCTTATGATAGTCTAATCAAATCTAATTTTATTAGTCACATGTGCCGAATACAACAGGTGTAGTAGACCTTAAAGTGAAATGCTTACTTACGAGCCCCTAACCAACAATGCAGTTGAAAAATATACGGATATGAAATAACAGTAACATGTAATTAAAGAGCAGCAGTAAAATAACAATAGCGAGACTATATACAGGGGGGTACCGGTACAGAGTTAATATGAGGGGGCACCGGTTAGTTGAGGTAATCTGTGCATGTAGGTAGGGTTATTAAAGTGACTAGGCATAGATGATAACAACAGAGAGTAGCAGCGGTGTAAAAGAGCAAATAGTCTGGGTAGCCGTTTTATTAGGTGTTCAGGAGTCTTATGGCTTGTCGTGGTGTGGCTGGAGTCTTTGACAATTTTTAGGGCCTTCCTTTGACACCGCCTGGTATGGAGGTCCTAGATGGCAGGAAGCTTGGCCCCAGTGATGTACTGGGCCGTTCGCACTATACAGATGAAAACTCTATAGGTAGATAGTGTTGTCTACAGCTTATCATGAGATACTCTACCTCAGGCGAGCAATGGCTTGAGACTTCCTTAGATATCGTGCACCAGCTGTTATTTACAAAAATACATAGTCCGCCGCCCCTTGTCTTACCAGACGCCGCTGTTCTATCCTGCCAGTACAGAGCATAACCAGCCAGCTGGATGTTGATAGTGTCGTCGTTCAGCCACGACTCCGTGAAGCATGAGATATTACAGTTTTGAATGTCCTGTTGGTAGTTTAATCTTGCGAGTAGGTCATCGATTTCATTCTCCAAAGATTGCACGTTTGCTAGCAGAATGGAAGGAAGTGGGGGTTTATTCGATCACCTACGAATTCTCAGAAGGCAGCCCACCCTTTGGCCCCTTTTTCTCTGCCTCCTCTTCACGCAAATCACGGGGATCTGGGACTGTTCCTGAGAAAGCAGTACATAGTTTGCGTCGGGCTTGTCAGACTCGTTAAAGAAAAAAAAAGGATTCTGCCAGTCCGTGGTGAGTAATCGCAGTCTTGATGTCCAGAAGTTATTTTCGGTCATAAGAGACGGTAAGCAGCAACATTATGTACAAAATAAGCAACAAGACGTGTTATAAACAGTGCAAATAAACTAACATAAAAACACAATCGTTTGGGGACACGTAAAACGTCTGCCTTCTTCTCTGGCGCCATTTTAACATCAAGTGATGTAACTTGCTCTTTGTTTTCAGGTTTGAATGAGACAATGCATTCCCCTAAACTTATTCTTTCAATAAAGTTATTGTTTTCTTAATATTATATTACTTGTATATGTCTGTCCTTATCATATGTAAAGATTCAATGCTTTCTGTCATTTGGTTTGGTGCAGATATATGTTTAATTTACTATCTGGGTAAGAAAATGATTTTAGAAAAGTACCATCAGTCACTAAAACTGCTGTTATTTTGTAAAGATCAGAATAAAAGCACCTTTTACAAATAAAATCAAATGTATTTATAAAGCCCTTTTTACATCAGCCGATGTCACAAAGTGCTATACAGAAACCCAGCCTAAAACCCCAAACAGCGAGCAATGCAGATGTGGAAGCACGGTAACACGTTTCCAGATTTAATGTCATGCGCACAAGTGCAGTGAAAAGCCTTTCTTGCAAGCTCTAAACCCTACAATGTAGTAATCAATGTACTGTAGTACTAAAAATAACATACGGTAGAACAAAAACACACAAGGAATTGAAATAAAGAAGAACACGATGTGCAGGGATACTGGCTGGAGAGACAGGAGATATGTATAGGGGTAAGGTGACTAGGCATCAGGATATTTGATAAACAGAGTAGCAGCAGCGTAAATCAAGGTTGTGTGTACATGTGTGTAGAGTCAGTATGAATGTGCGTGTATGTTATGTGTGTGTGAGCAAATGGTTTGTGTGTGTGTGTTTGTGTGTGTGTACCATTTTAAGACCTTAGTGATTTGGACCCCGAGGAACCTGAAGCTCTCGACTCACTCCACTGCACTTTTTGTTGTAACAACCTTTCATTGCAGTTTGGTTTCTTATTTACTTTCAACAACAGAATGCAAGTGTTTACTCATTAGAAAAATGTAAGTAAGTTTTAATCTCGAGTATCTTCACAAAGTCTATTTTGCTAAATGATGAAATAAACTTTGAAGATACTGAAGATTATACCATGGGCAATTGCGTCTCAGAGGCCTAACACAGCAAGTAATACTAAGTCTACTTAGTATTGCTTACTGTGTTTGGCCTCAGACGCAGAGGTCTATAGTCTGATCTTTAGATAATCATGCCATTCTGCAATGAATAGTAGGCAGACAGGGTATAGGCCAGGATGGTCCACCACGCAAACCGGCTGATCTGGTTCTGCATCTTCTGGTGAGCAATCCAACAATGATATAACAAATGCAATTAATTGATTACAAAACAAAGTAGCCTCCACACCTGTGGAAGTTAGTGCGTTCAGGGTCCAACTCCAGCTCCAACTGACAGGTTGAATACCATGTGCCTTTGTGTAAGTCGCTCTGGATAAGAGCGTCTGCTAAATGACTTAAATGTTAAATGTTGTTTTTTTTTTTTGAAGGGGTGAAGGGGGTGGGCTCTAGACAATTCTATCAGCCAATCAGGCTGTATATGTAAATATCTAATTTCATATTCAATTTTGTTTCCTAATGCCGACTCGATCAGAGTGAGCATTTCAGAGCCCCAAGAAGGCTCAGGAAAATAAATGATTACACAGTGATTTATGAGACAAAGTGATGATTTGAAAATAAAATTAAAAAGACTACATGGGGGCTTTAAAATTACCAGCATTACACAAGTTCGGGCATAGCATCTGCATAGTACTGGGTTAATTTAAGGCATATCCCAAACCCTCCCTTCTATTCCTCTCATATGTAGATTTTCTTCATGTTCTTTCTATATCAAATATCAGACTTTCTAAATATGTCCAGGTGAAGCAACGTAAATCCTGGTATTCTATTTCATGCTACTGAAACACCTTATATCGATCTATAGATTTTGCAACATCAATAGAGGATGCATTCAACACTGGCCTCTTATTTTGATTTGACTAACAAAATGACCTTCTATGCCAATACAATTGGGAAGGTGCACTTTTTGTTGTAACAGTAGTAGACTGACATTTAAGATCAACACAGTAATGTAATCCAATTTTAGACAGCGATAAAACCTGACCACATTAAGCCTAGAGTAGTGAATGTAATAACACTGGCCTACTGTTCACACACTTAGCAGATGAAACAACAAAACCACGCCAAACTACGTCTGGACAAACAGTACATCACTATAAGTTTCTGACTTTGTAAAACCCTATGAAATGCAACTCTTCAAAACCTACAGTAACCCAGTGACATGAGATAGTGTATCATCGAAAGGCAATTCAGTATGACTGTTCTCAATAATAATACAGGGATCCAGCATGTAACAAAAGTATAACTCTACACTGATTCATACAGGTCAAGACTCCACATCTCTAAAGCCCATGATTGTCATCTTCAAGGTTGTATAGGCTCTATTGTAGCATGTGAAAGCCTTTCACGCATGTGACAGAAGGAGGTGTGAATGAGTGATACACTCTGACAGAAAGCGAGAAAGAGGGGCTGCTCAAAAAACGGGCCACGGTACTTTGTCAATTCGTGAGACAATCAGGGTTCCATTTTCATGGGGTTGTGCTGTGCTGGTGCCGGAACCCAGTGGAGAGAGACATACAGCTTCATGAGCACAGCTGAACTTGAGATGTTAAAAGCAGGACTCAGCAGGAGCAGAGCTGAGCCCATATTCTAATCTGTCTGTCTGTCTGTCTGTCTGTCTGTCTGTCTGTCTGTCTGTCTGTCTGTCTGTCTGTCTGTCTGTCTGTCTGTCTGTCTGTCTGTCTGTCTGTCTGTCTGTCTGTCTGTCTGTCTGTCTGTCTGTCTGTCTGTCTGT
Organism: Oncorhynchus nerka; assembly: GCF_034236695.1. NCBI lineage: Eukaryota > Metazoa > Chordata > Actinopteri > Salmoniformes > Salmonidae > Oncorhynchus > Oncorhynchus nerka. The sequence continues at coordinate 45,257,579 of NC_088406.1, forward strand.
CTGTCTGTCTGTCTGTCTGTCTGTCTGTCTGTCCCGACTCCCACCTCCCAAGATCTCAAAGGAAATGCAGCAGAGAAATGCTGCGATGAGAAAGTGTTTTACACAATTGCACTCAACACCTCCATAGTAATTACCCTTTGAGACCTCCCATTTCCCACACCTTAATCAAAATCCTAAAATGGGGGGGGCATTGTTGCCCATTTCTTCATGTCATTGGGATTCACATTAACTCTTAAACAGAAATAAATTGTAAGCGTTTGACTGTAATAATAATCTAAAATAGCAGGGTGAGGGGTTGAAATATTGGGCACCAGTAGACTATTCTAAGTCATGAAGATTGTTATTGTTGGCACACAACGTAGCGAGTTGACTAAATACATTTTTCTCAGCAAACGGAATTCACAAAATCATTAGTCAGAAATGCAACATAATATTATTATGCAGTTTGCAATTTTTCTCCTCATTATTTTCTAATGAATTGTTGGTTTAGGAGACTAGACAGCGAACCAGCTCTTCATATTACATTTTCTCTCTCTCAGGAGTCATTGATCCCCAGTAGATAAGCGTGATTTGGCTCTGACATAATAAAGCTCAAAACAGAACCCCCACTGTCTCACCAAGTGATACAGCCGTGTAAATCAAAGCGGATTTAAATGGGTCTAACTATTGTAGAACACTATGGTAAGAGACTTTCTCTAATGCCAAATGTGTATCAAATATGGGCCAAGATGACAATAGGTTTACTGACGATTTAAAAAAAATAGTGTGAAATGCACATGTAAACCATATGTAAATGTAGGTTATTTTTGATGGGTGGCCATAGTGTGATTTTAACCCACATGGGGGATGAGTCTGTGACGTTTCCATGGCTCTGATCACACGCAGTCAATGTAGTATTGCACTTGAAATAGTACAACCCAATATGGTATGATGCATGCTGTTGGTGAGACTACTCATGGCTGCATGCTGGTTACTGCCCCACCATGTGTTATCTGTATCCTCCAGATACACGCTGCTCTCCAATATTCCAATGAATAAATCATGATACAATATAATACTCTCAACATGGGCAAGTTCTTTCTCCAAACTCTTGGTTGGTTGTCTTGCCCGTCTGTCTGTATGTCAAGAAAAGGCTCAAGGCCTCAGGAACAATCAGCATCCATGCCTACCATATTGGTAACTCTGCCAGGGCTGCTCAACCTTCTGAGCATGATGATGAAGATTAAGGCTTGATTTTACTGCCACATGGTTTAAACAAGCATTGCCCATGCAATATACAGCATATCCCCGCCGAGCCAGTGAATTACGACATGCTAAAACAGAGTCCTCCAAAAAACAAAACAATAAATAACACTTAGATTGAGGAAGATCATCTCCATACCAATAAAACCAGAGGCTTCTTCTCCAAATGAATGAGAGCTATGCTTTAATATGGAGCTTGTTCCCATAGTTACTAGTGATTGGAGACACATTTATGTCACTTACGTGTGCAAACTTAGGGTAACAATCCTGCATGAATCTTCACTTGCTAGAATTAGCATAGAGATTGAAATCTGAGGCCGGCTAGGATCGTTCTGTTCTCAGTTCAACTTCCTCCTGACAGAGGTGTTTAATTTTCAGTTGTCCATCGTGTCTGCCTTCAAATAGACATTGAAAATGTGGGCCTTCCTCGCTGAGGACATGCTCCTCCGTTATACTCTTTGAGTGCCATGTGGCTACAAATGTCATAGAGATTAAACTGTGTTTTGCCTGCAACTAATCTATGAAAAATAAAAAACAAGAGAAATCTGTAGAGAGCACTTTTAACAAGGACCAAAGCAAAGCAGTTGTGCTTAGGTTGTACCTCACAATCTGAGACAATTAATTCTAATTTAAGACCTATCTACCATTTATTTTTTACAGTAGATCTGTATCGACTCTCCCTTCTCTGAAAACCCACTGAAGTCTCACTTTCCATTTTAAACACAAAAAATAAAATGAAAATAAATGATATTTTCTTAAGAAAGCGATTTGAAAAAATAGAGAAGGATTCACATCACGTTGATGAAAACTGACAGCTCTGTATTGCGTCTGACTGCATTCGGTTGGGTCACTAGCTAGAAGACTGAAATAAGGAATATCACTCTTGAGTTTCAATCTTTCAATAAAGACAATAGCGACCAAAACAGATGAGCGCAGACAGAGAGAAGGAGATACGAGGTAGCATTAATCCTCCCCTCCGGCCACGTTTATGCCATTTCATTTAATAAAAGGTGGCCATTCAGGGGACACTCACAGACTCCTCTCCCATTTAGGAGAGCTTGGGGGATCATCAAGGTGTTAAAGACAGTCTTTAGGGAGATGCTCAGGGGATTTATCTGGCTGTTGGTGAGCTAGGCTGGTGATTTAAGGCCTGCTACTCTCCAAACGCTAATGGAGAAAGCATCAATTCCAGAGTGGAGGGACTGAGAGGGAGGCCGATGACAGAAGGAGAAATGCATTACTCTGACTCACAGACAGTACTGCCATTTCCTCTGGAAAAGACTGGCTGACTGCTAGTCATCAAGCACCCATGATTGGGAATATCAGTAATTGTCAGAGAGAGAGAGAGATAGAGAGAGGGGAGAGAAAAATATATAATAATACCCTACTTATAGTACTTTTATGGTTACAGTAAACCTTACAATACAGTGTGTATTGCTATTTCAATCATATTTGAATTAACAGTTGTGCAACGTCTCTGGTGACCCGTACTCTGTCATGTACTCAGAGAAAGTCATATGTTTCTAGACTACATTTTTCTATTATTAAAATGTTATTTGATCATTTTAATTGGTAAATTAACAAACCTTCTCCATAGAATGTGTTCACCTTGTGACTACATTTTCAGGCCCGATTTAAAAAGAAATGGTTGAATAACAAACCTAGAACTCAAAATGGATAGTCTATTTCTAAAAACAAAACAACTTTGACAGCACAACAAATAAGTTATTAAGGTAGCTAGGAGAACAGAATGCGACTGAGCAGAATTATATCAGAGTTGGTACACTATTGCAAGCTGTTCTTATCCTACGGCCCATTAACTTCAATAATATTAAAGCCAGATCTGCAGACATTAAATTGCCTAAGCAAAATATTAAAGATGGCAGGAATGGGCAATAGCTGTCCAGTCATCAATTACACTGTGAGGTGATTTGTCATTAAAATGGCTTTTTGGAATGGCTGGCATTGGTAATTCAATTCATGGGGTTAATAAGAGACCGTTTATATTGAATTATTACACCCGTTGTATGTTGACCTTGTTAATAAACGAGGGACTTTGCATCAGCACACACGAGTGCAGTGTCTGTGGTACTAGCACTGTATACAGTACCGTAATCATCCATGCCACATCGAGTCTCATTAGACAATCTTTATATCGACAAGGATGACAAAATAAACATGTTGCTAATTTGAACAAATGCTTGGAATAGCTCATCCAACATCGCTAATGGACTAATGGTTGTGAATGTTCATACTACACATGGCAGTGTGTGGACACCAGCTCTAATATGCATCTTTTCAGAAGAGAGTGATTGGAATAACAAAAAGTAAAATGGAAAAAATGGATGGATGTCCAGTCCTCATTTACTAGCCTCTGACCCCAGGTGCCTCGCGCTTATTCCGCCTAATGAGTGAGGAGATGAAGGACGTGGAACTGATGCTAATCCACTCCTCACCTGAGAAACAGAAAGAGGGAGTGGAGTCTGGCTGTGTGTGTCTCAGAGCGGCTGGTGGGCAGAGATAGAGGAGGACGGGCTCCTTGTAATGGAATGGAATGGAATGGAATGAATGGGACGTTATCAAACACATACCGTTCCGGTGATTCCATTCGAGCCATTGCAATGAAGCCCGTCTGAAATGCCTGCCCACCAGCCACCATTGCTCTAGCTGCTCTACTCAAATGCTGTGATATTACTGAAAGTTAGAAGGAGCTGATCTCTTTCGATAGCTGGGGAATGGACGAAAAGTGTAACAGGTAATACCAGGTATGCACTAGCAGGAAATACCTGCAGTAAGTAAACATGTATTTCTGTGTAGCTTCACGTCGGGCTTGATTAGCTATAGCTGAGTTGAGTATCTTTTTTAGATATTAAAATGGTAAATAGTATTTGATAGCTATTACAATAGATCAATAAAACAAATGATAAAATATAAATGTCATACCACCAAGCCAAGTCTTCTGACACGGAGCTGCTAACCATATTAGCACTATTTTCCCTTCATGTCTGAAAAGTCCTCAGTTCTTAACCATATCAAGGCCCTTGGTTAAGAAACCGATAGGGACGAGTCAGTTAGATGATGGACATCATTTGAGAAGTGGTGTCAGAGCTTGTTAAAAGCTTGGCCCTATCCTTGGTCTATGTACACCCAAAGGCATTTGCACTGCTATAATGAGGCCATGTGTCCAAAGCTCTTAGTTTGCAGGGAACAGGGGCTTATTCCCCAGCACCTGCAATCGGCAACATCTGCACAAATCCCTAATTCACGTCTAAACACATCTGCCCTCTTATATAAGTCAGTGTACCATGTTATATAAAATACATGTTTGACTCATAAGATTACCTGCAATTCAGAAAATCGGTTCAATTATCTATTATTTGGTAAATCCTTAATTTTTTTGGGATCTAACTTACAGTATTCTTTGTGTTTATTTACTGACATTACATTATTCTAATATAGTCCATGTACAATTACTCATAATTGAGTAGTATTAATTATCTCAACATCATCTTTTGCCCAGACCTGATGCAGTTGTAGCAACACCAGAAAAGCAATAATATTCAATTGTGCTTTGCCATGTAGCTACAGGTTTTTAAATAATTATGTTTTATTTTTTATTTAACCTTTATTTAACTAGGCAAGTCAGTTGAGAACAAATTCTTATTTACAATGACGGCCTTCCCCGGCCAAACCCGGACGACACTGGGCCAATTGTGCGCCGTCCTATGGGACTCCCAATCTCGACCGGAAGTGATGCAGCCTGGATTCGAACCAGGGACTGCAGTGCCTTAGACCGCTGCACCACTAAGGGAACGCCAACAAAAAAATAAAATAATAATAAATAAAATAAAGGAAACGCCAACTTAAAGTGTCTTAGTAGGGCGTTGGACCACCACGAGCCAGAACAGGTTCAATGCACCTTGGCATTGATTCTACGAGTGTCTGGAACTCTATTGGAAGGATGCGACACCCTTCTTCCACAATTATTCCATGATTTCGTGTTTTGTTGATGGTGGTGGAAAACGATGCCTCAGGTGCCGCTCCAGAGTCTCCCATAAGTGTTCAAATGGGTTGAGGTCTAGTGACTGAGACGTCCATGGCATATGGTTTACATTGTTTTCATGTTCCTCAAACCATTCAGTGACCACTCGTGCCCTGTGGATGGGGGCATTGTCATCCTATGGGGGTATACTGTAGCCATAATAGCCTAAATAATGGCCTGCCCAGCATTTTTATACTTGACCCTAAGCATGATGGGATGTTAATTGCTTAATTAACTCAGGAACACACATATGTGGATGCACCTGCTTTCAATATCATTATTTTGTCAGTTACCTGTAGAGTGCATCAAAGCAACAGCCCTGTGTTTTTGTTGACGTGTGATGTGCGTGGCTCTAGTTTTTATCCTTCCCATCCTTTGTATAACTGTCAGAATGCATGTCCTTGATATGTCTAACGGAACAACCATTCCATGTGATCTTATCCAGGGTTTGTTGCCCTCCCCTTCCTCTTGAGGGCCCTCTTGTACCCAGAGGCCATCTCGTCCGACAGTCCAGATCAAAGTTCCAGCTACTTCTCCACGTCCAGCCAACATGGCCTGAATATTTCTCTCCCATCTGAGAGAGAGAAATTCCAAATGACGAAAAGGGAATTGAAAAGAAAAAGAAAAGAGAGATTGGCTCCAGATAGAAAAGAGAGATTGTTCTTCCTCTGAGAAATGAGCAGCTTTTTTGCCCGGGGAGGGTGAATGGCAGCTGACAGAAATTGGACGCTTGTAGCCCCGCGTGGAGGTTGCACCAGGTCAGTCTGCCTCTCCTATCAGGCCCCATAAAAGGCAGAGGCAGATGATGTGCCAGAACAGAGAGGGCATGTAGTGCGTCCTCGACAGCGGTTGTACCCCATTACCATCTCTCTCTTCTGTAGCCAATCTGTGTGTGTACTGGCCGTTCTGGATACCAGTGAACACAGAGCCCAGGATTGAAAGGGAGTGAGAGTCTGCTCTCTGGTTTCAATCAGCTGCCAATGTTTGCCAACTGCTACAGCCCCTCCACCTCATAACAGACCAGAGGCTGAACGGGTCAATCCTATCAGGGCCTTAGCTTTGGCCTCTTTCAACAAAAAAATAATAATAAGTCAACCTTGTGAATTATAGCTAGTATCTGAAACATATACAGTATATCACAAAAGTGAGTACGCCCCTCATATTTTTGTAAATATTTGAGTATATCTTTTCATGTGACAACACTGAAGAAATGACACTTTGCTACAATGTAAAGTAGTGAGTGTACAGCTTGTATAACAGTGTAAATTTGCCCAATTAGCCATTTTCCCTCCCCGGTGTCATGTGACTCGTTAGTGTTACAAGGTCTCAGGTGTGAATGGGGAGCAGGTGTGTTAAATTTGGTGTCATCGCTCTCACACTCCCTCATACTAACTGGTCACTGGAAGCTCAACATGGCACCTCATGGCAAATAACTCTCTGAGGATCTGAAAAAAAGAATTGTTGCTCTGCATAAAGATGGCCTGGGCTATAAGAAGATTGCCAAGACCCTGAAACTGAGCTGCAGCACGGTGGCCAAGACCATACAGCGGTTTAACTGGACAGGTTCCACTCAGAACAGGCCTCGCCATGGTCGACCAAAGAAGTTGAGTGCACGTGCTGAGCATGATATCCAGAGGTTGTCTTTGGGAAATAGACGTATGAGTGCTGCCAGCATTGCTGCAGAGGTTGAAGGGGTGGGGGGTCAGCCTGTCAGTGCTCAGACCATATGCCGTACACTGCATCAAATTGGTCTGCATGGCTGTCGTCCCAGAAGGAAGCCTCTTCTAAAGATGATGCACAAGAAAGCCCGCAAACAGTTTGCTGAAGACAAGCAGACTAAGGACATGGATTACTGGAACCATGTCCTGTGGTCTGATGAGACCAAGATAAACTTATTTGGTTCAGATGGTGTCAAGCGTGTGTGGCGGCAACCAGGTGAGGAGTACAAAGAAAAATGTGTCTTGCCTACAAGCATGGTGGTGGGAGTGTCATGGTCTGGGGCTGCATGAGTGCTGCTGGCACTGGGGAGCTACAGTTCATTGAGGGAACCATGAATGCCAACATGTACTGTGACATACTGAAGCAAAGCATGATCCCCCTCCCTTCGGAGACTGGGCCGCAGGGCAGTATTCCAACATGATAACGACCCCAAACACACCTCCAAGACGACCACTGCCTTGCTAAAGAAGCTGAGGGTAAAGGTGATGAACTGGCCAAGCATGTCTCCAGACCTAAACCCTATTGAGCATCTGTGGGTCATCCTCAAACGGAAGGTGGAGGAGTGCAAGGTCTCTAACATCCACCAGCTCTGTGATGTCGTCATGGAGGAGTGGAAGAGGACTCCAGTGGCAACCTGTGAAGCTGTGGTGAACTCCATGCCCAAGAGGGTGAAGGAGGTGCTGGAAAATTATGGTGGCCACACAAAATATTGACACTTTGGGCCCAATTTGGACATTTTCACTTAGGGGTGTACTCACTTTTGTTGCCAGTGGTTTAGACATTAATGGCTGTGTATTGAGTTATTTTGAGGGGACAGCAAATTTACACTGTTATACAAGCTGTACACTTACACTTACTTACTTACCTTACATTGTGGCAAAGTGTCATATCTTTGCCACAATGATATACTCAAATATTTACAAAAATGTGAAGGGTGTACTCACTTTTGTGAAATACTGTATATCGCAAACACTGCTGCTGAAACGGCCAACTCTAAAATGACTCCTGAGGATCACCCACCTGAGCCAGACCTTAAGCCAAGGAATAACCAGTGGAAAACCTGAGCTCAAATGCTATAAAATACCACATTTCTGCCCTCTCCTGATCCTAGGAGATTGACCAGAGCTGTGAAGTAGAACCATAATGGCGTCCTAGTTCTCCAGCTTCACACAAAGTGTCTTCCAAAACATGAAATTAAATCGGTTTCCAAGTGTGACCAAACTTTTGAAATGTCACAGCCATGGTCAGTAGCGGCTTTATCCAGCAACTAGATTCTAGCCACAACCGTACACATCTCCTCGACTCCTCCTTATACTGTATATAGTGCGTTCGGAAAGTATTCAGACCCCTTGACTTTTTCCACACTTTACAGCCTTATTAAAAAATGTATGAAATCGTTTGTTTTCCTCATCAATCTACACATAATACCCCAAACAAATGTTTACACATAAAAAATTAAAAACAGAAATATCACATTTACATAAGTATTCAGACCCTTTACTCAATACTTTGTAGAAGCAACTTTGGCAGTGATTACAGCATTGAGTCTTTTTGGGTATGACGCTACAAGCTTGGCACACCTGTATTTGGGGAGTTTCTCCTCTCTTCTCCTCTCAAGCTCTGTCAGGTTGGATGGGGAGTGTTTCTGCACAGCTTTTTTCAGGTCTTTCCAGAGATGTTCGATCGGGTTCAAGTCCGGATTCTGGCTGGGCCCCTTAAGGACATTCAGAGACTTGTCTAGAAACCACTCCTGCGTTGTCTTGGCTGTGTGCTTAGGGTACTTGTCCTGTTGGAAGGTGAACCTTTTCCCCAGCTTGAGGTCCTGAGCTCTCTGGAGCAGATTTTCATCAAGGATATCTCTGTGGAGAGTTGCTCCCTTCATCTTTGCCTCGATCCTGACTAGTCTCCCAGTCCCTGCTGCTGAAAAACATCCCCACAGCATGATGCTGCCACCACCAGGCTTTACCGTAGGGACAGTGGCAGGTTTCCTCCAGATGTGTTCTTTCTTGGTTTTATCAGACCAGACAATCTTGTCCCTCATGGTCTGAGAGTCTTTAGGTGCCTTTTTGGCAAACTCCAAGCGGGCAGTCATGTGCCCTTAAATGAGGAGTGGCTTGCATCTAGCCACTTTACCATAAATGCCTGATTGGCTGGAGTGCTGCAGAGATGGTTGTCCTTCTGGAAGGTTCTCCCATATCCACAGAGGAACTCTAGAGCTATGTCAGAGTGACCAGCAGGTCTTGGTCACTTACCTGACCAAGACCCTTCTCCCACGATTACTCAGTTTGGCCGTGCGGCAAGTTTAGGAAGAGTCTTGGTGGTTCTAAACATCTTCCATCTAAGAATGTTGGAGGTTCTTGGGGATCTTCAATGGTGCAGACATTTTTTGGTATCCTTCCCCAGACCTGTGCCTCGACACAATCATGTCTCGGAGCTCTACGGCCAATTCCTTCCACTTCATGGCTTGGGTTTTGCTCTGACATGCGCTGTGGGACATTATATAGACAGGTGTGTGCCTTTCCAAATCATGTTCAATTAATAGAATTTACCACAGGTGGACTCCAATCAAGTTGTAGAAACATCTCAAGGATGATCAATGGAAACAGGATGCACCTGAGCTCAATTTTGAGTTTCATAGCAAAGGGGCTGAATACTTATGTAAATAAGGTATTTATGTTTTTTAGATTGCTGAGAATTTATTTAATTGAATCCATTTTATAATAAGACTGTAAGGTAACAAAATGTGGAAAAAGTCAAGGGGTCTGAATATTTTCAGAAGGCACTATATTATCCCTCACCCAATCTATTCTATACAGTATGCGTCTACCATTTAAAAAACCCTGAACACACAACACAACAAGTACACAGGTGGTACCCAGAGGCTAGCCTTGCCTTATTTCAACATAAGTCCACCCCTCTGTAAATTGCTTGTTCATTTTTGAGTCTTAAAGGAGAGGATATGCCAGGAGAGGAAAATATAAACAGTATGTAGCAGCACTGCCTGAAGCACCAGCACTGTTATTACTGATTGTCCAGAGAACAGCATGTTAAGTCGACAGTCATCGACAGCGTCCATACCTGACACAGTGCCGTGAGGAGAACAATTTGCCCCCTGGTGTTAGATGCAGACACAGAGAGTGGCATGGCTGGTTTCTGTTGTTTGGTCTACTTAACAGCTTCTTTGAGGCTACCTCTGGGTTCTATGATAGATACTGTAACATGAAACCTGGGATATGTTACCAGATATACGGATGTTATTGTTGCAAAAAACTGCTTAACTTGATGGCATATTTTCAATGGAAAAAATAACATTAGTTTCTGGTAGTGGACAGTGTCTGCATCTGCCACCAAATAAAGAAGTTAGGTCTATTTTTATCAAGTGATTTTAATTATGCAGATTATTATGTAAATCTTCCCTTTTAAAAAGGATGATGCAAATGAAATGCAATAACCCCCCCCCAAAAAGAATTGCTACTTCAGCAAAGATAGTTCACACACCAAAATACAGTTGTGCTGGTGTTATAATTGTGAAATTACAGCAATGCTACACCTTCAGTACGTGCAGATCAGGAAGAGAGAGAACACAGAGAAAAGACAGAACATCGATATTCCGTGATGACTGAATCTGTGTGGATCTTGACTAATAATTTGAAAGGAACACACACAACTCCTCTAATTTGGCTTCTTTACATACTAATTGCATAATTCATTCGGTCTGCCACTGAGGGGAGAGAGAGTTTGAGCAAGCAGTTCACGTATCTGTCAATAGTGCAGGCAAATGATCCTCTCAGTCAATTTACCCAACAGCGGATTAAAACTCTGTGTGAAGAGGGAGAAGTCTACAGTTAGAGTCCCTGAGAACCGTACACCCTTAACGCCTACTGACGGCTGTGAATTACACTGTAACTTCTGTTACAGTGAAAAATACATGAAAAACCCAAAAGTTCTACATAAAATAATATTTTATTCCTGGTAATTTGCCAATGTAACCACTCGAGGGTTAACATGAGGAGGTTAATTTGCTACTGTACGACCGTATTGTGCTCTTTTCAGACAAATGGAATAAGAATCCCAAAATATATCTTTGCAGCAAAACAATTGTTGAGTGTGCTCACACAGGAAGGATGATGCCGCACACCGTTTCTTAAGGGTTCTTGTTGTTTCCTTGCCTTGTACTTCCTTAACCATTCCTTGGCCTCCATTTGATCAAATGTCAAGTAATTGTTTTCCCCTCATGCTATCTAGGCATGAACTACTAATGTCCTCCAGTTCTTCTCATCATCACTTCAGCGTGTGACAAGGACGCTCATAAAATCATGAATTATTAGACTTAAGCTGGATTAAGCTCTTTGTCATGACATTGCTGAAGGATATTTCACAAATCCAAAACATGGACTGATTTGGGCATTGTATGGCATTGACCTAGGATCAGTTCTCTCTCTTTTGGTTTGGGGATGAAAAAAAGGAGAACGGATTAAATGTCCGTGTGTTAAGGTCAATCTAAACACTCACCTAGGCTACTTTGCAATATTTGTCAGAGTTTATGGGAGATGGATTGACACATTTGAAGAGGCTTAATAACAGATTAGAATTATGATATAAAGATTATTTTTTTTAGAATTACCCCTTAATTTCATAAACTAAGGATAACGGTCTCTACTTCAAGCATTTGTGAAAATTAACAAAATAAACGGTAAACTTTGGTTTATCTACAAATGCCCAGAGCCATACTATTAATATGATGGAACATTCTTTCTGTTCCAGTGCCAGAAAATACATTTGCATCCTTGCATCCTGAATATGATGGCTGAGGTCACACACGGTTTTTCACTGACATTAATTTCTCACAATCAAACAAATGCTGGAGGCTACCGAAACCTTCTAATTTAAAAATAAACAGAAGCTAAAATGGTTCAAGAACAACTGACTCCAAAGGAAAGCTCAACTACCATATCATACAGTGAACAGCTGGGTACTTTTCAGTTAACTCAGTGAGAGTTTCATTTCAATGGGGTGTCAGGTCTTTCATTCTTGACTTTCAGGGACTGTAACACCTGTTATCATAGTTTAAGGGGAAAACCCTCTCATGTTCTCTGATGTTTTAGCACCTCTCCAGTCCAGACATGATAGTTGACGCCAATGAGCATGCCTGTCAAGCTCAACTTAGTCATCCACTGAACCTAACATATGGTTAACTGACATCAAGATGAAGTCAGCCAACTTGACCGACATTTCTCTTTATGTGTTGAGCCTTCAAACACCAACCTCTTCCTTTCAACTTTACTTGGTGCCATCAAGATGAGCAGTGAGTTGAAAAGTACCAAGTTATCTCTGTGGGTATGTTCACTGTTACTTTTTTTACCTATTCTGTGCCTATGTTTTAATGACCACAACTATGATTTCAAGTGAGAGCAGCTCTGATATTCTGGCCCAAAATGTTGTGTATTCTACCCCCGCTAGGAGTCTCAAGCTTGGTCCAAAATAGATACAAAGCAAAATGGAAATTGGAACACAAACATTCAATATTACTTTCTGGTCGTCATGCTCCAGACTTAAGTCTCAACAGAGTAGTTCACAGAAAAACAACAAGACGTATGTGGGAGCTTGAAGAATTCTCTACAGCTGAGTGATACTGTAACGTTAGTTTGTCTATTTGTCCCAATTTTGGAAATATGCTAGTGATAGTGGCACTTATCGAACTTTAACTAATTTACAGTCACTCCTTGACACCTGCTGTCTAAAGTAGCAGATGCACCGAAATCAGAGAGACAGCCATTGTGTGGTATTCTTTCAACGGCAAATGGAAACCTGTGGTTTGCAAGGATGTCATGTAATAAGTAGCCGCAAAATGTCACGTTAAACAGAGAAGCTGAGCATATGGAGGCGATAAGCCCAGTGTTTAATTCGGCTATCTGCTATTCATCAGATTTGCTTTGTCCCAATGAACAGCATACAGCTTAAGTTCTATTTTTGGAATGGCTTGCATTGCTGTTGTGTGGTGATAGTTTGCAGTCGGCAGTAAACGGAGCGCCTGACAGAGCAGGCAACGTGCTATGCATATGTGATAACCACAAGAGATTATTTAGCCTTATGAATTCAACATGATAGCATAATGCTAGCAACTAGCATGGAGAAGCTCAGTATGTTGTTCAGGCATTCATCTAGGTCCAACATGTGCAACAGCAATGCACAGACTTTTTGTTGAAACAATGAAGGGTCTTCAATCATAAAACCAGGGAATTGACCAGGTGCTTTCTTTATTGTTGTAGGGAGTGCACCTTGAAAGTAAATCCTCGCAGTGAACAAATTAGGTTGGCATCAGTTAAGCTCATTTAATATTTCTCTATTAATGTTCAATCTCTCTTAACTAAAAGTACCAGCAATGTTTATGAATCATCCTTAGAACATCAGAATAGAGGAAGGACATAAGAGGACTACACACGCTAGAACATCAGAATAGAGGAGGACTACACCACATCAGAATAGAGGAAGGACTAGAACATCATAATAGAGAAAGGACTACACCATGATAGAACATCAGAATAGAGGAAGGACTACACCACGCTAGAACATCAGAATAGAGGGAGGACTACACCACGCTAGAACATCAGAATAGAGGGAGGACTACACCACACTAGAACATCAGAATAGAGGGAGGACTACACCATGATAGAACATCAGAATAGAGGAAGGACTACACCATGATAGAACATCAGAATAGAGGAAGGACTAGATAGAACATCAGAATAGAGGAAGGACTACAGGATAGAACATCAGAATAGAGGGAGGACTACACCATGATAGAACATCAGAATAGAGGAAGGACTACACCATGATAGAACATCAGAATAGAGGAAGGACTACACCACACTAGAACATCAGAATAGAGGAAGGACTACACCATGATAGAACATCAGAATAGAGGAAGGACTACACCATGATAGAACATCAGAATAGAGGAAGGACTACACCATGATAGAACATCAGAATAGAGGAAGGACTACACCATGATAGAACATCAGAATAGAGGAAGGACTACAGCATGATAGAACATCAGAATAGAGGAAGGACTAGAACATCAGAATAGAGGAAGGACTACACCATGATAGAACATCAGAATAGAGGAAGGACTACAGCATGATAGAACATCAGAATAGAGGAAGGACTACATGATAGAACATGAATAGAAAGGACATTAGAACATCAGAATAGAGGAGGACTACACCATGAACATAGAACATCATCAGAATAGAGGAAGGACTACAGCATGATAGAACATCAGAATAGAGGAAGGACTACACCATGATAGAACATCAGAATAGAGGAAGGACTACACCATGATAGAACATCAGAATAGAGGAAGGACTACACCATGATAGAACATCAGAATAGAGGAAGGACTACAGCATGATAGAACATCAGAATAGAGGAAGGACTACACCATGATAGAACATCAGAATAGAGGAAGGACTACACACATGATAGAACATTAGAATAGAGGAAGGACTACTAGAACATGATAGAACATCAGAATAGAGGAAGGACTACACCATGATAGAACATGAATAGAGGAAGAACTATGATAGAACATCAGAATAGAGGAAGGACTACTACATCAGAATAGAGGAAGGACTATGATAGAACATCAGAATAGAGGGAGGACTACACCACACTAGAACATCAGAATAGAGGAAGGACTACACCATGATAGAACATCAGAATAGAGGAAGGACTACAGCATGATAGAACATCAGAATAGAGGAAGGACTACACCATGATAGAACATCAGAATAGAGGAAGAACTACACCATGATAGAACATCAGAATAGAGGAAGGACTACACCATGATAGAACATCAGAATAGAGGAAGGACTACACCATGATAGAACATCAGAATAGAGGGAGGACTACACCACACTAGAACATCAGAATAGAGGAAGGACTACACCATGATAGAACATCAGAATAGAGGAAGGACTACACCATGATAGAACATCAGAATAGAGGAAGGACTACACCATGATAGAACATCAGAATAGAGGAAGGACTACACCATGATAGAACATCAGAATAGAGGAAGGACTACACCATGATAGAACATCAGAATAGAGGAAGGACTACACCATGATAGAACATCAGAATAGAGGAAGGACTACAGCATGATAGAACATCAGAATAGAGGAAGGACTACACCATGATAGAACATCAGAATAGAGGAAGGACTACACCATGATAGAACATCAGAATAGAGGAAGGGCTACAGCATGATAGAACATCAGAATAGAGGAAGGACTACAGCATGATAGAACATCAGAATAGAGGAAGGACTACAGCATGATAGAACATTAGAATAGAGGAAGGACTACACCATGATAGAACATCAGAATAGAGGAAGGACTACAGCATGATAGAACATCAGAATAGAGGAAGGACATCAGAATAGAGGAAGAACTACACCATGATAGAACATCAGAATAGAGGAAGAACATCAGAATAGAGGAAGGACTACAGCATGATAGAACATCAGAATAGAGGAAGGACTACAGCATGATAGAACATCAGAATAGAGGAAGAACACCATGATAGAACATCAGAACATGATAGAACATCAGAATAGAGGAAGGACTACACCATGATAGAACATCAGAATAGAGGAAGGACTACACCATGATAGAACATCAGAATAGAGGAAGGACTACACCATGACAGAACATCAGAATAGAGGAAGGACTACACCATGATAGAACATCAGAATAGAGGAAGGACTACACCATGATAGAACATCAGAATAGAGGAAGGACTACAGCATGATAGAACATTAGAATAGAGGAAGGACTACACCATGATAGAACATCAGAATAGAGGAAGGACTACAGCATGATAGAACATCAGAATAGAGGAAGGACTACACCATGATAGAACATCAGAATAGAAGGATAGAACATCAGGACTACACCACACTAGAACATCAGAATAGAGGAAGGACTACACCATGATAGAACATCAGAATAGAGGAAGGACTACACCATGATAGAACATCAGAATAGAGGAAGAACTACACCATGATAGAACATCAGAATAGAGGAAGGACTACACCATGATAGAACATCAGAATAGAGGAAGGACTACACCATGATAGAACATCAGAATAGAGGGAGGACTACACCACACTAGAACATCAGAATAGAGGAAGGACTACACCATGATAGAACATCAGAATAGAGGAAGGACTACACCATGATAGAACATCAGAATAGAGGAAGGACTACACCATGATAGAACATCAGAATAGAGGAAGAACTACACCATGATAGAACATCAGAATAGAGGAAGGACTACACCATGATAGAACATCAGAATAGAGGAAGGACTACACCATGATAGAACATCAGAATAGAGGGAAGGACTACACCATGATAGAACATCAGAATAGAGGAAGGACTACAGAATAGAGGGAGGACCCATGATAGAACATCAGAATAGAGGAAGGACTACACCATGACAGAACATCAGAATAGAGGAAGGACTACACCATGATAGAACATCAGAATAGAGGAAGAACTACACCATGATAGAACATCAGAATAGAGGAAGGACTACACCATGATAGAACATCAGAATAGAGGAAGGACTACACCATGATAGAACATCAGAATAGAGGAAGGTGTCACGCCCTGACCTGAGATATCTCTGTTTTCTTTATATTTTGGTTAGGTCAGGGTGTGACTAGGGTGGATACGCTAGTTTTGGATTGTCTAGTTTTTTTTTTGTAGGTCTAGGTATTTGTATGTTTATGGTGGCCTGATATGGTTCCCATTCAGAGGCAGCTGTTTATCGTTGTCTCTGATTGGGGATCATATTTAGGTAGTCATTTCCCTTTGGTGTTTGTGGGTTCTTGTCTACGTGTAGTTGCCTGTCAGCACTCATTTATATAGCTTCACGTGTCGTTTTGTTATTTTGGTTAGTTTGTTCAGTGCTCATTCTTATAATAATAAAGAATGTACGCATACCACGCTGCGCCTTGGTCCGATTCATACGACGAACGTGACAGGACTACACCACGCTAGAACATCAGAATTGCGGAAAGACTACACCACACTAGAACATCAGAATAGAGAAAAGACTATGCTAAAAAGTACAATCTAGACATATGATCAGATTTTCTCTGCCTTACTTGGTCAAGTTGTTGTTTGTGATTAATTAGCAATTACACAGATGTATAGTGGACTACAACAGTACATTCAGGTTATCATACCAGGTTTGTTATCATTCGATTGCATGGCTTCATACAAGACGAGCAGCTCAGAAGGTGACTGTGTCCAGTGTAACAGGGACATCTGGTGGCCGCCAGGAGTCTTACAATTCACATTTCTAAAGCTTCTGAAAGTTTCTCTCCTCAATCAACATACATGTAACTTTGGAAAAGGATACACTGTAGATGGATGCTAAGAGTATAGCTCATTCTGAATGACAGTCTTATATATACTATTGTAGGGGCCAACACCTGAATCTGTCAAGTGTTACTGTCAAATAGGTAGCAAAAGACTATCCTCCAAAATGCAGGTAGGCCAAGGCTGCATAATATTCAAACGGAGAGAGTTGGCAGTTTTCCCCCACGGTTTCAGTGTCCGTCAGTGTCAGGCACTCTCACTCTCCTTCCACACTCTGAACAGTGTGTTTTAATCCCAGAACATTCACCAGGCATCCCCTCGGCTTCATATGAAGACTTGGTACCTGTGCTACTCACCGCTCTCTGAGACATCTCCAGAACGATCCAGTTACAGTGTTGCAACTTCCAACAACACAAACCCAGGAACTCGCTCGAGTCTGTTTTCAAGCGGTCTTATGGTTGTTTAAATGGAACAATAGCAGTAACAGACAAAAGGACCTCCTTGATTTGAATAGATTCCTATTAGTGGCACATACAACGAGGTAGTATAATTATCTTTTCTCCTACCCTAAGTGGAAAACTGTCAAATAGGTAGCAATTTTGTTAACTTTCGGCAAAAGAGACGGTGCATTATGCCGCTATAAGCTTCCAGGAGCATGTTTTGCGTTTGCAGCCAACAAGGAATCAAGCTTTGTGGGGATGGAGTAGAAATACAGTCATGGTTTAATATAATATGTTCTTACAGAGGTAGTTCTGACTGCTGCAACCTTTTTTCACACTGTTTACTTACTCGAATAAGTGGCTCCCTCTCACAGATATTAATAGGGAAACGTTTCAACATGAAACATACTCTAGAATAGGCCGAACTTGACAGTGGTGTTTTATGTTAGCAAAAGGCAGCCCCTGGGAACCCCATTTTTTTTAAACATTACAGATAAAGGGAAACCACACTAAAGGTTAACATGTTTAAGATGTATTCTAAGGAAAGGTGTGGTTTTGTGACGTGAGAAGAACAGCTTGGGGGTGTGTTGGAACTACTTTGGTTAACACCTCAGTGTGCGTGTGTGTGTGTGTGTGTGTGTGTGTGTGTGTGCTTGTGTGTGTGTGTGTGCATGTGTTTGTTGCGAAATTACATTTAATTAAATTAGCTCAGTGTGTGCAGTAGTTGCGTCAATCCACAGATTCATCTGCAGATGCTCTATTGGTTTAATTATTTAATCACTTGGCCAATCACCGACGTCCAAATATCAAAACATATGTTGTCAACCTATTTCTTGAGAGATGGCCATATTTGAAATGACTGTTTGCTGCCAGTGCCAGCACGGTCTGAGTGGAATTAATAAAAAAAACACTATGCCTCCCCATCTGCTAAGCGAGCCTTGGCGCTCCTGCGGTACCATACAGTACCTGCATTTAGTTTCACACATTGGGGCAATTTGAGAACGAGAGAGTCCAATTCAATGAATGAAGAGTTGTTAGTGCAGATGCAGTATTGAAGGGACATCTGTTACTCGAATAGAGATAGTCAAATGGGTACAGAGTACATAGGCAAGCAGCTTGCGAGGAATGTCGAAATGAACCCCAAAATTGAATTGGTTTGTTCAAGAGCCATACAACTGTTGGAAACCCAAATACAGTGAAACGCATGAAAACTAATCTGGTTTTATCAAAGGATAAATAAACCTCTTATTAGCTATCCAAGCGGTCACACATAATTCCTGTCAGTAATTCCAACAATAATACTGTATATTCTAACTGTATATTCTAAGGCATGTGACTCTTTTTTTCTCATCTACTGTTAATTTCCAACACAAAGGGATGTGTAATTGAAAAGAATCCTTTCTTTCCGATGCAAAAGCCTGTTTCTTTTCCCGACAACGTCAGGCCGCCTGTGAATCCTGAGAGGGCCCTTTCTTCCTGTTACTGGATGAGGCTGTGGTTGCCACGGTAACGGCATGAGAGAGACACAGGCTGCCTTGGTCGTGTGCAATTTCACAGCAGACTGATGAACGGGGGCCTAATGAGGAGAGTGTGTGCGAACTCACAACTCAGATGTGCCGCAGCAAGGTAAGCCAACACAGTGGGTCCAGGTCTGTCTTTTGCCTGCCTACACACATGCACGCACACATGTATTTTTCTCCCAAATTCCTGCTGCCATAGCAATACAGTACGTGAGTTTAAATCATCCCACAAAGGTTCACATTGCAATGTGATAGGCTATGTATAACTCCATTGGGTGCTACATAAACACAAGCTATTTTCACTTGGTAATGACTAGTGTGGTCATGACATTTTTTTGTCATTTGTAACTAACTGCTAGAGAACTAACTGTCTAATAACCATGATGAGTTGTGATGCTTTGGTTCCTGTAGAACATGAAGGCCAGCATTCAACCCAAGGCATGTTATAGATCAGTGCAATAGACAGCCAACAATGCACCTTTAAAAAATCAAATGAAATTAAAGAAATATATAAATATTAGGATGAGCAATGAGTGACATTGACTAAAATACAGTAGAATAGAATACCGTATATACATATGAGATGAGTAAAGCAGTATTTAAACATTATTAAAGTGACTAGTGTTCCATTATTAAAGTGGCCAGTGATTCCATGTCTATGTTTATAGGGCAGCAGCCTCTAAGGTGCAGGGTTGAGTAACCGGGTGGCAGCCGGCTAGTGATGGCTATTTAAACAATTAACAATGGCTTCCTGCCATCCAGGTCCTCTATACCAGGCAGTGTGTCAGAGGAAGGCCATAAAAGTTGTCAAAGACTCCAGCCACCCTAGTCATAGACTGTTCTCCCTGCTACCGCACGGCAAGCAGTACTGGAGCGCCAAGTCTAGGTTCAAGAGGCTTCTAAGCAGCTTCTACCCCCAAGCCATAAGACTCCTGAACAGTTAATCAAACGGCTACCCAGACTATTTGCATTGCCCCTCCCCCCTCTTCTACTCTGCTGCTACTCTATGTTATAATTTATGCATAGTCACTTTAACTCTACCTACATGTAGATATTACCTCAGTTACTTCAAAACCGGTGCCCCTGCACATTGACTCTGTACCGGTACCCCCTGCATATAGGCCTGCTATTGTTATTTACTGCTGCTCCTTAATTATTTCTTAATCTTATCTCTTACTTTTTGGGGGGTATTTTCTAAAAACTGCATTGTTGGTTAAGGGCTTGTAAGTAAGCATTTCACTGCTGATTTAAATTTGACCTTGAGTGTTGACCTTGAGATAGAAGCTATTTTTCAGTCTTTCGGTCCCAGCTTTGATGCACCTGTACTGACCACGCCTTCTGAATGATAGCGGGGTGAACAGACCGTGGCTCGGGTGGTTGATGTACTTGGTGATCTTTTTGGCCCTCCTGTGACATCAGGTTCTGTAGGTGTCCTGGAAGGCAGGCAGTGTGCCCCAGGGGATCCTTAGGTCAGACTGCACCACCCTCTGGACAGCCCTGCGGTTGCGGGCGGTGCAGTTGTCGTACCAGGCGGTGATAAAGCTGACAGGATGCTCTCAATTGTGCATCTGTAAGTTTGTGAGGGTCTTAGCGGCCAAGACAAATTTCTTCAGCCTCCTGAGGTTGAAGAGGCGCTGTTGCGTCTTCTTCACCACACTGTCTGTGTGGGTGGACCATTTCAAATTGTCAGTAATGTGTACGCCAAGGAACTTGAAGCGTTCCACCTTCTGCGCTGTGGTCCCATCGATATGGATAGGGGCGTGCTCCCTCTGCTGTTTCCTGAAGTCCTGAGTTCCTGAGTTTTTTTTCCTAGCACCACTCCACCAGGGCCCTTATCGCCTCTCTGTAGGCTGACTATCATTGTTGTTAATCAGGCCTACTACTGTTATGAGGTCTGCAAACTTGATGACTGAGTTGGAGGCATAAGTGGCCATGCAGTCATGGGTGAACAGGGAGTACAGAAGGGGGGCTGAGCAAAATGGAGGTGTTGTTTCCTACCTTCACCACCTGGGGGTGGCCTATCAGGAAGTCCAGGATGCAGTTGCACAGGGTGGGGTTCAGAACCATGGCCCGAGCTTAATGATGAGCTTGGAGGGTACTATAGTGTTGAAGGCTGAGCTATAGTCAATGAACATCATTCTGACATAGGTATTCCTCTTATGCAGATGGGATAGGGCAGTGTGCAGTGCGATGGTGATTGCATCGTCTGTGGATCTATTGGGGCGGTAAGCAAATTGAAGTGGGTCTAGCGTGTCACTTAAGGTAGAGGTGATATGATCCTTAACTAGCCTCTCAAAGCAATTCATGATGACAGAAGTGAGTGCAACAGGGCGATAGTCATTTAGTTGAGTTATCTTTTCTTTCTTGGGTACAAGAATAATGGTGGATATCTTGAAGCAAGTGGGGACAGCAGACTGGGATAGGGATAGATTTAATATGTGTCTTACTCACGTCTTACTCACGTCGGCCACGGAGAACGAGAGCCCACAGTCCTTGGGAGCGGGCTGCTTTGGTGGCACTGAGTTATCCTCAAAGTGGGCGAAGAAGGTGTTTAGCTTGTCTGGGAGCAAGATGTCACTGTGTGTGACGTGGCTGGTTTTCCCTTTGTAATCCGTGATTGTCTGTAGACCCTGCCACATACGCCTTGTGTACTGACATTTTTCCTGTTTGATTGCCTTACGGGGGAAAAACTACACTGTTTGTATTCGACCATATTCCCAATCACCTTGCCATGGTTAAAAGTGGTGGTTTGCGCTTTCAGTTTTGGCGAATGCTGCCATTTATCCACGGTTTCTGGTTTGGGTAGGTTTTATAGTCACCATGGGAACAACCTCCCCTATACACATCCTGATGAACTCAGTCACAGTGTCCGTGTATATGCCAAAATTATTCTCAGAGGCTACCCAGAACATAACCCAGTCTGCATGATCAAAACAATCTTGAAGCATGGATTCCGATTGGTCAGACCAGCGTTGAATAGATCTTAGCACAGGTACTTCCTGTTTGAGTTTCTGCCTATAGGAAGGGAGGAGCAAATTGGGGTCATGATCTAATTTGCAGAAGGGAGAACGGCGGAAGACCTTGTAGGCATCTCGAAAAGTTGAGTAGCAGTGGTCTAGTGTTTTTCCTAAGCGAGTACTACAGTCAATGTGTTGATAGAACTATGGTAGTGTTTTCCTCAAATTTGATGAACTGAGAACCCATCTGGCTGTATGTATGGGGACAGTATATCCCAAGAGAGCCATAATTCCATGAAACAGAGTATGTTATAAAGTCATTGATGTCTCTCTGGAAGGAGATCCTCGCCCTTAGCTCATCTACTTTTTTATCCAGAGACTGAACATTAGCGAGTAATATACTCTGAAGCAGTGGATGGTGTGCACACCTCCTGAGTCGGAGTAGAAGTCCACTCTGAATACCTCTTCTCTGCCGGTGGCGTCTTGGAACAGCCTCTGGGATAAGTTCAATTGCCCTGGGATCCAATTCGGGAAAGTCATATTCCTGGTCGTAATGCTGGTGAGTTACCGCCACTCTGATATCCCAAAATTATGTACGGCTGTATGCAATAACACAAAAAACGTTCTGGGTTAATAATGTAAGAAATCACACAGAAAATACTGCAAAGTTGCTTAGGAACTAGAATTAGAGCTGCCATGTCTGTCAGCTCTATCTACTTAAGTATTACTTAAGTAGTTTTTTTTGGGTAGCTGTACTTTACTTTACTATTTATATATATTTTTTACTTTTACTCCACTACATTCCTAAAGAAAATAATGTACTTTTTACTCCATACATTTTCCCTGACACCCAAAAGTATTTGTTACATTTCAAATGCTTAGCAGGAAAAGGAAAACTGTCCAATTCATACACTTATAAAGAGAGAACATCCCTAGTCATCCCTACTGCCTCTGATCTGGTGGACTCACTAAATACAAATGTTTAATTTGTAAATGACGTTGGAGTGTACACTGGCTAAATAAAAATAAAAAAGAATATTATGCCATCTGGTTTGCCTTATATAAGGAATGTGAAATTAAAAATACTTTTATTTTTGATACTTAAGTACAGTGCATTCGGAAAGTATTCAGACCCCTTCACTTATTCCACATTTTGTTACGTTACAACTTTATTCTAAAATGGATTAAATACTTTTTTTCTCTCATCAATCTACACACAATATACCATAATGACAAAGCATAACAGTTTTTTAGACATTTTTTGCTAATTCATAATAAAAAAATGAAATATGACATTTACTTAAGTAATATGGGGTACTGTGTGTATATTTTACTGTATATTTACTGTACACTGTATATTTTAGCAATTCAATTTACTTTTGATACTATTTGATAAACCAAATACTTTTACTCAAGTAGTATTTTACTGGGTGACTTTTACCCAAGTATGACAATTGGGTACTTTTTCCACCACTGTAGATCGCACTGCGTATGTCAGCTCAAGCGTAAGTATGTTATAGTGCACTGCTTAATAATGCACCTTGAATTGAATCCCGGCCTATATTTTCCAAGTAATCCTATTACAGAGTGAGTGAGTCTTGTATGTGCCAATATTGGTAATTTGTTCAACATCATATTATGGTGTTTAGCTACTCTGCACTATTACAGAGACTGCTGGGGGGGAGGCTTTGTGTTTGTTGATGCATACTAAATGTTTTGGCGTGCAGTTGAGCGGAGTTCGACTGTTTTGATTCTCCCCGATCCACCCACACTTTACCATGTCACTTAGCAACTTCATAGTAACCCCGCCAGAGGAAAAATAACCTCGGTAATCTTGAGTATGTGTCAACTGATAAAACGCTTTCAAAATTCAAGGGTTACGTTTTACCTCACTAAAGTTATAAAGACAAGGACATACGGTACGTTGCGGATCTAAATTCAAACACTATCAGATAAATGATTAATAAAATCCAAATAGTTCTTGTCTCACTAACATTTCCACTACAGTGTTTCACAGTGCTCCTTTACATGGTCAAGTATCATCTGTATCACTCACTATCATTATGGTAACTGACTCAGAACCCGCTCTGGACACATCCCTTGAGCGTACATACATAAATCTATCTACATTAAACATCTCCCCATGTCATGACTAAAAGTCACATACTGTATAATTGAGGTATGTTCTGTGTAAATTCTAGTACAATGATTCATGGGATTTCTGCACAGCAAAGTCCGTTCCACTGGATGGCAGTGCTGTCTTACTTTTCAAAAAAGGAAATAGGAAAATACACTGTTTTCCCCTAATCAGTCTGAAATAACACTGAAATGTGTGTGTGCCTGTGTGTGTGCCTTTGTGTGCGCATACATATGTCTCCATGCTATAACATAAAAAATATACCACATCCTAATGCATTTACAAAATCATTTGAAAATGTTATCCTGTCTATGCTCAGACATGATGGTTGCCTCCACTTTTCAATAAGCACTTTTATAAACCAATATCATAACGGCAGTAGCAATTACTCATCATTCATTACAAGAATGAACATTTTTAACGTTCAAAGTGGTACTCAGTCTCTGCTATGTCACGTTACAGCGGGGATATTACATGGTCTGTGGCTGACCGTGGACATATTGCTCTGAGAAGTGGGTTCAGGCTGATGGCTCCGGTGATGGATAAAAAAAGCACAGCGTATGTGTCATTTCAATGACTTCCTGTATCCATCCCGCTCACATCCCATTTAACTAATGACATTTAATCCATACAGGCCCCTCCATAATGCAGTTGTGATCAGCCTGAATTAACCGACGCTGAAGTTGGAAATTGACGAGAAGGTGTCCTCCGCCTCCCATCTCAACCCATTGGAACACACTGGGAATGTGGAATGTTCAGCGAGGGAGCTAAAGTTCACCTTAAATCAGAGCATGGTCTATCAGCTCAATAATCAGGACCTCAACAATTTCCATTAGGGTAAAGTCACTGGTTTATTTAGGGCTTTTTGTCCCACATGGAATCCCATTCCCTATGTAGTGCACTGGTCAAAAGTAGTGCACTACATAGGAAATAGGGTTTTTCCTATGATGTGCACTACTTTTGACCAGTGCACTATATAGGAAATGGGATTCCATTTGGGAAGCAGCCGAGATGTGGCATGCAGGCATGGACTATGACATCTACAGAGGGGTGGAATGTTGGGTAAACATTGTCACATTATGGTTCATTAAGTACTGTACAGGGAGAGAAATGCTGGGTGGCGATTCACAAAGAACAGCATTGATTTCTTCACATCTATCAGTATATCTAAGAAGAAATCACCCCACAATACATCACTGTTTTGTCAAATTCTCTCATGCAATGACTCTATTCTATTATACAGTACCCTGACGTCCATATATTAGACAGAGTAGGATAGGCTGCATACTCATGAGAACTAATGCATTCTCCATACTCAGTCTCTAATAGTGACGTGATGTGCTTGATATGAGATGAGATATATTCACAATCTACTAGTAACTCAGAATCGGCATGAAAATTTGGGTGACAGATTTCAGTGTGTGTCCCTCAACAGCAGAGTTAAGTTCATTCCTGATCCGTACTAGAGCCTGAACACTCAGTAAAAGCTGGACAGCTGCAAGCAGCAGATGGACACCCCCTTTAATTGCACACAACATAATTTCTACTAAATATAAAAATTCATGACAATAAAGGACATTATAGACTCTGGGTCCATGGGTATGTGGACGAACAGTGTGTATATACAGCAGCCAGGATTTCATAGAGTTTGTTGGTCTCCATAGATCTCTCAAGTAAAATATTAAGCTGTCAACAACAACCACAAAAACAAATCAATGATCAATGATGCTACCTTAAAACTGCAACAACAAATTAGTTATCTACAAGAATGAGGAATACACAACTCCCTGACTCCAGTCCACATGCTCAAATCAACGCCTTGCATCTGTCTGTCTAAAGGTATTCATGTGTCCTCCTAGACAGCTGATGAAACTGAGGAGTATTTCTGTCTGTAATAATATTCTGATTGGCTGGGCCCCGATCCCCAGTGGGTGGGCCTGGCTCTCAAGTGAGTGGGCCTATGCCCTCCCAGGCTGTGCCCCTGCCCAGTCATGTGAAATCCATAGATTAGGGCCTAAATAATTTGTTTCAACTGATGTATTTCCTTATGTGAATTGTAACTCAGTAAAATCTTTGAAATTGTTATATTTATATTTTTGTTCAGTGTATATATGATTGGATGTACAGACATTATGGACTGTATATGGATAGAATATGTAGTATATCTGAAGGAATAGTATAAGTACAGCAATAGTTAAAAATGATAGGCCTTGACTAGAATACAGTATATACATATGAAGTGGGAAAAACAGTGTTCCATTATTAAAGTGACCAGTGTTCCATGTCTATGTCCATATACAGCAGCTTCTAAGGTGCAGGGTTGAGTAACCGTGTGGTAGCCGGCTAGTGACAGTGACTAAAGTTCAGGGCAGGGTATTGGGTGGAGGCCGGCTAGTGGTGACTGTTGAACAGTCTGCCTAGAGATAGAAGCTGTTTTTCAGTCTCTCAGTCCCAGCTTTGATGCTCCTTTACTGATCTCGCCTTCTGGATGGTAGTGGGGTGAACAGGCCGTGGCTCAGGTGGCTTTTTTGCCCTCTGTGACACCTGGTGCTGTAGATGTCCTGGAGGGCAGGCAGTGTACCCCAGTGATGCGTTGGGTAGAACGCACCACCCTCTGGAGAGCCCTGCGGTTACGGACTGTGCCGTTGCCGTACCAGGCGGTGATAAGCCCGACAGGATGCTCTCAATGGTGCATCTGTAAAAGTTCGAGGTTCTTTCTTCAGCTTCCTGAGGTTGAAGAGGCGCTGTTGCGCCTTCATCACACTGTCTGTGTGGGTGGACCATTTCAGATCGTCAGTGATGTGTACGCCGAGGAACTAGAAGCTTTTCACCTTCTCCACTGCGACCCTGTCGATGTGGATGGAGGCATGCTCCCTCTGCTGTCTCCTGAAGTCCAAGATCAGCTCCTTCATTTTGTTGACATTGAGGGAGAGATTATTTCCTGGCACCCCTCCGCCAGGGCCCTCACCTCCTCCCTGGAGGCTTCCTCGTCTTTGTTGGTAATCAGGCCTACATCTGTTGTGTCATCTGCAAACTTGATGATTGAGTTGGGTGAACAGGGAGTACAGGAGGCGGCTGAGCAAGCACCCTTGTGGGGCCCCTGTGTTGAGGATCAGCGTAGTGGAGGTGTTGTTGCCTACCTTCACCACCTGGCGACGGCCTGTCAGGAAGTCCAGGACCCAGCTGCACTAAACCGGCACCTCTATCGATGTCCACCACCAGTAGGTGGCACTCTTTTTCCGGTACTATGCTGTTGAAGGCTGAGCTGTAGTCAATGAACAGCATTCTTACATACATTACCGTTCAAAAGTTTGGGGTCACTTAGAAATGTCCTTGCTTTTGAAAGAAAAGCATTTTTTAGTACCCGCAAAACAGTGAAGAAGCGACTCCGGGATGCTGGCCTTCTAGGCAGAGTTCCTCTGTCCTCTGTGTTCTTTTGCCCATCTTAATCTTTTCTTTTTATTGGCCAGTCTGAGATATGGCTTTTTCTTTGCAACTCTGTCTTGAAGGCCAGAATCCCGGAGTCGCCTCTTCACTGTTTTGCGGGTACTATTTAATGTCTCTCTTTAATGAAGCCACCAGATGAGGACTTGTGAGGCGTCTGTTTCTCAAACTAGACGATCTAATGTACTTGACCTCTTGCTCAGTTGTGCACCAAGGCCTCCCACTCCTTTTTCTATTCTGGTTAGGGCCAGTTTGCGCTGGTCTGTGAAGGCAGAAGTACAGCGTTGTACGAGATCTTCAGTTTCTTGGCAATTTCCCACATGGAATAGCCTTCATTTCTTAGAACAAGAATAGACTGACGAGTACTAGAAAAAAGTATTTGTTTCTGGCCATTTTGAGCCTGTAATCGAACCCACAAATGCTGATGCTCCAGATATTCAACTAGTCTAAAGAAGGACAGTTTTACTGCTTCTTTAATCAGAACAACAATTTTCAGCTGTGCTAACATAATTGCGAAAGGGTTTTCTAATGATCAATTATCCTTTTAAAATTATAAACTTGGATTAGGTAACACAATGTGCCATTGGAACACAGGAGTGATGGTTGCTGATAATGGGCCTCTGTACGCCTATGTAGATATTCCATAAAAGAATCTGCCGTTTCCAGCTACAATAGTCATTTACAACATTAACAATGTCGACACTGTATTTCTGATCAAATTGATGTTAGGACATTTCTAAGTGACCACAAACTTTTGAATGGTAGTGTAGGTATTCAGCAAATGACTGATGTCTGAACACAACAAATCTGATTTGGTCACTGTTTGCACAGTCAGTATTCCAAAATGGATTTGAAAAACAAAACTGATTTGAGCATTAAGGCTATGTGAACAAGGCTGTAGTGTCCCATTGATACAAATATCTAGCTTGACAAATAGACATTGGAAGACTGAGATCGTGACAGTAGTCTCATGACACGTCGTGACCCATCTAGGTTGAATTCTTTGGAGATATATGGAAAAAATATTGACAGCTTTTGTAAAAATATACAGGGAGACGTGGCATTTCCTATCATTGTGGCATAGCACAGGAAATGGAAAGCAATAAACCACATATAAGGGCATCCAGCCTGTACCTGGGATTTGGTGACTCAACAGCTGCTCTACACTGCTTGATGGACTTCTTTGATAAAGACTATTTTACTGTTGCATAACCAACCCTGGGAATGAAACCATGAAATTATTTTACATCCCAGAGGATCAACAGCACAGCATCCTGGGCTTCCCGCTAAGTTCTTAATAGTCAATTCAATGTATCTTAAATCTCATAATATATTGTCTGTTTCTGTTTTTCATGTTCGTGTCATCTGTTCTGTGCGTTTTTCTTCTACTGCATTCTTGATAGTTCTTAAAGTGTCATGTCTGTTGTCCACGGCTGCTCGATCCATGTCCATTCTCCCAGTCTATGCATTGTCTGCGCTGTCAAGAGGCCCTATGATCCTGAGTGTGCTGCCAAGCCTACTGTACCGTCAATGAGTGTCATGGCCATGTCTGAACTGTCATGAACGGCTGGTCTCTCATCACAAGCTCAGCCTTTCTGTTCGAGATATTCTTCTATCCTCTATGGATCTAAGTATGGTGGGTGCTTGCCAAGCGAATGCATCTACTCTGTGTAGTTTGAGCTACATAGCGAGCAGGAGCAGAACACGACAAAGCCCATCCATCAAAAAGACAAACCATATGCTATTTATTGCATGTACTGACATTGTTGGCAAATATACAGCCACATAAGCAACATTAAAGGTAATCCATTCCCAGCGCAGTACATTCTGACTAATATGTCATGTGATGCTGTCTCGTGCCACTGAGGTAATTGGAAGTTGAAGTTGTGACTACTGTCATTAACTTTGGCTTGACTTTGGTGAGCTTCATTCCTGGGACTCCCATGAGATCTGGCTTTTATTGTAAAGATGGCTTTATCCATCCTATCTTTCCCAGGACTAACTGTTTACTATTCAGACTCCAACCATGTTCAATAATTCAATCACATTAAATGATTAGGAAACATCAATATTTCATCGTGAAAGTGCTCATGTGAGCACAGAGTCTGATGTACTGTGTCTGAAATACAGGAAGAGCCACACACACCAACAAAGATGGAGGCATGGCTTGTTCCCACTCTTCCCCTCACTACCCTTCAGAGAGGAGATCAAAGACAATAAAAATAGGCTTGGGCGGTATACCTTATCTACCGTATACCGGGGTATTTGGAAGTAGCCAAGGGATGGTTTTTCAATACCGTCAATACAGTTGAAACTATGTTTTTCAATACATTGTAGTATTTACAGCTACTTCTTAAGTAAATACCTGCAGTCAACTTGTGCTATACCTTAGGAGATAAAGCAGGTCACGTTTCTTCATTTCACCTGTCACATTATTTTACATCATGAAGCTTACTATAGTTCCCCAAAATAGTTGAGCCAGTCACGTGTTTGTTTGTAAATAGCACAATGACTGAAAGCGGGAGCAGCTGATTTCAGCTGTGTATTGACAGGGGTCTCGTTTTCCATTGAAAGTCAACAGTGTTTTTTATGCTTCAATAGAGTGATCAGGGACGTGCAACTATAGTTTTCCTTTTTTGGAAATACATTTAGTGCAATGCATTTGGCTTCATTATCATCAAATGACAACAGATGTGCAAAGCTATTTTGCTGGTAACCACACAAGTAAATGAGCTTACAAATGAAAAGACAAGGTATTTTTTTGCTAAAACGATGCACGGCAATCATTTCTAATGATCATAGAAATAATATAGCCAGCTACATTTCCTAATGTTTTGCTTAAAGTTAATCTTGAATTTTACAGGAGAGAGGTAGAAAAAAGCTGCATATCAGTCAGAGCGCTGTCTGCTGATAGAATGCCCGTGAATTCTCAGAGTGGAGAAGTGCAACTGAAGCCCAAAATTATTCTGATGCAGAGAAGAAATTATAATAAGAAGCATTTTAGATTTACGTTTACAAAACGCAGCAAGAGATTTCATACTCGTTTGAACTTTTCTTCCTAAGTGAAAAATAAAGAATTCTGAGTTAAAGCAATCCCTTAGTTTAACTTGCTAGTCATCAAAGTAAGTTACTGAATAAATAAGGTGATGAATCATCATATTGTAGAAGCTTTCTACAGGGTTTGAGCAGTCAAAGCCCATTGGGTGAGTTAAGTGTACAACCACTGCCCGCATGCTCCTCCCCCATCTTCTCCAAGCAAAGGAGGCAGGCCATTTGCCCTAGCGACTCCAGACAGACACAGCGTGCTCACATGCTGCTTCAGAGCGGACAAGCATATCACAAAACTTTGTTCATTTGCATAATGTCTCTCATTCACATTCGCTTGTAAATGACCAAACTCACCAACAATTACATTAGGTTGCTCCTAGCTATACACTGACGGTCTACTCATTCAAGGGTTTTTCTTTATCTTACTTTTTTCTACATTGTAGAATAATAGTGAAGACATCAACACTATGAAAGAACACATACAGTATGGAATCATGTAGTAACCAAAAAAGGTGTGATACTGTCACGCCCTGACCATAGAAAGCCTTTATTTTCTATGGTAGAGTAGGTCAGGGCGTGACTAGGGGGGTTAGTCTAGTTTACATTTTCTATGTGGGGTTCTAGGTTGTTTTTTCTATGTTGGGGTTTTTGGTATGATTCCCAATTAGAGGCAGCTGGCTATCGTTGTCTCTAATTTGGGATCATACTTAAGTAGCATTTTTTCCACCTGTGGGTTATGGGATATTGTTTGTGTTAGTGTGTTTGATCACGACGTTGTCACGGGTCTTTGTAAGTTTTGTTATTTTGTTTCCAGTTTCACTTTGTAATTAAATATGTGGAACTATACTCACGCTGAGCCTTGGTCCGATCATTATTACAAACAACGTGACAGAAACAAATCTAAATATATTTGAGATTCTTCAAATAGCCACCCTTTGCCTTGATGACAGCTTGCACACTCTTGGTATTCTCTCAACCAGCTCCTTTAAAAAATATATATTACCTTTATTTAACAAGGCAAGTCAGTTAAGAACAACCTCATCCTGTTCCGACTCATCCCAAACCCTCTCAATTTGATTGAGGTTGGGGGAT
This sequence comes from Oncorhynchus nerka, assembly GCF_034236695.1. Classification (NCBI taxonomy): domain Eukaryota; kingdom Metazoa; phylum Chordata; class Actinopteri; order Salmoniformes; family Salmonidae; genus Oncorhynchus; species Oncorhynchus nerka. The sequence continues at coordinate 45,289,611 of NC_088406.1, forward strand.
TGTGGAGGCCAGGTCATCTGATGCAGTACTCCCATCACTCTCCTTCTTGGTAAAATTGCCTTTACCTAGCCTGGAGGTGTGTTGAAAAACAAATGATAGTCCCACGAAGCCCTAACCAAATGGCATGGCGTATCGCTGCAAAATCAGAGACAGGGTCACAGGCAAAGCACCCCCACACCATAAGACCTCCTCCTCCAAGCTTTTCGGTGGAAAATACACATGCGGAGATCATCCGCTCACCCACACCGCGTTTCACAAAGACACAAGGACAAATTTCCTCCGGTCTAATGTCCATTGCTCATGTTTCTTGGCCCAAGCAAGTCTCTTCTTCTTATTGGTGTCCTTTAGTAGTGGTTTCTTTGCTCTGGGTCTTCCATTCCTGTGGTGGTCCTCATGGGAGCCAGTTTCATCATACTGCTTGATGGTTTTTGTGACTGCACTTGAAGAAACTTTCAAAGTTCTTGAAATATTCCGTATTGACTGATCTTCATGTCTGAAAGTAATGATGGATTGTCGTTTCTCTTTGCTTATTTGAGCTGTTCTTGACATATCTTCTGTATCTTCTATCTTCTGTATACCCCCTAAATATACCCCCTAAATTGTAACAACACAACTGATTGGCTCGAATGCATTAAGAAGGAAAGAAATTCCACAAATGAACTTTTAAGAAGGCACACCTGTTAATTGAAATGCATTCCAGGTGACGACCTCATGAAGCTGGTTGAGAGAATGCCAAGATTGTGCGCAGCTGTCATCAAGGCAAAGGTGGCTATTTGAAATATACTTTGATTTGTTTAACACTTTTTTTGGTTACTACATGATTTCATATGTGTTATTTCATAGTTTTGATGTCTTCACTATTGTTCTACAATGTAGAAAATAGTAAAAATAAAGAAAAACCCTTGAATGAGTAGGTGTTCTAAAACTTTTGACCATTAGTGTATATGTATAACTTCATGAGCTGGATTGTCTGTCTTTGCAATTCACTGGTTTCATTTGCACTCGTTAACATATTTAGCTAGCAGCTTCCATGGACATTTGCTATTAAATCACGGAATGAAAGAAGGACAGTATGACAATACGAAAATCTGTAAACCGCCCAACCCTAAATGAAAAGTAACCACAGGAATTGACAAAATAAGATGAATGGGGGAAAGCAGGAGGCAGATGGCATGACAGAGCTGTAATTACAGGACCATGTGGCTGTAATGGTGGATTCATCACCCCTTAACATTTCCCTTTTCCATTAGCTTGACCTGTTCTGTCCCCATGCAACAATGGCGCAAGGGCAGTCTCTCATTTAATGCCATCCCATCCGCTCGTTATTATCCATCAAACATATGGACATAAATTGACATAAATTGCACAATCATATCACCACACACATACACACATAATCATCATCATCTTCGTCTTGATCAAAACATGTTGTTACCTGTGTACCAAGATTCAATGGTCCAGAATGGAGCAGGCCAACGTACAGGATTCCCCCCAAAATGAAGAAAACACCAAAATGAACGATTACATTACATCATTTTATCAAATTGACAACTTGATGTAAATATTCTGGATAACTAATTCCTTATATCTGCTCAAACTGAGCAGTCCTGTGTACAAACTATTGAGTTGATTCCTCTCCTTGGAATGAAGGTTGATAGGAACTTTCTCATGCCAAGCGTAGCTTCTATGCCAGACCTGATTCATTTGGCATAGCAAGGCTGGTCCAATTGCTAAGCCTGAAAGGCCTCACAGGACCAATGCTGATTTGGTCCCAGTCTCAATATCCCCAGTGCCACTAAACACATGACTAGAAAATATCCCTGTTCACAGAGGCATCTCACAAATATCTCCTTTTCTATTCATCAGAGAGTGAGTGAGTCATGGTAGAGGGGGCGTAATCACAGTTTCTTCTTAGGATACAAGGAAAGTTATTTGAAAAATAGAAACTATTTCAATGCTCAAATATAAGTAAAGCAATAGGTTAATAACAAAAGCCATATGTTAGTCAGAGACGATTTATGAAAAGGCTTGAAGAAATAAACCCAGTCTCAGAGAATGAAAATACAGCACAAACAGTCAAATATACAGCTCTAAAAAAACATGAATTTTGTGCTTTTAATTGAAAGAGACTTCTGCACACCGGTTGCAGGCATTGCACATTTCACATCTATCTCACATGAATGGAAAAATGAATACGCCTGATTTAATGATAAATATTGCAAAACTTCACACTGCATGACTAGAGTATGCAATATTCCTCAGTCCCTGATATTAATGACACCTGTTGTGACTGTCCAGATAAAAGACCAGGCCACCTTTAGCCTATCTGTAATCTGGGCATCTGTCTCACAACAGCAGTGGATTATTGTCCTGGAATACCTGGGAGGGGATCCTCCAGCTCCAGTCCAGCCAGTGTTTCAGACCCAAAGACTGCTGAAGCACTGGCTTCCTGGGAGGAGGAGAGCAGCATTGCTGAAATGTCCTCAGGGCAACACTGTGTGAGTAATGAACACTCGCTCAGCAGCATGGAGGAGAAACTCAGCATAAAAAACCCACTCTGTAGCATCCACTGAAGAAAGAGAAGAGAGAGAGGAGAGTGGGCAAGTTACATCTACCACTAAATAAATCCACCCAACAATGCCACAGAGAGAAAGCAAAACCCACTAAAAACTGTCCTGAGCCTTTTTCAAAAAGAGCGGGACGGAAAGAAATAGAGGGAAGGAGGGAAGAGAGGGGAGAGAGAGGGGAGAGAAAGGGGAGAGAGGAGAGAGAGGGGGAGAGAGAGGGGAGAGAGAGGGGAGAGAGGGAGAGAGAGGGAGAGAGGGGGAGAGAGGGGAGAGAGGGGAGAGAGAGGGGAGAGAGGGGGAGAGAGAGGGGGAGAGAGGGAAGAGAGGGGAGAGAGGGGAGAGAGAGGGGGAGAGAGGGGAGAGAAAGGAAAGGCATTCATAAAAGACACTCTCTCCGACATCATGGGAGGAACGATTTGGTGTCGAAAATAAATAGTATGTTTCATTTGCACACTCACCATTCTCTCGCCTCCTTCCATCCAGAACTTTCCACCAGACAAACAGTGAAAAGTAAGGGGGGCAATAAACCACTTATCACACCATTTCTCTCAAATTACAGTAAACCCATTGGTGAAGTGTCTCTCTCAAATGCCAAGGTAATTTATTTCATTAGAACATCCTAAAACACCAGACTGCACTTAGCACAAGCTGACATGGTCACATAATAATTTCATGGCATAAATCCACAACGGAATGGAATGACTGTATCAAGACACTAGTCAAGTAATGAGGGATTAATGGTGAATTGTCAAGAGACAATCTCAGTGATGAAACTGACAGACTGAGGATTGTCTGATATTAATGATGAAATAAGACTGTGGCATCTCATTTGTTGCACACACACACACACACACACACACACACACACACACACACACACACACACACACACACACACACACACACACACACACACACACACACACACACACACACACACACACACACACACACACACACACACACAATGTTGACACAGATGATAAGGTTTATGAACTGCGGTTCTAGCTTTGACTTCCCTTAAAGTGACCTCTGGAGTGCAGTCACCAAAGCGACAGCCGCCATTATGGTGCCCACATGAACAGAATAGCACCTGTCACCTCAAATAAAACAGCACCATAAAGAGGGGGAAGTGCTGATTAAAATTCTCCAGCTATAGAGCCCCACAGTGGAGGTGTCATAATACCCATAAAACCTAGCGGTCAAAGAGGGAAATGGTTCCAATTGTTTTTCCACCATTCATTTTTCACATAGGGGATTTGGATTTTGGAAACACTTAAAATTAGGGCTGTGTTTGGTGTGACGTTTTGATAGCTGTGTAAATCACTCTAGGATAAGGTGACTTTTATCAATATATTCGTCTATCAATGGTGGAAAAACGATTGGAACCATTTCCCTGTTTGACCGCTAGGTTTTATGGGAATTATGACTCATACTATGGTACTCTATTGTTGGTGTTGATGGATCTGGGTCTGCCTGGTCCCTGTGACTGAACACTGTAGTCGTTGAACATAGTTTTCCACCTATAGGAGCCTGATCAATGCAACCCTGCCACTGTGATTTACTGCTAAATTAAGTCACAGTTAAATCCAATGCAGCAGGAGTCAATATAACACAATACATTGAACAGCGCTCTGCGCTGACAGAACAGAGCAAACTGGCTCTAACTAGAATAGAAAGAGGAGTGGGAGGCCCCGGTACACAACTGAGAAAGAGGACAAGTACATTAGAGTGTCTAGTTTGAGAAACAAACGCCTCACAAGTCCTCAACTGGCAGCTTCGTTAAATAGTACCCGCAAAACACCAGTATCAACGTCAACAGTAAAGAGGCGACTCCGGCATGCTTGTCATATCATTCTAAGATTGAGAGTACTTTCTCCTCAGTTTCAAAAATACTCAGAATCGGTCCATTCTTTACCTTTGATTGTACTGACCAAAGTTTGAGGAGCACTGACTTGCTCTGTGAAATGGGACACGTGCAACAATCAAAGGACTATGCCATTCTCGCTTTCCTCTTGGCATCATAGTGTTGAAATAGCCTAATTTCACAAACACACACAAATGCCATCTATACAGGATAGGCTCAATTGAAAACCTACTTACACATGTCTGATAATGTATCTGAGGGGGTGGAAAACGTCTCAATATCCCTGTGTAAATATCTGCTTTAGTTATTTCATTTTCCATGGGAGGCTCTCACTCGAGTTGCCCTCTGTCTACAGACAGCTTTAATGAGCTGTTTGAAACTAGCTGATCCATATGAATGAGATGAAGACGCAGTTGTGTTTATCAGTCGTTGTGATTTCAGGCCAGGATAAAAGGGTCACTAGAAACACACTGGGCTTACATATGTTAATACATTTACATGGTACTTATGGCAGGTTGAAATGATGCTGCAACCACTATGTTTGAAATATGATGGTTGTATGGTCTTCTATTTTAAGCAGTTCTCAGGAAAGACGCCATTTGAACTCAATACACATAATCGGCTTTCATGTTTATGCAGCAGAATGCACAATACTGCTATCAGAAAGATTGTAGTATGTTCCAGTGTATATCTAATTTCACATCCCCATATCACACTATGCTATGCTTAATAGCTATACTAAAACTAGAAATGCCTCTGTTTTGATAGAAACCCTAAAAGAGCAAAAATATAAATCATAGCCCCTTTTCCTTAGTGTTCAAATGTGTTTAGATTGCAAATATTCTGTCAGATTCTGTTGTTTACCATTTCTTGTCTACAATCAGAGTATAGTTCCTTAGGCGTGAGAGAAGATGTATTGCCACTGAGCCCGAGAGAGACAAAAAAATATCTAAGATCGGGATCTCTAGGGAGCAGAGAGGTCTTGTCTAAGTCTCGAAAAGATCTGATAAGAGAGGAGACCAGGTCAAAATGTTATCAATAATGGGATGGACCTCGAGATCAATTCAGTGCAACAGGAAGCTCTCTCAAGTGAGGCATAAGACAGAAATGCCTTCTTGAACATGTAAACTTTCATGTGCCTTAATAACAAAATCATTGGTGATCTGGAAAAATAAATTGTAAATGATCCTCTCATGGAGAAACAAAGGATTCTTCAAAACAAATCAAATTGTATTTGTCACATGCGCCGAATACAACTTGCGTACACTTTATTGTGAAATGCTTCCTTACGAGCCCCTCCCAACGATGCAGGGATTTGCTACTGCAAAATGTAGTTCAATTACCAGTTACTATTACTACATATAGTTCACTACTCCCAACCCTGCTTTCTCATGTTCTTATTTCTATTTCTCGTGTTTTTTTGTTCTACTTTACTTTATTTTATAGTATAATATTTTTACTACAGATATTGATCACTGTATTGTTGGTAAAGCGCATGCAAGAAAAGCGATTCACTGTACTTGTGCACATGACAATACATCTTGAAACTTGAGATGCACTGTAACCAAGTTTCAATCCAACTGCTTCCATATGCATTTATTCCTATTGGAGAACAGGTTCACAACTAAAGCATTGGAAACAGCAAAGGTGTTGCATTACATTTCACCTAGAGTGTATCCTTGAAAGAGTAGCACAAAGATGGATGTGTCATGTCTGTGACTATGATTAAATGTGAACAATGTTATTTTATCAAATCAATTCTCTATGTGTAATTATTATTTTGTGATTAAACTAATCATGTAAACTTTAATTAACTAGGAAGTCGGGGCACCACGGGAAAATGTTTATAGAGTCTCTAGTTCCCGAATTGACTCTTCAGATATTTTTTTTATATCTTATCGATTAGTCGTTCTCATCATTAATATATTATTACCTCATCAGTCTCATATCTGAATGACGCAAACCCTTGGATATCTGCACGAACCCTAGTCTCCATAATGAATCATCAATATACAAATTGACTTAATTATTTATTTACTAACTAACTAAACAAATCACAGAAATACATAAACAAACAACATAATTCTTGGTTACTAACACTGATAAGTCCCTAGTCGGCTAAACCGGTATGACGGCTTGGTAGACAATGGAAATGGGTGGGGACAGATAGAGTGGGGAAGACAAAATGGATTCACTACACGCAGTTGATCATTATATTCATTGAAATGCTAATCCTTTGCACATGAACAGCCGCTCATTTGAAAATAATTGCAATGTATATACTGTATTTATGCCCAATTGTCGTTATTGTCTTCTCTGTTGGAATCGCCAGTCCGTCTGCTGGAGAGTCAGTTCATCAGAGAGTCTCTGGTTAACTTTCTCAGAAGTCACAATGTCTTTCGTGGTTGTAGCTTTCTCAGTGGCTCTGGATAGTGTATATTGTCATGGATACGTCAGGCGTACAGATGGTTGTTGCACAGAATAGATACTTCTGCGGTTGTCGGTATTCTTATACTAGACTTACGTCATTTCCAGCTGCAGACTAGTAAGTCTACGTCTAGGATATGCTCTTATTCTGGAGTGATCGATAGTCTCAGAGTTGAACCATTTTCAGCTGTGTAGCCAACACCACACGCTGTCTGGTCTCCTGGGCCTATAGAGTGGTAGCCATTTCAATGTCGGGACGGTTGTTTGACTTCAGTTTGTAGATTCCTTAACCATTCCAACATGTAGCGACAGCTCCATATTTTCTGGTTCTATAATGTAAATTTCATCAGGAGTGGGTTTTATACACTTCTGAGAAAAGGGCAGTCCATGACGCCGACATAATGTCTATGCTCAAGTGGGTGTGGCCACTGATTTGGTTAGGTTTATACGAAAACCCATATTTTCTCATTTAGAAGGTTAACATCACATTACATCTCTTATCATTACATCTCTCTTATCATTACATCTCTCATCTCACAAATAGTTTCCTGTCTTTTTTATATATATTATTTTATTTTCTCCCCAAATTCGTGGTATCCAATTGTTAGTAGTTACTATCTTGTCTCATCGCTACAACTCTCATTTCACAATATTCACAATACGTTTCACAATATTTAGATGTACACCCCATAATTAATAAGTGTACACAACCAAAGGCACAGTAATGATTGTTTCCTGTCCTTCATGAGATTACCAAATGAAATACACTCATCATGACTGTCCCTTAAGTGTCCACGGACCACTCTCACATTCTCAAAAGTCTAAATATTGTTTAACCTTTTCACACGTACCAACACAACACACGGGTGTGATCATTCTACAGTGGTCTCTGTAGAGTATGATCAATCCAGTGTAATTAGAACGCATATTTAGAACGTCCAGGTTCGAATGACGCAACAATCAGCATTTGAGCTGGCCACACTGTTTTTATCAGAAACATTTTGCACAAACACAGTTCTTACAAAGTTATGTCCAGAATTTGAGCAGTTTATTTGGGGATGCAATGTTCAGACATTCACAGAAGTAGCTCCAGCATAAAACAATCATCCAAACCGGAAAAATGTAGGCTACATTTGTCGTAGCGCTAACTGAGGCAAGATTGACATAACACAAGCAGTCATATTTTTATAACTATCGGCTGACAGAAAGTACAACTTGAATTAGCTAACAGCAATTACTATTTATAATTAATCACATCACGGATGAGCTCACCATTGATCTAAATAATTGAGTGAAAAATCTTTCTAGAAATCGAAAGTAATCTGACGATGGGTAGTTTGTGCGTGCCGCCATGCTTGTGAGAGACGGATTCTAAAACAAAAATCCAGAAAATCACATTGTATTATTTTTAAGTAATTAATTTGCATTTTATTGCATGACATAAGTATTTGATCACCTACCAACCAGTAAGAATTACGGCTCTCACAGACCTGTTAGTTTTTCTTTAAGAATCCCCCTGTTCTCCACTCATTACCTGTATTAACTGCACCTGTTTGAACTCGTTACCTGTATAAAAGACACCTGTCCACACACTCAATCAAACAGACTCCAACCTCTCCACAATGGCCAAGACCCGAGAGCTGTGTAAGGACATCAGGGATAAAATTGTAGACCTGCACAAGGCTGGGATGGGCTACAGGACAATAGGCAAGCAGCTTGGTGAGAAGGCAACAACTGTTGGTGCAATTATTAGAAAATGGAAGAAGTTCAAGATGAAGGTCAATCACCCTCGGTCTGGGGCTCCATGCAAGATCTCACCTCGTGGGGCATCAATGATCATGAGGAAGGTGAGGGATCAGCCCAGAACTACACGGCAGGACCTGGTCAATGACCTGAAGAGAGCTGGAACCACAGTCTCAAAGAAAACCATTAGTAACACACTACGCCGTCATGGATTAAAATCCTGCAGCGCACGCAAGGTCCTCCTGCTCAAGCCAGCGCATGTCCAGGCCCGTCTGAAGTTTGCCAATGACCATCTGGATGATCCAGAGGAGGAATGGGAGAAGGTCATGTGGTCTGACTCGCCGTGTTTGGAGGAAGAAGAAGGATGAGTACAACCCCAAGAACACCATCCCAACCATGAAGCATGGAGGTGGAAACATCATTCTTTGGGGATGCTTTTCTACAAAGGGGACAGGACAACTGCACCGTATTGAGGGGAGGATGGATGGGGCCATGTATCGCGAGATCTTGGCCAACAACCTCCTTCCCTCAGTAAGAGCATTGAAGATGGGTCGTGGCTGGGTCTTCCAGCATGACAACGACCCGAAACACACAGCCAGAGCAACTAAGGAATGGCTCCGTAAGAAGCATCTCAAGGTCCTGGAGTGGCCTAGCCAGTCTCCAGACCTGAACCCAATAGAAAGTCTTTGGAGGGAGCTGAAAGTCCGTATTGCCCAGCGACAGCCCCGAAACCTGAAGGATCTGGAGAAGGTCTGTATGGCGGAGCGGGCCAAAATCCCTGCTGCACTGTGTGCAAACCTGGTCAAGAACTATAGGAAACGTATGATCTCTGTAATTGCAAAAAAGGTTTCTGTACCAAATAGTTGTGCTTTTCTGATGTATCAAATGCTTATGTCATGCAATAAAATGCAAATGAATTACTTAAAAATCATAGAATGTGATTTTCTGGATTTTTCATTTAGATTCCGTCTCTCACGGTTGAAGTGTACCTATGATAAAAATTACAGACCTCTACATGCTTTGTAAGTAGGAAAACCTGCAAAATTGGCAGTGTATCAAATACTTGTTCTCCCCACTGTATATACAAACATACTGCATGTGCCTACAGTAGAAACAACAACACAATATACAGAAAACAAGGAACTTACTTTGATAGGAACGCACACATCCAAAGTTATTATGTGTAAGGAAAACAACGAGGAAGGCAAAGTGTGCACCATCAATAAAATGTTCAAACTCTTGCAATTCTATACAAATATATGCATACTTGATCTGCACAAACATGCGTGAAGAGGTTTTCTGCAACGCTGAAATAGACTACTTCTATGTGAATTAATGAGGTGGAACACACCTCAATTAAAACTGTTATTGGAAAATACAACTTGTTAAAAAATAACTTGGAAATTGACAATTTGAAACAGCCTATAGATAATTAGCAGGCAGCGCGTGTTAACTGTCCTGTTACGTAATAATCACATTTTGGAACAGTGAGTGCATTCTGACATTATGTGCATAAAACAACTCACGCTGGGGGCGACCACCAGAGATATTTAGAACTCACATGTGAAAGGGTTCATTATTCAACATTTTGATGTCCAAGGGTCTCTCTGTGTTCCACAGTTTACATTCCAATCTCAAACACTTCAGAGCATAGAGGCAGGCGTATTTTATGACCGCCATAGAGCGGATCCACTGTAACCTGATCCTTCAGATAGTCACAGGAGCGTTATGACAAATGAGAATTCAAATGATTAATTATCTCTATCGGTTGATAGGATTTACAAGTATACTGTCCCTTATGGAGTGCTACAATCAGTGTATACCTGTTGCACTGGACGGGGGACTGACCTGTGGAGACTTGACACCTGTTCAGTGACTCACAGATGAGTAACATTGAACGGGGTCAACAAGGAGTCAGAATCCTTTTCGTGAAACACTAGGCTAAATTAAATTTTCAGGGTTTGTACTTTCGCATAAAAATGTGCCATTTTGAAAATAAACTGATATTGCGCATGAGGAACAATTTAATGAAGTGACAATTGCTGTTGTATTTTTGTTGGATAACCATGGCTGTTGTCTCACTGTCTTTTACCAGATCGCTGTGCTGTGCAATGGGAAATTAGGGAACCATCTATTGCTAAAGTTTCCTGAACATTACAATTAAGATGGCTAGGTTTACTTTGGTACAGTTTCTGATGAAGAACATTATCAAAAGACAAGATGAATTATAATTATAGTAATACAATAGGTTTATAATGTCAAGGTGTGTCTAAAGGCGAAGTCAGGTGCAGGAGAGCAGAGTATGATAAATAAAGCGCACTTTATTAAAGTTCCAAAACGGGAGCACAACAAAACAAACACACTCAAAAACACGGAAATAACAAAGTAAAGTGCTAAAGAACATCGTATGACATTACACACAAAACGTGATGGGAAACAAAGGGTTAAATACTATTAGATTGATTGGGGACATGAAAACCAGGTGTGTATGAAAACCAGACAAGACAAATGGATATATGGAAAAATGGAGCGGCTGGAAAGCCGGTGACGTCGATCACCGAACGCCGCCCGAACAAGGGGAAGAGCCGACTTCGGTGGGTGTCGTGACATATAAACATTGTTGTAACAAGTAGGCCTAAGTATTTGGTAGTATTTGGTCAATTAAATGTTTAAGAAATCTAAATGTGCTCAGCTTGATGCCTTTTGGAAAATATAAGAGGACAAGTTATATTAATTTGCAGAGACTTGGTAAAGCAAACCAGTGTCCACCACTGGTAGATTCAAACAAACCAACTTTGTAAAAATGAAGGGAACCTATTTTCTTTGGACACACAGAAGCCATCCTATTTCCCTCTACTTCATAAATGTTGTATTGGGTCTTTGCTTTGAAGCCTTTGTGGTGGTACAAGATAAGAAGTGCCCACCTTAAAAATAAACGTAAGAGTGGTTGCCTCAGATCATACAGCGGTCAACACCAAACATGGCAAACATTGGAGGAGCGCCTTGTACCTTGAAGTGAATACCAACTCTGTATGTTGTTATATCACTAAATATGGTCTCGAATCAACATCTTCACAGGGGTGTTGTGTAGAAATATTTGATCTCGCAAGATTTATGCAATTGTAGATTTTTATGGTGACCATAACAAGGATTTCAGACACATTTGGTAGTAAACATCGTGGAAAGGGGAAATGGAGATTGACTTGAACCTGGGGATATTTGTGGTTTCTAATGATATGGTTATGTACAAATACGATGTATGCCATGGATATTAACTTGCAAAGTTACAATGAACACAGATTATGGAGCATTATAGTGTGCTGTTGACGGAAACTGATCATCGTTTGTCAGATAAATGCCTCGAAATTGAAAAGGAAACACTGTCAATTTAATAACGTGAAAGAAATCAGTGAGATTCAAAATTCAGAGCAAATTGCATTCGAGCTATCTCTGCCATCTTAATTTAAAGTTGCCAAGTCCTTGAAATATCAACACTTCTTTTAAAATATCAGATGATGAGTCCTTGGAAAGGCATTATCTCTAATTATTTATCTATTTTCTTATGCATATCAAGATGTAAAGCCTAGGTTATATTGGTTTATATTACCTGTCATCTCAATGTATTAAAATATATTTTAAAACGCTGACACATCTGATTACAAACTGAAGTAATCAACTTGTTTGTCACCTCAGACAGTTTCAACCAAGGTATTTTCTTCCATGCAACAGTGCTCCAATTTTTCATTTATAATTTCTCAGAAAGAATAATGTATATTTTCAGCCAACAACCCAAGTGAGTATTTTTCTTACAGTGTGTGAGTTGGTAGAATACACACGTACATACAGTGCCTTCGGAAAGTATTCAGACCCCTTGACTTTTTACAAATGTTGTTACATTACATCCTTAATCTAAAATGGATTAAATGAAAACATTTCCTCAGCAACCTACACACAATACCCCATAGTGACAGAGCAAAAACAGTTTTTTAGACATTTTTAGAAATGAACAAAGTCAAAACTAAATACCTTATTTACATAAGTATTGAGACCCTTTGCTATTGAGCTCAGGTGCATCCTGTTTCCATTGATCATCAATGAGACGTTTCTACAACTTGATTGGAGTCCACCTGTGGAAAATTCAATTGATTGGACATTATTTGGAAAGGCACACACCTGTCTATATAAGGTCCCACAGTTGACAGTGCATGTCGGAGCAAAAACCAAGTAATGAGCATGAAGGAATTGTCCGTAGCGCTCCAAGACAGGATTGTGTTGAGGCAAAGATCTGGTGAAGGGTACCAAAACATTCTGTAGCATTGAAAATCCCCAAGAACATAGTGGCCTCCATCATTCTTAAATGTCACTGTACTTCACAAGAGAGCCATTTTAATGTTTATTTTTTATCAAAATGAGTTTTTGTCAGAAATGCCTTCTGGAACATGTGAACTTTCATGTGCCTTAATAACAAACTTGTATGCCATCTGTAAATACAAATAAAATTGATAAATTACGGTCTGGACATGCAGAGAGAGGAGTACCGATTGGTCTGCCATGTAGAAGGCTTCTGTCTATTTGAGCTGGTCAGTGTTGGTAATCCTGTCGAACACGGCTTTAAAAAAAATGTATTGTGTATTGGAGTTGCATAAGTGTTGCTTTCCACTTTCTGGAGGATCAAGTTTTAAAATCAGTGGAAAGTGGTTTCATTAGCTAAAGTTAAATGGCTGGCTCCCTAGCTGACTTTATTATTTGTATCCCAGAGCTGTTTGCTTTGCTAGCTAGAGCCTAATGTTACTTATCAAACATTTAACCTTGTTGGTTAGCTCCCAGCATATTCATGCAGGGTAGTAACAACATGATTTGGCACTATGTGCATTGTTGTTTAACTAGCTAACGTTAGCTGGCTGGCTCGTTAGCTAACGTTACGTGATGTTTGTGATCTTACAAGTTGTTAACCTAGCTAGGTTCATTGTTAGCTACATAGCTTAAGCTAAAGTGTACAACCGTTGAACATGGCAAGTGTCAGTAAATGTCTGCAAAAAATAGTAATGAAATTATTGCCAGCAGAGCTGGTTAGGCTGTTTCCATGTTATCTATAGCAAAACAAATGATCGGCCAGAGTGTAAAGTGCGCGCTCTGAACGCTACGAGAGCAAAAAAGAGATGGGTGGGTCTTAAGCTTAAGAGGGTGTGAACAATGCTGAATGGGTGTAGACAAAGAAGACCTCTTCAATAGATACCAAAACATTCAAAGGCCATTTTCTCAAAAGTGAGTTTACAAGTTTATCAACTTTCAAAGCTGAATTACTTTCCCATTGTTCCTCAAAATACAGTGACATACAATTGTTTTATCTACTTTTATCCAATGTAAAAAACACTATTTCAGATTTTGCTACATAAGACCGAATCCAGGTTGTGAGACACAAATGGAAGAAGTTTGGAACCAACAAGACTCTTCCTAGATCAACTTTTTTGCCGCCCGGTCAAACTGAGCAATTGGGGGAGAAGGAACTTGGTCAGGGAGGTGATCAAGAACCTGAGTTCCACTGAGTTCCTCTGTGGAGGTGGGAGAACCTTCCAGAAGGACAACAATCTCTGCATCACTCCACCTATCAGGCGTTTATGGTAGAGTGGCAAGACGCAAGCCAATCCTCAGTAAAAGTCACATGACAGCCTGTTTGGAGCCAAAAGGCACCTAAAGACTCTCAGACCATGAGAAACAAGAATCTCTGGACTGATGAAACCAAGATTGAACTCTTTGGCATGAATGCCAAGAGTCACATCTAGAGGAAACCTGGCACCATCCCTATGGGGTAGCACGGTGATGGCACATCATGCTGTGGGGATGTTTTTCAGTGTCAGGGACTGGGAGACTAGTCAGGATTGAGGGAAAGATGAACGGAGCAAAGTACAGATGAAAACCTGCTCCAAAGCACTCAGGACCTCAGACTGGGGCGAAGGTTCACCTTCCAACAGAACAACAACCCTAAGCACACAGACAAAACAATGCAGGAGTGGCTTTGGGACAAATCTCTGAATGTTCTTGAGTGGGCCAGCCAGAGCCCGGACTTGAACCCATCGAAAATCTCTGGAGAGACCTGAAAATAGCTGTGCAGCAACGCTCCCCATCCAACCTGACATAGTTTAAGAGGATTTGCAGAGAAGAATGGGAGAAACTCCCCAAATTCAGGTGTGACAAGCTTGTAGCGTCATACCCAAGAAGAAGAAGACTCGAGGCTGTAATCGCTGCCAAAGGTGCCTCAACAAAGTACTGAGTAAAGGGTCTGAATTATTATGTAAATGTGATGTTTCCTTTTGTTTTACCTGTTTTTGCTTGTCATTATGGGGTATTGTGTGTGTATATTGATGAGGAAAAAAACAATTGAATACAATTTAGAATAAGGCTGTAACCTAACAAAAGTCAAGGGGTCTGAATACTTTTGAAGGCACTATACAGTATGATCTTAACAAAAGTGGCTATAAATATTACATTTTGATTCTGGTCAAATCCCTCATATTACCTCAGACTTTCCCCTCTCCCATTGGATGAGTCAAATCAAACATGATGATGTATCATTGGCTAGTTCATTTATCATGATATTCTCCAGTCACACCAGAACCCTCACAGTTGGTTCACATCAAGGAGAATTACACCATCTGCAAAGGCTTCAATAGGTTCGAGGTCTATGAAGAGTTGAGGTGACCCTCAAAATGATAGTCTTTTCTCCCCTTGTTACTTGCGACTATGGGTGCCACGTCAACTCTACTGAATAATGTGTGTTAGAGGTTAGAGATCTATTTACTAGACCTGGAGGGTTTTGCATATGCAGATCATGGCAAACAGTCTGGACTGTGAAATAGTGATGGGGAAAAGTGTTAACAGTCTAAATAAGCAGGAGAGATGATCTGATTCTTGAACAACATCCAGTTGAATGGTTCAACTGAGTGCTGGCTTTCGACTTGAGTTTGTCCTTCAAATAGACTATTCCGGTTTGGGTTTAGCGTGATTGAGAATACCAATTGAAGTTTGAAGGGTATGCACAAGCACTTTGGAACCATTTCTGCTTCAAATCTGGGGACAAACACTCATCAAAAACCTCTCCAACAAAACAGACACTACCCAAGTCAATCAGAGAGGAAAACCAACCGGTTCATGTTGTACTCGTCAGACAATGGAACACACAGCCTCCAACTTTCAGTGGGTTTGGAAAACATCACATACTAAAACCTAGGTCTCAAACAAACACTTCTAATCAACATTTTCAAATATTTCATATGATTCAGGGCTATAAATCATTACAGATTACAGAGGGAACAAAACCAAAGCCAACCACACTTCCCCTGGCAGAGATCCAAGTGAGTGATGTAATAGGAAAAAATCACTGCCCCCTGGATCAAGCAGTTTTCACACACTCTGAACGATCAAATGTGAACCCTGTGAAAATACTAGTTTAGACGCTCATACAGTAGGTGGTTAAATCAAATCAAATCAAATCTTATTGGTCACATACACATGGTTAGCAGAGGTTATTGCGATTGTAGCAAAATGCTTGCGCTTCTAGTTACGACAGTGCAGCAATATCTAACATGTAATCTAACAATTTCTCAACAACTACCTAATACACACAAATCTAAGTAAGGAATGGAATAAGAATATATACAAATAAATATATGGATGAGATCATCAAGGACAACAACCACCCGAGCCACTGCCTGTTCACCCCACTACCACTCAGAAGGCGAGGTCAGGTGCATCAAAACAAATATATATACTGTATTTGATACCATCTATTGCATCTTGCCTATGATGCTATGACACAGATGTACATATAAATATATGGATGAGTGATGACCGAGCAGCATAGGCAAGATGCAATAGATGGTATAAAATACAGTATATACATATGAGATGAGTAATGCAAGATGTGTAAACATTATTAAAATGGCATTGTTAAAGTGACTAGTGATCCATTTATTAAAGTGGTCAATGATTTTGAGTCTCAATGTAGGCAGCAGCCTCACTGTGCTAATGATTGCTGTTTAACAGTCTGATGGCCTTGAGATAGAAGGTGTTTTTCAGTCTCTCGGTCCCAGTTTTAATGCACCTGACCTCACCTTCTGAATGGTAGCAGGGTGAACGGGCAGTGGCTCGGGTGGTTGTTGTCCTTGTCCTTGATGATCTTTTTGACCTTCCTGTGACATCGGGATCTGTAGGTGTCCTGGAGGCCAGGTAGTGTGCCCCCGGTGATGTGTTGTGCAGACCGCACCACCCTCTGGAGAGCCTTGCTGTTGTGGGCGGTTGCCGTACCAGGTGGTGATATAGCCTGACAGGATGCTCTCAATTGAGCATCTGTAAAAGTTTGTGAGGGTTTTAGGTGACAAGTCAAATTTCTTCAGCCTCCTGTTGCGCCTTCTTCACCACAATGTCTGTGTGGGTGGACCATTTCAGTTTGTCCGTGATGTTTACGCCGAGGAACTTAAAACTTTCCACCTTCTCAACTGCGGTCCCATCGATGTGGATAGGGGGGTGCTCCCTCTGCTCTTTCCTGAAGTCTACAAACATCTCCTTTGATTTGTTGACGTTGAGTTATAGCAGCAGCTCAGGTGTACTCTACCGTGTGTGTCATGTAACGTGTGTCATGCTGTGAGAGCAGTTGTCCAGGGAACATTGTACTCATCATGGCAAATCTCTACACTCAAGTGCCTTCATAGGACACTGATCAGCGGGGAGCGAGAAGACCGCTATTGGGAGAAGTGAGGAGACCGCTTTTGTGAAGCAATGGAGAAAATCACCTTTGAGGTTTGATCTCTTTGCCTGCCAAGAACACAAAGACAGAGCTACCCTACTGAGTTCCACACACTTAGTTGGCCTCTTGCTGGGTTAACCCTAAACAAGCAGTGTGATGAAATACTGGACAACAGTGAATCCTGTCCTACATAATTCAACATGCACTCTGATGGGGATGCTAAACATATGGCAGGAATGAGGTTGGGCCAAAGTAGGATGGAGGTTATTCACTTTACCACCATCGGATGTACCATACTTATTTCAGTCAATACAGAAAAACTTGCAACGATCTGACTGGAATTCATAATGAAGAGCATCCATTTTATTTTGCCAGGTGCTCTCGTTAACACTCTGAGCATGTTGCATACATCAAACACAATCTATATTGTGGGTGAAACCCCCTTTTTTTAGCACAATTGCTTGAATTTAATGAATAAATATACTGGCTATCTTTACCCTGAAACTGTAGCCACTTCCAGAATGCAGAGAAACGGCTCATCTTCGAACACAAGTTTAGTTAATCAGTCCCTCCAAGATTCTGTGATCGCATATTTCAATGCAAAATCAACCAATCAGCGCATATTATGCGAGAGCTCGCAATTTTAACCAATCACCACACCTTTAGTGCATAAAAGGGTCCAATAAAAAGCGGGTTCGTAATTATGACTAATTACTGCACTGTTACTGTGGAAAGTTTTTTCTCCCTGGCCTGTCAGCGTATTCAAGTGCGAAAATGATGGGTGATTGTTGATGGCTGACAGGCAGTACAATGAACAGAAATCAATCTCATTTGCCATCAAATATAACAGCTAAAGACCGTGCAAAACAATGAATAAATGTTTTTGGAAACAAGAGAAAGTCGACAATCAACAGTCACTTCGAATCAGCAAAGCATATGAGAATGTCAGAACAGTTCCCACAGCAGCGGCAGATCACCATGACTGAAGTGGTATCAGGGAAGACTGTGGCAAGTGCTGAAAGAATCAACTTGAGTGGTGTTTTACTCAAACTTTTACTCCAGAACCTTGGCTTTAGTAGGGTGGTCGACACACTGCTCTCCCCAGTCTGTCTATGGAGAGCGCTGCTCAAAGCACTGAGTGCAATTTGTCGGTTTTGCCGTTTTAAACTCTCTGTAAAACTTAATACGAATCACGAATAATCTTTCAGGATTTAAAAAAAGTGATTGATCAGCTTTGCATCTATTTGGGGGGGGGTTTCTGAGAGAGAGTGTGAGTGGGAATGGGATGTGCATCTCATGTTGATAGCAAGCCCAAAGCCTGATGGAGAGGAGAGGTGTGAATGTGTGATTATGACAGCTGTTTGTTCAGAAAAATAAACAAAAGTGAGCACTTTAGATGTTTCTAATCATTTTTGTATAATGTATTCTGCTTAAAATCAGCCTAAAACTGAACACATATGACTTTATATAGCTTTATATGAAAGTAACGTGAAAAAAACCATCGCAAAATAAATGTGTCACATAATTTCAGAAAAGCTGCCGCAAAATGAAGCATTTTTGGCAGCAGATATCACAATTATTTTTAGCTAAATCCTGGAGGGACTGGTTAATAATCTGTGCCAGACAACCTGCAGAATATTCACACAAGTGGAACAATGTGATTACTCTGACACCGGCAGGGCCCTAGCTAGCATTTGTGCTCTGTGAGGTTTTATTGGAGTCTCAAAGCCAGGTCTGCATCCAGATAACATTTGAGACCCGTTTCAAGAAGCTAGGCCAGGGGTGGGCATCTCCAGTCCTCAAGGGCCTAGCAGACACATCTGATTAATCAAATTGCATTCTAAACTGAAGATCATGATTAGGTGTGTTAGCTGGGGCTGGGGGCAAAACAGTGACACCAATCAGGAGGACTGGAATTGCCCACCCCTGAGCTAGGCATATGTCGCACGTCACTACTTCACATGATAGCTTTTGTGAAAAGTCGTTTTTTTTTTAATCAAAATGTGTTTTTTTTGTTGCCTGAAATGCCTTCTGGAACATGTGAACTTTCATGTGCCTTAATAATAAACGTGTGTTCCATCTGTAAATACGCATACACCTGCTAAATTACCAGTCTAGTTGGTTTAGCCACAGAAAAAGACAGGAAGTTTCCCGCTGGCCATGATTTCCTGAGATAATGGATGGGCTAAACATCCCGAGAGATGAGTTAGCCATTTTGGGATAGGGGGCAGCATTTTCACATTTGGATGAATAGCGTGCCCAGAGTGAACTGCCTCCTACTCTGTCCCAGATGCTAATATATGCATATTATTATTAGTATTGGATAGAAAACACTCTGAAGTTTCTAAAACCATTTGAATGATGTCTGTGAATATAACAGAACTCATATGGCAGGCGAAAACCTGAGAAAAATCCAACCAGGAAGTGGGATATCTGAGGTTTGTAGTTTTTCAAAGCTTGGCCAGTGTCTATGGAGTCAAGTTGCACTTCCTACGGCTTCCACTAGATGTCAACCGTCTTTAGAAACTTGAATGAGGATTCTACTATAAAGGAGGGGCTCATGAGACCTGTTTGAGTCAGTGGTCTGGGAGAGTGTCTCAGGCTCGTGACGCGCGCTCCCGACAGAGTTAGCTCTTGTTCCAGTGCTTTTCTTCAGACAGGAATTATCCGGTTGGAAGCTTATTGATGTTTTATGTTAAAAACATCCTAAAGATTGATTCCATACATCGTTTGACTTGTTTCTACGACCTGTAATGGAACTTTTCGAGTTTGTCTGGACGAAGTGCTCGCGCCTCATGAAGATGGATTACTGGGCTGAACACGCTAAGAACCAGTGGCTATTTGGACCTAAATGATGAAATTTATGGAACTTTATGGAACAAATCAGTCATTTATTGTCGAACTGGGATTCCTTCCTGGGAGTGCCTTCTGATGAAGATCATCAAAGGTAAGTGAATATTTATAGTGTTATTTCTAACTTCTGTTGACTCCAAAATGGCGGATATTTCTCTGGCTGGATTGGGCTCTGAGCGCCGTTCTCAGATTATGCTTTTTCCGTAAAGTTTTTTTGAAATCTGACACAGCGCTGGCATTATGGAGAAGTCTATCTTTAATTCAGTGAATAACACTTGTATCTTTTATCAATGTTTATTATGAGTATTTCTGCAAAATCACCGGATGTTTAGGAATTAAAACATTACTGCACGTATCGCGTCAATGTAAACTTAGATTTTTGGAAATAAATATGCACATTATCGAACAAAACATATATGTACTGTGTAACATGATGTCCTATGAGTGTCATCTGATGAAGATCATCAAAGGTTAGTGATTAATTTGATCTATATTTCTGCTTTTTGTGACTCCTATCTTTGGCTGGAAAAATGGCTGTGTGTTTGTTTTACTTGGCTATGACCTAACATAATCATATGTTATGCTTTCGCTGTAAAGCATTTTTGAAATCGGACACGATGGGTAGATTAACAAGATGTTTATCTTTCATTTGCTGTATTGGACTTGTTATTGTGTGAAAGTTACGTATTTCAGAAAAATATTTTGAATTTCGCGTGCTGCCTTTTCAGCGGAATGTTGTAAGAGGGTTCCGCTAGCAGAAAGCCTGCGCTAGAAAGGTTAGGATTGGTCTGCAGCACGCTTCTGTCTATAATATGAGTTTCTCAGTATGTGTAGATAATCCTTGCTACCGCGGCTTTTTTGAAAGATATAACGTTAGCCATGGATCTGAAAACATTTCTGCCCAGAATATAGCAGGCGCTATCGACAACGATCAGTGGGGGAAAAAGTTGTGATGGAATACTTTTCCACACAAGGTCAGTGTGAACTGGAGTAAACGGACACAACAATGAGCCAAACAAGCTGTAGCTAGCTACAAACCAAATGGAAAAGACACGCTGCCGTGAAGCGTTCCTCCATGTATACGAGTAAGAGTCTAGCTACATTTTAAAATATTATTCAAATATTTGTCAAGAAGTCGTTTTCATTGCAAGTTAAAGCGTACTGTTAGCTAGCTAGCGAACATTGGCTTTCTGGCTAACGTTATGTGTATTATCTGTGTAGAATATTATTTGTGTCTCAGAAAACCATTTGCATTGCTAGTTGTAGCCTAATGTTAGCTAGCAAAAGACTCGCAAGAGAATGATTACATGACCAATCAAACAAGCCAGTTGTGTCTGGGGTTGATTACAGACATCTATTGTATTTCATGAATGTGTACATGTCTACAAAATAGTGACCCATCCACTTAGCTAGATGTGGCTGGGGGGGGGGGGGGGGTTATAGCATGTTTTTCACATGACCCATCAATTTATACAAGTGTCTGGGTAAGCATTTTCTAGTAATTATAAAATATGAATACAATATTTTTATCTGGACACTTTAAAAGTCAGATTTGGATATAGGCGAAGGACTAGATGAAGTGTAATTTACCTGGAGTTGTTCCTTATTGTAAAGAGATTGGTGCGGCTAAGGCTTAAGAGGGTGTGAACGATGCTGAATAGGTGTAGACAAAGAGCTCTCCAGTAGCTGTACCAAAATATTCAAGGGGCTTTTTTCTCAAAAGTGGGGATAAGTGTTAATCAACTTTCAAAGCTGAATTACTTTCCCATTGTTCTTCAACTGCAGTGTATTATATACCATTTTGTAGCTCTGAGTCTCTACTCTCTTATCCAATGTAAAAAACACTGTTTCAAAAGTTGCTACATAAGACCAAATCGAGACAGCGGGTCACATTTGTGCTCTGTGAGGTTTATTTATTGGACTTCAAAAGTCATTATCTTCCAGCGTTAATGGGATTTCTGGGGGAAAACAGAGACAGGAGTAGAGAATCCCTCTTTTGGGGTTGTTTTTCAAGAAAAACATAGAACTCTTCTAGGTTGAAAGGTAGTGCCCAGATTCTTGGTGATGTTTTAAATAGAAAATGGTTATAAACATTTTATAGACCAAACACTTGAAATGACAACTGAGTGATAGAGCTCCTATCAAATAACAGACTCAGAAGAGATTAAACAATTCTTAATATTTCATGTTCTATCATACAAGTCCCCATAAACTCCCTCAAACGGCGGGATTAAACAAAGACATTCCTGTTTCAAATGCAAAGTGTGCCAAGGCACTAATCAAAGGGCACTGTGTCACGCCTGTGAAATTGACAATGTGTTGTGCTTATTACAGACCCGGAACAGGAGGGGATAAATGCTCTCCAACCGGCAGGGCTGATTTACACAGAAAACAGGCTGGTGGAGCTGTATGACTAATCTGCTTCAACAATCACGCTAGTTTCTGCTATATTATACATTCAACAGTTACTGGGGTTACTGCAGACTAGTTCTACCACTAGGACTTAAAGGACTGTGTACTCTACAGTCATTTGGTAATTTACAAATGAAATAAAAAATACATTGTCATAATGCGCCGAATACAACAAGTTTAGACCTTACTGTGCAATGCTAACTTACAAGCCCTAACCAACAATGCAGTTGCAAGAAAAATAAGTGTTAAGTAAAAAAATAGATAAATAAAAATAAATAGTAGCGAGGCTATATGGATCTATTGAGCAAGGCAGTTAACCCACTGTTCCCTGTGCGCCAAAGACGTGGATGTCGATTAAGGCAGCCCCCGCACTTTTCTAATTCAGAGGGGTTGGGTTAAATACTGAAGACACATTTCAGTTGAAGGCATTCAGTTGTACAACTGACTAGGTATCTCCCTTTCCATTTCCCTATATACAGGTACAGAGTCAATGTGCGGGGGGGCACAGGTTAGTTGAGGTACTTGAGATATTATGTGCATGTAGGTAGAGTTAAAGTGACTACAATCATCTCCTTTGTCTTTATCACGTTGAGAGAGAGGTTGTTATCCTGGAGCCACATGGCCAGGTCTCTCCTCCCTATAAGCTGTCTCATCATTGTCGGTGATCAGGCCTACCGCTTCTTAAGACAGAGAGTGCATCCAACCCAGAAGCCAGCCACACCAATGTGTCGGAGGAAACACCATGCACCTGGCAACCTTGGTTAGCGCGCACTGTGCCCAGCCCGCCACAGATGCGCAATGAGACAAGGATACCCCTCCCTAACCCGGACGACGCTATGCCAGTTGTGCGTCGCCCCATGGACCTCCCAGTCGTGGCCGGCTACGACAGAGCCTGGGCGCGAACCCAGAGTCTTTGGTGGCACAGCTGGCGCTGCAGTACAGCGCCCTTAACCACTGCGCCACCCGGGATGCCCTGGTGTTGGAGTCTTGCCTGGCCATGCAGTCATGGGTGAACAGGGAGTACAGGAGGGGACTGAGAATGCACCCTTGAGGGGCCCCTGTGGTGAAGATCAGCGTAGCAGATGTGATGTTACCTAGAGTTTCTGGGATAATGGTGTTGATGTGCCATGACCAGCCTTTCAAAGCATTTCATGGCCAAAGACGTGAATGCTACGGGTCGGTAGTCATTTTGGCAGGTTACCTTAGTGTTCTTGGGCACAGGGACTATGCTGGTCTGCTTGAAACATGTTGGTATTGCAGAATCAGTCAGGGACATGTTGAAAATTCCAGTGAAGACACTTGCCAGTTGGTCATCGGATGCTCGGAGTACACATCCTGGTAATCCGTCTGGCCCTGTGGCCTTGTGAACGTTGACCTGTTTAAAGGTCTTACTCACATCGGCTACGGAGAGCGTGATCGCACGGTCGTCCGGAACAGCTGATGCTCTTATGCATGCTTCAGTGTTGCTTGCCTCGAAGTGAGTATAGAAGTAATTAAGCTCATCTAGTAGGCTCGTGTCACTAGTCTGTAAAAGATTGCAAGCCCTACCACATCCGACGAGTGTCAGAGCCAGTGTAGTATGATTCAATCTGCTTTGCCTGTTTGATGGTTCGTCGGAGGGCATAGCGGGATATCTTATAAGCGTCTGGTTTAGAGTCCCGCTCCTTGAAAGCGGCAGCTCTACCCTTTAGCTCAGAGCGGATCTTACCTGTAATCTATGGCTTCTGGTTGGTGTATGTACGTATGGTCACTGTGGGGACGAAGTCATCGATGCATTTATTGATGAAGCCAGTGACTGATGTGGTGTACTCCTCAAGCCATTGGAAGAATCCCGGAACATATTCCAGTCTGTGCTAGCAAAACAGTCCTGTAGCTTAGCATCTGCGTCATCTGACTACTTCTTTATTGACCGAGTCACTGGTGCTTCCTGCTTTAGTTTTTGCTTGTAAGCAGGAATCAGGAGGATAGAATTATGGTCAGATTTGCGAACTAGAGGGTGAGGGAGAGCTTTGTACGCATCTCTGTGTGTAGAGTGAAGGTTGTCTAGAGTTTTTTTCCTCTGGTTGCACATTTAACATGCTGGTAGAAATGAGGTAAAACGGATTTAAGTTTCCCTGCATTAAAGTCCCCGGCCATGAGGAGCGCCACCTCTGGATGAGCGTTTTCTCTTTTTGCTTATGGCCTTATACATCTCATTGAGTGCAGACATCGGTCTGTGCTGGGAAATAGACAGCTACGAAAAATATAGATGAAAACTCTCTTGGTAAATAGTGTGGTCTACAGCTTATCATGAGATACTCTACCTCAGGCGAGCAAAACCTTGAGACTTCATTAATATTAGATTTTGTGCACCAGCTGTTGTTTACAAATATACATAGACCACCACCCATTGTCTTACCGGAGGCAGCTGTTCTATCATGCTGATGTAGCGTAAACCCTGCCAGCTGTATTTTATCTGTGCCGTTGTTCAGCCACGACTCTGGGAAAAATAAGCTATTACAGTTTTTAATGTCCTGTTGGTAGGATATTCGTGATCGTAGCTAATCTATTTTGTTATCCAATGATTGTACGTTGGCTAATAGGACTGATGGTATAGGCAGATTACCTGCCTGAAGTAAATATTTTGCGGGCCCGACTCGTTAAAGAAAAAAATCTTTGTCCAGTATGAGTTGAGTAATCGCTGTCCTGATATCCAGAAGCTCTTTTCAGCCATAAGAGACTGTGGCAGAAACATTGTGTACAAAATAAGTTACAAATAACGCGAAAAAACACACACAATAGCACAATTTGTTAAGAGCCCGTAAAACGGCAGCCATCTCCTACTGTAGACCCTTAATAGTATCTGATGCACTGGTTATTATGAAAAGTCTGTCTAAGGTTTTAATAAGGGTTTTCATTATTACAAATGAAATAAACCTTCAAGATGATTGATCTCAAAGTAAAGAGAAGCTTTACAGTGCATTCGGAAAGTATTTAGACCCCTTTACATTTTCCACATGTTGTTACGTTACAGGTTTATTCTAAAAGGTATTAAATAAAATATATGAAAGGTATTACATTTTGTTCGTAGAGCCATTCTAAAATGGATTCAATTGTCCGTAGAGCTCCGAGACAGGATTGTCTTGAGGCACAGACCTGGGGAAGGGTACCAAATCATTTCTGCAGCATTGAAGGTGCCCAGGAACACAGTGGCCTCCACCATTCTTAAATGTAATACATTTGGAAACACCAAGATCTTCCTAGAGCTTGCCGCCCAGCCAAACTGAGCAATCGGGTGAGAAGGGCCAAGAACCCGATGGTCACTCTGACAGAGCTCCAGAGTTCCTCTGTGGAGATGGGACAACCTTCCAAAAGGACAACCATCTCTGCAGCACTCCACCAATCAGGTCATTATGGTAAAGTGACCAGATGGAAGCCACTCCTCAGTAAAAGACACATGACAGGCTGCTTGGAGTTAGCCAAAAGGTACCTAAAGGACTCTCATTCCAAGAGAAACAAGATTCTCTGGTCTGATGAAATCAAGATTGAACTCTTTGGCCTGAATGTGAAGCGTCACGTCTGGAGGAAACCAGTCACCATACCTACGGTGAAACATGGCTCAGGACCTCAGACTGAGGCAAAGCTTCACATTCCAACAGAGCTTGAGAGTATCTGCAGAGAAGTGTGGGAGAAACTCCCCAAATACAGATGTGCCAAGCGTGTAGCGTCATACTCAAGAAGACTCGGGGCTGTAATCGCTGCTGTCGTGTCTTTGGCTATGCAGGATTAAGTGATATGACATGCTATTCTATAAAATAATTTCTCTGTAATTAATATTACCTGATTGAGCTAATCATGTAAATGTGATTAACTAGAGAGTCGGGGCACCACAAAATAATATTTATAGAGCTGTTATCTTTCGAATAAACTCTTAATAAAGACCTAGCGGGAAGATTGAGGAAATAAGTGCGAAGCTGTGCTATCATAAATACAATATCTTATGCATTCTAAATTACCGCCCATTTGGAAAAGGAAAATGCAATAAATATTTACTCTGAGCTGCGCTTCAGTAGGTTGGTGGTAGATGGAAGGCCGTGTTGCCAAACCGAGTCCTTTGTCCTTTGAAGAATGTCTCTGCTGGTAAATTGGATACGTTGTAGTAACGTCGTTGTGTGGTAGACGGAATACTCTGTCTGTTCCTTCCTAACCTGCGTTTGCAGCTGCTGTTGCTAACTCAACGGCTAGGAGGTATCACTTCTGTAGTGAATAAGAGTTCAAAGTTCATACCATTCGCAACCAAAGCTCACGCTGATGTTGGCTTCGTTCTGTAGTTATTATCTGAACCATTCTGACATCGGACCGTCGTCCTCACATCCTCGGAACAGGAGGTTACATTGTCGTCAATGCTTTATATGGGAAGGGAGAGAAGGGCGAGTTTGAAAAGTTTTATAGCCCATGTCCCTTCACAGGGGCGGGCCACTGATTGAGCATAGCCCTAACCTTATGAAAACCCAAATCTCACATTTCATCCCATCACGAATAATTTCATATTCAAACATTTAAATTTAACAACAATTCCATGTGAATCCGATAACTCTGATGTGTAGACTTTCCACTGTAGAGTTTATGTCATCTTATCATTGACGCGAATGTCTCAGATGACAACCGAACTGACATCATGTTCATTAAGCACCACCGCATATGTTCAATTGGTCGGATTACCAGAATATAGTTAATTTCCTCCCACCTTCTGATGTTCCCAGAATCTCTATCTTAACCAAGGTGTTTGCAAATGTAACATCAGTAGGGTAGAGAGAGGAAAAAGGGGGGAAGAGGTGTTTATGACTGTCATAAACCTACCCCCAGGCCAACGTCATGACACTGCCGAAGGTGCTTCAACAAAGTAAAGGTTCTGAATAAGTATGTAAATGTACATTTTGCTAAATGATGAAAAAAACAATCCTTTTTTCTAAGGCTGTAACGTATTAAAATGTGGAAAGAGTGAAGGAGTCTTAATGCTTTCCGAATGCACTGTACATTAATGAAGGCATATCTCATATTGATTAATCGTACAGATTGTGAACACATGTAGAAAAACGTCAATGCCCTAGCCCAAGTGCCAACTGTTCAAAACATGTTCACTCATACGAAGGTACGTTGTATTAGACAGAAGAAACAAACTGGCAATCCTTTAATAAACCGTGGTTTCACTGTTCAACTGTCAAATAAATGGTCCCTCTCTTCCAGCCATCCCACCAATCACATCCTATTGAGAGAGAAGAGACACACAAGTCATCTTATAGTGAGGCAGGTCACACACACACACGTCTGTATCTTGGAGCCCCACAATAGCCGACCAAAATCTTTGCAACGGTCTGACATCACTTAGTAGTGTCCATTACAGGAATCTATCTATCACCTCCACTTTTTGTACTTGGCTCCATTTTGGCTAGCTGAAATGTATGCTTGACTGTGAGGCTATTCTGTATTACAGGTTCTAGAGGGCCTTGTAGGAATCAAGTCACAAGAAGAATGTCACCTGTGCATCAGCAGTCATTATATCACAAGCTCTTCTATTTTGAGGACCAGCTCACTGTCATAGCCATTACCAGTGACTATTATGAAGGATACAGTGGCTTTGGAACCACCGTGAATCTCAATATAGCAGAGAGATTGTGAGTTTTCTGGA
This sequence comes from Oncorhynchus nerka, assembly GCF_034236695.1. Lineage (NCBI taxonomy): Eukaryota > Metazoa > Chordata > Actinopteri > Salmoniformes > Salmonidae > Oncorhynchus > Oncorhynchus nerka. Next base: position 45,317,891 of record NC_088406.1, read on the forward strand.
TATGAAATATTCCACGTACCCTTGAGCAAAAGACCACATATTGGTATCATAAACTCCATCATGTGCATCTTCCTTTGGAGCGTTTTATTAATCATTCTCATGGATGAACTCCTCTAACTATGAGATTTTATATCTACTGCTGGGCATGAGCCGTAAGGCATGTTAATAATGGAAGGGTATTGATTGGTACTGTGAGGGAGTGTAACTGGTTTGGCATCAGCCATGTTTCCTGTTGGAAAAAGGCAATCATGGTGGATTTAGGGGAGTTTTCTGTCCAAACACTAATGTTCCTCTCTGGGTGGAAGGGAGCAGTGAAACATGACACTACATGATGACTCTGGGAGAACAGAGAGCATGTCTAGTGTGACCAGCTCTATTCTGCTTCTGGTGATGGCCAGATAACAAAGCATGACATTAACCTTTTCCTGACACACTAGACTTTTTATCTCATACGTTTTGTTCTGTATACCTTTACCCTTATCTCTCTCTTTTCAACTTCAAGTGTACCTTGGATTTGGAGGTGTCAGACGACATCTGCGTTTCCCTTAGATCTCCATCGATACAAAAAGCTGTGAGCGTCTCTTCTTTAGAAGCGCTCTTGATTGACAGATTGTTGACCCACTTTTCCCATGGGAAGCTCAGCATGCAAAGGTGGATGTGGCAGACATAACAAGCATAGCCTAATTTAAAAAATCTGCTTCACAGATCTGAGATTAAGCCTTGGCTGTCTTTGGGCAAAGAGATAATGTGTACTTTCACACTTTAACTGATAATCTGATTCAACACGGCTCTAAATTCTACCCAAACATCAAACTTTATTTGCCTTTGTTGGCGAGATTAATGGATTTTTATCTCTTACCGATATATAGGGCCTTGGAAAGCTATTCTCTTCAATAGAGAAAAAAATCATGTTTGTATCATCCCATCTCCAAGGCTTTTTGATCTAATCCTCCTGCCAATTGCAAACAAAATATAATAGTTTTTCTCATAGTGAAAAAAATGTGACACTCACACAGTAATAATGTTGTTGTCATTCCCTGTCTGTCATGTCAAGAATTCCTCTACTCATTGAAGTCACTTACCAGAGGAGTTCAGTGTTCCCTTCTCTGAATCTGTCTGGCTAATATTATAGAATATTTTATTACAAAGCCCTTGTAGAGGCTGTTCCTTACATCTGAAGACAACAATGGAAGTACTTTCAGAGGGCTGTCTAAACTAGTAGCTATTGAGGAAAAGCAGATAAGGTGCGTCCGTCATTGGAGCCGGGCTGACCCAGAGCTGCCGTTTTTCTCTCTGCTCTCTAGGCCTAGCAGTTCTGGCTTTGTGACAGCTCTCCTCTCCTTCTGCCATGATAAGCCAGAGTGCCATGAGATCCTCCTCAGCCCTGTGTGATAAACAAGTCCTCAGAGAGCCCTAGTCTGGGCCCCAGTCATTCTACATTCAGTCTAATGTCTATTTGATGAGATACCACCATACTGCAACCCATACAGGCTGAGTATGGAGTGCAGCAGGGGTGTCCACTGTGGCTAGATAAGATAATATACCACGACCAGATTATGAATGATAACTGTAGCTGTACGAGCATGAATGATATCATATCAGCAGACAGTAATGCTTCAAAAGGCCTACATCATTCCTTGAACAGGGTGTAGGGTTGGATTCGCACAATCATACCCCTTAAAACATGTAAATACTGTAAGGCAGTCATTGCTACACGTGACAGGAATGAATATTAATCCATCCCATATTAAATACTAACAAGCCTTAAGTGTCTGTACTTCCATGTTTTCTCATTCTATCGCATATGAAAGATAAACTGAGACCCCAAGTGGAACTCGGGGACTTCAGTTGGGTTTTAGCTGTAAATGTTTCAGATAGAACGTCTGGAAAGTGCAGCTGAATGTAGCTGGTTGTCATAACAACACCTCTGTCCCTGCAGTTCCCTTAGATCTTAATCAATAAAACGTCACAATAAGGTGCTGAGTATTCGATTTGCCAGCTGGGAGGCAAGGAGACCCGCAGCTCCGCAAAAACCATTGACAACTGCGTGCCCTTTTCAAGGGATTGTTAAATAAATTTAAACGATTTGGTTGAAATATCATTACCTCTCGAAGAGCATAGAGGGCTTGTAGTTGCGTCACAAATCACCTAGCAATCGCATCAGGTGCCATGTTGGAAGACCAGTCACTCTGGTGAAAGTCCTCCAATCGTCCACACGGTTGGCTGCGTTATGCTACCACCGGAAACTGAGGCAGTGGGAGAACCTATTCAAGTAAGTAAATATATTTAGAAAATTATCAAAATTAATATATTATTAGCTAGCTAGCTTGCTACAGAAACTTAGTGTGCAAGCTAACTCAAATGAGCTGCTAATGTAATGTTCGCGAGTTAGATAGCTAGCTAGTTATCCTGATGTATTTATCTTTGTAACTCTAAATTCATTTGTAGCTAACTAGGAGCAATGGAACAGGGTGAAAGGATTAGCTAGCACTTCCAGCTGTCAGAGAAGGGAAAGCAGCCTACTCTGGATAGGGCAGGGACATTTGTCGGAGAACATTTTGAAAAGAGTCTCCAGTTCCAGTCCCTAGCGACAAAAACTGAGGACAGGGACATATAGCAATATAATATGCAGTGTTGTTATAGCCTAGTGGTTAGCGCATTAGGTCAGTAACCGAAAGGTTGCTAGATCAAATCCCTGAGCTGATAAGGTACAAATCTGTCGTTCTGCCCCTGAACAAGGCAGTTAACTGTTCCTAGGCTGTCATTGTAATTAAGAATTTGTTTTTAACTAACTTGCCTGGTTAAATAAAAATTGAGCGTGATGTTTTCTGTCCTCAGATACAGAGAGCTGTGAAACCCTGTCTGCAGATGAAGAGGTCCCAAGAGAATAAGGGATACCATGGATTATATGTGTACCTATGTTAGCAAATGTTGTAAACATAACAACAGTTTAAAATTCACACAATGTATAAACCTATTACAACTGGAGCAGACCAACCCTGCTGGGTGTGCACACTTTTGTTCCAACCCAGCACTAACACACCTGATTCAATGTATCGAAACGAATTACTTAATAGTCAAGTGCACTATTGCTGTGCTGGAACAGAATTCTGCTCACCCAGTAGATCAGGGATCAGTGGAATGAGGTTGGCCAGCTCTGGGATTGACTTTTTTGTTCTCCTGAAATTCTGCTTTAGTAACTACAGCCTACTTGTTTCTAAAATGTCAAAACTTTCCTTGAGTTAGCTTACATGTACACCTTGAAATGATATGAAATAGTGTTGATTGTTAACTTGACTATTATTCAAGATGAACTAGTCATGATGTTGATTAATCACAGATCACAATCCTGCAATAAAAAGGAGAAGGGAATCTGTCTCTTATTTGTCTGTGTTTCTGTGTTGTATTCTCCAATGAACATTACCTTTTTGTTCAGTCATAAGTTCTACAATTAGTTTTATTTGATTGTCACACTTTTTTTCAGGATATCAGCCATGTGAACCCATTTTGCAGCTGATAATGGCATGAAACGCCAATGCAGCCATAGGCCTACAGCAGTGGTTCCCAACTCCAGTCCTTGAGTACCCCCAACAGCACACATTTTTGTTATAGCCCCGGGCAAACACAACTGATTAGTTAACAAGTTGAATCAGGTGCGTTTGTCCAGGGCTATAATAAAACTGTACTGTTGGGGGTATTTGAGGACTGGATTTGGGAACCACTGGCCTACAGTATGATGGCACTAGCCTTATGGGCATTTGCAATGCACCCCTTGATATTGTGCATCTGATGCAGAGAAAAGCTTAACTCGTACATTGTTTACATACTGTTCAGCTATTTGTTCTCCCCCCAAAAATGATACCAGTAGACAATGTATATAAGGCTAATCATTATACTCGATTTTGCACATGCCTTTTTTATCAGATGGGATTTAAGCAACTAAACCAGCATTTCTAATCGATGGTTCTTGTAATGAGGTGGTAATAGGCCTTATATTTCTCAGAGGAATGAACAATAGAACAGAACAGTTTACTCAGTTCATGACCTGCACATCATAATGATAGGGGTGGTGGTAGCACAACTGCCTTCCCAGGCTTTAGCAATTATATTAGCTATTCTATTTGTGGAATTGTTATGTGCTGAAAATCCAAGGAAATCAGACAGAAGTTTACAGAGGAGCATTGAAATATTCAATCCACTGCATGACCAATAATAACCAATGCATGGTGGGTTTGCCATGTTCTACTTATACAGATGTGGTTCTCTGTAGCTCAGTCGGTAGAGCATGGTGCTTGTAACACCAGGATGGTGGGTTTGATTCCCAGGACCACCAGTACGTAAAATGTATACACACATGACTGTAAGTCACTTTGGGAAAAAATGTCTGGTAAATGGCATATAATGTTGTTATAATACAGACAAATGTACAGGCCCTCATTGACCGTTGGTTAACACACTGAGTAACATTGAGAGGGCTTAATTGAATTTGCATTTGCTTAATAGGAGAGGAGATTGAGGTGGAAGATACTTCAACACGTTCAATTCTAAGAAGAAGAATAGGCAAAGTGTTTAAATCACAAGATGAACACGATCCTCAGGGGTACAGATAAGACTAGCGGCAGTCCATCTCTAACTGCTTATCTATGTTAGTCAGCCGGAACGCTTCCCTGCTACAGCCACAACGCATCACAGGGACTACAACCCAACAGCTGCTACAGCTCAACAGGGTGAGCTATGGGGCCATTGATCCTACTCTAGGGCCATAGCGCACACACACAGGAGTCTCAAAGAACAGTGAGTGGGCTATAAGGCCATCAAACACCAGCACATGAAAACAGAAGTGCAGTTAATTCATTCAAAGACTCAATCATGGACACTTACTGACAGTTGTGGCTGCTTTGTGTGATGTATTGTTGTCTCTACTTTCTTGCTGTGTGTGCTGTTGTCTGTGCCCAATAATGTTTGTACCATGTCTTGTGCTGCTACTATGTTGTGTTGCTTCCATGCTGTGTTGTCGCCTTGCTATTTTGTTGTCTTAGGTTTCTCTTAATGTATTGTTGTGTTGTCTCTCTTGTTGTGATGTGTGTTTTGTCCTATAGTTATATTGTATTTATTTAAATCCCAGACCCTATTCCCCGCAGGAGGCCTTTTGGTAGGCCGCCATTGTAAATAAGAATGTGTTCTTAACTGACTTGCCTAGTTAAATAAAGGTTCCATATATTTTTTTATTTTACTTAATTCTACTAGAGGGTAATAAAAAGAGCATACAACCGATGAACAACTGGGGCATCATATACACAAACACAAGTGAAACTACACCTGATGTGGGCCTACATCCCTCACATCCTCCCTGCTGCTATCGGCATAAGCATATCTCTGCAGGCAAACACAAATAAATGGCAAGAAACTTATTGAGGAAGGAATAATGCTAATCAAGTTGAGGTGTTTTGTGTTGGTGTGTGACAGCACAGAGGAGGAATAATGCTGTGATTACATCTGCTCTCCAACCCAGCTGATGGCAGATACACAGGTACAACTGTAGCCACAGGCAACGCACACAGGAAAGAGTGACTCTTAACAGAGAGGAGCATTCAAATCAGGAAGCGTGTCTCAGCAAGGATGTTACGACCGACAGTAACTCACTATCAACGTTCACCTTTTGATGGATAGGAAGCCATTGAGAGTTTTAAAGAGGCTTCCGTCCCTAAACGACAGCAAAGCCATTCCTCACTGTCTTCTCCTTGAAGGTTTTTAGCAGCACTGACTTACCTGAAAGAAAAGACAAAGAAAAGGAAGTGGAATTAAGTGGTGAAGATTACAGAGTCATACATTATTAGTGTGATTTGAACCAAATTGTTCAACATCATGTTTTCCATTTATTTTAGACAGGTGAACAATATGAGAGATGCATTAACTCTGCACCTGTCCATAAACTGTCTAATTACTTTTGACAAATTCTCTCTCACTTCTCTCGATTTCACATTCCACAAGTTGGTAGTGAAAGGTGACACATACAGTACAGTATATGTCCTTGACAACAGCTCTCCATTTGTGGCATAATTAGTTTCAGATATCACTGTTGAACGTCTATAAAGCTATATTCCCTCAGAGAACATCAATTATCTGTCAAATCACCTTCTGGCCTTGAGTGCAATAAAACATATTTTTGATTATTATTGCAAAAAGCAATAAGGATCTCAAAACTGAGTTGACATCCTATTTGAAGAGGAAATGTATCCAGGCTGGTGTATGACAGTTCAAATACAGCTAAGAAGACAAGTCTGCTGTTTAGGACACTATAAAAGGTATATTTTAGTAACTTTTATGTTTTTCCTAGGACACTTGAGGTGAAAACGCGTTGGCATATTAAACTTGATTTGAATCTTGTCAGATATGACATAATGTCAGACACTTCCTATTATACCTCATAGAAAGAGCAGACTGAGCATTCATTTCATAGTTCATATTCCAAATCGCCTTTCTCTACAGGGTGAGGCATACTTTGTCAGTTTAGAGACAGACCCATTAGCTTCCTTGGGAGGCCACATGCACTGTTAATCAAAATGTCATCGGCCCATACATTCTCTTTTATATACCTATGTATCACGCAGGTGAAAGGACTGTATTTGTCATTTTGCCAAACCTGATAATAGAAGAACGATGCTAAGCGTCAAGTCCGACAACGTCAAAATACATGAAATGACTTCGTAAAAACAATGGTTCTAATGAATCCTACGAGTTAAAAAGTCATCCTAACCTGAATCCTATTCATGTTTAGAATCTACAATTTTACTCAGTAATTGACCAGAATTCAGGCAGAGCTCAGTTTGCCAGACATAACTAAAATGTAATGTAAATGTATGTACAAATCTGTTTTGAAAATAATAGTTTCCATCAGATTCATTTAACAAAGAGATCCATTGGGTGCTATGTTGAGCTTAAGAGCAAGTACGGACAGCTCGGTACCACATTTGATTGAAGGGGTACATGAAGATATTAGCCAGAGAAACTACAGTTTCAGCAGAACATTACTTCTGCCAGTCATAAACGGTCAGTGCTGCCACATAAAAAGAGGCTAGTAGTCCATTTGCATTTAGAGTGAAGCTCTGGCAACGTTTCGTTGGCCAACAAAACTCCTGACTTCTTTGACTAAGGGGTCGTGCATCAGTCCAGTTTCGGTGGAGTGACATGAGGTCAGCATCGTAAAACTAAATTTCTGTCAAGCACGTCAACAGAACTGCCATGGATGAAAGAATGTTCACCTCCTGCTCTCAAAGGTAATTACACATACTTAATGGCTAAATCTTGAAAAGGTGAACGTTTTTTCAGCGAGAGCGAGACAGGGTTAAGAGAGGTTGAGTGACACATCTCTGACAACTGTATGCATCAGTTTGAAAAAAAATGAAAAACAAGGTATTTTTTGTTGTTGTGTGAGTTATTCAGTCCAGTCTTTATACATCATGGTACTCAAATGGATAACTCCCAAAATAGCTGTAATTTGTGTAAATCTGTTGCTATAATGAATCATATTGAACATGGGTTGGAACCAGTTCAGGGAACAGAACCAAAAACCGGGAAAATAACTAATCAAAACCAGGACCGAATGTGATCTATACTACTCTGGAACAGAACAGTTATTTTAAAGGCAAAGCCCTCAATATCATTCCAGTGTCTGCCTGCCAGCTGACAATCTTTGCCAATGTGTGTGCATGTAGGCTACCTGCCCCTCCCCTTCCGAAGCGTAGTCTTCTAGCCTACTGCTGACGTTAATTAGGGAGAGAGATTTTTAATGGATAAATGGATTAACTTTCTAAACGCTAGTTGAGGATAATATAGTTGTCACGTTTCACATTGGCTATATTAACTACAAAAATGTAAAACATTTTTATTTTTCATTCTGGTTCTGCTCTGCACACACAAGCTTGTTAGCTCGCAAGCTAGCTAGCTATTTTTGGTCCAACAATAAACCAACTCTCCGAAGTTCAAAAACATTAAAATTGCCTCTATTGAAGCCCGTCCTACGTATGGAAAAACTATTTGGGTCTAATTCAGATAATGTCATAACATGATGGCCAGCTTGTCAAAGCAAGCCTCCTACACCACCCTCTGTCGCTTTATCCCCACCCGCAAAATTTGAGTTGCATCTCGCACCCTATACTTGCATGTAAACAATTATAGCTTTTCCCCCACTCCATTGCAAGCTGCTCTATCCGCAGTGATTGGTGAAGTAATTTAATGTCGAGCTAAATGTAAAAACTAAAATCAATTTCAGAGGTTTCAAAATGAATAGGAAGGAATGATATAAACTGTTACTTATTTGGGGTTCGAACCGGTTCAGAACTATATTTTGCTGGTCGGAACAGTGGAACAGAATGAAAAAAATAATGGTTCTGTTCAGAATGAAACGATAGGAAAATAATTTAGGTTTACAACCCAATCTTGGATTACATCCTCATTCTTATTATAGCTGTGAAGTGAGTCAAAAACGTATTTTACACTCATCTCTGACAGTGATCATCTCTCAAGAACACAAACCCACAGTATGCTATAGTGAATAAACTGTTGCTGTAGTTGTCGACATCAGCATTATAACACTGTGATACTCCTCTCAATTGTAGTTATAAGATGTATTGCTTTTGCCGAACAATCCCCTACATTACATGGTGCCCTGTGTGAGGACAACCCCCTCCACTTATGACATTAAAGTTTAATTGAGGTCTTATCTGATACAATTCAAGACAAAATATAAAACACTGATAAAAAGCAGTGGATTATCTTAGAGAGAAGCGGGAGAAAACTATTTTGATAACTCATTAGTGAAAGTTGTCAACTGTTCAAAGATGTCAATTTGCTGATCAATTTGCTGATCAGTATGCAATTTACAGCTCTTAGACTCCTAATTAATTGGTAATGTTGGAAGGGAATTAGTGGATCAGGCACCAGGGACAAGACCTTCAGAGACACTTTTTTGATAAATTATGTTTGGCGCAAACTCCAATGAACAAGGGCTCGCCATTTTGAATACAAACTACAGACAGAAAATGGGAATCAAAAAATGTGCAAGCATATGCAAAGGAGTTACAAAACAATGCTCTCTTTAACGTTTAGACAAGCCATGTCCAAAATTCCTTCCTTATTTTGACAAAATTATACAGAAAAAAAAGCTAACTTTCAACTGACAGTATTTTGGAACAAACATATTTTATGTCAGTAAGCTGGCACCCCTTCAGTATACAGTTGCTGAATTTAGACTATGACAGCATTTCAGTCTATGTGTAAAGTCTTTGTTCATGACCATGAGGGTGCTGTACTAGAATGAGACTCTTGTCAAACAGAGCTGGTCCCTCTCTATATTCATCTCTTTTCCAACTCAGTGAACACTGAGTTGCGGCAGGTAGCCTAGTGGTTAGAGTGTTGGGCCAGTAACCGAAAGGTTCCTGGATCAAATCCCTGAGCTGACAAGGTAAAAATCTGTCATTCTGCCCCTGAACAAGGCAGTTAACCCACTGTCATTGTAAATAAGAATTTGTTCTTAACTGACTTGCCTAGTTAAATAAATAAAATAAAAAACACTTGGAGCATGTTCACATTCCCACTGTGCAAACCCCTCAAAAGACTGGTTGGTAGAAGACTTACACAAATAGGCAGGTTTAGGGCTACGGTGGTTAAAGCTAATCTTAGAACAGTGTTTAGAGCAGGGGTGGGCAATTCCAGTCCTCGAGGGCCTGATTGGTGTCACAGTTTTGCCCCAGCTAACACACCCGACTCCAATAATCAACTAATTATGATCTTCAGTTTAGAATGCAATTTGATTAATCAGCTGTGTCTGCTAGAGATGGAGAAAAAGAGTAACAACAAAACAGGCCCTCGAGGACTGGAGATGCCCACCCCTGATTTAGGGAAACGTTCCTTCAGAACTACTTGTGAATCTGGGCTTAAGTGTCCCACGTCTCTGACCAGACATCAGTCTGCTTTAGCCCAGCCTTTTGATGCAGCCCAACACATTTGCTGTTATCTCTCCTGTGTTATCCTCCCATCCTCCTGTTTCATCTCTGTCACACCTTAGCAGACATCACAGGGGTTTTATGTTCCACGATGTATGGCTGAAACATCAAACCTGAAGGGATGGAGTGAGACGTAACCTCATTTCATGCTGCATTGATTCCAAAAGTGGGAGTAAGGCAATGCCTTTGGTTTGAAGGTATTGTGATATCTGATATAGGCCACAATAATATGTCTCACTTTACCAATGTACGCCCAAGACCTAAAGAATGTTCAATGGAAAAGGTATTCCAAACTAGCAGTCAGCAGCTGGATTACACATGTCTGCACACTTATACACTTATACAAAATTAATTGAGTAGTTGTTTGAGTACCTGTATAAAGTACACTAAGTCATTCTGTATTTTTATGTGACCATGGTTAAAAAAAGCTACTGAATAAAAAGCAGGTTTGAATTAATTGAGCGCCAACTAATTTTACAAGCACAACCATGAGTAATGAACTAACAATGTTTTTTTTGTCTATAAATAGGTGCTGTTGTTCTGGTCAGAGCAGATTCTGGTAGGATTTATTTAAAAAAAACAGTACCAGTTGTTTTGAGTGTCTGCAATGGATGACTGCACCTGTGTATGACCGAGTGGTTTTAAATGTTTCAAAAAATGAAATCATCATCTGTGCTTTTTCCATGATAGGAGTATCAGCTGAACAAATCTCTTAGTAATGAAATATGCATATTTGATGACACGTTCAGAAATGTGCAATCTAGGCTGTGCGCCAGCCTTTCATCAGACCGTGAATGAAAGTTTGCGTGAGGTCTCATGCAAAGAATCCTCATCCAGCACGAAGCACAAGGGCTTCTGTCTGTGCTGCAGTGCCGAGCAACAAGCTGGTGGATTATGGCATGCTGACTAACAAGTGGATTGGATTTACAGAACATAAAGACCATCAGCATCATCGCATCCTTTCAGGATTCAACATCGTTGTTATTGTTGAGGCTCACCAGATTTTCACTCACATACGTATATTGGAATAAAGTAATTATTGTAGCAACAGAAGGTTGAGAAATGTGCAGTGCATCTCCTTCAATGTTTCAGGACCCCATATTTGGCCCTAACTACAAGCTGTCAAATGCACTTAGAAACGCAAACTCCTCTGTGTTACTGGAAAGGGATAATTATAATAATAGTCACTGATAACAATATGAGAGGGATAGCAAGACAGAGGCAATTTAATTGTATTTTTATTTGGTGGTTTATCACTGGCAAATTAATTTTTGTGAAACTGAGTGTGGAAAGTTGATAAAGAATGTGCAAATAAATATGGATATACCCCATAAAATGAGTGGTAAAGTAAGAATGATGTGCAATAAATGTATATACCTTAGAGCAAGCCAAATCTTTAACTGTGGGAAGAGACTAATCAGCCATCCTCCAAGACAGTTTGTTGACAAGAAAGAAAGACAAAACAGAGACTAAATTCATTCCTCTTGATTCAGTTGAGTGATAGTGTAGGCCTGTATACAAGGAGAAACATATGACAATCCAACTGCAAATGTACACATACCATGTGTTTGTTTGCCTGGTGAGGGTTTTCCTTGTTTAATTTTCTGTCACTCGCAAGACAGAATAAATAAATGTTAGTTCAAACTCATTAGTAACCATTGCTGACAGCCCCTGGGTTCTTCAAAAATTGTTGCCAAATCCATTTGTGAGCCCCACAGTGTAGGTTTATCTCCAACTCACTGCTCAGAAGCAGTATCTGTGCTAAAGGCTTTCCCCAGGGGACCCCTTGGAGCCTGGGAGGGTTTATACACTAACGCAACTGACAAGACAGTAGTCTAAAGTCTTCTGCATCAACTTAACAACAATGCACCATTCCTGTAGCATTCACAACAGTGATTTGGTTACAAACTATTGGTCACAATACTTTGATGTCTACATGAAGGGTACTTCTATGTATATTTGGCAATTCACTTTGTTCGTTCTTTAGACATGTCATTTTCTGATAACCCATCATCAGGGTTGTAGAGTTTAACTTGTCGTTCTATTTGCTTCATGTATCACACTGTGCAAACAAGCGACCAAAGGCTGAACGAGAGGTGATTGGCACATTTCCACTGACAGCATCACCGGGTGGATCTGCATGGGATAAGGCATCAAGGACTCAATGTACTGTATCTACTATATAACTGTATCTATTATATAACTGTATCTATTAAATATAACTGAGGGGCTGTAATATCCTGTCTCCTCATGTGTTCTCCACAGAATGTGCCTTTGTGTCATGTGATTTTGACTATTACAATCCCAACCCCAACTGGAATACAGGGAGACGTATGAAAAGTACTCGTGGCAGAATAATCTCACAGTGTTTATTCAATGATCGCTTCCTACAAGTAAATATATTTGACAAACAACAACACTGAAGGTCAAAGCATTCACCTGAGTACACACACACACACACACACACACACACACACACACACACACACACACACACACACACACACACACACACACACAGTACACACACAGTACGTATAATTAATAAATGATTCATAACTGCTAACGTAATTGTGGAAATAATGGGATAAATCATCCATTTGAACAACAGGAAAACACCCAGCTGATTTCTCCAGATTAATTGATTTTAATGAGAGGAAATGACTACCTTCTTCAGAAAAAGAGAGAAAGATGGAGAATAAAAGGACCCTAAGAATTGAAATTCAAGAGCAGACCCTCAGAACACCAATTTAGAAACACTCTTCAGACTGAAAAAAAGATGCCAGGATTACAATGATAAACATGCACCCACTTTCATCATCAAAATGTGAAATTAGTTGAATATAATTAATTGACAATATGTGTGTAACTACATGCTGCGGGCTGTGCGGTGTAGTTTTCCCCCAGTGGAATTGGACTGTAAATGCTCATTGTGTACGTCAAAATATATTTTAACCAACCGAGCCCTGGGGTAGCCATATTGTTAGACTGAGATTAAATAAAGCTGTAGAGTACATCATAAAACAGTCTGAATAAACCTTGTGTTTGTATTGAAGGTTAACAAGTAACTTTGAATTATCTTGAACTTGTTTTCACAATACGCTAGCTAGTATCAACCCCGATGTGACTGAATATAATAGTCCAAAATTAATAACAAAGACTTCTTAAACGTATCGGACTGAAAACTAATACATAGAAAGTACATAAAGCAAATAACCTACAACCCCTGCCGTAATTCACCCGAGCCAATGGTAAAAGCAAAGACAAACAAGTCGTCATAGCAATAATCTGTGCCAGATGCAGAAACAACAAAGATTCTCGGTGACTACAAAGATTCTCCCTGTGACTAAAAATGATAAAAGGTATCCTTTCTTTCCTCATGAATAAATGTTTCACCAAACTGTCAAGACATTTCTTCCCACAAAACCTGTATTTCTGTTTCTGAAATCCACTCTATAATTCGGAAACGTATTTCTATGAAGTCAAGAATGAACAGTGTGTGGAGCTGAATGTGTCATTTCGGTGACACTGATGGTTTTTGGTCTACTTAGTGGCGTCACATGACAAACCCAAGTAGAGAGAGAGAGTATGCCAACCATCTAAGAGACCTTCTGCAGTGAGCCCCTACTACTGTACAAGTACGAATTGAATAGAGGTTAGTACATGCGACATGGATGATTAATTACCATAATTCTAATGATCACCCTATTTGATTTATCAAACTGAATGAGTTACACCAGTGGGTCCTAAAATGTTTTGCATTGTGACCCACAAAACTGCTATAATTCTCTGCTGACCCACATAAAGCCATGTTTCTAACCACAACCCAGGCATCAGCTGTAGCCCAACAGAGACTGGCTGTGAGCCACTATTTGGAAACCACCCACGTTTACACACCAACGTAAAATAATTCACTATTACTTTATTTATACAATACAGTCTGTTCTTGAAACATAATACAGCCTACTGTAATTTACATTAGTGGACATGGTTAAATGGCTTGCTAATTACATGGGTATTATGACTCATATCTCGAATGCTCTATTAGATATAGACAATGTTGCTTTCCATTAGAGAATACAACCACTACCATTGTGACTGTGGCTTGAAGGTCGCGGAGCTACAGCAGCAAAGGCCAAACAACAGTGTTCCAGCCGTGCTCAACCTGTTATGATTCAGTCTCCTCAAGCCCAATTATGTTTGGCAAATCTACCAGCAGCCCATATAAACCAGTAGTCTGAGACACTGCATCTAAAGGGTAGTGCCATACAAATGTAATTATCAGAACATGCATCCTCATTCAAATTCATCAGGCCTTATTCTTAGAGTTCAGAGAGGAAATGTTGCATGGGTTGAAGCTGGAATCCGTAGGGGTGAACCTGCCACATTCGTTTGTAACAAAGATTTTACCTCAAACAATGAACACTACTTTTGTCCCTCAAACATCTTTGTACATCATTGCACACGCGATAGTGCATACTCTGCTACTCTATGATTTTTTCCCCCCACGATGCAGGATGCTTCGTCAGAGTATGCGCAACTGGTCGAAGGAAGTCAAGTGCAGGAGAGCAGAGATGAGTGAACAGGCACACTTTAATCAGGCAGAGGAAAACAGCCGGACGCAACTGCGTCACAACACACCGGCCCAAGGGAAAAAACGATAGGGCACAGAAAAATCACAGAAATAGGTACAAAATAACAAAACCACGGGTTACAACAATACCTGGCGCAAAACCAGCCTGTAGCGTCATACACGTAACGAACGAACAATACCACACACAGCCATGAGGGGAACAGAGGATAATATACATGTAGAGTAATGAGGGGATGTAAACCAGGTGTGCTGGAAAACAAGACAAAACAAATGGAAAATGAAAGGTGGAGCGGCGATGGCTAAAAGACCGGTGACGTCGACCACCGAACGCCGCCTGAACAAGGAGAGGGACCGACTTCGGCGGGAGTCGTGACAATGCTCCTCTGCCCCATCGAAAACATGACAAAAACAAACAACAAATGCGCCTGGGGAGACCTGTGGCACTGTTTCACCTTATGAAGATTTCAACTTTAAGAACACCAATACAATTTTTTTTTTTTTTTAAGTAGGAAGTTGCCAATAACGTCTGCTTTTTGAAGAGTTCTTCTGGAAATCGATTTGGCTCCAAGCGATCATAGATAGATTGTTTTCGGCCCGGGATAGAACATCTTTTATTCAGAACTCAAATCACCCTCCTAGCCCATGTCTTCCATTTAACATAATCTAACTGACAGTAAAATGATGATCACAACATCCCATCCCCTGAACAAATGTATGATGCATCAACACAGTGCTCAAGTTGCCTCTTTCACAAAGCAGTCAGACTCTGGTAATGTGGGTGCGACTTCCTCCCTGTTACACTATTTCTTGTCTATTTCAGCCATAATCTGAAACACCTACCGACTGAGAAATAGAAGAATATGCAGTGAGAAATCATGTATTTTATGGACACAATGTCCACCCCTCATGGTCATGATCTTTTTCATTGACAAATTCATGGTAGCTTCCACACAGGGTGATTTCTGTGGTAATTTGCAGTTGGGTAGTTATGATTGTGTTTGTTGCATTCACAGTACAGAGTACTCATAGGGACGCCAGCTAGTTTGGAAAAAACACCATTACTATCAGTTTTTTTACACACACCATTATATGGGCCATTGACTTCACCCTATGTGGGTCCAACTGAACAGTCCTAGTGGTTTCATTTTCACAAGCTAATGCTGATCAACCTAGAGAAATAGAGGCTTTTAAACCACACCAATGTTAGTATTGATTATCGTTTACAATGCTACAGGAATACAAATTGGACTTTTGTCTTTCATAATGGCTACACACCATTCAACTAAACCAGCTCTGGGAGAAGATGAAATAAATCAGAGAGGAAACTTGCTTAAAGTAAATCCTAGGCAACATCTTCACAAGGGATAAATAAATGCAATGCAACACAATTTAAAAAAGAAACCGTTTCTTGTGTCTATCAAGAATGGACATCCAGCCAACTAGACACAACTGTGGGAAGCATTTGAGCCAACTTGGGCCAGCATCCCTATGGAATGATTTCAAAAGCTTGTCAAGTTCATTCCCCATTTAATTGAAGCTGTTCTGAGGGCAAACGGGGGGTGGTGTTCCTAATGCAGGGTAGTTTTATTTGACACCTTAAGTTTTCCGAGCAAATAAGAAAAACGTTTATTCTTATTTTTTTTTTTATTATTGGACATGAAAGATCATAAAAACACCAGGAAATCAGCTCTAAGTGATTTTAATTTTGGAAATTCCCACAAATTATAGAGAGACATGTGATCGTTTTCAAATACAAGTAAGGTTTGAAATGCTTATGTTTTAGTCAAATATTATATCTGTTTGGGATTCTTGCGGTCAAATTGCAGTCTACAAATGATTTGTAATTATGTTCCTGCTCCCGACCATTCACTCCAGAAAAAAATCCGCCTGATACTGAATCTAGTTGATGATCCCTGTTCGAATATTTGGTATTCTCAGTGTAGAAAATCCACTCTAGTTATTGCAACACAGTTGTCTCTCTTCTGTTCTCTGATAGAACTAAACACATTTAATATGTTATGTGATGAATGACATAAATTGCATCTCCAATATACAGTATGTTTGCAAATTTGAACAAATACCATACAATCCCGCCAGGTCTCCTGTGAAGCTAAGTAAGGTTCAGCATGGTTAAGACTTTAATGGGAGACCATTTAGAAAAAACTGTTTGGATTTTTCAATCTGCTGGAAGTGGTGTTTGATGGCCAATGAACTTCCTTAGTTCTTCCTCTGAGCAGAACCAATATCTTCAATGACCGTGAATTCTCTCTCTTCCCTTCACCATCTTTTCACTTCTCAGAAAGCAGCAGATAAACCTTGAGCTGTACAGAGGAGATAAACACCGCAATTTCACCTCTACCTTCCGGAATCGACTTGGCACACAGCAGAAATTGAGGCTGTGCTTTTTCCCCACCTGTAAAACAACCTAAGGTCAATTCAAAATAATGACTTTTGTGGCAGTGTTCTGAACTGTAGTTGTGTGCTATTAGGGTGAAACATGGATGGAAATGGAATCAAGTAAGAGAGGAAAATAACAAGATTTTATCAAAGTGAGTCCACACAAGGCAATGGTTGTTGGCAATGTTAAGTGTGTAGGGGTGACATGTGACATGTTAATGACTGCAAGCCTACTGTATCTCAGGTTGTCATCCCTTTATTCTCAGTCTGTGTGACGGCTAAGGAATTTGAAAACAATGTGATGTCCTGCCGTACATACCTACACGTACGCTACGGTCACAAGACGCAGGCCTCCTAATTGTCCCTAGAATTTCTAAACAAACAGCTGGAGGCAGGGCTTTCTCCTATAGAGCTCCATTTTTATGGAACGGTCTGCCTACCCATGTCAGAGACGCAAACTCGGTCTCAACCTTTACGTCTTTACTGAAGACTCATCTCTTCAGTGGGTCATATGATTGAGTGTAGTCTGGCCCAGGAGTGGGAAGGTGAACGGAAAGGCTCTGGAGCAACGAACCGCCCTTGCTGTCTCTGCTTTGCCGGTTCCCCTCTTTGCACTGGGATTCTCTGCCTCTAACCCTATTACAGGGGCTGAGTCACTGGCTTACTGGGGCTCTCTCATACCGTCCCTGGGAGGGTTGCGTCACCTGAGTGGGTTGAGTCACTGATGTGATCATCCTATCTGGGTTGGCGCCCCCCCCTTGGGTTGTGCCGTGGCGGAGATCTTTGTGGGCTATACTCAGCCTTGTCTCAGGATGGTAAGTTGGTGGTTGAAGATATCCCTCTAGTGGTGTGGGGGCTGTGCTTTGGCAAAGTGGGTGGGGTTATATCATTCCTGTTTGGCCCTGTCCGGGGGTGTCCTCGGATGGGGCCACAGAGTCTCCTGACCCCTCCTGTCTCAGCCTCCAGTATTTATGCTGCAGTAGTTCATGTGTCGGGGGGCTAGGGTCAGTTTGTTATATCTGGAGTACTTCTCCTGTCCTATTCGGTGTCCTGTGTGAATTTAAGTGTGCTCTCTCTAATTCTCTCTTTCTCTCTTTCTTTCTGTCTCTCGGAGGACCTGAGCCCTAGGACCATGCCTCAGGACTACCTGACATGATGACTCCTTGCTGTCCCCAGTCCACCTGGCCGTGCTGCTGCTCCAGTTTCAACTGTTCTGCAATGTAGAAAATGAGTAGAGTGTGTCCAAACCTTTGACTGGTACTGTACATCAGAGTTATACTCCTCATGTTCAATGCATGACATGTTCCTTCCAAGTGCCTGTCTTTTATTCTTCACCTTGATCAGCATACCGTACGGGCGGTCTATTAATGTAAGCATTGGACAATGCTGTGTCCAATATTGAGCAACAACTTAGAAGTTGACTTTGTTGCCAGTTATCATTCACGTATATCATTTCGTTAATCAACAGAAACACCCATTGATGTTGATACTAATTAGGACTATTTCACTATTTATGACATTGTACTCCAGTTTAAGTTCCATCAAAGAGTTTTGGAGCACAGCAGGGACTGTGGGTGGTGTGGATCTGGAATAGTTTAGGTTAAGGTGATAGTATAACGAGCCTCCATCGTCAGGGTCTGGCATGACAATTGCACAGACAGATCAATCAGTTGACAAGTATACATTTTCCCTGACACCCAAAAGTACTTGTTACATTTTGAATGCTTAGCAGAACAGGAAAATGGTCCAGTTTACGCACGTATCAAGAGAACATCCTTGGTCATCCCTACGGCCTCTGATCTGGTGGTGTCACGCCCTGGTCGTAATATATTGTGTTTGTCTTCATTTATTTGGTTAGGCCAGAGTGTGACATGGGTTTATTGTGGTGTGTTTTGTGGGGTGTTGGGTGTGTGGCTTAGTGGGGTTATCTAGCAAAGTCTATGGCTGTCTGGAGTGGTTCTAAATCAGAGGCAGGTGTGTATCATTGTCTCTGATTGGGAACCATATTTAGGCAGCCATATTCTTTGAGTGTTTTGTGGGTGATTGTTCCTGTCTTTGTGTTTGCACCAGATAGGGCTGTTTCGGTTTTCACATTTCATTATTTTGTAGTTTCTTCATGTATAGGTTTTTCCTTCATTAAAATATCATGAATCATCATCACGCTGCATTTTGGTCCGACTCTCCTTCTCCATAAGAAAGCCGTTACAGGTGGACTCACTAAACACACACATGCTTGGTTTGTAAATGTCTGAGTTTTAGACTGTGCCTCTGGCTATCCGTAAATACAAAAACAAATGGTGCCGTCTGGTTTGCTTAATATAAGGAATTTGAAATGATTTTTACTTTTGATACATAAGTATATTTTAGCAATATATAATTATAATTACATTTACTTTCAATACTTAAGTATATTTAAAACCAAATACCTTTAGACTTTTACACAAGTAGTATTTTACTGGGTGACATTCACTTTTACATTCACAAGTCAATTTCTATTATGGTGTCTACTTTTCCTGAAGTATGAAAATGCAGTACTTTTCCCACCACTGCAGCTGAGTAATTAAAAGAACGCTATCTATTTGTGGGCCCAGGAAAAGCCATGTCACTAGATAAGGCTGTGTAGGCCGCCACATTTCACAGTCCACTGCATAAAATACAGGCTCTCTTCTCCTGACAAGGCATTACGTCTCTCCCAAATGGAGTTGTCTATGGAAATGATTTCCGTTTCACAAAGCTGTATTTCTTAAGGATGCAATAATTCTTGGGCAAAATTGTGTCAGCAGATCTGAAAGTGTGGCCGTGGTTTACTGCATTGAAACATTGAAAAGGGAACCAATGAGCTTGGTGCTACACCCATCCACTCAACAATTACACTCAATTTATTACACTGACAATGCAACGATCTAATTTTGGCAGCAAATTAACGCCCATAATTCCTTCTGACATAAAGCCGTTTGTAAATGATCTGTTTTCTCTGGTGATATAAAAATTAGTACGAGACAGAAACCTAATACTTTGTGTTGCCTAAATGGACTCAATAGCCATTCAGACCAAGTGGTTTCAATGCTGGAGGGATCCTGTCGAATTAGTTTCTTCACACATTTTTCAATAATTCTTTCTTACAGGTCACTATTTGTTGGAAAAAACATGTTTATCTCTTCCAATGCTGTTACACACTTTTTTAGGCTAGATAGTCAATCTGTGAGATGTACTTACATGGTCTTGGCTGTTGTAATATAATGTATGCTTATTTTTCTCTTGGAAGCGGACGGAATTGAATTGCGGGCAGTAGTAGCTGTACTCATTGTGGCTTATAAGAGGCTTATAGTGTGAATATTGCATATTAATTTATGTGACCTGATGGATTATCTCCTGGTTGCCCATGGATTGATAACCAATGTGTGGCATCCATTTGAGTTAACCCCAAAGCCATGTAAATACCAGAGTTTCATTCAGATGTACTAATATTGCTCTCAGTCTCAAAATAATTGCAGATGGTGTAGAATGCTCCTACTCTTAGAGAAAAATATTTTCTGTGTTAGGTATTCATACAGTTAAACTCAGTTTTTCACAATGCCTGACATTTAATCATAGTAAAAATTATCTGTTTTTGGTCAGATAAGATCACCACTTTATTTTAAGAATGTGAAAGGGATCAACTTCCGGGTTGGAGCGAGCGGTCGCATCTGCACTCGGTCCGCAGGTAGTATTACATTTCATTACATTTCATTATAGTACAACGGTTTGATTTGTCTAATCTTAGCAATTTCTTCTTAGCTAGCTACATAGCCGTCTTTGTATCATAGATAATTGCGTAATTATCGTATTTCGTCGTCTTAACGCAGTCTACACTGCCCTGCAGCTAGCCAGCTAGCTAACGTCCACCGTTAGCTAGTCCACCGTCTACCGATTAGCAGCACAACTATTACACTCAACTGAACGACTTGATTAGTGTAGTGTTAGCTAGCTACATAGTTGTCTTTGCTGTCTTCGTACCCAAGATAATTGTGTAGTTTAGAGTGTGTAGTTTTATGTCGTCCTTAACATAGGAGACTCTGCTAGCTAGCCAACAGCTAGCCAACGTCTACCGAACAGAACTTCTGCACTCAACAATCCGGTCGCATTTCGCTTCGCTCCACAGGTAGTATCACATTTTTCATTTCATTTCATTACAGTACAACGGCTTGATTTGTTTGATCGTAGCTAGCTACATAGTTAGCTACATAGCCGTCTTTGTATCAAAGATAATTGTGTAGTCTAGAGCGATTTCCTAGGTTAGCTAGCCAGCTATTGTCGTTCTTTTAACGCAACGTAACGTAATCAACACTGCTAGCTAGCAAGCTAGCCCCGAATAGCAGCACAGTAGAAACTATTACACTCAACGGAACGACTTGATTAGTGTAGTGTCAACAACGCAGCCAATGCCAGCTAGCCTACATAGTCAACAACGCAGCCTCTGCCAGCTAGCCTACTTCAGCAGTACTGTATCATTTTAATCATTTTAGTCAATAAGATTCTTGCTACGTAAGCTTAACTTTCTGAACACTCGTGACGTGTAGTCCACTTGTCATTCCAATCTCCTTTGCATTAGCGTAGCCTCTTGTGTAGCCTGTCAACTATGTGTCTGTCTATCCCTGTTCTCTCCTCTCTGCACAGACCATACAAACGCTCCCACACCGCGTGGCCGCGCCACCCTAATCTGGTGGTCCCAGCGCGCACGACCCACGTGGAGTTCCAGGTCTCCGGTAGCCTCTGGAACTGCCGATCTGCGGCCAACAAGGCAGAGTTCATCTCCGCCTATGTCTCCCTCCAGTCCCTCGACTTCTTGGCACTGACGGAAACATGGATCACCACAGACAACACTGCTACTCCTACTGCTCTCTCTTCGTCTGCCCACGTGTTCTCGCACACCCCGAGAGCTTCTGGTCAGCGGGGTGGTGGCACCGGGATCCTCATCTCTCCCAAGTGGTCATTCTCTCTTTCTCCCCTTACCCATCTGTCTATCGCCTCCTTTGAATTCCATGCTGTCACAGTTACCAGCCCTTTCAAGCTTAACATCCTTATCATTTATCGCCCTCCAGGTTCCTCGGAGAGTTCATCAATGAGCTTGATGCCTTGATAAGCTCCTTTCCTGAGGACGGCTCACCTCTCACAGTTCTGGGCGACTTTAACCTCCCCACGCCTACCTTTGACTCATTCCTCTATGCCTCCTTCTTTCCACTCCTCTCCTCTTTTGACCTCACCCTCTCACCTTCCCCCTACTCACAAGGCAGGAAATACGCTCGACCTCATCTTTACTAGATGCTGTTCTTCCACTAACCTCGTTGCAACTCCCCTCCAAGTCTCCGACCACTACCTTGTATCCTTTTCCCTCTCGCTCTCATCCAACACTTCCCACACTGCCCCTACTCGGATGGTATCGCGCCGTCCCAACCTTCGCTCTCTCTCCCCCGCTACTCTCTCCTCTTCCATCCTATCATCTCTTCCCTCTGCTCAAACCTTCTCCAACCTATCTCCTGATTCTGCCTCCTCAACCCTCCTCTCCTCCCTTTCTGCATCCTTTGACTCTCTATGTCCCCTATCCTCCAGGCCGGCTCGGTCCTCCCCTCCCGCTCCGTGGCTCGACGACTCATTGCGAGCTCACAGAACAGGGCTCCGGGCAGCCGAGCGGAAATGGAGGAAAACTCGCCTCCCTGCGGACCTGACATCCTTTCACTCCCTCCTCTCTACATTTTCCTCTTCTCTCTCTGCTGCTAAAGCCACTTTCTACCACTCTAAATTCCAAGCATCTGCCTCTAACCCTAGGAAGCTCTTTGCAACCTTCTCCTCCCTCCTGAATCCTCCTCCCCCTCCCCCTCCTCCCTCTCTGCAGATGACTTCGTCAACCATTTTGAAAAGAAGGTCGACGACATCCGATCCTCGTTTGCTAAGTCAAACGACACCGCTGGTTCTGCTCACACTGCCCTACCCTGTGCTCTGACCTCTTTCTCCCCTCTCTCTCCAGATGAAATCTCGCGTCTTGTGACGGCCGGCCGCCCAACAACCTGCCCGCTTGACCCTATCCCCTCCTCTCTTCTCCAGACCATTTCCGGAGACCTTCTCCCTTACCTCACCTCGCTCATCAACTCATCCCTGACCGCTGGCTACGTCCCTTCCGTCTTCAAGAGAGCGAGAGTTGCACCCCTTCTGAAAAAACCTACACTCGATCCCTCCGATGTCAACAACTACAGACCAGTATCCCTTCTTTCTTTTCTCTCCAAAACTCTTGAACGTGCCGTCCTTGGCCAGCTCTCCCGCTATCTCTCTCAGAATGACCTTCTTGATCCAAATCAGTCAGGTTTCAAGACTAGTCATTCAACTGAGACTGCTCTTCTCTGTATCACGGAGGCGCTCCGCACTGCTAAAGCTAACTCTCTCCCTCTGCTCTCATCCTTCTAGACCTATCGGCTGCCTTCGATACTGTGAACCATCAGATCCTCCTCTCCACCCTCTCCGAGTTGGGCATCTCCGGCGCGGCCCACGCTTGATTGCGTCCTACCTGACAGGTCGCTCCTACCAGGTGGCGTGGCGAGAATCCGTCTCCACACCACGTGCTCTCACCACTGGTGTCCCCAGGGCTCTGTTCTAGGCCCTCTCCTATTCTCGCTATACACCAAGTCACTTGGCTCTGTCATAACCTCACATGGTCTCTCCTATCATTGCTATGCAGACGACACACAATTAATCTTCTCCTTTCCCCCTTCTGATGACCAGGTGGCGAATCGCATCTCTGCATGTCTGGCAGACATATCCGTGTGGATGACGGATCACCACCTCAAGCTGAACCTCGGCAAGACGGAGCTGCTCTTCCTCCCGGGGAAGGACTGCCCGTTCCATGATCTCGCCATCACGGTTGACAACTCCATTGTGTCCTCCTCCCAGAGCGCTAAGAACCTTGGCGTGATCCTGGACAACACCCTGTCGTTCTCAACTAACATCAAGGCGGTGGCCCGTTCCTGTAGGTTCATGCTCTACAACATCCGCAGAGTACGACCCTGCCTCACACAGGAAGCGGCGCAGGTCCTAATCCAGGCACTTGTCATCTCCCGTCTGGATTACTGCAACTCGCTGTTGGCTGGGCTCCCTGCCTGTGCCATTAAACCCCTACAACTCATCCAGAACGCCGCAGCCCGTCTGGTGTTCAACCTTCCCAAGTTCTCTCACGTCACCCCGCTCCTCCGCTCCCTCCACTGGCTTCCAGTTGAAGCTCGCATCCGCTACAAGACCATGGTGCTTGCCTACGGAGCTGTGAGGGGAACGGCACCTCAGTACCTCCAGGCTCTGATCAGGCCCTACACCCAAACAAGGGCACTGCGTTCATCCACCTCTGGCCTGCTCGCCTCCCTACCACTGAGGAAGTACAGTTCCCGCTCAGCCCAGTCAAAACTGTTCGCTGCTCTGGCCCCCCAATGGTGGAACAAACTCCCTCACGACGCCAGGACAGCGGAGTCAATCACCACCTTCCGGAGACACCTGAAACCCCACCTCTTTAAGGAATACCTAGGATAGGATAAAGTAATCCCTCTCACCCCCCCTCCCCCTGAAAAGATTTAGATGCACTACTGTTCCACTGGAGGTCATAAGGTGAATGCACCAATTTGTAAGTCGCTCTGGATAAGAGCGTCTGCTAAATGACTTAAATGTAAATGTAAATGTAAATGTCAGAATAATAGTAGAGAGAATGATTTACTTCAGCTTTTATTTCTTTCATCACATTCCCAGTTTACATAAACTCAATTAGCATTTGGTAGCATTGCCTTTAAATTGTTTAACTTGGGTCAAAGTAGACTACCACAAGCTTCCCACAATAAGTTGGGTGAATTTTTGGCCCATTCCTCCTAACAGAGCTGGTGTAACTCAGTCAGGTTTGTAAGGCCTCCTTGTTCGCACACGCTTTTTCAGTTCTGCCCACAAATTTTCTATAGGATTGAGGTTAGGGCTTTGTGATGGCCACTCCAATACCTTGACATTGTTGTCCTTTGGAAGTATGATTGGGGTCATTGTCCATTTGGAAGAACCATTTGTGCCCAAGCTTTAACTTCCTGCCTGCATCTTGAGATGTTGCTTCAACTGTTACGGCTCTCGTTTGTGGAATGACCGGACCAAGGTGCAGCATGGTAGGCGTACATCGTTCTTTTTATTGATGACACCAAAGCAAAATAACAATGACAAAAATGAAAGCGCACAGTTCTGTAAGGCAAAATAAACTATCCTGAAAAAAAGATCCCACCAAAACCCAAAAGGAAAATGTCAACCTACGTATATATGATCCCCAATCAGAGACAACGATAGACAGCTGCCTCGGATTGGGAACCATACTCAGCCAAAAACACAAAGAAATAGAAAACATAGATTTTCCCACCCGAGTCACACCCTAACCTAACTAAACATAGAGAATAATAAGGATCTCTAAGGTCAGGGCGTGACATCAACATATGCACATCATTTTTCTTCATCATGATGCCATCTATTTTGTTAATTGCACCAGTCCCTCCTGCAGCAAAGCACCCCTAATAACACACCGTGCTTCACGGTTGGGATGGTGTTCTTCGGCTTGCAAGCCTCCCCTTTTCCCTCCAAACATAACGATGGTTATTATGGCGAGCAGTTCTATTTTTGTTTCATCAGACCAGAGGACATTTCTCCAAAAAGTATGATCTTTGTCCCCATGTGCAGTTGCAAACCGTAGTCTGGCTTTTTTATGGTGGTTTTGGAGCAGTGGCTTCTTCCTTGGTGAGCGGCCTTTCAGGTTATGTCGATACAGGACTCGTTTCACTGTGGATATACGTAGATACTTTTGTAACTGTTTCCTCCAGCATCTTCACAAGGTCATTTGCTGTTATTTTGGGATTGATTTCCACTTTTCGCACCAAAGCACGTTAATCTCTAGGAGACAGAACGCGTCTCCTTCCTGAGCGGTATGAGGGCTGCGTGGTCCCATGGTGTTTATACTTGAGTACTATTGTTTGTACAGATGAACGTGGTACCTTCAGCGATTTGGAAATTGCTCCCAAGGATGAACCAGACTTGTGGAGGTCTACATTTTTCTTCTGGGGTCTTGGCTGATTTATTTGAATTTTCCCATGATGCCAAGCAAAGAGGCACTGAGTTTGAAGATAGGCCTTGAAATACATGAACAGGTACACCTCGATTTGACTCAAATGATGTCAATTAGCCTATCAGACGTTTCTAAAGCCATGACATTACTTTTTGGAATTTTCCAGGCTGCATAAAGGCATAGTAACTTCGTTATGTAAACTTCTGACCCACTGGAATTGTGATAGAGTGAATTATAAGTGAAATAATTTGTCTGTAAACAATTGTTGGAAAAATGACTTGTCATGCACAAAGTAGATGTCCTAACCGACATGCCAAAACTATAGTGGGGCAACACTAATAAATCTAATATTACTTTATAACAATGTGCTTTCTCCCGCGTTGGATACGGTTGCTGTCCGTGGTTCTATGACATAATCGTCAGTGCACTGTAGAATTGGCACCTTTCTCTATGTTGCTATGTGCATAATAGCAAAGTTAACCAGCACATTGGGATTGAGAACAATGTGGTGGGGGCAGGAGCAGCAGAGACGAGGAAAATAGCCCTTGCATTAGACTAATTGTCTAAGAAAATTGAGGAGAGCGGAAATCCCAATTTATTAAGTCTATAATCAATAGCATATATGTGAACAACAGCTGGTGCACGATATCTAAGGAAGTCTCAAGGTTTTGCTCACCAGAGGTAGAGTATCTCATGATAAGCTGTAGACCACACTATCTACCTAGAGAGTTTTCATCTGTATTTTTTGTAGCTGTCAACATACCACCACAGACCGATGCTGGCACTAAAACACACTCAATGA
Organism: Oncorhynchus nerka; assembly: GCF_034236695.1. Lineage (NCBI taxonomy): Eukaryota > Metazoa > Chordata > Actinopteri > Salmoniformes > Salmonidae > Oncorhynchus > Oncorhynchus nerka. Next base: position 45,344,785 of record NC_088406.1, read on the forward strand.
GCTGTATACCACCATAAGCAAACAGGAAAATGCTCATCCAGAGGCGGTGCTCCTACTAGCCGGGGACTTTAATGTAGAGGGGAAAAACATGTAGACCACCTTTACTTCACACACAGAGACGAGTACAAAGCTCTTCCTCGCCCTCCATTTGGCAAATCTGACCATAGTCCTATCCTCCTGAAAACTGCTTAGAAGCAAAAATAAAAGCAGGAAGCACCAGTGATACGGTCTATTAAAAAGTGGTCAGATGAAGCCAATGCTAAGCTGCAGGACTGTTTTGCTAGCATAGACTGGAATATGTTCCGGGATTCTTCCGATGGCATTGAGAAGTACACCATATCAGTCACTGGCTTTATCAATAAAATCATCGAGGACGTCATCCCCACAATGACTGTACCTACAGTTGAAGTCGGAAGTTTACATACTTAGGCTGGAGTCATTAAAACTCGTTTTTCAACAACTCCACACATTTATTAAGTCTATAATCAATAGCCTAACTGTAAAATGTGCCTGGCTTTATAAATTATCCATACATATCTACAGAAATAAGACCGATCTTGCTTCTGTGGCCTGTTTGAGTGTTTGTTTAAAAGACCACTGAATGCGTAAGCATCAAGCCACATGCAATGGTAAAATGTTGGATAAGGCATTTTCACAGATTCGGCTGTTTTTAATATTTGCTATGCCGTAACAAAGTCTTTACAATTGTTTTTGGTTAGAACAGACTGGTATAATTTATTCAGTGTTCACACTGTTCCAAACAGCCAGAAAAATATTGTAATCTATTTGTCACACATAATATGCATGCAGCTCTCGCTCCTATACCCCCCATTTTTCTTGATCTCCCTCTTATTGTTATTATTACAATTATTGTTATGGTCATCATGATAATAATAACTCATGTCGTTATCATTATTAGTCTTTGTATAGTAGCCTTGTATAACCACCATCGAGCTGTAGGACTAAGGGCCTGTCCTGTTCAGTCTTAATACCGTAACTTACTTACTATATTTCGATAGGCTACTGTATCAATCAATTATTCATTCATGCCATGACAGCATAGGAGACATTCATGCTTTGAAATGCAATCAAAACATTATTTTCAAAATGAAATAACAAAGCAACCTTTGAATAATTATCCTTTCACAATAAATAAACAGCAATTCACAAATGCATGCAACTGTTTTTAGTCTGCTGTAATAAAGGTAGTAATAGGTGTACCGGATACATAGTATCTGGTACACCTATTTATTTAGTGTTTTTTATACTTCCAAATGGTCAGCAAAAAATTATATTGTAATATATCAGTAATAGTTTGGCACACATAACATTAACTTAAAATGACACAACGAATAGGTTCCAGTTCAACGTTCACTAAACCGTATTTCCACAATACATGGTTGCCATTGCACTCAGGCCAAGTCCATCAACAGTGAAACTCCTACGCAGGAGTACTAATAACAGAATCTCCCACTTTTCTTTAAAGACAAAATACATCAACAAAAAATGACAAATGCGCTGTGTGACAAAGCTTTATTTGTACGACTCAAACTGCCACACCCCATTACTTTCCTTTTTATTTTTTAGGAGCACAAGACCTGATCCTCCATTTTTAGTCAGAGAGTCAGCCAGCTGTTTCTTTGTGGCCGACCACAGAATCCGCTGGATTCCTTGTGCTTGAATAAATTCCTTGATGCTGCTAATCTCAAGAAAGTATTTTCTCTGTGACAGACTTGGTTGACTTGACAGCATCAAGTAAGGAGTAGTTGTCAGTGACACAAACTAAAGGTAGAATGTGCCGTTTGTCTCACCAGTGGTAAGCTCTGAGAACAGAGTTGCCAGAAAGATGGCATTGTCAATTTCATCCGCAAGAGCAAGGGTTTCCCCTGCAAGTGTGCTTCGAACAACTCTTCTGATCCGTTTTGACTGCCAACAGATAGGTGAGAATCTTCCTTCTTCACACATTAACACGATTAGATGTCCACCTTGTGTGCCTCCATCTTTAAGGTTCCCTAGGGAAGCATCACTGAAGACAACTAGTTTCAGAGAGTCATCTTTTCCAACATGCTGAAACTTTTGAGTCACTTTAAAGTGATGGCGCCGGAAGGGAAGACTGCCATCGTATTGGCTCTTAACCAACCATGCTATTTTGTTAGTTTTTTTTGCGTTGTTCGTAACTTGTTTTGTACATAATGTTGCTGCTACCGTCTCTTATGACTGAAAAGAGCTTCTGGACATCAGAACTGCGATTGCTCACCTCAAACTGGACAAAGAGTTCTTATTCAATGAGTCGGAAGGGAGGGATATAATACAGACACCCGACCAGGCCACGATCCACGTTATTTGCTGGAGGAGGAAACGGAGACTTTGCGGAAAGAGATCAGGGTGCCTTGTGAGCATCAGGCGAAGAGTGGCTAATCTGACCTTGCCTTCCATCTTGCTAGCTAATGTTCAATCGCTGGAAAATTAATGGGACATGATGTACTGGAAGCACATTTATCCTACCAACGGGACATTAAAAACTGTAATATCTTATGTTTCACAGAGTTGTGGCTGAACGACAACATTAAAAACATACAGCTGGTGGGTTATACACTCTATTGTCAGGACAGAACAGCAGCCTCTGGTAAGACACGGGGTGAGGGTCTATGCATATATGTGAACAACAGCTGGTGCACGATATCTAAGGAAGTCTCAAGGTTTTGCTCACCAGAGGTAGAGTATCTCATGATAAGCTGTAGACCACACTATCTACCTAGAGAGTTTTCATCTGTATTTTTTGTAGCTGTCAACATACCACCACAGACCGATGCTGGCACTAAAACGCACTCAATGAGCTGTATACCACCATAAGCAAACAGGAAAATGCTCATCCAGAGGCGGTGCTCCTACTAGCCGGGGACTTTAATGTAGAGGGGAAAAACATGTAGACCACCTTTACTTCACACACAGAGACGAGTACAAAGCTCTTCCTCGCCCTCCATTTGGCAAATCTGACCATAGTCCTATCCTCCTGAAAACTGCTTAGAAGCAAAAATAAAAGCAGGAAGCACCAGTGATACGGTCTATTAAAAAGTGGTCAGATGAAGCCAATGCTAAGCTGCAAGACTGTTTTTCTAGCATAGACTGGAATATGTTCCGGGATTCTTCCGATGGCATTGAGAAGTACACCATATCAGTCACTGGCTTTATCAATAAAATCATCGAGGACGTCATCCCCACAATGACTGTACCTACAGTTGAAGTCGGAAGTTTACATACTTAGGCTGGAGTCATTAAAACTCGTTTTTCAACAACTCCACACATTTATTGTAAACAAACTATAGTTTTGGCAAGTTAGGTCGGATATCTACTTTGTGCATGACACAAGTAATTTTTCCCAAAATTGTTTACAGACAGATTAGTTCACTTCTAATTCACTGTATCACAATTCCAGTGGGTCAGAAGTTTACATAAACTAAGTTGACTGTGCCTTTAAACAGCTTGGGAAATTCCAGAAAATGATGTCATAGCTTTAGAAGAGTCTGATAGGCTAATTGACATAATTTGAGTCAATTGGAGGAGTACCTGTGGATCAATTTCAAGACCTACCTTCAAACTCAGTGCCTCTTTGCTTGACATCATGGGAAAATCAAAAGAAATCAGCCAAGACCTCAGAAATAAAAATCCTATATCGACAATAAAATGTAGAAAATGTAGACCTCCACAAGTCTGGTTCATCCTTGGGAGCAATTTCCAAATGCCAAAAGATACCACGTTCATCTGTACAAACAATAGTACGCCAGTATAAACACCATGGGACCACGCAGCCATCATACTGCTCAGGAAAGAGATATGTTCTGTCTTCTAGAGATGAAAGTACTTTGGTGCGAAAAGTGTAAATCAGTCCCAGATCAACAGCAAAGAACCTTGTGAAGATGCTGGAGTAAACACTTAAAAAAAGATCTATATCCACAGTAAAACAAGTCCTATAACGACATCACCTGAAAGGCCTCTCAGCAAGGAAGAAGCCACTGCTCCAAACCGCTATAGAAAAGCCAGGCTACGGTTTGCAATTGCATATGGGTACAAAGATCGTACTTTTTGGAGAAATGTCCTCTTGTCTGATGAAACAAAAATATAATTATTTGGCCATAATGGAGGAAAAAGGGGAAGGTTTGCAAGCCGAAGAACACCATCCCAACCGTGAAGCACAGGGGTGGCAGCATAATGTTGTGGGGGTGCTTTGCTGCAGGAGGGACTGGTGCACAAAATAGATGGCATCATGAGGCAGGAAAATTATGTAGATATATTGAAGCAACATCAAGACGACAGTCAGGAAGATAAAGCTTGGTCGCAAATTGGTCTTCCAAATGGAAAATGACCCAAGGCATACTTCCAAAGTTGTGGCAAAATGGCTTAAGGACAACAAAGTCAAGGTATTGGAGAGGCCATTACAAAGCCCTGACCTCAATCCTATAGAAAATGTGTGGGCAGAACTGAAAAAGTGTGTGCGAGCAAGGAGGCCTACAAACCTAACTCAGTTTCAACAGCTCTTGTCAGAAGGAATGGGCCAAAATTCACCCAACTTATTGTGAGAAGCTTGTGGAAGGCTACCTGAAACGTTTGACCCAAGTTAAACAATTTAAAGGCAATGCTACCAAATACTAATTGAGTGTATGTAAACTACTGACCCACTGGGAATGTGATAAAAGAAATAAACTTTAGAAATAAATAATTCTCTCTACGCGTATTTTGACATTCCACATTCTTAAAATAAAGTGGTGATCCTAACTGACCTAAGACATGGAATATTTACTAGGATTAACTTCTTGCGGCGAGCCATCCCGGATCCGGGATCGTGAATACAGCCTCAAGCTCATTACCATAACGCAACGTTAACTATTCATGAAAATCGCAAATGAAATGAAATCAATATGCTAGCTCTCAAGCTTAGCCTTTTGTTAACAACACTGTCATCTCAGATTTTCAAAAATATGCTTCTCAACCATAGCAAAACTAGCATTTGTGTAACAGTATTGATAGCTATTGATAGCTAGCATTAGCATTTAGCGTTAGCATCAGCAGGCAACATTTTCACAAAAACCAGAAAAACATTCAAATAAATCATTTACCTTTGAAGAACTTCGGATGTTTTCAATGAGGAGACTCAGTTATATAGCAAATGTTCAGTTTTTCCTGAAAGATTATTTGTGCAGGAGAAATCGGTCCGTTTTCTGCGTCATGTTACGCTACCAAAAAAAAACGAAAATTCAGTTATAAAAACGCCAAACTTTTTCCAAAATAACTCCATAATATCGACTGAAACATGGCAAACGTTGTTTAGAATCAATCCTCAAGGTGTTTTTCTACATATCTCTTCAAAGATATATCGTTCGTGGAAGTGTGCTTTCCCCTCTGTATCCCATGGGAAAATGCCAGCAGCTGAAAATTACGCACCAATTTAGACAAAGGACACCGGGCGGACCCCTGGCAAATGTAGTCTCTTATGGCCAATCTTCCAATGATATGCCTACAAATACGTCACAATGCTGCAGACATCTTGGACGAACGGCAGAGAGCTTAGGTTCATTCATGGCACATTCACAGCCATATAAGGAGACGATGGGAAACAGAGCCTCAAAAATTCTGCTCATTTCCTGTTTGAGGTTTCATCTTGGTTTCGCCTGTAGCATGAGTTCTGTGGCACTCACAGATAATATCTTTGCAGTTTTGAAAACGTCAGAGTGTTTTCTTTCCAAAGCTGCCAATTATATGCATAGTCAAGCATCTTTTCGTGACAAAATATTGTGCTTAAAACGGGCACGTTTTTTAATCCAATACTGACATAGCGCCCCCATAGGTTGAAGAGGTTAAATGTCAGGAATTGTGAAAAACTGAGTTTAAATGTATGTGGCTAAGGTGTATGTAAACTTCCAACTTCAACTCTACAATCCCCAACCAGAAGCCATTGATTACTGGCAACATTCGCACTGAGGTAAAGGGTAGAGCTGCCGCTTCAAGGGACTCCAACCCGGACGCTTATAAGAAATCCCGCTATGCCCTCTGACGAACCATCAAACAGGTAAAGCATCAATACAGGACTAAGATCGAATCATACTACACCGGATGTGGCAGGGCCTGCAAACTATTTCAGACTACAAAGGGAAGCACAGCCGAGAGCTGCCCAGTAACACGCGTCTACCAGATGAGCTAAATATGCTCGCTTCGACGCAAGTAACACTGAAACATGCATGAGAGCATCAGCTATTCTGGACGACCGTTCGATCACACTCTCTGCAGCCGATGTGAGTAAGAACTTTAAACAGGTCAACATTCACAAGGCTGCAGGGCCAGACGGATTACCAGGACGTGTACTTCGAGCATGTGCTGACCAACTGGCAAGTGTCTTCACTGACATGTTCAACCTCTCCCTGTCTGAGTACCAACATCTTTCAAGCAGACCACCATAGTTACCTGCCTAAATGACTACCGACCCGTAGCATTGACGTCTGTAGCCATGAAATACTTTAAAAGGCTGGTCATGGCTCACATCAACACCATTATCCGAGAAACCCTAGACCCATTCCAATTTGCATACCACACCAACAGATCCACAGATGATGCAATCTCTATTGCACTCCACACTGCCCTTTCCCACCTGGACAAAAGGAACACCTATGTGAGAATGCTATTCATTGACTACAGCTCAGCGTTCAACACCATAGTGCCCTCAAAGCTCATCACTAAGCTAAGGACCCTGGGACTTTCTGACAGGCCGCCCCCAGGTGGTGAGGGTAGGTAACAACACATCCGCCATGCTGATCCTCAGCACGAGGATCCCTCAGGGGTGCGTGCTCAGTCCGCTCCTGTACTCCCTGTTCACTCATGACTGCACAGCCAGGCACGACTCCAACACCATCATTAAGTTTGCTGATGACACAACAGTGGTAGGCCTGATCACCGACAACGATGAGACAGCCTATAGGGATGAGGTCAGAGACCTGACCATGTGGTGCAAGGACAACAACCTCTCCCTCAACGTGATCAAGACAAAGGAGAGGACTGTGGACTACAGGAGAAGGAAGACCGTGCACGCCCTCATTCTCATCGACAGGGCTGTATTGGAGCAGGTTGAGAGCCTCAAGTTCCTTGGTGTCCACATCACCAACAAACTAACATGGTCCAAGCACACCAAGACAATCGTGAAGAGGGCACAACAAAACCCATTCCCCCTCAGGAAACTGAAAAGATTTGGCATGGGTCTTCAGATCCTCAAAAGGTTTTACAGCTCCACCTTCGAGAGCATCCTGATTGGTTGCATCACTGCCTGGTATGGCAACTGTTCGGCCTCCGACTGCAAGGCACTACATAGGGTAGTGCGTACGGCCCAGTACATCACCAGAGCCAAGCTTCCTGCCATCCAGGAACTCTATACCAGGCAGTGTCAGAGGGAGGCCCTAAAAATGCTCAAAGACTCCGGCCACCCAAGTCATAGACTGTTCTCTCTGCTGCCGCACGGCAAGCGGTACTGGAGCGCCTTGTCTAGGTCGAAGAGGCTCCTAAATAGCTTCTACCCGCAAGCCATTAGACTAAGGAACAGCTAATCAAATGGCTACCCAGACTATTTGCATTGCCCCCCCCCCGGAATGCTGCTCCTACTCTCTGTTATTATCTATGCATAGTCGCTTTAATAACTCTACCTACATGTACATATTACCTCGACACCGCACATTGACTCTGTACCGGTACCCCTTGTATATAGCCTCCACATTGACTCTGTACCGGTACCCCTTGTATATAGCCCCGCTATTGTTATTTACTGCCATCTGTTATTCTTATCTCTTACTTTTTTAAAGGTATTTTCTTAAAACTGCATTGTTGGTTAAGCGCTTTTAAGTCTACTCAGGTCTACTCTGTCTAGCAAGTAATATAATTTGACCTATCTTTGACCTCAATTGATCAGCTTCAATTCCACAGAGAGGGGAATTCCTTATACGGCTCTTGAAGAATCCATGTGGATGGGTTGAAGATTCTTGATATGGCTTTCCTGTTGCATCAGTATTGTTCCGTCAACTGTAATAAACTTTATGCCAACATAACAAAAACTACCATGCTCCTTTCGGCCAACTTGGAAAACAGCTTTGAGGTGTGGAATCACAGTTGTAGCAAAGGTCTGTGAGCCACCACAGATGAATTTGTAAGTCGCTCTGGATAAGAGCGTCTGCTAAATGACTTAAATGTAAATGTAAATGTCATCAACATGACAGGAAAGTACTGTCTTGATCAAGCCAATAGAAGACTGCAAGATCCATGTGTGACATTTTTCCACCTGTACTCAGCATTGTTGCCTTGACTTTGTTGTACCAGTAGTGATGCATCTGCCAGTCCATACACACACTGTTTTAGTTTCCACAGTGTTCCTTCGCTCTTAGCTTCAGGCAGAGGTCATATGTGAATATTCCTTGACAGCTCTGTTCCCTGCAGAAATGCAGATTTGATGTCTATGGAATGAAGTTTCAATTACTTCTGGCAGTTCACTGTCAGCAGCAATCTGAGTGACTCTGAGGTGCATGTCATTGAGTCTTTTGGGAGTTCTTTAGCAGCCAGCTCCTCATAACCTCTAGCCACTAGATGTGCTTTTGGCACTATTCCAGGTAAGGATTCTTTAAGGGTGTACACCCACCTTGTTGAGACACATTTTTGGTCCATGTCTTTGACTTCCTCAAACACCCAATTTTTCCTCCAATTACTGAGCTCATATAGTTTAGCTGAGTCAAACGACACGTCCTTTGTTTCAAGTACATCATCATTTTGAATGTCATTATTTTTTTCCCAATGGTTCAATTCTGAGATGATCTACAAACTGACCCTGTTGTACCAGAAAGTGTAGCTGGTTCAGAGTACTTCAAATTGTACCAGTTCTGGTGTTTTACTTCGGCTTTTCCTGCTCGTCCAATGACGGTTGCTGTGTGTGGGATACCACTGTCTTTGTCCATGTATTTAACAGTTTGTCCAGTTTTCAGATTGGAACAACCATGTTGTTTTAACACATGTGGCTGTTGTTGAATGTTTTCTTCATTTGAACACTGAACAGTATTACCTGTGTCATGGTTGAAGGTCTCTGCTCCATTTCCTGTGTCAGTTTCAGTGTCCATATCATTCGATTCGACATCTGGTAGGTTTGTGTCTATTAATGTGTCCTTTTTGACATTTTCATTAGGAGGCTGATTCTCAGCAACAGTCCCTCCATCTGGTTGATTATTTACTTTCAGCAGTCTTGAGTGATGTACCCTGACAATGGTGCCTCCGTGGCTCACAAATATCATCACACCATCTTGGTCAATGACTACTCCCGGTCCTTTCCACTCTTGACAGTCAACTCGTTTGTAGTACACTATGTTTCCAGTCTCGTACTTCTCATTGGTGGGTCGAAGCGGTTTACGCAAAGCCCTGTGAATTCTCTCTGAACACTGCTTCAGTGAACGCTTGCCTCACTGCATGTAGTGCTGAAAGGTGCTGTCCCACCCATGCACTCACACTGGTCCCTTCTAGTGCTGGTGACTGGTCAACCAGTACTGAGGGAAGATTAGGGTTCTGCCCGAACACTAGTTGGTATGGGCTGTAACCATGAACATTGTGAATTGAGTTTTTCGTCATCAAAGCCCAATCTAGGGCTGTTTTCCAGTCACATCCATTGTCTTGCATCACTTTCAGCATAATCTCTGTGAGTGTTTGATTATGTCTCTCCAGAGGTCCATTGCTCCATGGACTGTATGCCGCAGTTGTTTTGACTTCCATGTTGAACTTCTCAGCCATTTCTCTTATTTCATTATTATTGAATTCTCCTCCATTGTCACTGTACAATTTCTGGGGCGGTCCATATACTTATCCAGGAATGAATGAAGTGCTTGACGATTTGACAATTTTTTTTGTATTCACAATGCTTCCAGCCCTCAAGCGTGTGAAGTGGTTGATTATGTGAAGGTACCACATGTTTCATTGTAGTTGGAAGCCAGTGGCAAACCAACAGCTGGTCTGGGCTTAGGTTTGCTCTATTTCTGGCATGTCTCACAACTGTTATCTATCTGCCGTTTAATGGAAATACTCTCATCATCATTATCATTATTCCCAGAACTGTAGCATGTCCAAACTGTTTTTGAAGTTTTAACAATACTTTGTGTTTTCCTCTTGTGTTTATGTTCTCTGGGACTGTCAGAATTTCCATGTGCTCTGTGTCCGTCAGAATCTAATTTTTACATGGGCTCTGTGTGATGTCTTTGTCTAAAATGTTTACACAATAGTGGCCTGAGGTAGTAAGTTCAAGGGTCACTGGTTGTTTAAACATCACTGCCCTGTCACTTTTTGTCTAGTACAGCTCTGCCTTCTTGAGGGAAGCTTTGCTTAATACTAAGGGGATATCTGCAGGGACCACCTCTGTTTCAATGTGACACTTAGTCTGACCTATGTTTGCTGGTATCTTGACTCTCTTGGTAGAATAGATGACTCTCCCATCTCCAAATGTGAAAAATCTGTTGCTTGGTGTGTCAATCATATTTTGTATTTCATATTTAGTTTATAAGCACAGCTGTCAAGACATTTTGCACCACACACTGTGTGTGTAGATGCAGTATCAATCACAGCAGATCCTAAGGACTATAAAAAGCTCAGTATCAGAAGAAGAGTTGTTTGAAACAGTTTAATGTTACACTGCTCTCTGTGTTTACATTTTCCTCTGTTAGTTTAACTTGTTAATTTTTTATGAGGACAGTCTAACCCAATGGTAACTGCTTTGACCAATAGCACATTTTCATCTCCTTCCATACCTGTCCTGTGGATTTGGATTTGTGCTGAGCAATGGCACCCTCGTCTGCTTGTCTTGAGAACGTGACTTGTCGGCGCATTTTCTCAGCTGCTCAGTGTAATATGCTGCATCACTCACTTGTGATTGGCACGACAGACGTCTTTTCACCCCAAATTATTTTTAGCACCAACTTCATTGAAGCTATTGTCAGCACAGTACAAGCAGTCAAAGACAACTGTTTCTCCCTACCATCCAGACAGGTAGTATCTAGCAACTTGAAAGCTAACACTGCATCCGGGAGAATCATCTCGTAAGTTGCGCATCCTATTGTACCTCTGTCCCGAAATCAATTATGTAGTCCATCATTACAACCGAAATGTCTCTAGTAACACTGTCAAAGTTTGAATATGCCTCGTAAGAACAGTATCCAGTGCTCTGATCAAAGATCCCATGCCGACATCCTTCAAATCCTCTACGGATATTTCCAGTGCTGTATCTCTCGCTTTTGAGCGATAATACCACTGAAAATGCTTGCTTTTTCTTGTCCAGATTAGTAACCCGTGTCCAGATTCCAAGTAAATATTTCCAACTTTCATATGACCTCTTCTCGTCGTAGCGAGCTGGCATAATTGTAGTTATTATCCATCCTTTGCTACCAATGTTAACTTAAAATGACACAACGACTAGGTTTCGGTTTAACAACGTTTACTAAACCGTATTTCCACAATACATGGTTGCCATCACACTCAGGACTGGTCCATCAACAGTGAGACTCCCACGCAGGTGTACTAATAGCAGAGTGATAGCACCGTAATAACAGAAATATAGGAATACTCAAAACATCAGCCTAACACATAGTACTCATGCAACGCTTGCTCCTATACCCTCCTTTTTCTTGATCTCCAGTAGTTTCCACAAGTACGTCAAATGTCTTCCACAGATCTGACTTCCCTTTTCCTTCCTGAGCAACCAGTAAACAGTCGGCGGTTCGAGTTTCTTTTCATGTCCTCCGCATCCATTTTGCTGTCGATATTACTGTGTTTGGAGTTTGTTAAACCCAATTTATTGATGTGATTATGTTAGGCTATAGGTCAGGCCCTATTGGTCACATGCATGCGATGCTTACGTGTTTCACATAAAGAGAGCAAGGGTTGAGGGAATAGGGGATGTTTTCCGTAAGCAAATTAGGGGTTTCGATAACAGCTTCAGCATGGACAGAGTGATAAACACTTGTTGTGTTGTGGTGCCTTTTCGCTGCAGTAGTGAGGAGAGAGAGACAACGTGCCCCAGTCACACAGGCACTCTTTGTAAAAATATTTTTACACAGTGTGACCTTCGGGCTATTTCTGAGTCATTTGTGTGTCTTAATTATTTCATCAAACAGTGTGCTGAAAGCATCAGACAAGCTCAGTGCATTTTCAAATGTATTTTTATTGAACCTTTATTTAACTAGGCAAGTCAGTTAAGAATAAATTCTTATTTTCAATGGCGGCCTAGGAACAGTTCAGGGGCAGAACGAAAGATTTGTACCTCGTCAGCTCGGATATTTGAACTTGCAACCTTCCGGTTACTAGTCCAACACTCTAACCACTAGGCTACCCTGCCGCCCCACGATTGAGTAATGACATAGGACATCTATGGACCTCATTGACCCTCTAAATTCTCCACAAAATCAGAGCATGTAACATCTAACCAGTTTATTGACATAGACTGAAGTATTTTTTTCTACTTTTGACCGAACATGTTTATAGTATATTGAGATGTAGTTGGTTGCTGTTATGGAGTAAAATACTTCACTAATGATCAGGTGTCAGGCTATACATACACTAAAGTCTATACAGAGAGTATACACGGTTACTAAAGCTAAAAACCATTGCAAGCATTGTCAAATTGGTGAAATTATAGACAGTATTTTCCTAGTCAAAGGATAAATAGCAGAACTTAAATATGTCTATCCTATGAAACTGTGGGTTAAAAGTTAAACAGCCATCAACATTATTTTAGGCTGAATAACAGACCTTAAAGCTGAAATCGTTAATGGTGAAACAGCCATCTCAGTTTGCCATATTGCAACAAGGGGAGGCTATTCCATAGACAAATGCCTGTATAGAAAAACGCGCTCCTCGCAGTACTGATTACTCTTGGGATTTTACAAGACATAACACTAGCTTTGGTTTTGTAACTGTGTTGGTCATAGACCATATCAATGTGGTTTTTCATATAACCTGGGGCACGATCATTAAGATGTCAAACATATGATTGAGTTTAAGTTGATCCACTCTGGACTCCAAAGGCAACAAGCCCACCTCTCGGAACTCCTGTACCCTTTGTGGTCCTGGGGGGGACATTCAGCATATACCTGATAACATTATTTTACATGACTTGCATTCCCCTTTTCCGCTTTTTTGATAGCCTACTATACCAAGCAGAGCAGGGATAATGAAAATGACACAGACTCAAGGTTGAGACAAGCAGTTTCCTAACTTTGATGTTAAAATATCTATTGTTACGAAATACTAATTTGAGTTTGTTTGCCATTTTAGAAAGGATTTTAGCAGGAATTAGATCTCCAGAAATCTAGGGACATGCCAACATAAATTACACTTGTCTTAGATTAGATTTCTTTGTCTGCACAGTTTACCTTTAACTTGTCAGCCCTAAGCAATCTACGTTTTGTTCTAAACAAAATCTATTCAGTTTTCCCCAAATGTAGCGACAATTTTGTCTCATTGCTGCAACTTGCCAACGGGCTCGGGAGAGGCGAAGGTCGAGTCATGCATCCACCGAAACATGACCCGCCAAACCATGCTTCTTAACCTCTTACCTCTACCTGGGACGCTTGCGTCCCAACTAGAGCTCTGGAAATGCAAATGCGCTACGCTAAATGCTAATAGTATTAGTTAAAACTCAAAAGTTCATTAAAATACACATGCAGGGTATCAAATTAAAGCTACACTCGTTGTGAATCCAGGCAAGTCCGATTTTTAAAATGCTTTTCGGCGACAGCATGAGAAGCTATTATCTGATAGCATGCACCAATACACTACAACAGAAAAGCACAGCAGGGGACGTAAACAAAATAATTAGCATTTCGGCGTTACACAAACCGCACAATAAAATAGAAAACAGTCATTACCTTTCACCATCTTCTTTGTTGGCACTCCTAGATGTCCCATAAACACTATTGGGTCTTTATTTCGATTAAATCGGGCCATATAAAGCCAAGATATCGTTATATGTAGACTGTGTGATAAACTAAAAAAACAGCGATTTCACAACGTAACGTCATTTTTTTAAATTCAAAAAGTAGACGATAAACTTTCACAAAACACTTCGAAATACGTTTGTAATGCTACTTTAGGTATTAGTAAACGTTAATAAGCGATAAAAATCATCCGTAGGCGATGTACATATCATTAGCTGTCGTCTTGGAAAAAATTTCAGGAGAGAGCTCTTCCGGAATGATCTGGGCGGAGACCGGAGGTACGTCGTGCCCCTCTTTCGGTTCAACCAAGAATCAAAGAGGATTAAATTCACAAGATACTCGACTACATGGGGATGCTGTGGGAGTTGAATGCTCGGTCTTATCTAATTCGGCTCACTGTTAACAATTGCTGGAAGTGGCGCAAGGATATTTATTTCCATTTTCTGTGATCAGGTTTTCCTGCGCTTTCCGATGTAACGCACGTTATGTAATAGCCACAGTCGTGATTTAACCAGTTTTAAAAACGTCCGAGGGTTTCCTATACACACATTCTAACCATATGAACGTACTATATTCCTGGCATGAGTAGCAGGGCGCTGAAATGTTGCGCGATTTTTAACAAAATGTTCAAAAAAGTAGAGGGTAGGAGCAACTAGTTAACCTCCACTCGCTTTATCCGGAAGCCAGCTGCACCAATGTGTCGGAAGAAACACTGTTCAACTGACGACCGAAGTCAGCCTGCTAGGCACCCGGCCCACCGCAAGGAGTCGCTAGAGCGTGATGAGCCAAGTAAAACCTCCCGGCCAAACACGCCCCTAGTCAACAACGCAGCCACTGCCAGCTAGCCTACTTCAGCAGTACTGTATCATTTTAATCATTTTAGTCAATAAGATTCTTGCTACGTAAGCTTAACTTTCTGAACATTCGAGACGTGTAGTCCACTTGTCATTCCAATCTCCTTTGCATTAGCGTAGCCTCTTCTGTAGCCTGTCAACTATGTGTCTGTCTATCCCTGTTCTCTCCTCTCTGCACAGACCATACAAACGCTCCACACCGCGTGGCCGCGGCCACCCTAATCTGGTGGTCCCAGCGCGCACGACCCACGTGGAGTTCCAGGTCTCCGGTAGCCTCTGGAACTGCCGATCTGCGGCCAACAAGGCAGAGTTCATCTCAGCCTATGCCTCCCTCCAGTCCCTCGACTTCTTGGCACTGACGGAAACATGGATCACCACAGATAACACTGCTACTCCTACTGCTCTCTCTTCGTCCGCCCACGTGTTCTCGCACACCCGAGAGCTTCTGGTCAGCGGGGTGGTGGCACCGGGATCCTCATCTCTCCCAAGTGGTCATTCTCTCTTTCTCCCTTACCCATCTGTCTATCGCCTCCTTTGAATTCCATGCTGTCACAGTTACCAGCCCTTTCAAGCTTAACATCCTTATCATTTATCGCCCTCCAGGTTCCCTCTGAGAGTTCATCAATGAGCTTGATGCCTTGATAAGCTCCTTTCCCGAGGACGGCTCACCTCTCACAGTTCTGGGCGACTTTAACCTCCCCACGTCTACCTTTGACTCATTCCTCTCTGCCTCCTTCTTTCCACTCCTCTCCTCTTTTGACCTCACCCTCTCACCTTCCCCCCTACTCACAAGGCAGGCAATACGCTCAACCTCATCTTTACTAGATGCTGTTCTTCCACTAACCTCATTGCAACTCCCCTCCAAGTCTCCGACCACTACCTTGTATCCTTTTCCCTCTCGCTCTCATCCAACACTTCCCACACTGCCCCTACTCGGATGGTATCGCGCCGTCCCAACCTTCGCTCTCTCTCCCCCCCGCTACTCTCTCCTCTTCCATCCTATCATCTCTTCCCTCTGCTCAAACCTTCTCCAACCTATCTCCTGATTCTGCCTCCTCAACCCTCCTCTCCTCCCTTTCTGCATCCTTGGACTCTCTATGTCCCCTATCCTCCAGGCCGGCTCGGTCCTCCCCCTCCCGCTCCGTGGCTCGACGACTCATTGCGAGCTCACAGAACAGGGCTCCGGGCAGCCGAGCGGAAATGGAGGAAAACTCGCCTCCCTGCGGACCTGGCATCCTTTCACTCCCTCCTCTCTACATTTTCCTCTTCTGTCTCTGCTGCTAAAGCCACTTTCTACCACTCTAAATTCCAAGCATCTGCCTCTAACCCTAGGAAGCTCTTTGCCACCTTCTCCTCCCTCCTGAATCCTCCTCCCCCTCCCTCCCCCTCCTCCCTCTCTGCAGATGACTTCGTCAACCATTTTGAAAAGAAGGTCGACGACATCCGATCCTCGTTTGCTAAGTCAAACGACACCGCTGGTTCTGCTCACACTGCCCTACCCTGTGCTCTGACCTCTTTCTCCCCTCTCTCTCCAGATGAAATCTCGCGTCTTGTGACGGCCGGCCGCCCAACAACCTGCCCGCTTGACCCTATCCCCTCCTCTCTTCTCCAGACCATTTCCGGAGACCTTCTCCCTTACCTCACCTCGCTCATCAACTCATCCCTGACCGCTGGCTACGTCCCTTCCGTCTTCAAGAGAGCGAGAGTTGCACCCCTTCTGAAAAAACCTACACTCGATCCCTCCGATGTCAACAACTACAGACCAGTATCCCTTCTTTCTTTTCTCTCCAAAACTCTTGAACGTGCCGTCCTTGGCCAGCTCTCCCGCTATCTCTCTCAGAATGACCTTCTTGATCCAAATCAGTCAGGTTTCAAGACTAGTCATTCAACTGAGACTGCTCTTCTCTGTATCACGGAGGCGCTCCGCACTGCTAAAGCTAACTCTCTCTCCTCTGCTCTCATCCTTCTAGACCTATCGGCTGCCTTCGATACTGTGAACCATCAGATCCTCCTCTCCACCCTCTCCGAGTTGGGCATCTCCGGCGCGGCCCACGCTTGGATTGCGTCCTACCTGACAGGTCGCTCCTACCAGGTGGCGTGGCGAGAATCTGTCTCCTCACCACGTGCTCTCACCATTGGTGTCCCCCAGGGCTCTGTTCTAGGCCCTCTCCTATTCTCGCTATACACCAAGTCACTTGGCTCTGTCATAACCTCACATGGTCTCTCCTATCATTGCTATGCAGACGACACACAATTAATCTTCTCCTTTCCCCCTTCTGATGACCAGGTGGCGAATCGCATCTCTGCATGTCTGGCAGACATATCAGTGTGGATGACGGATCACCACCTCAAGCTGAACCTCGGCAAGACAGAGCTGCTCTTCCTCCCGGGGAAGGACTGCCCGTTCCATGATCTCGCCATCACGGTTGACAACTCCATTGTGTCCTCCTCCCAGAGCGCTAAGAACCTTGGCGTGATCCTGGACAACACCCTGTCGTTCTCAAATAACATCAAGGCGGTGGCCCGTTCCTGTAGGTTCATGCTCTACAACATCCGCAGAGTACGACCCTGCCTCACACAGGAAGCGGCGCAGGTCCTAATCCAGGCACTTGTCATCTCCCGTCTGGATTACTGCAACTCGCTGTTGGCTGGGCTCCCTGCCTGTGCCATTAAACCCTACAACTCATCCAGAACGCCGCAGCCCGTCTGGTGTTCAACCTTCCCAAGTTCTCTAACGTCACCCCGCTCCTCCGCTCTCTCCACTGGCTTCCAGTTGAAGCTCGCATCCGCTACAAGACCATGGTGCTTGCCTACGGAGCTGTGAGGGGAACGGCACCTCAGTACCTCCAGGCTCTGATCAGGCCCTACACCCAAACAAGGGCACTGCGTTCATCCACCTCTGGCCTGCTCGCCTCCCTACCACTGAGGAAGTACAGTTCCCGCTCAGCCCAGTCAAAACTGTTCGCTGCTCTGGCCCCCCAATGGTGGAACAAACTCCCTCACGACGCCAGGACAGCGGAGTCAATCACCACCTTCCGGAGACACCTGAAACCCCACCTCTTTAAGGAATACCTAGGATAGGATAAAGTAATCCTTCTCACCCCCCCCCCTTAAAAGATTTAGATGCACTATTGTAAAGTGGCTGTTCCACTGGATGTCATAAGGTGAATGCACCAATTTGTAAGTCGCTCTGGATAAGAGCGTCTGCTAAATGACTTAAATGTAAATGTAAACCCGGACGACGCTGGGCCAACTTTGTGCCGCCATATGGGACTCCCGGTCACGGTAATGTGGGTTATCAGCATAAAGCAGGAGTTCGCACTTTACTGTATCTGGTATATATATCATTGACTTATATAAGAAATAAGAGAGGCCCTAAAATGTATCCCTGCGGTACTCCACAGGATATTTGTTGGGGGAAGATCACCAACATTACATACTTGTGTTCTGTTGGTCAGATAAGATCTAAACCAATTCACTGCTACATCATTTAGACCCATGCATTTCAGTAGGACAATATCATAGTCCACAGTGTCAACAGCTTCCTGCAACATGACCATATCTGTATAGTTCCCCTTCACACTTTCCAGCTTGATTGCTTTAACTTATCAGTCTACGTGGGTTAAATACCTGTTCAGTGGCAGAACGACAGATTTGTACCTTGTCAGCTCGGGGATTTGAACTTGCAACCTTCCGGTTACTCGTCCAACGCTCTAACCACTAGGCTACCCTGCCGCCCCACCGCTAGCTACCTGCAGATTCATACTACATAATTTCATGCATGGTGGATAGCTATGACAATCAGTTTGCACTGTAGCTATGGGTTGGGATTAGGGTTCATTGTTTAGCTGGGTAGCTACATGTCTAAATAAAATAATCCACTTCGCCAGATGATTATATGACCCATCAAGTTAGCCAGCCATCTATTGTATTTAATGAACATGTGTACATGTCTAGACAATAGTGACCCATCCACTAAGCTAGATTTGGCTGGGGGGTGGTTATTGCATTTTTTTCACATGACACATACATTTATACAAGTGTGACAGGGTAAGCATCATCTAATAATTCTAACGTATTTATAAAATATTTGTATCTGGACACGAGATGTGACTGCTCTGGAGGATGTATGAGAGCAGGGTTGATAATTGCATTGACAGAATGAAGCACATGCTATTTGCATTTGATAGACATTAAGAGTGGCAAGGGCTGAAATCTAGGTGCGCTTGTGGTTTATACAAGACTTGCAGTGCATTCAGAAAGTATTCAGACCCTTTCACTTTTTCCACATTTTTTTACATTACAGAGTTATTCTAACATTTATTGAATACATTTTTTTCCTCATCAATCTACACACAATACCCAATAATGACAAAGAGGAAAACAGGTTTTTAGACATTTCTGCAAATGCATAAAAAATAAAAAACATAAATACCTTATTTACATAAGTATTCAGAACCTTTGCTATGAGACTCGAAATTGAGCTCAGGTGCATCCTGTTTCCGTTGATCATCCTTGAGATGTTTCTACAAATTGAATGGAGTCCACCTGTTGTAAATTCAATTGATTGGACCTGATTTGGAAAGGCACACACCTGTCTATATAAAGGTCCCACAATTGAAAGTGCATGTCAGAGCAAAAACCAAGCCATGAGGTTGAAGGAATTGTCCATAGAACTCCGAAACAGGATTGTGTCGAGGCACAGATCTGGGGAAGGGTACCAAAACATTTCTGCAGCATTAAAGGTCCCCAAGAACACAGTGGCCATCATTCTTAAACGGAAGAAGTTTGGAACCACCAAGACTCTTCCTAGAGCTGGCCGCCTGGCCAAACTGAGCAATAGGACGAGAAGGGCTTTGGTCAGGGAGGTGACCAAGAAACCGATGGTCACTCTGACAGAGCTCCAGAGTTCTTCTTTGGAGATGGGAGAACCTTCCAGAAGGACAACCATCTCTGCAGAACTTCACCAATCAGGCATTTATGGTAGAGTGGCCAGATGGAAGCCACTCCTCAGTAAAAAGCACATGATAGCCCGCGTGGAGTTGCCGAAAGGCAACTAATATACTCTCAGATGAAGATTCCCTGGTCTGATGAAACAAAGATTGAGCTCTTCAGCCTGAATGCCAAGCGTCACGTCTGGAGGAAACCAGGCACTGCTCATTACCTGGCCATTACCATCCCTACAGTGAAGCATGGTGGTGGCAACATCATGCTGTGAGGATGTTTTTCAGCGGCAGAGACAAGGAGACTAGTCGGGTTTGAGGGAAAGATGAACAAAGCAAAGTACAGAGAGATCCTGCTCCAGAGCGCTCAGGACCTCAGACTGGAGCGAAGGTTTATCTTCCAACAGGACAACGACCCTATGCACACAGCCAAGACAACACAGGAGGGGCTTCGGGACAAGTCTCTGAATGTCCTTGAGTGGCCAATCCAGAGCCCGGACTTGAACCCGATCGAACATCTCAGGAGAGACCTGAAAATAGTTGTGCAATGACGCTCCCCATTCAATCTGACAGAGCTTGAGAGGATCTGCAGAGAAGAATGGGAGAAAATCCCCAAATACAGGTGTGCCAAGCTTGTAGCGTCATACCCAAGAAGACTCGAGGCTGTAATCACTGCCAAAGGTGCTTCAACAAAATAGTAGGGAAGGGTCTGAATAGTTATGTAAATGTAATATATTTCAGTTTTTTTTATTTTATGATTTTGCAACAACAAAAACTGTTTTTATTTGGTCATTATGTGGTATTGTGTGTAGATTGATGAGGGAAAAACAATTTAATACAAATACAAAAACAATTTAGAATAAGGCTGTAATGTATCAAATGTGGAAAAAGTCAAGGGGTCTGTTTACTTTTAAACATGAGTTTATTTTTGTTGTCAGAGAAAGTTTCTCAGCAAAACAAAAATCTAAGGAGCATATGGTTATAAATGCATTTCCATTTGCTCCCCATCTCTTCTGTCAGATAGGCTCTCAGAGCTGAAGAATGACAGAGTGACCCATATGCACTCACGTGGGTGAAATGCACTGTGCACTCTCTGGTATATTCAACACACACACACACACACACACACACACACACACACACACACACACACACACACACACATATTGTAGATGAATAAGTAATTGGACTTTGTTTGCTCTATGTATTGTTAGTGTAAGTCAAAAGCTCTGGGAGTCTGTGGGGAGATTGGAAAGGCGCATTGGAAAGGCTGCTGCTGCTAAGACTGGGCCTCCCAAACAGGTTTCCCCTGATCTCACTAAGATCCTACTCACACACAAGCACGTGGTGGCTCACCCCCATTTTTGTGCCTCAATGATGAAGGCAACCATCCTTAATTGTAGGGACGTCCATCTTTTAAAAAGATTCACTCCACAAGTGGTATAGTATTTCCCAGTGTCTTGTGTAGACTGAGAGAACCATGCTGCTTCATTCAAAACCACCCTCGTGAATAACCATATTAGTGCATGAGTGATGAAGAGGCCGAGATTTAATGCAGTCCGATTCGTCCACAAAAAGCTTTTCCATTCCACTGATCAATCCTTTCACCACATGATGGCAGATTAGGACCTTTTTTCCCACCATTGACGTTTGTACGGTTGGACTTGGAGATCTGGGGAACCGGTTCTGTGTGGAAGCGGCAGATTCATTAGTATGCCACGAAGGCCTGGTGTTGCAGGTGTTCTTGATGTGTGCCGCTTATTAGATACACTTACAGGCCATTCCACCGGCAGCGTTCGTCCAGGAGTTGTGTACCAATTTCGAGCCCATTTGTCACCATGCTGTTCTCAACATTAGAGAATAATTGATTCTCTGTTCAGGCTTTATGTAAGTGAAAATTGGATGAGATCAGCCTGTGTTAAATCCACTCTCTTGGTAATTGTTGGGAAGGCATGGCAAAGGACATTGGCATTTTATTGGAAACACTCTACTAAGGGTTTAAAATGTACAATACATCTAATCAGTTTTGATTAACACACAGAGTTGGTTGAACCAGGTTTTACACTTAATTAGTTACATAATGATCTAAACATTTCATTGCAATGGGACTCCTCCAGTGGTAGAAAAAGTACCCAATTGTCATACTTGAGTAAAAGTGAAAGTCACCCAGTAAAATACTGCTTGAGTAAAAGTCTAAAAGTATATGGTTTTAAATATACTTAAGTATCAAAAGCAAATGTAATTGCTATACTTAAGTATCAATTGGAAATTGGTCAATTTTTTAAATTAACGGATAGCCAGGGGCACACTCCAAAACTCAGACATAATTTAAAAACAAATAATTTGGGTTTGGTGAGTCCGTCAGATTAGTCCGTCAGATTAGAGCCAGTAGAGAAACTCTGGGATGTTCTCTTGATAAGTGTGTGAATTGGACCATTTTCCTGTCCTGCTAAGCATTCAAAATGTACAAGTACTTTTGGGTGTCAGGGAAAATGAATGGAATTAAAAGTACATTGTTTTCTTTAGGAATGTAGTCAAGTAAATGTAAAAGTTGTGCAAAATATAAAAAGTAAAGTAAAGTACAGATACAAAAATACTTCAGAAAATACTTAAGTAAAAATACTTTAAAGTACTACTTAAGTACTTTAAAGTACTACTTAAGTACTTTACACCACTGGAAGCCTTCCATAAATATGATATGAGTTTAAGAGAAGTGAGAAAAACGCTGGTGGAGCAGACTGTGGATTGGTTAATGTTTGAATGCCTTTTCATAACAACTGGAAAGATAAGTAAAAAACTTTATCCAGTGAAGGAGTTTCTTAGCCTTGGTGCCAGCCTTTAGGGTCAGACTTTATTCTATTTCCTCTCACTTCCTCTTATTCAATTAAATTGCAATTTTCCAGGACAAAGAATGTCTTATAAAGACTAAATCTGATTCATATATATACGGAAAAACAAAATTACATAAACTACTACAGTAGCCAAGTAATTCAGATTTTAAAAAATGTAAAAAATGGGGGGAGGGGGGTCAGTTCATTGCTAATACATTTGCCTAGGTGGTCGCACCTCTTATGTCAACAGGGATAGCGAGGGCTCCGGGCAGCCGAGCGGAAATGGAGGAAAACTCACCTCCCTGCGGACCTGGCATCCTTTCACTCCCTCCTCTCTACATTTTCCTCTTCTGTCTCTTCTGCTAAAGCCACTTTCTACCACTCTAAATTCCAAGCATCTGCCTCTAACCCTAGGAAGCTCTTTGCCACCTTCTCCTCCCTCCTGAATCCTCCTCCCCCTCCCCCCTCCTCCCTCTCTGCAGATGACTTCGTCAACCATTTTGAAAAGAAGGTCGACGACATCCGATCCTCGTTTGCTAAGTCAAACGACACCGCTGGTTCTGCTCACACTGCCCTACCCTGTGCTCTGACCTCTTTCTCCCCTCTCTCTCCAGATGAAATCTCGCGTCTTGTGACGGCCAGCCGCCCAACAACCTGCCCGCTTGACCCTATCCCCTCCTCTCTTCTCCAGACCATTTCCGGAGACCTTCTCCCTTACCTCACCTCGCTCATCAACTCATCCCTGACCGCTGGCTACGTCCCTTCCGTCTTCAAGAGAGCGAGAGTTGCACCCCTTCTGAAAAACCTACACTCGATCCCTCCGATGTCAACAACTACAGACCAGTATCCCTTCTTTCTTTTCTCTCCAAAACTCTTGAACGTGCCGTCCTTGGCCAGCTCTCCCGCTATCTCTCTCAGAATGACCTTCTTGATCCAAATCAGTCAGGTTTCAAGACTAGTCATTCAACTGAGACTGCTCTTCTCTGTATCACGGAGGCGCTCCGCACTGCTAAAGCTAACTCTCTCTCCTCTGCTCTCATCCTTCTAGACCTATCGGCTGCCTTCGATACTGTGAACCATCAGATCCTCCTCTCCACCCTCTCCGAGTTGGGCATCTCCGGCGCGGCCCACGCTTGATTGCGTCCTACCTGACAGGTCGCTCCTACCAGGTGGCGTGGCGAGAATCTGTCTCCTCACCACGTGCTCTCACCACTGGTGTCCCCCAGGGCTCTGTTCTAGGCCCTCTCCTATTCTCGCTATACACCAAGTCACTTGGCTCTGTCATAACCTCACATGGTCTCTCCTATCATTGCTATGCAGACGACACACAATTAATCTTCTCCTTTCCCCCTTCTGATGACCAGGTGGCGAATCGCATCTCTGCATGTCTGGCAGACATATCAGTGTGGATGACGGATCACCACCTCAAGCTGAACCTCGGCAAGACGGAGCTGCTCTTCCTCCCGGGGAAGGACTGCCCGTTCCATGATCTCGCCATCACGGTTGACAACTCCATTGTGTCCTTCTCCCAGAGCGCTAAGAACCTTGGCGTGATCCTGGACAACACCCTGTCGTTCTCAAATAACATCAAGGCGGTGGCCCGTTCCTGTAGGTTCATGCTCTACAACATCCGCAGAGTACGACCCTGTCTCACACAGGAAGCGGCGCAGGTCCTAATCCAGGCACTTGTCATCTCCCGTCTGGATTACTGCAACTCGCTGTTGGCTGGGCTCCCTGCCTGTGCCATTAAACCCCTACAACTCATCCAGAACGCCGCAGCCCGTCTGGTGTTCAACCTTCCCAAGTTCTCTCACGTCACCCCGCTCCTCCGCTCTCTCCACTGGCTTCCAGTTGAAGCTCGCATCCGCTACAAGACCATGGTGCTTGCCTACGGAGCTGTGAGGGGAACGGCACCTCAGTACCTCCAGGCTCTGATCAGGCCCTACACCCAAACAAGGGCACTGCGTTCATCCACCTCTGGCCTGCTCGCCTCCCTACCACTGAGGAAGTACAGTTCCCGCTCAGCCCAGTCAAAACTGTTCGCTGCTCTGGCCCCCCAATGGTGGAACAAACTCCCTCACGACGCCAGGACAGCGGAGTCAATCACCACCTCCCGGAGACACCTGAAACCCCACCTCTTTAAGGAATACCTAGGATAGGATAAAGTAATCCTTCTCACCCCCCCCCCTTAAAAGATTTAGATGCACTATTGTAAAGTGGCTGTTCCACTGGATGTCATAAGGTGAATGCACCAATTTGTAAGTCGCTCTGGATAAGAGCGTCTGCTAAATGACTTAAATGTAAATGTAATGTTGATGCTTCAATATAGTCTGTTTTGACTGAGTTAGCCCAGATGACATATTTCTGTGTGAAATTAACAGTTTGCAGCAGTGACTGAGGGTATTCATCAGGAAACGGTGAACAAATCATTAAAAACCTGCCCTGTATTGAATGTATAATGCCTGTAATTAGTGAATGTTTAGGCCTTTACCAGCATCCAGCAAGTGATGCAACAATCTTAGAATAGTTGTTTTTCTTCGATATCCCCTGCATCTCCATGATCAGTGACACTGAAGGGGTCCTTTTAGTCCGATCAGCATCTTTTGAATCTACACTTGACAGCTAACAGGACAATGTCTGTTTTCAGCTGCTATGAGGTCTGCATCACCATCATGCGATTGAACACTACCCTTTTGTGTCCTTCTGCTCATAGCTGGGTTAATATGACAGACTTTCTGAGGTCCTCAGGGAAAACAGTGCAATCAAAACATTCGCTGCAATGACATACTTAATTAATCCAACTGGCACTTTTTTCTTTCTACATTTTTTTTGCAGACACTGTTATCCAGAAGGACTTACAGTAGTGAGTGGATACATTCATTTTTAAAATACTGGTCCCCCATGGGAATCGAAACCCACAACCCACACGGCACGTGCTTTGGAAGGGACACCTTCCCCTGATATTCCATTAGTGATACATCACTTAATACGCTGCCTTATCTATCACAGTTGGTCATAATCCCCCTATCTCATGTAATACTTTGACAGCTCCATCTCCTCACATTTAGGCAATCAGTGAGAGGAACTTTTTATGGATTGAAGAGGAGGACGTTCCCACTGAGAACACATCTGGTGTACTTAAATATTGGCACCCTTTCAGTAAAGAGAAGGTCATACTTGTGGTAAGCACACAGGGAAAATGTGAGTTTTCTGATACAAAAAAAACATGATAAATTATTCATTAGATGCAGATTTCTGTGTGGGTGCACATGCACATCTGTGTGAAGGAGTGCAGTGTGTGATACAGTCAAATTCTGAAGTTTACATACACCTTAGCCAAATGCATTTAAACTCAGTTTTTCACAATTCCTGACATTTAATCCTAGTAAAAATTCCCTGTCTTAGGTCAGTTAGGATCACCACTTTATTTTAAGAATGTGAAATGTCAGAATAATAGTAGAATAATATTAGAGAAAATGATTTATTTCAGCTTTTATTTCTTTATTTCTTTCTCAGTGGGTCAGAAGTTTACATACACTCAATTAGGGTTTGGTAGCATTGCCTTTGGTAGCATTGCCTTCGTAGCATTATTTAACTTGGGTCAAACGTTTCAGGTAGCCTCCCACAAGCTTCCCACAATATGTTGGGTGAATTTTGGCCCATTCCTCCTGACAGAGCTGGTGTAACTCAGTCAGGTTTGTAGGCCTCCTTGCTCGCACACTCTTTTTCATTTCTGCCCACACATTTTCTATAGGATTGAGGTCAGGGCTTTGTGATGATGGCCACTCCAATACCTTGACTTTGTTGTCTTTAAGCAATTTTGCCACAACTTTGGAAGTATGCTTGGGGTCATTGTCCATTTGGAAGACCCATTTGCGACCAAGCTTTAACTTCCTAACTGACGTCTTGAGATGTTGCTTCAATATATTCACATAATTTTCCTACCTCATGATGCCATCTATTTTGTGAAGTGCAGTCTCTCCTGCAGCAAAGCACCCCCACAACATGATGCTGCCACGTCATTATGGCCAAACAGTTCTATTTTTGTTTCATCAGACCAGAGGACATTTCTCCAAAAAGTACGATATTTGTCCCCATGTGCAGTTGCAAACTGTAGTCTGGATTTTTATGGCGGTTTTGGAGCAGTGGCTTCCTCCTTGCTGAGCGTCCTTTCAAGTTATGTCGATATAGGACTTGTTTTTACTGTGGATATAGATACTTCTGTACCTGTTCCCTACAGCATCTTCACAAGGTCCTTTGCTGTTGTTCTGGGATTGATTTGCACTTTTCGCACCAAAGTACGTTAATCTCAAAATCAAATCAGTACAGGAGAGGGCTCAGAAAGCACCCTTGTGGGGCCCCAGTGTTGAGGATCAGCGGGGTGGAGATGTTGTTACCTACCCTCACCACCTGGGAGCGGCCCGTCAGGAAGTCCTGTACCCAGTTGTACAGGGCGGGGTCGAGATCCAGGGTCTGGAGCTTGATGACAAGTTTTGAGGGTACTATGGTGTTAAATGCTGAGCTGTAGTCGATGAACAGCATTCTCACATAGGTATTCCTCTTGTCCAGATGGGTTAGGGCAGTGTGCAGTGTGGTTGCGATTGCGTCGTCTGTGGACCTATTTGGGCGGTAAGCAAATTGGAGTGGGTCTAGGGTGTCAGGTAGGGGGGAGGTGATATGGTCCTTGACTAGTCTCTCAAAGCACTTCATGATGACGGAAGTGAGTGCTACGGGGCGGTAGTTGTTTAGCTCAGTTACCTTAGCTTTCTTGGGAACAGGGACAATGGTGGCCCTCTTGAAGCATGTGGGAACAGCAGACTGGGATAAGGATTGATTGAATATGTCCTTAAACACACCAGCCAGCTGGTCTGCGCATGCTCTGAGTACGCGGCTGGGTATGCCGTCTGGGCCTGCAGCCTTGCGAGGGTTAACACGTTTAAATGTTTTACTCACATCGGCTGCAGTGAAGGAGAGTCCGCAGGTTTTGGTAGCGGGCCGTGTCGGTGGCACTGTATTGTCCTCAAAGCGGGCAAATAAGTTATTTAGTCTGCCTGGGAGCAAGACATCCGGGTCCGTGACAGGACTGGTTTTCTTTTTGTAATCTGTGATTGACTGTAGACCCTGCCACATACCTCTTGTGTCTGAGCCGTTTAATTGTGACTCTACTTTGTCTCTATACTGGCGCTTAGCTTGTTTGATTGCCTTGCGGAGGGAATAGCTACACTGTTTGTATTCGGTCATGTTTCCGGTCACCTTGCCCTGGTTAAAAGCAGTGGTTCGCGCTTTAAGTTTCACGCGAATGCTGCCATCAATCCACGGTTTCTGGTTTGGGAATGTTTTAATCGTTGCTATGAGAATGACATCGTCAATACACTTTCTAATGAACTCGCTCACCGAATCAGTGTATTCGTCAATGTTGTTGTTGGAAGCAATGCAGAACATATCCCAGTCCACGTGATCGAAGCAGTCTTGAAGCGTGGAATCAGATTGGTCGGACCAGCGTTGAACAGACCTGAGCGCAGGAGCATCTTGTTTTAGTTTCTGTCTGTAGGCAGGGAGCAACAAAATGGAGTCGTAGTCAGGTTTTCCGAAAGGAGGGCAGGGGAGGGCCTTATATGCGTCGCGGAAGTTAGAATAGCAATGATCCAAGGTTTTACCAGCCCTGGTTGCGTAATCAATATGCTGATACAATTTAGGGAGTCTTGTTTTCAGATTAGCCTTGTTAAAATCCCCAGCTACAATGAATGCAGCCTCAGGATATGTGGTTTCCAGTTTGCAAAGAGTCAAATAAAGTTCGTTCAGGGCCATCGATGTATCTGCTTGGGGGGGGGGGAATATATACGGCTGTGATTATAATCGAAGAGAATTCCCTTGGTAGATAATGCGGTCGACATTTGATTGTGAGGAATTCTAAGTCAGGTGAACAGAAGGACTTGAGTTCCTGTATGTTGTTGTGATCACACCACGTCTAGTTAATCATAAGGTATGATTACCAGAAAGATGTTTGTCTGTTGCGTGAAGAAACCAGCTGGCTGCACCGATTCTGTTAGCATCTCTCGAGTGAGCCATGTTTCCGTGAAGCAAAGCACGTTACAGTCTCTGATGTCTCTCTGGAATGCTACCCTTACTCGGATTTCATCAACCTTGTTGTCAAGAGACTGGACATCGGCGAGTAGTATGCTAGGGAGTGGCGCGCGATGTGCCCGTTTCCGGAGCCTGACCAGAAGACCGCTTCGTTTGCCTCTTTTACGACGTCGTTGTTTTGGGTCGCAGGCTGGGATCCATTCCGTTGTCCTGGGTGGAAGGCAGAACAAAGGTTCCGCTTCGCGAAAGTCATATTCCTGGTCGTACTGATGGTGAGTTGACGTTGCTCTTATATTCACTAGTTCTTCCCGACTGTATGTAATGAAATCTAAGATTACCTGGGGTACCAATGCAAGAAATAACACGTAAAAAAACAAAACACTGCATAGTTTCCTAGAAACGCGAAGCGAGGCGGCCATCTCTGTCGGCGCCGGAAGTACAATAATGCACAGAACCTGTCTCCTTCCTGAGCGATATGACGGCTACGTGGTCCCATGGTGTTTATACTTGCGTACTATTGTTTGTACAGGTGAACGTGGTACCTTCAGCCGTTTGGAAATTGCTCCCAAGGATGAACCAGATTGTGGAGGTCTCCAATTTTTTGTCTGAGGTCTTGATTTCTTTTGATTTTCCCATGATGTCAAGCAAAGAGGCACTGAGTTTGAAGGTAGGCCTTGAAATACATCCACAGGTACACCTCCAATTGACTCAAATGATGTCAATTAGCCTATATGAAGCTTTTAAAGCCATGACATAATTTTCTGGAATTTTCCAAGCTGTTTAAAGGCACAGTCAACTTAGTGAATGTAAACTTCTGACTCGAATTGTGATACAGTGAAGTACAAGGGAAATAATCTGTCTGTAAACAATTGTTGGAAAAATTACTTGTGTCATGCACAAAGTAGAAGTACTAACCGACTTGCCAAAACTATAGTTTGTTAACAAGAAATCTGTGGAGTGGTTGAAAAACTAGTTTTAATGACTCCACCCTAAGTGTATGTAAACCTCCGACTTCAACTGTATATGGTAGGCCAGTCCGACATTGTGCACCGTAGATAGATTCAGTACTCAGCACCACTGTCCAGAAGATTCTATAGGTAATGGAAGTTACATAACTACTGGTAAAACAGTATGGTTCATAGGGATATTCTTGTCACAAATATTATCCAAAGCATTGCAACACATTGGAAAACTTTGCCAAAGTCGGATATTTCAGGTGGCTTGAGTATCGTGGTGCTAAACATACTTTGCTCTTGCTGTCCTTAAAGAACTAGTACAGTAAAGGATCCAGTGTTCTGTAGAAGACAGTAGGAGGTAGAGAAGGAAATTCAAAGCTCACCATCCGATGAAGCATCCTGGTGCTTTTCACTCCATGTGGGACTTGCAGG
The DNA here is from genome assembly GCF_034236695.1 of Oncorhynchus nerka. Classification (NCBI taxonomy): domain Eukaryota; kingdom Metazoa; phylum Chordata; class Actinopteri; order Salmoniformes; family Salmonidae; genus Oncorhynchus; species Oncorhynchus nerka. The sequence continues at coordinate 45,374,873 of NC_088406.1, forward strand.
TTATGACATTTATTGATGTTTGATTTCTTGGGCGTATTGTACACTTAACAATGCTGCATTAGGCGAGAGAATGGCAGAACAGTTATGCATTTCCAGGTTGGTAAAAAACAAAATGGTTGGATGTAGTCTTTTGGGATATAGGGAGGGTTTGCAAAATAAAATGGTTCTCTGTATAATGGCGTGGATAAAGGAGTGTTTTTCTTTCCTGAATCTTGATGCAAGAGGTTAGTCAGCTTCTGTTACTAGTTATTCGTTGATGCATCTATGAAGAAGAATCCACAGGGTGTCTGGATAAAGCAGGGCCAGCAATGCTGAATAGGAATTCACGTGGCTTTTATTCAAATAATCAATAAAACACTGTATACAATCAGTTTTTTTTGCATTCAGCTGATGATTAGACCCAACCCTTATTCAATATGGTTGATTTGTGAACATTCCCTCAAGTATTAGTCTCAGGAGGTATAGTGGACAATCTCCTCGGGTCAGATGGTACGGTATTCAGCCCAGATAACTTCCACCAAGACATGTAAGGTCAAAGACATTGAATAATATATAAAGCTTAGCTACATTGTTTGATATGCCAATGAAACAGATATTTTGTTACAGGTTATGTCTTGGTTGGCTTGAGTTCCCCCTATCCCTCACCCACACTCACACATACAATATGCTGTGTAATGCAGTCTTTCCCATGCAGCTCCATAACGTCATGTTACCCATAAAGACCTCTGACTGCTTCAATTGGCCATAATTGATTCCAATATGAATAACAGTCTTTGAAATATGGAAGTGCAGCCCTACATTTCCAATATAATTCAATGTTGGCAACTCTGGCGAGTAGAAATAGAACTGACAGTAGCTCCCAGTGACTTAACATCTTTAACAAGATTTACAGAAAAAAAATGTGAGAGCACTTTCTTCCAGGAATCAACATTTCTGGCCACTCTAGACTCACTTGGAAAAAGCAGGCAAATAGCTTCCCAAATACTCTTGAAACAGGACGGATGATGCACTTTAAAGAACAGCTATTGAATTCAATTCAGCTAATTCACTCTCCCAATAGTTTTTTAAATGTATTTTCCCATGCAGTTGGGCAATGACATTTCAGAGATTTCTTTGTTGAATGAACACACACAAGGGGAATGTTTCTGAGTGAAAGATGTAGGCATATTTCATGCAATGAAAAAGTAGCCTTTTTCTCAAGGTTTGTAGCAGCACAGCTGAGCACACCCTTGTAGTAAGGAAAATTGGGTTTTGGATGGATTTTAGGTCCAGCACATTGCACCTCAAACGACAACACTTTCTTTCATCTGGAGGTCACATAGCATGTGAAGCCTTATACACCACAAAGAAGTGTTGAAGAAGTCTATATTTGTATGGTAATTATGGGAAGGAAATGCATTATGACTTTGCCACTTTCACTTTGAGAAATTTCCTCTTTATTCTTATTAAGATAAGGCAGGATTCATCGTCGTCACCATAACTCTTATTAGGTGGATTTTCCTGCCCGTATTTAGTCATAACCTTCAAAGGATTATTTCTCAGCCTGCTATTTGTGGTACTGATGCTTGGCAACATGTCAGTAGCACTATGCAAGGGAACATGTAGCTGTTAAATATTCCCACATAATCATTCAAATGTTTTATATCTCTGTGACTCACATATCTCCGACACCAGGATGGAGTAAGTCCATGCCTAAACTGTCCATTATGATCGTCAGTAGAACGACTTAAACTGGAAACCAGCATGGCCGATGAAGTGTGTTGACTCCCGATGAACTTGTAGGATAATATTGGGGCCCAATATTACCACAAAATCACTCTATTCTATTAGGCTGTGGAGCCATTGATGAACCCAAGTCCCCAGGGGATCAGTCTGTCACAGAGTGTTACAAAAGGGTTAGGCAGGGGACAGAAACCACATTTTCCAGACTGCTAAACAGTATCAGCCAAACCGACTGTCAATATGATCAATACTCGTAATTTACTAGCCCCACTTAGGTACCCCTTTACAATAAATTCATATTTTCTTCTGGCATGTGGAATGAGGCCAGCCCAAGAAGAGTTCAGTAAAATCTCTGAGGTAGGGTAGTTAACCTCTTCAACCTATGGGGGCGCTATGTCATTATTGGATAAAAAGACGTGCCCGTTTTAAGCGCAATATTTTGTCACGAAAAGATGCTCGACTATGCATGGAATTGACAGCCTTGGAAAGACAAAACTCTGACGTTTCCAAAACTGCAAAGATATTATCTGTGAGTGCCCCAGAACTAATGCTACAGGCGAAACCAAGATGAAGTTTCATACTGGAAATGCCCCAGATTCTGAAGGCGCTGTGTTCCAATGTCTCCTTATATGGCTGTCAATGCGCCAGGAATGAGCATGCCCTTTGTGTCGTTTCTCCAAGGTGTCTGCAGCATTGTGACGTGTTTGTAGGCATATCATTGGAAGATTGACCATAAGAGACTACATTTACCTGGTGTCCCGCGTCGAAATTATTGCGTAATCTGTAGGTCCATGCGCGTTCCATTTCTTCAGAAGAGAAAGTCAACTGCCACGAAGGATTTTATCGTCGATAGATATGTGAAAAACACCTTGAGGATTGATTCTAAACATCGGTTTGCCATGTTTCTGTCGATATTATGGAGTTAATTTGGAAAAAAGTTCGCGTTTTAATGACTTAATATATATATATATATATATATTTATTTTTTTCCTTACCCAAACGTGATGAACAAAACGGAGCGATTAGTCGACACAAATAATATTTTTTGTAAAAACGGAACATTTGCTATCTAACTGAGTCTCCTCATTGAAAACATCTGAAGTTCTTCAAAGGTAAATTATTTTATTTGAATCCTTTTCTGGTTTTTGTGAAAATCTTGCATGCTGAAACACAGGCATAATCCTATGCTAGGCTAACAATACTGTTACACAAATGCTTGTTTAGCTATGGTTCAAAAGCATATTTTGAAAATCTGAGATGACAGTGTTGTTAACAAAAGGATAAGCTTGAGAGCAAATAGATTAATTTCATTTCATTTGCGATTTTCATGAATAGTTAACGTTGTGTTATGCTAATGAGCTTGCGGATAGATTTACACAATCCTGGATACAGGTTTTTTTCGTAGCTAAACGTGACGCAGAAAACGGAGTGATTTGTCCTAAACAAATAATCTTTCAGGAAAAACTGAACATTTGCTATCTGAGAGTCTCCTCATTGAAAACATCCGAAGTTCTTCAAAGGTAAATGATTTTATTTGAATGCTTTTCTGGTTTTTGTGAAAATGTTGCCTGCTGAATGCTAACGCTAATTGCTACGCTAGCTATCAATACTGTTACACAAATGCTTGTTTTGCAATGGATGAGAAGCATATTTTGAAAATCTGAGATGACTGTGTTGTTAACAAAAGGCTAAGCAAATAGATTAATTTCATTTCATTTGCGATTTTCATGAATAGTTAACGTTGCGTTATGGTAATGAGCTTGAGGCTGTAGTCACGATACCGGATCCGGGATGGCTCGACGCAAGAAGTTAACCAACGTCACTTTTCTTTTGAAAAGTGTACATTACATATTTCAAGGTTTTGTTTCATATGTGTTTTATATGTGAACCTTTTGAAGGTGAAATTAAATTAAAGGATGAATTGAAGGATGCAATCATTAAAACAGAAATGAGTATGGCTCTTTTAAAAACTGTAAAGAAAATATAGCAAAACAGAAATACTGGAGAACTTTGAAAGGTCACACGTGACCTCAAGTCATGTTCTCTAACTTAGTAAATACAATGGAATCTCCTATATTGAGCCCAATGCCAGATACTATTTTATGTGTAGGTGAAACCATTGCATGAAGACAATCTAGTTAGTGTTGATGTTTTCATGGGATTCTGTTCAGTCATAACACACAGGATTTTTCCCATTAACACAAACAGCCCTGGGACAAACAATTCAAATGCTGGAAACATATGTTTTGTGCAGGCCAGCCAACTGAACAGAGGTGATCATTCGGTCACAGCTTTTGCTGCAAAATAGAATAACCCTGAATCATGGTTGGCTACAAGCCGAGGTAGGACCGAAGGTGCTGCAGCTGTTGATTAGCCATCATCTGAGGGCTGCCAGGGCTGAGAGACCATGGAGGATTATTTGTACTATCGTCCATTAAATCAGACACAGTGAGAGGGCACCCTTGTCTAACACCACACTGTCCTCACAGATGAGAGAGAACGCCTGCAGATTTGAGATGTGATTTCCAACATGATTTGATGAAGAGCATTGTCATCATGGTCAGCATTCAGGACAAGGTCTTCTTTCCGTTCTCTTTTTCTGGCTGACTTCTACTGAGGAGGTGCAGAAAGCATCAAGGTTATTGAGTCACTGTACACATCTAGGAAATGATTAGGGGAATTCAGTGTGACCAAGAGAATTCTGGTGCAGGCTTTAAAATACATATGATTTGAATGTCAGAGTGCATGCATAAAAACATATTACCAAAGTGCAGTGTTTCAGGAGGGACAAGAAAACAATGCACTCTCCCAAGGTTATGATGCCAATCTAATGCCTCTATAATTCAGATAGACCTGCTTTTTTAAACATTTTTATTTTACCACTTTTTCCCCCCAATTTCGTGGTATCCAATTGTTGTAGTAGCTACTATCTTGTCTCATCGCTACAACTCCCGTACAGGCTCGGGAGAGACGAAGGTTGAAAGTCATGCGTCCTCCGATACACAACCCAACCAAGTCACACTGCTTCTTAACACAGCGCGCATCCAACCCAGAAGCCAGCCGCTTCAATGTGTCGGAGGAAACATCGTGCACCTGGCAACCTTGGTTAGCGGGCACTGCGCCCGGCCCGCCACAGGAGTCGCTGGTGCGCGATTAGACAAGGACATCCCAACCGGCCAAGCCCTCCCTAACCCGGACGACGCTAGGCCAATTGTGTGTCGCCCCACGGACCTCCTGGTCGCGGCCGGTTACGACAGAGCCTGGGCGCGAACCCAGAGTCTCTGGTGGCACAGCTGGCGCTGCATTACAGCGCCCTTAACCACTGAGACCTGCTTTTCTTATACAAGTTAGTAGCAGTTGTGAACTGTAGGTGTATCTTTATAACAGGAACCGCCAGCATTGAAATTACCAACGTGCTTGAAAAAAGAAAAACTGCATCAGCTATTTGAGATATAACAGCGACATAACTCAATTAGCCCAGTGAAAAGTTTTCCTAATAGCATACTAAGTAACTCTACCTTGACACACCGCATTTACAGATCCATCTGTAAATGCTTAATTAGGGTAATTGTGCTCCTCATAAAAGCATAGGAAAGAGGAGAGCCAGAGGTGACTTTGGATGGGATGAACTGCTGCCTGAATAATAAGTCATATTATATCCATCTACATGAGCACCTTTATCAGTTAGTCTATGAGGAAACCATTGAGAAGCTTTTGATCTTTCTTTCTCATCTCTCTGTGCTTGGCTGTTGTATGCATATCAATGCCCTGGCAAGCCCTGTGAGTTTCACTGAGGACCTCGGTGAGTCCGTGGAAGCGTTCATTCACTGGGATGTCGTTTATACACTCAACTATCAATTGGATGGGGGCTTTAATGCTGAAAGCAGCGAAACATGTCTACCACTGGCTTGTTGTCCCACATAATTATCAAGCAAGGTACATTTTTTCACCCTCTCCGTTTTGGAAACGTAAATAACATTGTTCCGGATCATTTTGATGGGGTGGACTGTGTGAACTGGAGGGAAATGGGAGTTAAAGACCCGGTGATTGGCACTCGGCCTCTCCCCTTAACTTTGTAGAGCTCTGTTAATCTAGTTGCATTTAGGAGGGTGGGGGTTGAGTCCATTAAATCGCATGATCTGGCTGCCCAGTTCAATGGTAAGAGATTCTATCAACACCTGTCGCCAACACAACATCTCTCAAAAGATCAGGCCCCATAAGGACCCAGATGGTAAGGGAATGAAGGGAATCCACTACATTAATAGAAAGACAACTCTTTTCTCTGTGCTGTGGTCTTTTTAAAGAGGCTTGATAAGCACTGCCGTTATTTATATGCTAATTCTTAAGGCAACACGTCATGCATTACCTGCTGTTCAATAAAATGGAAATAAGACTCAGGAAAATATCTCTGTGCATTTCTTTAGTGTCACGTTGTATACAACTGATATCATTTGGACCTCCAGGAGGTTGCTATAATTCCGTTCCCTTTGCTACAGCCACTTCTTCATGCGGTATTAGAGGTGCTGATGGATTAACATGGATTGTGAATTCTATGCCTATCTAGCATTGTGAAATAAGATTACCCAAATTATTTTGGCAGCAATTTGTATGGCTTTTTGTTGAACAAAACAACGTGAATAACAGCACAGAGAAAGCCATATTACCCTGCCCATGCAGGACCTGGCCAGTGCTGGGATTTTTGTTAAATGCATTTTGAGACATTTAACATTTATGTTTACCGTAGTAACAAAACTAATGTAATCTAAATGGTTTATGTTTGCTGCACACTTGGTGGATATAGAGGAATTTGTGTAATAAAACTGAGCTGTGTCTTGAATTGCTCGTGTAAAAAAAAATATTTCAGTAATGTACAGACAAAAAAAAAAGTATTGGATGAATTTTCACTAATATTCACTAATTGATAGAATGAAAGACTATGAGGGAGCCGGTCAACACCTGCTTCCTTTCTGACTGTGCTCGCTACAGGAGTCACTGCTTCATGTTCAGGTACCTTTAACAAATGAATAGTTATTTATTTATTGCACATCAGGATGTGTTTAATTTCCACAGAATTTGTCACATTCACTATTTCAGTTCAACTAAGTGCATCCATCTCAAGTAAAAATGTGAAGTTCCCCCTTGTTAAGACAGTGACTATCCACACCATTGGGAGCCTGTAGACTTACCTTCCTCTTAAACGAGGGACATTCAGCCTCTCTCGTTCTTTGTCAGGAGAACGTGAAGAAACAGCATGTGCTGAAGTGTGCTGAACTGAACTAGAGAATCAGCTTCCCCCGGTCCCCTCAGAGACATTCTAACTCTCCCTCTCTCAGTCTGAGGAAGTGTTATCTAGTTAATTTCCTGTCTGTCTGTCTGCCTGCCGAGAGAGAGACAGACACACAGGCTCAGCCGTGACAGGAAACATCAGGGCGGGAGAACGCCTCCTCCCTAATGAGACCCAGTGTGAGATGTGGGCACTATAATCTTCTGGTGCTCTTCTGGTGCTCGGGTTGCTGTCAATACAGGCAGTGGGACTGTAACGCTGCCAAGACCTTAGAAGGAGCTTAGATACAATCACAGGTACGTGATGTGTCAACAGTTGACACATCAGACACACCCTAAATCTAACCCCCAAACACAATACTTCTTCCTCCAAAAGTGGAACCACGGGAACTCAACCTCTCGGTGCACCACAATGGGTGTGTGCATTGTGTAAGCTATTCATTAGAGGGAACGTCCCCCAAACAAAGACGTGCAATCGCTTTCAAAATGAGTGTAATGTCGGATAGCTTGATGGATTTGTTATTCATTAGATGGCTTGATGAATCTGTAGTGTAATCCATTGTCATTGGATGTCCAGTACAACACAGGATAAAAAGGACATTCATTAACATGGTTAGGGACAGTGGCACACACCCAGATTTTACGCCTATTATGACTGGACTAGAAAGAGAGATGTTCTGACCTTTCCAAGGCCTAACGATGTACAGGAAAGTTATTACTCTTTCTCTGGGTGAAACTATACTGCAATTCATAATGGTCTGTAGGCAATGTGAATGCACAGAGCATATCAACTAATATACATCATAGGTTTTTCCAGTAATCTAATTAGTGTAATATCTGCAGCTACAGCCTCTTCTGGGGGGGTGCGTTGTTCAGTAGAGAATTATGTTTGGCAATGTCTGAAGATACATTAACATCAATCTTAGTGAGGATTGACCTTGTGGAATTACAGAATTACCTGTATGATGTTTGCAGGGAAATAAATTATTTATCCAAGCTAATTCCTCTAGCATTTATCCACTTAGGGGTGTAAACACTAATCTATCTATAAGTCTGCAGACGTAATTGCATAGTGTGGTTTAGTAACCTATTTTAGAGACATCCCTACGATTAGTCTGGATACAAAGTGCTGGAGAAATATGCCATTGTGAACTTAACAGGCTATGTTAAACTACTGCGCAGTTGTGCTCTCTCTCTCTCTCTCTCTCTCTCTCTCTCTCTCTCTCTCTCTCTCTCTCTCTCTCTCTCTCTCTCTCTCTCTCTCTCTCTCTCTCTCTCTCTCTCTCTCTCTCTCTCTCTCTCTCTCTCTCTCTCTCTCTCTCTCTCTCTCTCTCTCTCTCTCTCTCTCTCTCTCTCTCTCTCTCTCTCTCTCTCTCTCTCTCTCTCTCTCTCTCTCTCTCTTCCTCCCACCCACAACAAAAGCTTATCCCACGAATAAATAGCATTAAACCACGTCACAGAGGGTGATAAAAGAAAACCCCTTTAAGCGTATTTTAAGAAAAGTCGGACGGAAACCGAGTTCCATTTGGGCACAACAATTTAAACCTATTTAAATAATCATTACTGGTTCACTGATGTACTGTACGTGTTGGTTGGAGAGAGAAACACAGTCCCATTTTCAGATCAAAGGATAAAACAATGAAATATCCTGAAGGATGATTTTGTCTAAGACTGTATTTCCACGCTCTGTGCACAGTACACAATCCCTTAGATCAACAACAACGTGATACACACCCTCAAAGAGCGACCAATAAAATAACCATCTGTGAGTGCTAAATAAAATGGCTGCTCAACTCCAAATCTGCTGATAGCTAAAAAAGACAGAGGAAGCAGTGCACTGTGAGAGAGGCGTCTAAGTGACTGTCATTGACAGGCTTACTGAATAAAGACACAACATCCCTCAAAAGATCAGGCCCCACAAGGACCCAGATGGTAGGGGAATTGAGGAAATCCAGTCTAAGTGACTGTCATTGACTGGCTTACTGATCTTATTACTGCCAAAGTATGGACTTGGTCTTTTAACAAATATCTTCTGTATACCACTCCTACCTTGTCACAACACAACTGATTGGATCAAATGCATTAAGAAGGAAATAAATTCCCCAAATTAACTTTAAAACAAGGCATAAAAAAGATGTATATTTGGTTTTGTTTAACACTTTTTTGCTCACTACATGATTCCATATGTGTTATGTCATAGTTGTCTTCACTGTTATTGTACAATGTAGAAAATAGTCAAAATAAAGAAAAACCTTGGAATGAGTTGGTGTGTCCAAACTTTTGACTGGTACTGTATTTGTACCACTATAGATGCTGTGTACAGGAAGAACAGTATTCCTGGTATAATGTCCTCAAACACACATTTCAGCAGATTTTTGAATTGTAAGAATGGATTTCCTTTGCCCCTCTAAATGCTATATTTTATAAATGAAAATACAACATGATTATTGGCCATATGACTAACACTAGTGAACAATGCCCAGTCCACTGTTTTACCATTATCGAAGTCTCTGTGAAATTATTAGTCCTGAACACCAGAGCATCTCCAGAGCAACGCAACTGATTCACAACACAGTTTCCCCATCGTAATCAGGATTAAGACTCAAAGGCTACTATTGATGCCAATATTACTCATTCAACGCTGTCTACCTTTTTAATTGTGTTTCAAATAGCTTTTTTTCCTGCCAAGACAGGCTTGGAACCCCTCCATTAATTACTACCACTAGCTTTTCTTTCTCTTTTCCTCAGAGCCACAATACCAGGAAGATTAGTCTGCTCATATAGTCAATTATAGCCCTGTCACAGCTGATGCAATGCTAGAAGGACACTGAGCTGGATATAAAACTAGCTGAAATGCTTTACTTTGCTGTTAGTTTTGGATCTCTGGGAGCAGTGAGTGTGATCAGCTTTTAGACAAAATTTGTCATTTTTTTTGGTCATAAGTGTCAGATCTGATATTTTGCTTTAGATCAGTATCATTTTCTATAATTTCCCATGGAACCCAAATACATACTAAATGCTATGCACCCCCGAGGATGTTCAGTGAAAATGTCAGGAAACCACTGTTCAAATCAGGGTATTCCAGAGATTAGATTATCGGAGGCATCAGGATAGGACCTAAAGTCAGCGCACTCTCGCCTTTACCCCAGAGTCCTGCTAAACCCATTACTTTCCAGGGTTGTCATTTGATTAACAGTGGTTATTGATTCCCAGAGGAAATGTGTTAATTTCACCTGATCAAAGCTGTTCTCTTTCTGAGAAATTGGGTGGGATATCTGACGTCATCAGAGTGCGCAGCTGAACACTGTATACTGGAAACGGATTGTTATTTTAAATAAAACATAACCAAACTTTGTTAAACATAAATACCAAACTCGTTATTTGCATGTATTCTGCATCGCGGTTAGCTTTTAACAGCTTGGACCGTTATTTCTTGTCCCGGAATCCTGCTTAACTGACAGGTTAAAGTCTGCTTGAAAGAGCCGCTAAACTAGCTAAGCTGCTAATGTTAGCCATCAAGCTAATGAAGTTAGTCCAGATGAGTTTTCCAATGGCGCCCTCTTTGTCTGGAGAGGTAAATGAACGGTTCCAGCGCTGTATCTACTGCACTTTGTTTTCGGGACAAACTGGACCACTCAGAATTCCAATGCGGCAATTATTTGCTTGCCGGGGATTATATGCTTGAGGTGGCTTCCTTGATCAAGCAGGTAGCCAGCCTACGTAAGAAACTGGGGAAAATGCAGAGGTGAATGTTTACCTTTTCCGGTGGCTGGACAGCGTTCGCGCATGTTGGATGCATCTCCGTCTTGTCATTTGTCGTTATCCGACTGGCCGGTGTTGCCCAGAGTTCATTTGCCTTTTTCATTTTCATGCCTCTCCTCCCCCATTTGAGTCGAAGGAGCAAAGCAAGAGGAGCATGGCAATCAATGATGGTCGCATGTCACAAACCTTGGAAGCCAAAGACAGCGGCCTCCCGCAAAGCAGCCTACACCTCCAACGAGAGGCCTGGAGCGGATACAAACAGCGAATAGTTTCTCCGCCCTGGAGTGTGATCTTCCTGTACCTTCGTCGCTGAGGGTCCCTGTGTCTGTGGCCGCTGAGCCTGCTCCTACTCATTCCCCTATGATTTCGAAGTCGAAGTCGGCAACCTTCCATCCCTGCTCTGGATCGAGCGGAGTTTCTCCATCTGTCGGAGGCCTGCACTATACTGTGAAGCGTGGGAGTGGGCGGATTTCCTCATCCTTCTCACCATCCGTGATATTGGGCAGCTCCTTGGCAAGAAATGTGACTGTTCCTGGTGCAAAAACAATGTCCTATCCCGGAGCTTGAGTAAATTACTTAACTAAGCTGCTCCCGAATGTACTACACCAGGATATGGACATCGATTCTATCGTAGTCCATGTGGGATTTAATGACATTATGAAGGGCAGCCCTGAACAAGCATTTCGCTACATTGGCAATAGCATCTGCTAAACACGAAAATATAATTCAATGAGCTGATTGACTCTCTGCTAGACACTAATAACAGACCCATCATATCTGCCCTCTGCCCTCTCTGAATCGTGGGATTGAATGCTTTAGCAGGATTCTTTCTCTTCACAACTGGCTATGTGATTATTGCAGCTTAATGGGTTAAATTTTTGTTGACAATTTCGACACCTTTTGGAAACAAAGCACATTTTCTAAGGAAGATGGGATCCACCCAAATCATTTGGGTTCCTGGATCCTTTCACAGCATTATAAGGCTGCGTTGAGACAATGACTTACCAATGACCCAAGCCCAGCTTAGATGCTTTAGTAAATTTACATTATACCAAGGGCTTTGGTAGACACCATGTAAGTAACCTAATGTATGTCCCTCTAATAGCCCTGAAATGCCTCTGCTGATCCTACAGCTATTGTATGCAGCAATCATATGTCTATGAACCAAATGTATGCTGTTAGCATTGAGGCAGTGTGCCCTAGTAGTAAGTCCACTGTGTGGACCAAGGTTACCAAGGTTATAACCATCTACAGAAAAGACAGAAATGCCATTGGTGGAGGTGTTGCTATTTATATTCAGAACCACATCCCTGTAAAGATTAGAGAGGATCTCATGTTAAATACTATTGAAGTAATATGGCTACAGGTTCATCTGCCTCACCTAAAGCCCATTCTGGTGGGAAGCTGCTATAGACCACCAAGTGATAACAATCAATATATGGATAACGTGTTAAAGGGAGTTTACACAGCTTGAACATTTCCAGAAAATGATGTCATGGCTTTAGAAGCTTCCAATAGGCAAATTGACATAATTTGAGTCAATTGGAGGTGTACCTGTGGATCTATTTCAAGGCCTACCTTCAAACTCAGTGCCTCTTTGCCTGACATCATGGGAAAATCAAAAGATATCAGACAAGAGCTAAGCATTTTTTTTGTAGACCTCCACAAGTCTGGTTCATCCTTGGGAGCAATTTCCAAACGGCTGAAGGTACCACGTTCATCTGTACAAACAATAGTACGCAAGTATAAACACCATGGGGCTACGCAGACGTCATACCGCTCAGGAAGGAGACACGTTCCGTCTCCTAGAGAAGAACACACTTTGGTGCGAAGAGTGCAAATCAATCAAGGAACAACACAAAGGACCTTGGGACAGTTGCTGGAGGAAACAGATACAAAAGTATCTATATCCACAGTAAAACAGTCCTATATCGACATAACCTCAGCAAGGAAAAAGCCACTGCTCCAAAACCGCCATAAAAAAGCCAGGCTACGGTTTGCAACTGCACATGGGGACAAAGATCGTACTTTTTGGAGAAATGTCCTCTGGTCTGATGAAGCAAAAATAGAACTGTTTGCCATAATAACCATCGTTATGTTTGGAGGAAAAAGGGGAAGGATTGCAAGCCGAAGAACACCATCCCAACCGTGAAGCACGGGGGTGGCAGCATCATGTTGTGGGGGTGCTTTGCTGCAGGAGGGACTGATGCACTTCACAAAATAGATGGCTTCATGAGGTACGAAAATTATGTGGATATATTGAAGCAACATCTCAAGACAGCAGTCAGGAAGTTAAAGCTTGGTCGCAAATGGGTCTTCCAAATGGACAATGACCCCAAGCATACTTCCAAAGTTGTAGCAAAATGGCTTAAGGACAACAAAGTCAAGGTATTGGAGTGGCTATCACAAAGCCCTGACCTCAATCCTATAGAACATTTGTGGGCAGAACTGAAAAAGCGTGTGAGAGGAAGGAGGCCTACAAACCTGATTCGGTTACACCAACTCTGTCAGGAGGAATGGGCCAAAATTCACTCAACTTATTGTGGGAGGCTTGTGTAAGCTACCCGTAAAGTTTGACTCAAGTTAAACAATTTAAAGGCAATGCTACCAAATACTTATTGAGTGTATGTAAACTTCTGACCCATTGGGAATGTGATGAAAGAAATAAAAGCTTAAATAAATCATTATTTCTTCTATTATTCTGACATTTCACATTCTTAAAATAAAGTGGTGATCCTAAAACAGGGAATTGTTATTTGGATTAAATGTCAGGAATTGTGAAAAACTGAGTTTAAATGTATTTGGCTAAGGTGTATGTAAACTTCCGACTTCAACTGTAACTGATGCAAGCAGTAGAATCAGATTTTTTAAAACAGATGAAAATACACCTTATGGAACAGTGGGGACTGTGAAGCAACACAAACATAAGCACAGACACATGCATAATGTCATGACGCTTTGGGTACATAGAGCACTATCCCCCTCTCTCTGCACCATCCCCCTCTCTCTCTTCCCCCTACACCAGGCTCTGTTAGGCAGGTCATACATTTCTGGAGGAGATTCTTCCTCATGGCCAGACAGTATAGAGTGAGTTTTCATAGAGAGAACAAAGGAACTTCTTCCCCCTCACAGAACATGAGTACAGAACAATATAAATGTTCTGCAGAATGTATAAAATGTCAGTGAAGTTGCCAGCTACGAACCTGTCCATTTGGTACAATTTTGTGAAACTCATGAGAGACAATACAACCACATTACCATAACCCTGTTTATACAAGAGTCTCAGTTGTGAGGCTTGCATCTAATTGTTGTATAAAATGAATGAGAAAAGATGAAAGTATTTGTGAAATTATGTAATGAGATTTTAAACTGTTTAATGAAGGAAACTCCCATTCCCTTTGGAGTTTAACGAAATCATAGGCCCGACCCATGAGCACAGACATTGATCTGGCATCGTGGGACAGCCCCTTTCTGCTCTTCCCGAATATTACCCCCACCTTGGGAATTTATCTTCAGACCATGCTTCTCTCAATTACAAGAGGGCCAAGGTTTGAGTAGAGACCATACTTTTCTCAAATACGAGAGGGCTAAGGTTTGAGCCCATTGCTGAATTCTTAACCATACCATGTGGTTAAACTCTGAGGCTATCGAACCGACAAAATAAGAACACATCTTTGATACTAATTACTAGTCTGCAGCTAGAAATTATGTACTCGGGAACGCGAGGCCCGACAACCGCCGAAACATCTATTCTATAACAACATTGCTGAATGTTACTCTGAACTATCCATTCTAACCACGGCAGAGAGAGAGGGCGGACAAACTCTCCAACAGAAACAAACTTTCCAACAGAGATCCTGACGACACACTGAGTGTCAATATATATATGGATTGCAATTATTCCTGAACGAGAGAGCGTTCATGTGCAAAGGATTAGCATTTCAATTGTTATAATTATCAACTTTGTAGTGTCTTTTATCTCAGTCGACTCCCCTTCCCTTTTGTCCACCAAGCCGCGATACCGGTTTATCCCACTAAGGAAACTCCGCTATCATTTCCTTGTAACTATATCTACTGTCTGTTAGTTTGTGCATTTCTGTGATGATTTTGTTAGTAAATAAATGATTGAGACAATTGATGTATGGATGACTCATAGTGAAGATGGGGTTCGTGCAGATAACCAACAATTTACGACCTTTGGAATGATGCCAAAGACACGATAATACACACACATGATAACATATGCACTATAATGTACACAGACATACACATGGATTTTGTGTTTTAGATATGTGGTAGTGGAGTATGGGCCTGAGGGCACACACTTAGTGTGTTTTGAATTATTGTGAATTATTGTAATGTTTAAAAAATTGTATAACTGCCTTAATTTTACTGGACCCCAGGAAGAGTAGATGCTGCCTTGGATAAATACAAATACAAACTCCCTAATGGTCGAGTGCTGCTGGAAATTATTGTGGGAGGGAAGCCACACTTTCCTGTGTTGTGTTTGGTTCAATTATAGCTCATATTAGCCCCAGGGTTTACATGTTATGCCGAAGCAAAAGGTAGCGGAATCAATGTTTTAAACTACAGTATTTTGTAGGGCTGGGATTACCTACTTACTGTAGGTGCCGATACGATTTGAATTGCCATTCTCATAATTCTAACGATTCTATATCTATTGCGATTCGATACTGTGATTTTATTGCAATTTGATTTTGAACATTTTTTGCTCACAATATGTCTGCTATAGAGGGACAAGAGAGAGCCATGAGAACACGTTTTGATCAGTCATGGAAATAAAAGTGATGAAAACAAATTGGAAGATGAAAAACAAGTTTTGGAGCAGGGACAGCCAACAATCCCCCCCCCCCACCCCATAACTAGCATTTTGTGGACAGTAGGGGATTTATACATTGCCTATTTTTAGATTTAGGGATGATTCCAAAAAAATGTAAATGTCTCATTATAGTTAAGCAAAAAGGCCCGAGGGGGTGTGGTATTTGGCCAATATACCAGAGCTAAGGGCTGTTCTTACGCACGACGCAATGCAGAGTGCCTGGATATAGCCCTTAGTCGTAAAAATAAATGTTGTCATACCCGTTGTATACCGGTCTGATATACCACGGCTGTCAGCCAATCAGCGTTCAGGGCTCAAACCACCCAGTTTATAATAATAATTATCTGCTAAGCATTTTTGTGTATTTCTTTGTTCCCATGTGACTGGGAGCAAGGCCAAAATACACCAGGCACAATGACAGTGGTAGAACTAGGAAATGTTCTATTCTAGTAATTATAAGAGTGCCAGTGGCTCTGTTGTTGGGTAGGCGCCTGCCGGAGGGTCACAGGTGGTTCTGGGGGATGGATATTAGACTGTGGTGAAGAGAGTGGAGAGTTAATTGGCACACAGCAGAGACGCTGACGTCCAGCAGCAGGACAATTGACAGTGCCAGATGCGAGCTATCATCCACACAGAACACTGTCAGAGGGGACGAACAACACAACTGGCATACAAGAGCAGGCTGGGCTACCCAAGGAAAACGAACCAGGCTGGCGTTGCCACACAAGCACTAAAAGGGAGGTGCCGGGGTGGCATGGCACATGCAACAACAATCTGTCCCATAAGATGAATAACAGGCTGGCATAGAGAGGATGTTAGGCGGTAGAAGCCAACCTGGCACCAAGAACTCTGTCTTCATAGGTGAATAGCTTGGCTGGCGCATGTTGCACTGCTCTGTGAGTTGAGCCAGAGATAGAGCTGTGAGCTCTGAGGTGGGGACTATTATGGATCCCTCCCTGTCACTATTGAGTTATGAACAAAATAGCAAAGTGAACAAAATAGCAAAGCCCCTCACTGGGTTCAGCCCCTCATGATTTTGTTTCATACTTTTTTAGTTTGCTTCACAAGGCGTCTACGCTATGACACCTATCCACGAACACGGATGGTACACGCACAGAAAAATATCAAACTTTTTAAAATGCTAAACATGTCAAACTCATAGGCAAAGGGAGAAAACTGAAATACGGATTGATAATGAGTCTAAGGACACCAATCAATATTATATTTTAAATCACTACTGTTTCTCAGAGTGCACACAAATTATGTACTGGTAAAGTTAAATGGCATTTCATTTTAAAACTGGTCCATCTTGGAACAGCAAATGCAACTTTCTGCTGTATGTGAACATTTATGGTAAATAGTCATAGCACTTTTTAAAGGGCTGTTAGGATACTGAAATGGGAGCCCAAACAATACGCTGCTTCCCTATCCAAAAACCCACAGTATGTTCGTCACATTAACACAGTGACAGCTCTGCCTGAAATCAGTGTGGCAACAGTAGTAAGGATTTGATGGAATAGAACCATTTTCTCTAAAGATATTATTAGCATTATTCAATTTGCCATCATTGTATTAAGAAATAATGGTCAATTAATCAAACACTATTTGATTCAGATTATAATGTTATACAGTCACCAAATGTGACCGACCAGCTCGATTCGGTCTTATGTATAAAAATTTGAAATGGTGTTTTTCACAATGGTTTAAAAGTAGAGACTCAGAGCTAAAAAAAAAAATGTATATCATACAGTACAGTTGAGGAACAATGGGAAAGTAATTCTGCTTTGAAAGTTGATAAACTTGTAACCTCACTTTTGAGCCCCACCCATCTCTTTAAGGATTGACATGTGAGGCCATATATTAAACAACCAAAGGCTGGTTTATACTACGGGTGTGTTCGTAAATTCAATCTGGAGTGCCAGAGTGTGCTCAGAGTGTGGTCTGGGCGTTTGTAAACTCACAGCGCTGTCAGATTGTCCGTTCATCAATTCAAAGCCTTTCGATCTTGGAGCGTTCAGAGCGCACACTGGACGCGCTGGCCGAGGAGTAGGGTTGATCCAAGCATTCTGACCTAACAACAGCAGTCAAGCACCCAAGTTAACTGGCTAACGTTGGCTAGCTTGCTAGCTACTTCCAGACACAAATGAGGGAACAGCTCACTCTGACCATTTTACTCACCTTAGCAGAGCTGGTTAGGCTGTTTTTATGTTATCCAGAGCATTGGTGACTGCAACTGTGCTGATGGCAACAATTTAATTACACTTTTCTTGCCAATGTTTACTGACACCGGCCATATTCAACGGGTGTTGAGCGTTCGTAAATTCGTCAGTTATTCTGCGCTCTGGCACACTCAGACGAGAGTGCTCTGAAATCGGAGTAGATAGCCAGAGCAAATTTACCACAGGGAGTACAAAAAATACCATGTGGTGAAGCTGTCTTGTGACTCCACCCAGACCGACAGATATTCTGGATCTGATGACGGCCAAACGAGAAGCTTTAACACAGGCATCAAGCTAAAGAGAGTGGGAGAGAGAGAGGGCCTGGACTCCAACCCAGGAGCCATGGCACCCATGAGTTGAGCAGGCTAGTGAACCAGCCCACTTGTGACTTAGGCCAGCAATGCTTCAAGCACAACCAACCCCTGGCCTCTGGCCCCTCTCCATTTCTGACCCGTTTTCAGCTCAACTCCCTGACTCTCTGAAAAATAGTTGCTATTCAGATTTTGTATTGCATAATTTCTATGACCAGGGGGGCAGGAGTGCAGTAGAATACCGCTCCCTCACTCGCATCTCACAATAAATATTTATGAACACATTTGAATAATGTGCTTTTATAATTACAAAATGTCATTTGGATCTGTGCAACAACAAAAAAAGACACCAAGGAGGAGAATGGCATCCTGCACAGGAAAGGGAAATCTTCAGATGTGAGTTAGATTAATTCGGGGTCATGCATGGTTAAGTGGCCCAGAAACTAGGTGGATGCCCATAAGCAAAGCCCAGCACACTTGGGTTACTATTTGTGAAAAGAGAATATATCCAACCTATCAATGATCACCAGCTTCGTTAAATAATAATGCCTGTATGGCAACAGCCAAGGCTACCATATTTCCTGCTCAGTATGCATGGCCTGGGATTATGCTTCAGTGTCACATGCCTTTGTATCTTGTGTCATATCCAGTGGCGACCCATCATTC
Source organism: Oncorhynchus nerka (assembly GCF_034236695.1). Lineage (NCBI taxonomy): Eukaryota > Metazoa > Chordata > Actinopteri > Salmoniformes > Salmonidae > Oncorhynchus > Oncorhynchus nerka. The sequence goes on from NC_088406.1 coordinate 45,393,676, forward strand.
AGGGCAAGTGGGGAACCAGCTGTTTTGGGTCCGTCCTGTTTAGCATGTTATTTTGGCAATAATACGTGTCACATATCAGTTTGCAAACAATGTAAAAAAAAACATTGAGCTAATAAAGCAGCATTCACATTTAGTCTCTTTTTTGCTTTCTTGAGTAAGGCAGTTCCAAAATGCAGGCGTTTCAGCCTACTGTAGCTCAGTGCTTTCTGTGGTGGTAGGGCAGCCAGTGGAAAATGTGGAGCGTGCTCAACACTCTGAACTGGGAAATCTGACTACAGTGCGTTCAAGACAACTGGAATTATACGTTTTGAACGGTCATCCAACTCAGAATTGCAAGTCGGGAACTCTGGCCTCTTTCTAGAGCTCAGACCTGAAGATCACTGACTTCAGCATGATTCAACCTTGTTCCCAGTTGTCTTGAAAGCACCATAAATCCAAAGATTGCCAGACTTTGATGACAAAGTTTGATGAGAAAATTTGCCCACGAAGGACCGCCACGCCACCTTCCTATTCAAGTGAGCACAGTACAACAAGAGTCCAAAAAGGTCTTGTGTGAGGCTGCATAAATGATGTAATATGCCAGGGAGAAATGTATACTGTAGCTAAGAAAGTAATACTAAGTATGTTGTTTTGTAAGCTGTTAGTTGTTGGTGGTGCACATGTAGCCTGTAGCCTGTTTTATAGAAAGGTCATCATTGAATATTGTAAGAGCTTTCATTGTATGCTTATATGCCTCCTTTATTTATCCTACAGTTCTGACTTGGTGTACAGGGAAAATACTGTAAGAATGGCCCATGTTCTGAATTCTGTCGTTGTACATTTCAAAAGTGCTGAACAAATAGTTATATTGACTACGTCCATCCTAACTCGCTCATTGTCTTAATCAAAATTATGGATTACCTCTTATCCGCTCGTCGTCCCCTTATGCCATAGTTTGTACATCTCAATTGTCAGTAGAAACCACATTTTAAGCATGTCAGCCATATGACCTATGTATTTTTTAAAGGGAGTAAATGAGGCTGAATGAACTGTTTCGCTGCCAGACAAGGCTCCTCTGATAACCAGGTGTAGCAGTGGTAAGGAGTTGGGACTCTGCTGTTGAGACAGCTTTATGTGGGCACAGTTTGTCACCGTTATAGTGCAATTAATGTATTGTTTAGTGTTGTTCCCCCCCCACACCAATATTTACATGTTAAAATCGCTACCGGTCATATCTAACGAATAGAACCAGATGTGACCTAGTTTGGGTTCACCAGATATCCACCTTTGTTTTCCCTTTAAGGGAGAATGTGTATTTATGGGACAGCCTGAATCATAGCAAATATCAACTCCGTGGCATAAGTCACGCCGGGACATATGGTAGATTTTGGAGATGGGCATAATGCTTCTCCCAGGGTGTAACACATTGCATTGTGTGAAAAATGACACATTGCAATGTGCATTACAAGGCCCACTCTGGAGAGACAGTGAGAGGGGGATGACTGGACTGGAGTGGAGGAAAGGGAGAAGATCAGATCAGGAGGTGTTTTAGGGGAAACTTGATAAAGATGTCAAATGTGAAGAGGTGCTCCAGCCTTAACTAATCTCGGTCTACAGAGCTTTTTCCATTCTATTATTCTAATTCCTAATTCTATGCTCCAGCCTATACCAATCTCAGTCTACAGAGCTCTATTTGCTAGGTCTGGATGACAGGTGCTCCACTAGCTAATGGCTGGAGGTCTTGTGTTTCCTGGGGAAAAAAGAAAGCCAGACCATTAGTTAAGAATAATAGCAAGACGGGCTTGTAGTGCTTTCGACTGAATCGTGATTGTCTAATACCGTTCAGAAATATGGCTATTCAGAGTATGAAAAACTGTGGATAATATCCATATAGAGTATACAATATAACACCCCACAAGCCACACCACTGATTTATAATTGCTGGGCTGTTTCATTTCAGGTTTTCACTCCTTTTAGCTCCCGTCACTCACCTCGGATCTGCCAAAGACCTGCCCTTTCTCATGCAAAGCTGATGCAAGTCGAACTGAAGAAAACCTTTTGGCACTCACAAGATTGAACCCTGTTTAATCTCAGAGGACAATCATTGTTAGGTATTTTTCTTAAAATGGTATTGTTGGTTAAGGGCTTGTAAGTAAGCATTTCACTGTAAGGTCTACCTACACCTGTTGTATTTGGCGCATGTGACAAATACAATTTGATTTGATTACATAAATGTTGCTTTGTGATTTACTTCAAGCGCTGAGCTAATGTCTTCAAGTGATCCAATGTACGGGTTTATGGGTAAAACAGTTTAGGACCAGGATTAGATTTTATAAAGCCAAATAAATAATAATAAACCAGTCATGATTGGAAAGTTAATTACTTGCGTGCTAAGAGAGTAATCAAAGGCCAATGAAATGATGTAACTTTGCCTCTGATTTGAATTGTTCAACATCTTTATTCTGGGTGGACATCTTTCAGATACAGGCGTCCAACCGAGGTCCCTTGTAGCTCATGGCTCTCCCTCTTGGCTGGTCACTGAAATGTGACTATACTGTATAGCCCTGGTGATTACTCTCTTTTACAGAACAACAGAGAGCTGCAGTTGACGTCTTTTAATGGCCCTTATCTACCTTTCCCCTTGCAGCTTGTGTCCAATCTTCTGGATCTGGTACAGCTTGTCTGCATAAATTCAAGACATTTTAACGTGCACTGGAAGATTAATAGCTGGCTCGGGTGTTAACGGTTGAAATGCATTGATTTCTTTTAGATTTCCTTTGAATATGGAGAGATTAATTCTCCATGGCCATTAGGGTAACCTTATAGCCACAGCAGCACAGTTCCCATACTGACTGAAGCAATAAATTGTGTATCTAGTCTGGGATTCTGCAATATTCATATCAATAAGACTGTTTTAGTGGCTGTGGGCTGCTAAAGCCACAGAGCGCACACAATGCATTCATATTTCATTGGGATACTACAGTGTGTAACTAAATATGATTTTGAGGGTCAATATCAAAACACCAGTGGCTACCATTGTTGAATATCTGCCTATATAGCTTGAATCACTTGCAAATGTTAAAACATTGACTTGTGTACTGGGCAAGTTTCATGTGATTGACTTTAAAGCAGCTTTAAAAAAGCTAAAAATACTAAAGGAACATTTTGATTTTGAAGCGCGAGGCTGGGACACACACCCTCTTACTGCCACACACACCCTCTTACTGCCCGCTATGGGAGCCTGTTGCTAAATGCAAACTTGGCAGCAAAAGAGACAAAAAACCAACAATATTTAAGTATTCTCGTGACCATATGACAACAGACTAATTAGAAACGTATCTACGTCATTGAGCCCCATAATGAGTTCTGAGATGTTAATGCAATGTTGTTCAGAGATTACAAGGTAGGGACAAAATTGTAGATTTTCGTTAAATTAAATGGCCTTTAAGACCTTGCAAAGCAGCATGTTGAATGACCTTTACATTGGCATGCAGTTATCATACTGTCACCTCATTCATGTTCCAAACCAGGCCCATATGAATGTACTCCTGTCCTACTGCTAGATTCTTGCACTGATGCAGTCCTGTACACAAAGCCCCTTACACCTTGTAGGTACTTATTAACGAGAGAGGGCTCCATGCAGTGAAGGATTATTGGCTACACGGGAGGGAGTAGTTAAAAGTGATCTATAGGACGCTCCTTAAGGATATTTGCCAGGCGGAAAGCGGCCAGTGACTTTGGAAATAATGATCCATCAAAGCCCAAAGACAAGTCATTTTTCACAATAGCAATGTTATATTTTTGTAAGCACACAACAGCAACATGGCTACATACACAACAGCAAAATATTGTTTATCTCCAGACGTGATAGGCTTGATATTAATCGTTACTCTGTTGACAATAGTGGATAATCTAAAACTAATAGATATTTTTACAAATTAAAATATTTTAAAAAGGGGCAATCCGGGATTGGCACATCAACTTTTGGACTTTTAATATGAATGATATATACCAATTGAATATCGAAGAATATAACTGTTGTATTCAATCAAAACCCATAAGCTTGTTTTACTACAATGTTAGTAAACAATACAATTTCCAAACACCTACATTTTTGATCTCATGGATGGTCAGTACATGCATCACTGTAGCATCAGATGTATCATGCCATATCTTCCCTTATTAGGAACATCAAAGTGGAATAATATTTTTGATTGACAGCATGGAACATGGAAAGTAATTGTACTTTTTTTTTATGGAGAACTCTACGCAATTGACCATGAATCTGTATGTAATCCAATGAGGCCCATTCTATAGAAGGTCCTAACTAAACTAACTGGATTCATTCAATCATTTGTTATGGACCATGCACCTGATCCATTGCAACATATTCAATGCTAGCTCACTCCACTCTACAGTGCTTGATGCTGGGTAATCAATGAAAGTAATTAATAAAAGTGCCAAATCTCTCTAAAAAGAGCAGAACTAGATTTTTATTACAGCTGCCCACTGGTTCCCCTTTTAATTCCTTATTAGAGCAGATACTCACCACTAGTTTTCAATGGAAAAATTTCATGAAATGAAAACGATTGGCCTTACTCCCGTAGGCTTATGATGTAGCCTATTTCTCAGAGTCTCTCTCTCACTCCTCCACTACTGACGGCTAGCCTATTCCAAGTTGGCAGAGAGAGAGAGCATAATCAAACAGTCAGGGATGATACAGATGTACACTGCTGCTTTGAGGATGTATTAAATATTGATTTACCAAGAGGCTAACATAAACTCCTGGTGATGTCTCTCTACATTTACTCCGTATTTGAAATATGAGACCCAATACAATGAACAATATAGTTTAAGGGACTAGCAACCATATCATTATCAAGACTTTGTTGAGAAAATCCTTATAATTACTAGTGCAGACAACTGAAAAGCACTATTCATGATCAACAACTTGCCACAGTACCACTCTCTGACATGTAGCTCAGGGGATATATTTATCTCATCTCAGACATAGAGATTCCAACTGTGAATCTAAATCACATGACGCTAAATCACTCCACCAGATAAACCAGCTCACTGTAGATTACAGAGAAATTCATGAGCAGGGCCATGTACAGAAGCAGTGGTTCTGCTACAAACACTTTCAAGTGGACGTCCAATGTTCCCCAATGATGGGGAGTTAAAGCTGATGTCACTGCCATTAATCTGGAGTTCAGTGTTCCTTCCTTTGACACCACAAATGGATCATTCTGACGGCCAGGTCGCTATCGTGCTGTATCTTATTCCACCACTAGCGAGGATGATTTATGGAAAAACTGCATTTAATGAGATGAGCACTTCACACTTCTCTTTTTGTTAAATATGACTTGGATGTAAATCCTCACAGTTGACACAAGCCTAGGCTCCAGCTCCAACCACTGTTCACGGTCACCCTAGAGATCAATATCCCTACAAAGAGTTTAGGAGGCTAAGAAATAGGTGACTAATTTGAGGAAACTAGGCGCATGTCGTCCGTCACTACTTCACAGGAGAGGCATTTGAACGTAAACATGTATTTTTTATCAAAATGCATTTTGGGGCAGAAATGCCTTCTGGAACATGTGAACTTTCATGTGCCTTAATAACAAACTTGTACTCCATCCGTAAGCCACAGAAAAAGCCAGGAACCTTCCCGCTAACCATGATTGTCTGAGATAATGGATGGGCTGGACATGCCGGTGGGAAAGGGCAGTGTGGAGTGCAATAGAGATTGCATCATCTGTGGATATGTTGGGGCGGTATGCAAATTGGAGTGGGTCTTGGGTTTCTGGGATAATGGTGTTGATGTGAGCCATGACCAGCCTTTCAAAGCACTTCATGGCTACAGATGTGAGGGATACGGGTCGGTAGTCATTTAGGCAAGTTACCTTAGTGTTCTTGGGTACAGGCACTATGGTGGTCTGTTAAACCATGTTGGTATCAGTGAAGACACTTGCCAGTTGGTCAGCGCATGCACGCAGTACACGTCCTGGTAATCCGTCAGGCCCTGCGGCCTTGTGAATGTTGACCTGTTTAACTTCTTCGTGACAGGAGGCATTATTTTCACGTCCGGATGAAATGCATGCCCAAATTCAACTGCCTGCTACTCATCCCCAGAAGATAAGATCTGCATATTATTAGTAGATTTGGATAGAAAACACTGAAGTTTCTAAAACTGTTTGAATCATGTCTGTGAGTATAACAGAACTGATTTAGCAGGCGAAACCCCGAGGACAAACCATTCAGATTTCTTTTTTTGAGGTCACTCTCTTTTCAATCAGTTTTTATTGGGAATCCATTTCTAATGGACCTTATTGCAGTTCCTACCACTTCCACTGGATGTCCCCAGTCTTTAGAAATTGGTTGAGGTTTTTCCTATGTGTAATGAAGAAGTACGGCTATCTTGAATGAGGGTAACTTTAAGTGTACTGTTAGATAGAGGCGCGTGACCAGAAAGCATCCTACAGTTTGTTTTCCTTCTGTATTGAACACAGATCATCCCGTCTTCAATTTTATCGATTATTTACGTGAAAAAATACCTAAAGTTGTATTACAAAAGTAGTTTGAAATGTTTTGGCAAAGTTTACAGGTAACTTTTGAGATATTTTGTAGTCACGTTGCGCAAGTTGGAAACTGTGTTTTTCTGGATATATATCGACGGAATGATTCGAACAAAAGGACCATTTGTGATGTTTATGGGAGATATTGGAGTGCCAACAAAAGAAGCTCGTCAAAGGTAAGGCATGAATTATATTTTTATTTCTGCGTTTTTGTGTCGCGCCTGCAGGGTTGAAATATGCTTCTCTCTCTTTGTTTACGGAGGTGCTATCCTCAGATAATAGCATCGTTTGCTTTCGCCGAAAAGCCTTTTTGAAATCTGACATGTTGGCTGGATTCACAACAAGTGTAGCTTTAATTTGCTATCTTGCATGTGTGATCTTCCACTGGATGTCATAAGGTGAATGCACCAATTTGTAAGTCGCTCTGGATAAGAGCGTCTGCTAAATGACTTAAATGTAAATATTTAATGAAAGTTAGATTTTTATAGTAATTTATTTGAATTTGGCACTCTCCATTTTCCCTGGCTTTTGGCCAACTAGCGTCCCACATATCCCAGAGAGGTTAAAGGTCTTACTCACATTGGCTGTGCAGAGCGTGATCACACATTCTTCCAGAACAGTGCTTTCATGCATGTTTAAGTGTTATTTGCCTCGAAGCGAGCATAGAAGGAGTTTAGCTCATCTTGTAGGCTTGTGTCACTGGGCAGCTCGAGGCTGTGCTTCCCTTTGTAGTCTGTAATGGTTTGCAAACCCTGCCACATCCGTCAGAGCCCGTGTAGTACGATTCAATCTTAGTCCTGTATTAACGCTTTGCCTGTTTGATGGTCCATCGGAGGGCATAGCGGGACTTCTTATAAGCTGCTGGGTTAGAGTCCCACTCCTTCAAAGCAGCAGCTCATGCCTTTAGCTCAGTGAGGATGTTGCCTGTAATCCATGGCTTCTGGTTGGGGTATGTACGTACGGTCATTGTGGGGACGACGTCATCAATGCACTTACTTATGAAGCCAATAACTGATATGGTATACTCCTCAAGGCCACCGGAGGAATCGCGGAACATATTCCAGTCTGTGCTTGCAAAACAGTCCTTTAGTTTATGGCCTAATTCATTTATTTCAATTGACTGATTTCCTTCTATGTAGTGTAACTTCTATGTAGTGTAACTTCTATGTAGTAAAATCTTTGAAATCAGTGCATGTTGCGTTTGTATTTTTGTTCAGTATAGATGTGGCTGAGGGGTGGTTATAGCATTTCCTTCACATAACGCATCAATTTAGACAAGTGGATATAAGCCAAGGAGTAGATAAAGTGTATTTATACCTGTAGTTTTTCTTTATTATAGGCTACTACTTTTAGTCTTGAAATCTTTGGTTGTTTACTAAACTACTGTTTAGCACATGGCCTCACATGTCAAACCTTAAAGAGATGGGTGGGGCCAAGTCTTAAGAGGGTGTGAACAATGCTGAATGGGTGTAGACAAAGAAGAGCTCTCCAGTAGGTGTCCCAAATATTCAAGGACCATTTTCTAACTTGTAACTGGGGTTACAAGTTGATCAACTTTCAAAGCAAAATTACATTCCCATTGTTCCTAAGCTGCGGTGTACGATATACAATTTTCAGGCTCTGAGTCTCTACTTCAACTGTTGCTACGTAAGATCGAATCGAGGTGGTCGGTCACGTAATGTACTACTGGCTAGAGGTTCAAGCACATCGGCTCGTGCTCCTTAGGGAAATCAAATTATAAAAATAGAAGCAAATTGGTGCACTTTTGAAATTCTAAGCATGTAATGGAATTGCACAATATTTGTGTGTTGTTGTATTGTAATCTTTTAGACTATATTATGGTTGTATCAAATATACAACGCTTGGTGTATTTAAATATCCTGTTTTGTATTGCAGGTTATTTTTACATTGTTGCGCTAACTAACTTTAGTTCAAAAAAGTAATTTCAGGGCCTCCTGAGTGGCATAGCGGTCTAAGGCACTGCATCTCAGTGGTAGTGGCGTCACTTCCCATCTGGGTTCGATCCCGGGCTGTGTTACAGCGACCATGAGACCCATGAGGTGGCACACAATTGGCCCAGCGTCGTCCGTGTTAGGGGAGTGTTTGGTTGGCTTGGATGTCCATTGGCCCAAGCAAGTCTCTTCTTCTTATTGAGGTCCATTAGTAACTAGGCAAGACAGTTAAGAACAAATTATTATTTACTATGACGGCCTACCCCGGTGAAAGCCAGACGACACTGGGCCAATTGTGCGCCTCCTTACAGTGCTTGATGGTTTATGCGACTGCACTTGAAGAAACTTTCTTGACATTTTCCACATTTCCAAATTTTCCACTGACCTTTATGTTGCTTCTCTTTGCTTATTTCAGCTGTTCTTGTCATAATATGCACTTTTACAAAATAGGGCTATATTCTGTACTGTACACCACCCCTACCGTGTCACAACACAACTGATTGGCTCAAACACAGTAAGGAAAGAAATTCCACAAATTAACTTTCAATATGGCACACCTGTTAATTGAAATGCATTCCAGGTGACTACCGCATGAAGCTGGTTGAGAGAATGCCAAGAGTGTGAAAATCTGTCATCAAGGCAAAGGGTGGCTACATTGAAAAATCTAAAACCTAAAATATACTTTGATTAGTTTAACACTTTGTTGGTTACTGCATGATTCTATATGTGTTATTTAATAGTTTTAATGTCTTCACTATTATTCTACAATGTAAAAAAAATAGTAAAAATAGAGAAAAACCCTGGAATGAGAGGTGTGTGAACTTTTGACTAGTACTGTATATATTATTTCAAGTTTGGCTTTTTAAGTTCAAGTTGAATTGAAGTCACAGTCACCATTTGATGATATAAGGGCCAGTGTGGTCACAGTAAGTGCAATGCCTTGCAGAAGTGGGTTCAACCAGCAGTCAAGTGCAATAGTGATTAAATAGAAATGTGAGCTTGTAAGACTTGTGAGATTGTAAGATGGAAAAGTATCAAAGTGGATTTGGATCCAATCACATGACTTTTTTCAGGGACCCAGCTAACCTATGGTCGGAAGTCGGAAGTTTACATACACCTTAGCCAACTACATTTAAACTCAGTTTTTCACAATTCCTGACATTTAATCCTAATAAAAATCAGTTAGGATCACCACTTTATTTTAAGAATGTGAAATGTAAGAATAATAGTAGAGAGAATGATTTATTTCAGCTTTTATTTCTTTCATCACATTCCCAGTGGGTCAGAAGTTTACATACACTCAATTAGTATTTGGCAGCATTCCCTTTAGATTGTTTAACTTGGGTCAAACGTTCCGGGTAGCCTTCCACAAACTTCCCACAATAACTTGGGTGAATTTTGGCCCATTCCTCCTGACGATCTGGTGTAACTGAGTCAGGTTTGTAGGCCTCCATGCTCGCACAAGCTTTTTCAGTCCCACAAATTTTCTATAGGATTGAGGTCAGGGCTTTGTGATGGGCACTCCAATACCTTGACTTTGTTGTCCTAAGCCATTTTGCTACAACTTTGGAAGTATGCTTGTGGTTATTGTCCATTTGGAAGACCCATTTGCGACCAAGCTTTAACTTCCTGACTGATGTCTTGAGATGTTGCTTCAATATATACACATACTTTTTCTCCCTCATGATGCCATCTATATTGTGAAGTGCACCAGTCCCTCCTGCAGCCCCACAAAATGATGCTGCCACCCCCGTGCTTCACGGTTGGGATGGTGTTCTTCGGCTTGCAAGCCTTCCCCTTTTTCCTCCAAACATAAAAATGGTCACTATGTCCAAAGAGCTCTATTTTTGTTTCATCAGACCAGGGGGACATTTCTCCAAAAAGTACGATCTTTGTCCCCATGTGTAGTTACAAACCGTAGTCTGGCTTTTTTTATGGCGGTTTTGGAGCAGTGGCTGCTCCTTGCTGAGCGGCCTTTCAGGTTATGTCGATATAGGACTCGTTTTACTGTGGATATAGATACTTTTGTACCCGTTTCCTCCAGCATCTTCACAAGGTCCTTTGTGGTGTTCTGGGATTGATTTGCATATTTTGCACCAAAGTACGTTCATCTCTAGGAGACAGAACGCGTCTCCTTCCTGAGCGGTATGACGGCTGCGTGGTCTCATGGTGTTTATACTATTGTTTGTACAGATTAACGTGGAACCTTCAGGCATTTGGAAATTGCTCCCAAGGATGAACCAGACTTGTGGAGTTCTACAATTTTTTGCTGAGGTCTTGGCTGATTTCTTTTGATAATTCCATGATGTCAAGCAAAGAGGCAGTGAGTATGAAGGTAAGCCTTGAAATACATCCACAGCTACACCTCCAATTGACTCAAATTATGTCAATTAGCCTATCAGAAGCTTCTAAAGCCATGACATACTTTTCTGGAATTTTCCAAGCTGTTTAAAGCCACAGTCTACTTAGTGAATGTAAACTTCTGACCCACTGGAATTGTGATACAGGGGAGTATAAGTGAAATAATCTGTCTGGAAACAATTGTTGGAAAAATTACTTGTGTCATGCACAAAGTAGATGTCCTAACCGACTTACTGTCGGCATGACACAGGACTGATGTTAGCGCTCATCTTGTCTTCTCCGGACAAGTTTTTCCCGGATGCCCCAAACAGTCGGAAAGGGGATTCATCAGAGGAAATTACTTTACCTCAGTCCTCAGCAGTCCAATCCCAGTACCTGTTGCAAAATATCAGTCTGTCCCTGATGTTTTTCATGGAGAGAAGTGGCTTCATTGCTGCCCTTCTTGACACCAAGCCATCCTCTAAAATTCTTCGCCTCACTGTGCGTGCAGATGCACTCACACCTGCCTTCTGCCATTCCTGAGCAAGCTCTGTACTGGTGGTGCCCCGATGCCGCAGCTGAATTAACTTTAGGAGATGGTCCTGGCGCTTGCTGGAGTTTCTTGGGTGCCCTGAAGCCTTCTTCACAACAATTGAACCGCTCTCCTTGAAGTTCTTGATGATCCGATAAATGGTTGATTTAGGTGCAATCTTACTGGCAGCAATATCGTTGCCTGTGAAGCCCCTTTTGTGCAAAGCAATGATGACGGCACGTGTTTCCTTGCAGGTAACCATGATTGACAGAGGAAGAACAATGATTCCAAGCACCACCCTCCTTTTGAAGCTTCCAGTCTGTTATTCAAACTCAATCTGCATGACAGAGTAATCTCCAGCCTTGTCCTCGTCAACACTCACACCTGTGTTAACGAGAGAATCACTGACATGATGTCAGCTGGTCCTTTTGTGGCAGGGCTGAAACGCAGTGGAAATGTTTTCTTGGGATTCAGTTCATTTGCATGGCAAAGAGGGACTTTGCAATTAATTGCGATTCATCTGATCACTCTTCATAACATTCTGGAGTATATGCAATTCTCCATCATAGAAACTGAGGCAGCAGACTTTGTGAAAATTAATATTTGTGTCATTCTCAAAACTTTTGGGCATGACTGCATAAACTGCCAAGGACAATAAACCCAGCAATTCAAATATATAAACAGTCTGGTTTATTGATGTCACTTGAAAAGGAAGGATGGTAACATGTCACATAATCATGTCAAATATATATCCTCAGTCTAACAGTATATAAATGTCACCCAGTAATTAGACTGTATCGTTCAGACACAATATGAAAAGTGTTTTTATTATTTTTCTGCACTTATCCTCCACTGAGTCCTCTTGGGAGCTGTGGTAATGACCCACCTTTATTCATTTTTCAAAGCAACACTGTGCCCTTTGACATTGTGTGCTTCCTTCCTGTCTCACTCTCTGGTCCCGCACAACACACAGCTCCAGTTGGAGGCCCTAATTAAGTGTTTATGTGGTCCACAGTTCTGTATGCAGGGGTCAACGGGCCCAAAACACACTCCAGCTAGCATTCTCTCTGAGTAAGCCTGTGTCCTCAGTTTGTTACAAATCACAAATTGCAAAAGTGAAAACCTACAGTATATACAGTACCAGTCAAAAATTGACACACCTACTAATTCAGTAATTTTTAAAACTATTTTCTACATTGTAGGATAATAGTGGAGACATCAAAACTATGAAATAACACACATGGAATCATGCAGTAACCAAAAAGGTGTTAACCTCTTGAAACTAGCAATCCCGTATCCGGGAGCGTAATCATAGCCTCAAGCTCATTACCATAACACAACGTTAACTATTCATGAAAATCGCAAATGAAATGAAATAAATATACTAGCTCTCAAGCTTAGCCTTTTGTTAACAACACTGTCATCTCAGATTTTCAAAATATGCTTTTCAACCATAGCAAAACAAGCATTTGTGTAAGAGTATTGATAGCTAGCATAGCATTAAGCGGGCAACATTTTCACAAAAACAAGAAAAGCATTCAAATAAAATCATTTACCTTTGAAGAACCTCGGATGTTTTCAATGAGGAGACTCAGTTAGATAGCAAATGTTCCGTTTTTCCAAAAATATTATTTGTGTAGGACAAATCGCTCCGTTTCGTTCATCACGTTTGGCAAAAAAAAAAAAACGAAAATTCAGTCATCAAAACGCCAAACTTTTTTCCAAATTAACTCCATAATATCGACAGAAACATGGCAAACGTCGCAAAAACCATCAAGCGCTATGATGAAACTGGCTCTCATTAGGACCACCACAGGAAAATAAGACCCAGAGTTACCTCTGATGCAGAGGATAAGTTCCTTAGAGTTATCAGCCTCAGAAATTGCAGCCCAAATAAATAGTTCACAGAGCTCAACATCAACTGTTCAGAGGTGACTGCGTGAATCAGGCCTTCATGGTCGAATTGCTGCAAAGGAACACCTACATAAGGATACCAATATGAAGAAGAGACTTGATTGGGCCAAGAAACAGGAGCAATGGTGCGGGGGTGTTTTGCTGATGACACTGTCGGTGATATATTTAGAATTCAAGGCACACTAAATCAGCATGGCTAACACAGCATTCTGCAGCGATACGCCATCCCATCTGGTTTGCGCTTAGTGGGAATATCATTTGTTTTTAAACAGGACAATGACCCAACATACCTCCAGACTGTGTAAGGGATTTTTGACCAAGAAGGAGAGTGATGGAGTGTTGCATCAGATGACATGGCCTCCATAATCACCCGACTTCAACCCAATTGAGATTGTTTGGGATGAGTTGGACCGCAAAGTAAAGGAAAAGCAGCCAATAAGTGCTCAGCATATGTGGGAACTCCTTCAAGACTGTTGGAAAAGCATTCCAAGTGAAGCTGGTTGAGAGAATGATAAGAGTGTGCAAAGCTGTCATCAAGGCAAAGGGTGGCTACTTTGAAGAATCTAAAACACTTTTTTGGTTACTACATGATTATATGTGTTATTTCATAGTGTTGATGTCTTCACTATTATTCTACAATGTAGAAAATAGTAAAAAGAAAGAAAAACCCTTCAATGAGTAAGTGTGTCCAAACTTTTGACTGGTACTGTAAAATGGAAAATAGATCACATTTGTTTTCTACAGACTTAGGTAGCAATATGAAAATGGATTTAGGCCCCTCCAAGCTGTTTTCATTGTTGTATTATTCTCTTTTTGTGGGCTATAGCCACCTAACATTGGGGTGTTGTGGTATTCAAATGACACAAACCATGGATAAAATACTAAATAATGGGCCAAAAATAATAAAATCAGCAATCAGAAATAGGATAAGAAAAGATAAGTCACTCATCAACCTTTAAATCTTTACTGAAGACTCATCTTTTCAGTAGGTCCTACAATTGAGTGTAGTCTGACCCAGGAGTGCGAAGGTAAACGGCAAGGCACTGGAGTGACGAACCACCTTTTCTGTTTCTGCCAGGTTGGCTCCCCTCTCTCCACTGGGATTCTCTGCCTCTGACCCTGTTACGGAGGCTGAGTCACTAGCTTGCTAGTGATCTCCCATGCCGTCCCTAGGAGTGCATCACGTCTTGCCAGGCTTTTTTCACTTACCTCGACTTGAATGGGTTGAGTCACTGACGTGATCTCCCTGTCTGGTTTTGTACGCCCTCGGGCTTGTGTGGTGGGGGAGATCTTTGTGGGCTATACTTTGCCTTGTCTCAGGGTAGTTAGTTGGTGGTCTGTTGATATCCATCTGGGCGTGTGGGGGATGTATCGTCAGACGGGACCACAGTGTCCCCCCATCCCCCATATCTCAGTCTCCAGTTCCTATGCTGCAATAGTCTATGTGCCGGGGGTCTAAGGTCAGTCTGTCTTATCTGGTGGAATTATTCTGTCTTATCTGGTGTTCGGTGTGGTCTTACGTATGTTCCCTCTAATTCTCCCATCTTTCTCTCTCTCCCCTCCAGGAGGATCTGAGCCCTAGGGCAATGCGTGAGGACTACCTGGTCTGACGACTCCTGGCTGTCCCCATCCTCAGTCCACTTTGTCGTGATGCTGCTCCAGTTTCTGCCAGCGGCTACGCAACCCCGACTTGTTCACGGACGTGCTACCTTGTCACAGACGAACGGACGGTTGGAAGGTCTGTGTTGTTTACTCTGGCTTGTGTTGTGTACACCTCATCATACAAAAGACTAAGCTTTGAAAGCCATGGCTTTGAGGGGTAGAAGCTGCATTGGCGTGTGTGAGTTAGACAAAGATACAGTAGCTAGGATTCCTCTGTAAGAAAGCCTGCTTAACTACTGTAGATCAGCCACAAAGCTCCCCAATTCCCATGTTACCCAACAAAACACAATGTTGTTAGCAACAGTGCACACATTGTCTGTTTAATAGCAAACATTCACTTCAAGATTTTCTTAAAAATGCATAAAGACATATTCTGCTTAAAATCGTACTAGGGGCCTCCCGGGTGGCGCAGTGGTTAAGGGCGCTGTACTGCAGCGCCAGCTGTGCCATCAGAGTCCCTGGGCTCGCGCCCAGGCTCTGTCGTAACCGGCCGCGACCGGGAGGTCCGTGGGGCGACGCACAATTGGCCTAGCGTCGCCCGGGTTAGGGAGGGCTTGGTCGGTAGGGGTGTCCTTGTCTCATTGCGCGCCAGCGACTCCTGTGGCGGGCTGGGCGCAGTGTGCGCTAACCAAGGTGGCCGGGTGCACGGTGTTTCCTCCGGCGCATTGGTGCGGCTGGCTTCCGGGTTGGATGCACGCTGTGTTAAGAAGCAGTGCGGCTTGGTTGGGTTGTGTATCGGAGGACGCATGACTTTCAACCTTCGTCTCTCCCGAGCCCTACGGGAGTTGTAGCGATGAGACAAGATAGTAGCTACTACAACAATTGGATACCACGAAATTGGGGAGAAAAAGCAAACAAAAAAAATTTGTACTAGAACTGAGCACATGTGGCTTTGTAATGCTTTATGTAAGTTATAATCAACGAGGGGCTATGCGTTATATGGAAAATAATAAACAATGTGGAAGGTGTGTTCAATGACGCGCTAGCGGAAGGCAACTGACATTCCACAGAGTTCTATTTTCAAGAGAACGCATAGAGCCCCGAGTTGATTATCCCTTCTATACCATGGCTATAATTTAACACATTTGCCAGTAGAAATGTGTTCAACATCCACTGAAGTAGCTAGCAAGTTTACTAGAGAGCTACAGTGGTTGCCGTGGTAACATACTTGCTAGTTTAGCTAGCCAAACCATCAGTCACTCCTAGCAAGTGGTGCACACTCCAGGATTTTTGGAGTCGACTCTGACTCCTGTGGTTTGGAGTTGACTCTTGCTTAACTCCCGAAACAAGCTGAAACAGATGCGCACACACATGTCCACACCACATTATTTCAGAGTCCTACTAGGAAGACAACATTTGCATTCTAGAGGACTGAAATGAGCATGATGCTGCCCATTTGCTCATAAACTAAGCCAATAAAAAGCCTGTTTTGTTTGAATATAGAAGGTGATGTGTAGGAACTACCAACACAGTGAATGGACAGTGAATGGAACATTTGATTACAAAGGGAACTCCCTCTGCAGGTGATTTGTTGAATGTGCAATTCTAAATTAGGGCTCTGGTTGGTTAATATGTCAATGTCTATGTATATCATTGAAAGTACCAGAGAGCCACCCTGGAAATGGGATGTGTTTAAAGAGTATATTGTTTCAACCAATGTCGAAAAATAAGCTAAATCAAAAAGGATAGTTTTGAGATATTCATATAAATATTTTTAACATTGAATAAATTTATGTCAACATTTGTATTTCAGAATCCAGACATTCTCCATACGTTAGAGCACAAAATAAGGAGTATAATGGCACCAAGATGTTGTCTGTATCATGTACGGTTCACAGATCATACGGTCTTAGAGGAGGCATATATAGGTCTCAAAAGGGACTAAAATGGCCAATTTCATCACGATTTAAAAACAAAATACATTTGTGATACCAATTTGAATGTCGAACATCTAACTAAGATACCAAGCATGTCAAATGTTTATATGTGAGAATTGCCAGAACAATCTGAGATACCAAAAATATTTTCATTTTCCTTTCCTGCTGGCGTGGAATCGGCCTTAGGTCTAAGTAGTCCATTAGGACATTCATGCTCATTAGCGTGATGCTGAACGTTTTGCTGTCGCTTTGACCTGCAGCAAGTACAGAAGAGTACATTAGTTTACATTGTGAAGTGTTCGCTCACATTGACACTGTGAAAACCCATCGTAGTCTGCCGAGGCCCTTACTGGTGCAAAGATTATTCATATATCACCAAATATATGACCTCAGTAGGTAGGTGAGAAGAATGGGACAAGTTCTCGGCTGGAAACCTTAACCTCTTTACTGTGTAGGGAGAGGGATTTGTTATTTTCTTCGACTATATGTTGAATTCACATTCATGGCAACCATGCAATTTCAGTAGTAACATTGACCTTTCAACAATATGGATAACTATGAATGCTGAATATCAAACACACTGGTAATGTACTGTGGCACATAGTTAAGTAGTCAGGCTACAGTAGTTTGGAAAACATGAGTTGATGTCATGTTAGTATCATGTTTGATTTTCAGTGTTGTAATGTTTAAAGGCCATAAATGCTCTCAAAAACAAAAGTACAGCCCTAAAAAGCTAAACCAAAAGGGCATTCATTTACATAAAGAATTGGCATCGGTTGCCAAATATGACACATGGGAACCTGAATTCTACTTTACAAAATGCATTTGTTACCCATTTTCAAAGATGTAATCGTTTCATTTGAAACAGTGGAAAATTTCCCTCATGAATATTCATACTAGTGCTCAGTGAGGATGACTGCCTCACCCTCATGAATATTCAACAAGGTCTAGACAACAGTAAAGGGCCCACTGATTTCTGCACCCGATTGCAATACAGCATCGGTGATCTATCCTGAGGTAGCCATCCAACGGATACCTCTCATAAGTAAGTTAGTGTATAGTGCATATATCATTTGCTGAGTTGGTAAATTATTGAAAGAGCTTTTAAATAATGCAAGGCCAAGTATCGATCGAAGCAGATTTTCAGCAGTACAGTTTTGTCCAGTTTATAAAATTTTGACCAAAATCTCAACCTATTGGAGATTAATATAATAAGGAGTAATCTAAACAAAATAATCAATTACATGATAGATGTATTCACATGGCTTTGTCCCTGAACCCCTGGTTTGATTTGAACATCATGTAGCATATCCCTTCCTGTTGATATTTTAATGAGGACTACTGCCCAAAGCTCTCTCTCTGTGTCTCTGTAGACCTGACAAGGAATAACATTTTAAAATATTGAATTACCTGGTGTTGCTTGGGATCCATTTAATTAGCGATAAGAACACGCACAAAGCAACGTGTCTTTAGAGAAAGTAAAACAATCAACCTTGGAATAGCAATCGCTATAGACATAGCAGTTCACCTTGAAACAACATTTCTTTGGCTTTGGGGCATGGATTGTTCTCTGGTCTAATCAAATTAAATTAAATTGTATTTGTCACATGCGTCGCATACAACATTCTTACTTACAAGCCCTTAACCAACAATGCAGTTCAAGAAACAGGGTTAAGAAAGTATTTACTAAATAAACTAAAGTAAAAAATGAAATAAAAACTAACACAATAAAATAACAATAAGGATATACAGGGAGTACTGGTAACGAGTCAATGCGCCGGAGTACAGGTTAGTCGACGTAATTTGTACATGTAGGTATGGGTATAGTGACTATGCATAGATCATAAACAGTGAGTGTCAATGCAAATAGACCGGGTAGCCATTTGATTAGCTGTTCAGAAGTCTTATGGTTTGGGGGTAGAAGCTGTTAAGAAGCCTTTTGGACCAAGACTTGGCGCTCCGGTACCGCTTACTATGTGGTAGCATATAGAAAAATCTATGACTAGGGTGGCTGGAGTCTTTGGCAAATGTTAGGGACTTCCTCTGAAACCACCTGTTATAGAGGTCCTGGATGGCAGGAAGCTTGGCCCCAGTGATGTACAGGGCTTTACGCACTACCCTAACACCCTCAGTAGTGCCTTGCAGTCAAAGGCCGAGCAGTTGTCATACCAGGTGGTAATGCAACCAGTCACGATGCTCTCAATGGTGCAGCTGTATAACTTTTTGAGGACCTGGGAACCCATGCTAAATCTTTTCAGTCTCCTGAGGGGGAATAGGCATTGTCATACCATCTTCATGACTATCTTGGTGTGTTTGGACGACGATAGTTTGTTGGTGATGTGGACACCAAGGAACTTGAAGCTCTCAACCTGCTCCACTACAGCCCTGTCGATGGGAATGGGAGCGTGCTCGGCCCTCCTTTTCCTGTAGTCCCCAATCATCTCCTTTGTCTTGATCACGTTGAGGGAGAGGTTGTCGTCCTCTATCTTGTCGATGCACGGAAAACCCAGCCAGTTGTATGTTATCCATGTCGTCGTTCAGCCACGATTCGATGAAAGATATTACAGTTTTTAATGTCCTGTCGGTAGGATAGTCTTGATCGGAGCTCATCCAGTTTATTATCCAATGATTGCACGTTGGCTAACAGGACTGATGGTAGAGGCGTATTACCCACTCACTGTCGGATCCTTACAAGGCACCCCGACCTACGTCCCTGATATTTGGGGTGGCAGGGTAGCCTAGTGGTTAGAGCGTTGGACTAGTAACCGAAAGGTTGCAAGTTCATATCCCCGAGCTGACAAGGTACAAATCTGTTGTTCTGCCCCTGAACAGGCAGTTAACCCCCAGGCCATCATTGAAAATAAGAATTTGTTCTTAACTGACTTGCCTAGTTAAATAAAAATAATTATGGGAATGACATGGATTTGAGCCTTGTCCGGTGTCTGAAGCAAATCCTTAAAGTCCTTGTTAAAGAAAATATTTGTCCAGTATGAGGTGAGTAATCGCTGTCCTGATATCCAGAAACTCTTTTCGGTCATAAAAGATGGTGGCAGAAACATTTTTTTACAAAACACGTTACAGATAACGCGAACAAAATAGCAGGAGTCAGTATTCCAGTATTAATCAAACATTAAAAACATTTCAGCAAAACCACCTTGCTCCGAAAACTGTTTACTCACACCAACAGGGTTGTATTTTCTCTTTCAGAGGGATTATCAAAGTCTGGCCCAAACACACATTTACTGTTGTGTAGCTTGTTTTATAGGCACTGAGTCCACCATCCACCTGGTCACCATCTCCATAGCTGATAACAGAAGAGAGACATGCTCTGATTGCCCTGACATGGCTGAGAGAGGACCATGAAAGTCTTTGTAAAATACTTGCTCCATTGTCCAGCATGGGATTATAGCTAACTAGCCTCTCAGACCCATGATATGATTGTGTGAGCCAGGTCGTAGAGTGCTGCAGATAGAGCCTGAGTGGGGCAACCCTCCGGAGAACAAAGGACCCTGTGTAGTCTTCTCAATCCCCCAGGTGGTGTAGGGGAGGGCTGGGGCTGCTAGTGACAGATGGGTATGGCTGGTTCATCTCTGATTCAGGTGGTACACTACAGTTGTCTCAATCCCAGTCGGGGAGCCTAGAGTGGGGGAGACTAGCACCAGCAGCACATAACCCACTGTCATACCAGGCACAGGGAGAGAGAATGATTAGTAGGACAAGCTCTGCAGTCAGCCAAGATTGATGGGCACCTGCAAGGCTTACAGTCACACTGTGTGATGAGATGGCTGGCTCCCACACAGCAGACTGCAACACACAGACTTAGTCAGAGAGGAAACCAGGGGTATGTTTAGTTACCTAATCAACACACTGCATATACTGAACAAAAATATAAACGCAAAAAAAAAAAATCACAGAAGTGTCCCATATGCACAAAAAGTGTATTTCTCTCAAAATGTGTGCACAAATTGGTTTCTCCATTGCCACAAGATAATCCACTTGACAGTTTTGGCATATCAAGAAGCTGATTAAACAGCATGATCATTACACAGGTGCACCTTGTGCTGGTGACAATAAAAGGCCACTCTAAAATGCACAGTTTTGAAAGAATGAAAGAAAAGGAGTAGACTCAGAAACTCTAGCCACAGGGAACCATGGAGCCGTAACACACCAGCCAGGAAAACCTTAGAGGAATAAGTATCTAGTCCTTCATCCATGCTTACTGTGAATTAAACAGCTGGGGTGACATCTTCTGTCCACTACACTGCGCTGACGTGGACAAAATAGGCAAAGTGTAATACTTGCAGCAGGAATCCTGTCTTTTCAGCACTTAAGTCCATGAGATGGTGGCAATTATTCACTTTAGATCTGCATACAACTATGTGAAATTGGTGCATTGGATCATTGGGTGAATGTAATGCAACTGCAAACTGCTGTATTCCTCCAAATTTGTTTCATATAAATGACCCTGACGTCTATGTGAAATTAAGTTGTTTTGGGAGACACATTTTTTGCAAACAGAAGATGTCACCCCAAGGGAATGATAACTTGACCATCCCACCACAGTTGACCTAATGGTTGATGCTTAGTCATTTCTAAAGGACTTAATGATGTATAGTAATTGGTCCAGTTTCATGGGAGCGGGTCAAACAAAATACATGGATTGTTTCAACAGACAACAACACATCACAACAGGCCATACAGAGGCATCACAACAATGCAGTTTTCGTGTAATCTTTACGTGGTGCAACATGGTGTCATACATTTTTTTCAAAAGTGACATTTAACCATTGCATTTATACAGGGCCATCAGACATTATTCACACCCATTAACTTTGTCCACATTTTGTTGTGTTACAAAGTGAGATTAAAATGGATATATTGGCACATTATTAATTTAAAAAATGTTCAAGCTCTGTCCAGTTGGTTTTTGATCATTGCTACACAGCCATTTTCAAGTTTTGCCATAGATATTCAAGCCAATTTAAGTCAATATTGTAATTAGGCCACTCAGGAACATTCAAAGTCGTCTTGGTAAGCAACACCAGGGTATATTTGGCCTTGTGTTTTAGGTTATTGAACTGCTGAAAGGTGAATCCATCTTCTAGTGTGTTGGAAAGCAGACTGTACCAGGTTTTCCTCTAGGATTTTGCCGGTACTTTTTATCCTAGTCCTTGCCGATGACAAGCACACCAATAACATGAAGTAGCCTGCACCATGCTTGGAAATATGAAGAGTGGTAACCAGTGATGTGTTGTGTTGGATTTGCCCCAAACATAATGCTTAGTATTTAGGGAATAAAATATAATTTCTTTGCCAAATGTATTTTATTGCAAACAGGATGCATGTTTTGGAATATTTATATTCTGTACAGGCTTCCTTATTTTCTCTCGTTCATTTAGGTTAGTATTGTAGAGTAACTATAATGTTGTTGATCCATCCTCAGTTTTCTCCTATCACAGGCATGAAACTCTGTAACTGTTTTATTGGCCTCATGGTGAAATCCCTGAGCGGTTTCCTTACTCTCCGGCAACTGAGTTAGGAAGGATGCCTGTATCATTGCAGTGACTGGGTGTATTGATACACCATCTATAGTGTAATTAATAGTGCTCAAAGAGATATTCACTGTCTGCTTTTTCTTCTTTACCCATCTATCAATAGGTGCCCTCTTTGCGAGGCATTGGAAAACCTCCCTGGTCTTTGTGGTTGAATCTGTGTTTGAAATTGACTGCTCGACTGAGGGACCTTACAGATAATTGTATGTGTGGGGTATAGAGATGAGGTAGTCATTCAAAATTCATGTTATACAGTATTATTGCAAACAAAGTGAGTCCATGCACTTATTATGACTTGTTAAGCACATTTTTACTCCAATACTTATTTACGCTTGCCATAACAAAGGGTTGAATACTTACTGACTCAGGACACTTCAGCTTTTCATCTTTAATTAATTTGTAAAAAACACAATAAAATAACAATTCCACTTTGAGATGATGGGTTATTGTGTTTAGGCCAGTGACATAAAATCTCAATTTAATCCATTTTAAATTCAGGCTGTAACACAACAAAATGTGGAAAAAGTCAAGGGGTGTGAATACTTTCTGAAGGTACTGTATGTATGTCACCTTGGCTGACATATTGTATTAGTTATAGCCTATGTCAGCTTTATGACTGTTGTTGGCTACATTTCACAACTGTTTCCTTTCTCGGTTGCAAGAGATACAGTGGGGAGAACAAGTATTTGATACACTGCCGATTTTGCAGGTTTTCCTACTTACAAAGCATGTAGAGGTCTGTATTTTTTTTTATCATAGGTACACTTCAACTGTGAGAGACGGAATCTAAAACAAAAATACAGGAAATCACATTGTATGATTTTTATGATTTTGCATTTTATTGCATGACATAAGTATTTGATCACCTACCAACCAGTAAGAATTCAGGCTATCACAGACCTGTTCGTTTTTCTTTAAGAATCCCTCCTGTTCTCCACTCAATACCTGTATTAACTGCACCTGTTTGAACTTGTTACCTGTATAAAAGACACCTGTCCACACCCTCAATCAAACAGACTCCAACTTCTCCACAATGGCCAAGACCAGAGAGCTGTGTAAGGACATCATGGATAAAATTGTAGACCTGCACAAGGCTAGGATGAGCTACAGGACAATAGGCAAGCAGCTTGGTGAGAAGGCAACAACTGTTGGTGCAATTCTTAGAAAATGGAAGAAGTTCAAGATGACGGTCAATCACCCTCGGTCTGGGGATCCATGCAAGATCTCACCTCGTGGGGCATCAATGATCATGAGGACGGTGAGGGATCAGCCCAGAACTACACGGCAGAACCTGGTCAATGACCTGAAGAGAGCTGGGACCACAGTCTCAAAGAAAACCATTAGTAATGCACTACATCTTCATGGATTAAAATCCTGCAGCGCACGCAAGGTCCCCCTGCTCAAGCCAGCGCATGTCCAGGCCCGTCTGAAGTTTGCCAATGACCATCTGGATGATTCAGAGGAGGAATGGGAGAAGGTCATGTGGTCTGATGAGACAAAAATAGAGCTTTTTGGTCTAAACTCCATTCGCCGTGTTTGGAGGAAGAAGAAGGATGAGTACAACCCCAAGAACACCATCCCAACCGTGAAGCATGGAGGTGGAAACATCATTCTTTGGGGATGCTTTTCTGCAAAGGGGACAGGACGACTGCACCATATTGAGGGGAGGATGGATGGGGCCGTGTATGGCGAGATCTTGGCCAACAACCTCCTTCCCTCAGTAAGAGCATTGAAGATGGGTCGTGGCTGGGTCTTCCAGCATGACAACGACCTGAAACACACAGCCAGGGCAACTAAGAAGTGCCTTCGTAAGAAGCATCTCAAGGTCCTGGAGTGGCCAGTCTCCAGACCTGAACCCAATAGAACATCTTTGGAGGGAACTGAAAGTCCATGTTGCCCAGCGACAGCCCCAAAACCTGAAGGATCTGGAGAAGGTCTGTATGGAGGAGTGGGTCAAAATCCCTGCTGCAGTGTGTGCAAACCTGGTCAAGAACTACAGGAAACGTATGATCTCTGTAATTGCAAACAAAGGTTTCTGTACCAAATATTAAGTTCTGCTTTTCTGATGTATCAAATACTTATGTCATGCAATAAAATGCAAATTAATAACTTAAAAGTCATACAATGTGATTTTATGGATTTTAGTTTTAGATTCCTTTTCTCACAGTTGAAGTGTACCTATGATAAAAATGACAGACCTCTACATGCTTTGTAAGTAGGAAACACTGCAAATCGGCAGTGTATCAAATACTAGTTCTCCCCACTGTATGTCTTCATCTCAGAACTGACATTTCAGTCACATCCTCTAACTTCAATCGGTCACTGTTGTGCCTCAGAGGCTAGCACAAGTCCATGTGTCACCTGCTTTTAGCAAATATTTCTGGGGAAAAGAGGCCAGCCTCATCATCCTGAGCCACACATCCTATATCTTTGTACGGGCGACATTATAGAAGCGGACACCTGAGTCAAAGACAAGGCCTAGAACCATTTTATTTAACACAAACCCCTGACGTCTGACGCCCATGGCAATCCCGCTAAAGAAGGTCTACTTAGCAAAATAGAGCAATCCTCTGGGCTCCAGTGCATACTATGACCACCACAGAGCCTAGAATAAGGAAAGGTGCCCCTCTGCACAAAATCGTCTTGAGTATTACTTGGACATTGACCAAAATAAAAGTTCCTAGTTTAAAGTAAAAGTTTCTGGTTCAAGTTAATTACAAGTTCAGAGTGATAATATGCATACTGTGCATGAGTAACTATAGTACTGTATATGTACTTTAGGTAATGTTATCCCTATCTATCATCAAAGGTAAAATATCATCAATCTCCCAATAATAGGATCTCAAACTAGGTGTCCGCCCCTAGTACCCCATCCAACATGACTATGAATAGCATGTTAGATTTTCCCAAATCATTCCAATGTGACTCAAAGTCCTAATTAAACAGCTTCAAATGCAACGTTCAAAGAACATGTTCCTCTGTGTTTGTGGTATACAGGAGAGAGAAGCAGAAGAGCAGGAACATCATGTAATGCTGAGTGCTGAGTACAGCGAGGAGCTGTTGTCTTACTGTGTCTCTTCTGAAGTCCCTGAACACCCAAGAGGATAATGTTCCTCCATATCCCCTCTGGCACACACACAGGTTTAAAGAGCTCTCCCACTTACCTAGAACAAGAAGAAGGTAGACAAACATAAACGATGCTGCATTGAAACAGTTTCAGCTTGTCACTCTATAGGTACACTGGAGGCGATGCATTAATTTACAATGTGAAAACACGAGGAACTATAAATGTTGTCAATGTACTACATAAGGACTAAAACCTTTAAACAAGGATTTACAGTGCATTCGAAAGTATTCTGACCCCTTGCCTTTTTCCACGTTGTTACGTTACAGCCTTATTCAAAAATGTTTTAAATAAAATAATTTCCTCATCAATCTACACACAATACCCCATTATGAACAAGTGAAAACAGGTTTTCAGAATTATTTTTGAGATTCTTCTACAACTTGTGGTAAATTCAATTGATTAATCATGAGGTCCCACAGTTGACAGTGCATGTCAAAAACCAGGCCATGAGGTCGACGGAACTGTCCATAGAGCTCCGAGACAGGATTGTGTTGAGGCAACGATCTGGGGAAGGGTACCAAAAAATGTCTGCAGCATTGAAGGTCCCTAAGAACACAGTGGCCTCAATCATTGTTAAAATTGGTTTGGAACCACTAAGACTCAACCTAGAGCTTGAAGTCCGGCCAAACTGAGCAATCGGGGGAGAAGGGCCTTGGTCAGGGAGGTGACCAAGAACCCGATGGTCACTCTGACAGAACTCCAGAGTTCCTCTGTGGAGATGGTAGAACCTTCCAGAAGGACAACCATCTCTACAGCACTTCACCAATCAGGCCTTTATAGTAGAGTGGCTAGATGGAAGGCACTTCTCAGTAAAAGGTACATGACAACCCCCTTTGGAGTTTGCCAAAAGGCACCTAAAGATTCTCTGGTCAGATGAAACCAAGATTGGACTCGTTGGCTGAATGCCAAGCTTCACTTCCAGAGGAAACTGGCACCATCCCTACGGTGAAGCATGGTGGTGGCAGCATCATGCTGTGGGGAAATGTTTCAGGGGCAGGGACTGGGAGGCTAGTCAGGATCGAAAGGAAAGATGAACGGCGTCAAGTACAGAGAAATCATTGATGAAAACCTGCTCCAGAGCACTCAGGACCTGAGACTGGGGTGAAGCACATAGCCAAGAGCATGCAGGAGTGGCTTCGGGACAAGTCTCTGAATGTCCTTGAGTGGCGCAGCCAGAGCCAGGACTTGATCAATCATCTCTGGAGAGACCTGAACATTTCTGTGCAGCGAAGCTCCCCATCCAACCTGACAGAGGTTGGGAGTATCTGCAGAGAAGAATGGGAGAAACTCCCCAAATACAGATGTGCCAAGCTTGTAGATTAATACCCAAAAAGACTTGAGGCTGTAATCACTGCAAAGGTTGCTTCAACGAAGTACTGAGTAAAGGTTCTGAATACTTATGTAAATATGATATTTCTGTTTTTTAACACGTGTTTTTGCTTTGTCATTATGGGATATTGTGTGTAGACTGATGAGGGGGGAACTATTTAATCAATTTTAGAATAAGGCTGTAACTTAACAGAAGTGGAAAGGGTATACTGTAATCTGAACATCATCCTGAAATCTGTTAAAATACATCATAATGCTACAAACAGTTTTTATTAAAGTAGAATATACAAGAAAATAACACGGTACATTTAGTAATTGTGCCCTTAAAAGGCAATTCACTGAGTAAATATTAAAAAGATTATTAAAAGAAAAAAATATCTATACATTTTTTTTCTTCCAAAAGATACATTTACTTGCATACACATTTCGAAAAATAGGGTATGTATATTCAGCGACCAACAAAAAACTATATTTCAAGTTCAAACACTTACAAAACAGTGTGACATTGAGCCATTGAATTCAACTTTAACCTTCATTGCTTCAGTGAAAGTTAAAGAATACATGTCACAGTGGTTCTCAATAGCTGTTTGGCAAGCACGTTGAGAAAAAAATACTTCATATTTCATCGATATTGCCAACACCCCAAAAAATCTCAACCTTACAACCTGAAATCATTCCGCCAAATATAAAGTCAGCCCGATACACACAATGGTGCCACTGCTGTACTGTGTAACCTTTACACAGATAAAGTAGGAGAGCAAAGGCATCAGCCATTTACAAAATGCTTTTGTCAATGTAGTGAGCCCATATGAATTTATAGTCCCCAATTTAGCGTTGCAAGAAAACAGCAGCGTGGAGGGGCTTAATAATTCCTGAGAGCCCAAGAGGAGGCCGTAAACCTTTCTACAAATTGATTCAGGTATAAATGCTGTTATTCTAATTTAGATTAGATGTGCCTGTATTGAACCATTTTATCTCAAGAATAATGCTAAAAGCCCAGAATGTAATCCATTAAAAGCAATACGTTTCTGGGAACATTGGCCTCAAGCATCTGTTACAGAGGACAACGTCCAAAAGTGTTTAACAACATGCAAATTATACATATATATATAACACATGTATAACATGACCATGTAGGTTTGAAGAACACATACTGTTCAAACTTCTACCCAACATCTAATAGAAACGTGGAGGGATGACGCACCAGACAGAGGAAGATGAAAAATACAACCCAACATCTAATAGAAACGTGGAGGGATGACGCACCAGACAGAGGGAGATGAAAAATACAAACCAACATCTAATAGAAACGTGGAGGGATGACGCACCAGACAGAGGAAGATGAAAAATACAACCCAACATCTAATAGAAACGTGGAGGGATGACGCACCAGACAGAGGAAGATGAAAAATACAAACCAAACAACCACAATATAACAGGAAGGGAAGCATAGAATAATTGTCTCTTTCAAACCCAAATAATGTATGTTCAGATATCCACAAGGCTCTAAACCCAAGCTATTGACCAAGTGCCTCTTGACCAAGTGCCATTTGTAAGAGAGCTGGAGGGTCCCCTATCCATTTCAAGCCATTCCATTATTCAAACCCAGCATTGATTCTTTGACAATCTTATGCAGAAATCAATGATTTCCAGAAGGCATCTTTATTTTGGACCTTCATTTGGATTTCAAATGACTTTGGCTGGCAGCTATCCTGGACATTTCTTCTCCCCCCTCCCTTCCATGTTCATCTATCCATCGTCAGAAACAGGGTTGATGTGCTGA
Source organism: Oncorhynchus nerka (assembly GCF_034236695.1). Classification (NCBI taxonomy): domain Eukaryota; kingdom Metazoa; phylum Chordata; class Actinopteri; order Salmoniformes; family Salmonidae; genus Oncorhynchus; species Oncorhynchus nerka. Next base: position 45,422,301 of record NC_088406.1, read on the forward strand.
CTGCTAATAGTAACAGACACAGGAGACAGTGACCTGGGATGCCTGAAACGCCTCCGAAACCTGAACGAATGTAGAAGAGAATCAACACACAGAGACTGATCCGCCGCCAAAATGCTAACTCCTCCTCAAAGTTTGTGCTGATTAATATATTTGTTTTGCGGCGCCGTCTTCCTCTTCCTCATGTTCAAGCTCCTGTCAAAGAAAAATGCATTAAAGCTCTGCACTCAAATCATGGGGAGCCAAATGTAAATGAGATCGGACGGACCACCCCCGACGGACCACCCCCGACAGACCACCCCCGACGGACCAGGTGAAATCTATAATCTCTTGTTGATTTCACTTGTTAAATCCACTTCAGTCAGTTTAGATGAAGGGGGGAGATATATGTTAAAGAAGCATTTTTAAGCCTTTAGTGAATTGGGACATGGATTTTGTATATGTGTGTCATTCAGAGGGTGAATGGGCAAGACAAAATATTTACAGTTGAAGTCGGAAGTTTACATACACTTAGGTTGGAGTCATTAGAACTGGTTTTTCACCCACTCCACAAAATTCTTGTTAACAAACTATAGTTTTGGCAAGTCAGTTAGGACATTTACTTTGTGCATGACACAAGTAATTTTTCCAACAAGTGTTTACAGACAGATTATTTCACTGTATCACAATTCCAGTGGGTCAGAAATGTACATAGACTAAGTTGACTGTGCCTTTAAACAGCTGGGAAAATTCCAGAAAATGAATTCATGGCGTTAGAAGCTTCTGATAGGCTAATTGACATCATTTGAGTCAATTGGAGGTGTAGCTGTGGATGTATTTCAAGGCATACCTTCAAACTCAGTGCCTCTTTGCTTGACATCATGGGAAAATCAAGTGAAATCAGCCAAGAGCTCAGACATTTTTTCTAGATCTCCACACGTCTGGTTCATCCTTGGGAGCAATTTCCAAACGGCTGAAGGCACCACGTTCATCTGTACAAACAATAGTACGCAAGTATAAACACCATGGGACCACACAGCCGTCATACCGCTCAGGAAGGAGACACGTTCTGTCTCCTAGAGATGAACGCACTTTGTTGCGAAAAGTGCAAATCAATCCCAGAACAACAGCAAAGGACCTTGTGAAGATGCTGGAGGAAATAGGTACAAAAGTGTCTATATCCACAGTAAAAACGAGTCCTATATCGACATAACCCGAAAGGCCGCTCAGCAAAGAAGAAGCCACTGCTCCAAAACCGCCATAAAAAAAAAGCCAGACTACGGTTTGCAACTGCACATGGGAACAAAGATCGTACATTTTGGAGAAATGTCCTCTGGTCTGATGAAACAAAAATAGAACTGTTTGGCCATAATGACCATCATTATGTTTGGAGGAAAAAGGGGAGGGATTGCAAGCCGAAGAACACCATCCCAACCGTGAAGCACGGCGTTGGCTGCATCATGTTGTGGGGGTGCTTTGCTGCAGGAGAGACTGGTGCACTTCACAAACAAAATGGCATCACGAGGGAGGAAAATTATGTGGATATATTGAAGCAACATCTCAAGACATCAGTCAGGAATTAAAGCTTGGTCGCTAATGGGTCTTCCAAATGGACAATGACCCCAAGCATACTTCCAAAGTTGTGGGAAAATGGCTTAAAGACAAAGTCAAGGTATTGGAGTGGCCATCACAAAGCCCTGACCTCAATCCTATAGAAGATTTTTGGGCAGATCTGAAAAAGCGTGTGCGAGCAAGGAGGTCTACAAACCTGACTCAGTTACACCAGCTCTGTCAGGAGGAAGGGGCCAAAATTCACCCAACTTATTGTGGGAAGCTTGTGGAAGGCTACCCGGAACGTTTGACCCAAGTTAAACAATTTAAAGGCAATGCTACCAAATACTAATTGATGTTAACTTCTGACCCACTGGGAATGTGATTAAATAAATAAATGCTGAAATAAATCATTCTCTCTACTATTATTCTGATATTTCACATTCTTAAAATAAATTGGTGATCCTAACTGACCTAAGACAGGGAATTTTTACTAGGATTAAATGTCAGGAATTGTGAAAAACTGAGTTTAAAGTATTTGGCTAAGGTGATGTAAACTTCCGATTTCAACTGTAAGTGCATTTCAATGGCATGGTAGTTGATGTCAGGCTCACTGGTTTGTGTCAAGAACGGAAAAGCTGCTGGACTTTTCACACTCAACAGTTTCCCATGAGTATGTAGAATGGTCCACCACACAAAGGACATCCAGCCATCTTGACACAACTGTAGGAAGCATTGGAGTCAACATGGGCCAGCATCCCTGTGTAATTCATTCGACATATCGTATAGTCCATTCCCCAACCAATTGAGGCTGTGCTGAAAAGAAGTGTATGCATCTCAATATTAGGAAGGTGTTCATAATGGTTTGTACACTCACCATATACACTCAACGGGTCGGACCCCCCTTTAGTCCAGAACAGACTGAATTCTTTAGGGCATTCTACAAGGTGTCGGAAACTTAATACATTCATACATACCTTCTTGATACACATTGCAAACTGTTGCCTGTGGAAGTTCTTGACACACTCACTCAAACGGGTGCGACTTGCACCTACTGTTCAGAGGCACTTAAATATTTTGTCTTGCCCATTCTCCCTCTGAATGGCACACATACACAATCCATGTTTCAATTGTCTCAAGGCTTAAAAAAACCTTATTTAACCTGTCTCCTACCCTTCATCTACATTTCTTGAAGAGGATTTAACTGGTGACATCATTAAGGGATCATAGCTTTCACCTGGATTCACCTGCTCAGTCTATGTCATGGAAATAGCAGGTGTTTTTGTTTTGTACAATCAGTGTATATACAAACTTCAGACTATCTGAAACATTTCGGACATTCTAAATCGATAGGAAAGAATATATATTTTCCTGTTTTGAAATGGTGATACTGAATGTAACGTTTTCCTTTGATCTGATGGAAGTAAGTCAGTAAATAAGTGGTTTGGCATTGTGCACGTTTGCTTATTTTGTATTTAATTTCATTGGGCAGGAAATTTGAGTGAGCATACTGTATGCTAACAACTAGATTATAACAGCATAGAATATGAGGTCAAACTGGCTGATCATTATGCTTGAGTGTTCCCAGAAACAGTTCAATCTCTTTTAAAATAAATTCAAGACAATACAAAATAAGAGGAGATTTGTCACGCCCTGGCCTTAGTTATCTTTGTTTTCTTTATTATTTTGGTTAGGCCAGGGTGTGATATGGGTGATTTATGTGTTTTGTCTTGTCTAGGGTTTTTTGAAGATTTATGGGTTTATGTTCAGTTTAGTTGTCTAGGTAAGTCTATGGTTGCCTAGATTGGTTCTCAATCAGAGGCAGGTGTTTATTGTTGTCTCTGATTGGGAACCATATTTAGGCAGCCATATTCTTTGGGTAATTTGTGTGTGATTATTTCCTGTCTTTGTGTTTTATTGCACCAGTTAGGACTGTTATGGTTTTCACGTTTATTGTTTTGTCGTTTGTTCATGTTAAAGTTTTCTTATTAAAGAACCATGAACTATAACCACGCTGCATTTTGGTCTGCCTCTCCTTCCCAGGAAGAAAGCCGTGACAAGATTACTGCAGTGCTGAACACCCGATGCTGGGAATAATAGAGGCAATTTTATGGAGGAAAACAACACATACGTGCTGCTGTGTGTTTCAGGCAGACAGTCATCATAACAATTATCATCAGTTAAAATATTCCAGTTTATGATGTAGCCCTCTCTACATGTACAGTACCAGTTAAAAGTTTGGACACACCTACTCGTTCCTTATTCTTACTATTTTCTACAACGTAGATTAATACTGAAGAAATCAAAATGAAGAAATAACACATATGGAATGATGTAGTAACCAAAAAAGGGTTCAACAAATCAAAATATATTTATTATTTGAGATTCTTCAAAGTAGCAACTCTTTGTCTTGACACCTTTGCACACTCTTGGTATACTCTCAACCACATGAAACACCACATGAAAACCAGACCCAGGGTTATCTCTGATGCAGAGGATAAGTTCCTTAGAGTTACGGCACATCTCAACTGTTCAGAGGAGACTGCGTGAATCAGGCCTCCATGTTTGCTGCAAAGAAACCACTAACCACTACTAAAGGACGCAAAAAATAAGAAGAGACTTGCTTGGACCAAGAAACACGAGCAATGGACATTAGACCAGTGGAGATTTGTCCTTTGGTCCGATGAGTCCAAATTTGAGATTTTTGGTTCCAACCGCTGTGTATTTGTGAGACGCAGAGTAGGTGAACGGATGATCTCCAAATGTGTGGTTCCCACTAAGAAGCATGGAGGAGGTGGTGATGATGGGAGTTGCTTTGCTGGTGACACTGTCAGTGATATATTTAGAATTCAAGGCACACTTAACCAGCATGGCTACCACAGCATTCTGCAGTGATATGCCATCCCATCTGGTTTGCGCTTAGTGGGATTATGATTTGTTTTTCAACAAGTCAATGACCAAAAACACTCCTCCAGGTTGTGTAAGGGCTATTTGACCAAGGAGAGAAATGGAGTGCTGCATCAGATAACCTGCCCTCCACAATCCCCTGACCTCAACCCAATTGAGATGGTTTGGGATGAGTTGGATTGCAGAGTAAAGGAAAAGCAGCAAACAAGTGCTCAGCATATGTGGGAACTCCTTCAAGACTGTTGGAAAAGCATTCCTCATGAAGCTGATCGAGAGAATGCCAAGAGTATGCAAAGCTGTAATGAAGGCAAAGGGTGGATACTTTGAAGAATCTCAAATATTATATATATTTTGATTTGTTTAAAAAAATGGTTACTACATGATTCCATATGTGTTATTTAATACTTTTGATGTCTTCACAATTCTACAATGTAGAAAATAGTAAAAATAAAGAAAACCCTTGAATGAGTAGGTCTGTCCAAACTTTTGACTGGTACTGTATATTGAGATTGATGTACTGATTGGGTAGAGTCAAGGTGGCTGAGTCAATGTGTACATCCATACAGTGAGCCTATTCATGGGCATAATCTAATACTAAAAATACTGTTTATCACAGACGGTGATGCAGAGCTTTTAAATGGAAATTCTCTGCCGAGAAGAGAGTATTTCAAAAGGACTAATGGAAATTAGAGGAGAACTGTTCAAAACAATGACATTCAATTACTGTGAAATTACGAGGCAGCCAGCTAGGTTATTTGACAGACAGCTCTCAGACGTTCACTTCCCTGCATTCGCTCTAACTTGTTTTTACATTTCTAGTTAACTATTGGTGTAAATAGGGCGAGCTGACTGGTCTGATTGTCATAGGGAAATGGGTCTGCAGATGGAGAAAGCAATTTACAAAAGTGCAGCAGGTTAGTGATTTCTTGTCTTTGGAAGGCTAGGACAGATGGAGGAAACAACATTTGTTTACAGGACCCAAAACACTATTCATTTTCCTTATTAATGAACCCTATTTACCAGCGATGAGACTATGTAGTGGGGGTCTGTAAAAGGCCAAGGGGACTGACCACAGGAAGTATAAATACTCCCATGGGATGGAAGACATGAAACAACCTGCATGGCATTGCATACGCCTTTGCTGATCAAATACATTCAATGAGAAACATGACTCATAAGAAATGTATTTCAGATATACAGCATTCATCTCTTAAATGCTAGAACAGTTGAAGCTATGCATACGCTCCCTCCTTTTATGCTACATTCAGAAGTTTGAAGTGTTACTTTTGATTGATGCAGTTGCGATAACTGCCGTAGCAGAGCACGCTGGAACCACAATTCACAGATGCATTATCATGCAACACTTATTTATAAATGGACTATTAAAGGACATAGACAGTATAAGGACTTGAGATGTACAAGTACTGTAAGGTTGAGCAGGGGCTGCAACAATGTGTCAAAAGAAGTCCCCATGGTTCTCCAAAGTATGACATAAGATGGCCCCACACTATCCAGTGGAGGCAGTGGATTTAAAACCAGACAGAGTCTACAGATGTTTCTGTAACGTATCAGTTGTTGCCGTTACACAAAACTATAGTCAAAATCAAGTGATCATATCTAGTCAAATTCGATGATTAGTCAACTTGTGCTAAATAATCCATCTGATTATCGAAATCCTAATAATTAACAGGTGTGAGATTCTGTAAATTCCATTTACCAGAGTCAGATGAATCATGGATCCCATTTTTATGTCTCGGCGTGCAGTATGAAGGAAGTCAGAGGTATGCTAGCGGCACCTGTAGACTTCCAGACATTGCGCTAACGCTAGTTAGCATTGGCTTGCAAAACTACCTCTAACATCGTTCATATTGCACGCAGAGACAGAATCTCACACAATCCATTTAATAATCGAAACAGTATTAGAATTAATTGTGAAGTGGTATCCTAGAACAGGGATTCCAAAACTCGGTCATGGTGCCTCCCCCTCTCAAGGTAGTGTCTAAAGGTAGAGTACATCATGATAAGCTGTAGACCACACTATCTACCAAGAGAGTTTTCATATATTTTTTCTGTAGCCATCTATTTACAATCACAAACCGATGCTGGCACTAAGACCGCACTCAACGAGCTGTATAAGGCCATAAACAAACAAGAAAATACTCATCCAGAAGTGGCGCTCCTAGTGGCCGGGGACTTTAATGCAGGCAAACTTAAACTCGCATGTGCAACCAGAGGGAAAAAACTCAGAGATGCATACAAAGCTCTCCCTTGCCCTCCATTCGGCAAATCTGACCATAATTCTATCCTCCTGATTCATTTCAAGCTAAAACTAAAGCAGGAAGTACCAGTGACTAGCTCAATACGGAAGTGGTCAGATGGTCGAATGCTACACTACAGGACTGTTTTGCTAGCACAGATTGGAATATGTTCCAGGATTCTTCCAATGGCATTGAGGAGTATACCATCTCAGTCACTGGCTTCATCAATAAGTGCATTGACGACATCGTCCCCACAGTGACCGTACGTCCATATCCCAAGCAGAAGCCATGTATTACAGGCAACATCCGCACTGAGCTAAAGGTACGAGCTGCCACTTTCAAGGAGCGGAACACTAATCCGGGTGCTTATAAAATAATCCCACTATGCCCTGAGACAAACCATCAAATAATACAGGACTAAGATTGAATCCTAATACACCAGCTCTGATACTCGTCGGATAAGGCAGGGCTTGCAAGCTATTACAGACTACAAAGGGAAACCCAGCCGCAAGATGCCCAGTGAAAACAAGCCTACCAGATGAGTTAAATGCATTTTATGCTCAATTTGAGGCAAGCAACACAGAAGCATGCATGAGAGCACCAGCTGTTCCGGACAACTGTGTGATCACTCTCTCCGTGGAAGATGTGAGCAAGACCTTTAAACAGGTCAACTTTCACAAGGCCACGGGGCCAGACGGATTACCAGGACGTGTACTCAGAGCATGTGCGGACAACTGGCAAGTGTCTTCACCGAGTCACAGTCTGTAATACCAACATGTTTCAAGCAGACCACCATAGTCCCTGTGCCCAAGAAAGCGAATGTAACCTGTCTAAATTACTACCGATGTCAGTAGCCATGCACTGAAAGGTGCACATCCCAGAAACCCTAGACCCACTCTAATTTGCATACCTCCTCAACAGATCCACAGATGACACAATATCAATCGCACTGCATACTTCCCTTTCCCACCTGAACAAAAGGAACACCTATGTGACAACGCCTGGTATAGAGGTCCTGGATGGTAGGAGGCTTGGCCCCGGTGCTGTACTGGGCCGTTAAGTTTGCTGACGACACAACAGTGGTAGGCCTGATCACCGACAACGATGAGACAGCGTATAGGCAGATCACAGACCTGGCAGTTTGGTGCCAGGACAACAACCTCTCCCTCAACATGGAGCTGATTGTGGACTACAGGAAAAGGAGGGCCGAACACGCCCCCATTCACATCAACGGGGCTGTAGTGGAGCGGGTCGACAGTTTTAAGCTCCTTGGGGTCCACATCACCAACAAACTATCATGGTCCAAACACAACAAGACGGTCATGAAGAGGGCTTGACAACACCTTTTCCCACTAAGGAGACTGAAAAGATTTTACATGGGTCCCCAGATCCTCAAAAATGTATACAGCTGCACCATTGAGAGTATCCTGACCGGTTGCATCACGGCCTGGTAAGGCAACTGCTCGGCATCCAACCATAAGGCGCTACAGAGAGTAGTGCATATTACCCAGTGCGTCACTGGGGCCAAGCTTCCTGCCATCCAGGACCTATAAACTAGGTGGTGTCAGAGGATGGCCCAAAGAATTGTCAGACTCCAGTCACCCAAGTCATAGACTGTTCTCTCTGCTACCCATGGCAAGTCTAGGTCCAAAAGGCTCCTTAACAGCTTCTCTCCCCAAGCCATAAGACTGCTGAACAATTAATCAAATAGCCACCCAGGCTTTTTACATTGACCCCCCCCCCTTTGTTTTTACACTGCTGCTGCTCCCTGTTTATTATCTATGCATAGAAATTACCTCGACTAACCTGTACCCCCGAACATTGACTCGGTACCAGTACCACCTGTATATAGCCTCGTTATTCTTATTTTATTGTGTTACTTTAAAAAAAAAAATGCTACTTCAGTTCATTTAATAAATATTTTTTCAACTCTATTTCTTGAACAGCATTGTAAGTAAGGTCTACACATGTATTTGGTGCATGTGAGAAATACAACTTGATTTGACCCTGGTGAGGACGACCAGCATGCAGATGAGATTCCCTGAGACGGTTTCTGACAGTTTGTGCAGAAATTCTTCGGCTGTGCAAACCCACAGTTTCATCAGCTGTCCGTGTGGTTGGTCTCAGATGATGCCGCAGGTGAAGGAAGCCGGATTCTGAGGTTCTGGGCTGGCGTGAATGTGTCGGCCTGACTAACTATTTGAATAATCCAGTTAAATTCAAATGATTTATGACTGAACCATTTAATGTCCAACAAAGTTCAAAATGGAATCAGTCTTAATGCCAACGTGACCTAAGTATGCTTCAGAATCCCAGCATCCCTTGTCAAAGCCAAAAGAGCTGACTTGACAAGTGTGTGTGGTCAAGTCTAAACCAACATCCCTACCCTGTCTGCCGGCTATGGTAAGACTCTGGCAGAAGAAGACCCTGTTGAACGTTTCGCCAAACATGACAGGGCAGAGCAATGCAGCCAATCTCAGAGCTACAGTAGCCCAGGCAGCAGCAGAGAAGAGAGAACGGTCCATCTCCATTCCCTTCATCATTACACATTTCTATTTATTGTTCTAAGAGGGCCTCCGCAGAGCGTCGGTCCAGGGATCAGTGACAAAACTGGGAATCCATGGACACGGGCTTCCTTTCTCTCTGTAAATGCCAGATCACCGCAGCTGAGCCGGAGAGGCTATTGTGTATTGAGTGGGCAGGCACTATTTACAGTCAGATTGAGAAAAATACCAAATGTGGAGATGGGGAAAGCTCTTACGAGGCCTGCTGGGGGACAATTATTCCATGGCTCGTCAAAACGACTAAACGCTCTATGCAACAAATGTGTTTCTCATATACCATATGATTGACCAGGGAAACCAATCAAGTTATCACACTCCTGCATTTCTCCCTCTCCTTTGTTTCCCAAACCATTGATCCCCACTGTGAAAGATATCCAAAGACACATTCCACTTCAAGGTAAGATACCATCATGGCTTTTGTTATTTGAAAACTTGACTGTTTCAAACACCGACTTACCTCTGGTGACTCTAATGATTTCTGCATGCTCTTTCGTTGTTTACATATGGATGCACTTGGATAAACTCCTGAGGCTCAAAAAGTGAGCCAATCTACTGCTTAAAGTCGTGTGAATTGCTTGGTTCCGTCAACATTAGATGAACAACCTTATCCATCAGTAAAAGCCATTCTGCATATCTGTCTACAAAGAACTCACACCTAAAAAACGATCTATTGTTTGCAAGACAATAAGAGAAGTGAAGCAACACAGAGTTTAGAAAACAACTGGCCTGGAGGTTATATTGAGAAAACAGGACATGCCATGTGTTAGAAAAGATCAACACATAGCAGAAGAACATTTCAAAAGGCTTAGCATTTGTCAGCCTTGAGAGGCTTAAAGGGATACTTTAGGATTTTGGCAATGAACTTGTGGATACAAATTTCATGTCTGTGCGTGCAGTTTAAAGAATGTTGCTAACTAGCTTTAGCACAATGACTGGAAGTCTATGGTAACTGCTAGTATGCTAGTAGATATCATAGACTTCCAGTCCTTGCGCGAACACTAGTTACCATTGGCTCGCAAAAATATATCTAACTTCCTTCATTACTGGATGCAGAGACATAAAAATGGTGTCCAAGAGTTCATCTGACTCTAGGCAAGTAGATAAAGGGCCTCATTGTCAAATTCCCGAAGTGTCCCTTTAATGAAAAAAAATCGACCAGAATCACCTTGCATACCAATGGAGAGTAGTTATAAAGCACGTGTTAAGCTCATTCCACGGAGGGCTGAGTGTCTGCGGGTTTTCGCTCCACCCTTGTACTTGATTGATGAATTAACCTCTCAACAGCCAGTGAAAGTGCAGGGCACCAAATTCAAAACAACAGAAATCCCATAATAAAAATTCCTCAAACATACAAGTATTTCACACTGTTTTAAAGATACACTTGTTGTAAATCCAGCCACAGTGTCCCATTACAAAAAGGCTTTACGACGAAAGAACACCAAATGATTATGTTAGGCATCATGAAGTGCTTTGAGAGACTAGTCAAGGACCATATCACCTCCACCCTACCTGACACCCTAGACCCACTCCGATTTGCTTACCGCCCAAATAGGTCCACAGACGATGCAATCTCAACCACACTGCACACTGCCCTAACCCATCTGGACAAGAGGAATACCTATGTGAGAATGCTGTTCATCGACTACAGCTCGGCATTCAACACCATAGTACCCTCCAAGCTCGTCATCAAGCTCGAGACCCTGGGTCTCGACCCCGCCCTGTGCAACTGGGTACTGGACTTACATTTACATTTAAGTCATTTAGCAGACGCTCTTATCCAGAGCGACTTACAAATTGGTGCGTTCACCTTAAGACATCCAGTGGAACAGCCACTTTACAATAGTGCATCTAAATCTTTTAAGGGGGGGAGGTGAGAAGGATTACTTTATCCTATCCTAGGTATTCCTGAAAGAGGTGGGGTTTCAGGTGTCTCCGGAAGGTGGTGATTGACTCCGCTGTCCTGGCGTCGTGAGGGAGTTTGTTCCACCATTGGGGGGCCAGAGCAGCGAACAGTTTTGACTGGGCTGAGCGCGGGAACTGTACTTCCTCAGTGGTAGGGAGGCGAGCAGGCCAGAGGTGGATGAACGCAGTGCCCTTGTTTGGGTGTAGGGCCTGATCAGAGCCTGGAGGTACTGAGGTGCCGTTCCCCTCACAGCTCCGTAGGCAAGCACCATGGTCTTGTAGCGGATGCGAGCTTCAACTGGAAGCCAGTGGAGAGAGCGGAGGAGCGGGGTGACGTGAGAGAACTTGGGAAGGTTGAACACCAGACGGGCTGCGGCGTTCTGGATGAGTTGTAGGGGTTTAATGGCACAGGCAGGGAGCCCAGCCAACAGCGAGTTGCAGTAATCCAGACGGGAGATGACAAGTGCCTGGATTAGGACCTGCGCTGCTTCCTGTGTGAGGCAGGGTCGTACTCTGCGGATGTTGTAGAGCATGAACCTACAAGAACGGGCCACCGCCTTGATGTTAGTTGAGAACGACAGGGTGTTGTCCAGGATCACGCCAAGGTTCTTAGCGCTCTGGGAGGAGGACACAATGGAGTTGTCACCCGTGATGGCGAGATCATGGAATGGGCAGTCCTTCCCCGGGAGGAAGAGCAGCTCCGTCTTGCCGAGGTTCAGCTTGAGGTGGTGATCCGTCATCCACACTGATATGTCTGCCAGACATGCAGAGATGCGATTCGCCACCTGGTCATCAGAAGGGGGAAACTTCCTGACGGGCCGCCCCCAGGTGGTGAGGGTAGGCAACAACATCTCCACCCCGCTGATCCTCAACACTGGGGCCCCACAAGGGTGCGTTCTGAGCCCTCTCCTGTACTCCCTGTTCACCCACGACTGCGTGGCCACGCACGCCTCCAACTCAATCATCAAGTTTGCGGACGACACAACAGTGGTAGGCTTGATTACCGACAACGACGAGACGGCCTACAGGGAGGAGGTGAGGGCCCTCGGAGTGTGGTGTCAGGAAAATAACCTCACACTCAACGTCAACAAAACTAAGGAGATGATTGTGGACTTCAGGAAACAGCAGAGGGAACACCCCCCTATCCACATTGATGGAACAGTAGTGGAGAGGGTAGCAAGTTTTAAGTTCCTTGGCATACACATCACAGACAAACTGAATTGGTCCACTCACACAGACAGCATCGTGAAGAAGGCGCAGCAGCGCCTCTTCAACCTCAGGAGGCTGAAGAAATTCGGCTTGTCACCAAAAGCACTCACAACCTTCTACAGATGCACAATCTAGAGCATCCTGGTGGGCTGTATCACCGCCTGGTACGGCAACTGCTCCGCCCACAACCGTAAGGCTCTCCAGAGGGTAGTGAGGTCTGCACAACGCATCACCGGGGGCAAACTACCTGCCCTCCAGGACACCTACACCACCCGATGTTACAGGAAGGCCATAAAGATCATCAAGGACAACAACCACCCGAGCCACTGCCTGTTCACCCCGCTATCATCCAGAAGGCGAGGTCAGTACAGGTGCATCAAAGCTGGGACCGAGAGACTGAAAAACAGCTTCTATCTCAAGGCCATCAGACTGTTAAACAGCCACCACTAACATTGAGTGGCTGCTGCCAACACACTGACACTGACTCAACTCCAGCCACTTTAATAATGGGAATTGATGGGAAATTATGTAAAATATATCACTAGCCACTTTAAACAATGCTACCTAATATAATGTTACATACCCTACATTAGTCATCTCATATGCATACGTATATACTGTACTCTATATCATCTACTGCATCCTTATGTAATACATGTATCACTAGCCACTTTAACTATGCCACTTTGTTTACATACTCATCTCATATGTATATACTGTACTCGATACAATCTACTGTATCTTGCCTATGCTGCTGTGTACCATCACTCATTCATATATCTTTATGTACATATTCTTTATCCCCTTACACTGTGTATAAGACAGTAGTTTTGGAATTGTTAGTTAGATTACTTGTTGGTTATTACTGCATTGTCGGAACTAGAAGCACAAGCATTTCGCTACACTCGCATTAACATCTGCTAACCATGTGTATGTGACAAATAAAATTTGATTTGATTTGGAGGTCAGTACCTAGTCACAGAAAAACACAGCCATTTTTCCAGCCAAAGAGAGGAGTCACAAAAAGCAGAAAGAGATAAAATGAATCACTAACCTTTGATGATCTTCATCATATGACACTGATAGGACTTCATGTTGCACAATACATGTATGTTTTGTTTGATAAAGTTCATATTTATATCCAAAAATCTCAGTATACATTGGCGTGTTACGTTCAGTAGTTCCAAAACATCCGGTGATTTTGCAGAGAGCCACATCAATTTACAGAAATACTCATAATAAACATTGCTAAAAGATATGTTATTAAGTGTTATGCGTGGAATTTTAGATCCACTTCTCCTTAATGCAACCGCTGTGTCAGATTTCAAAAAAGCAACAGGACCGTGATTTGTCAGACAAGGCAATGTTTTTCCACTCAATTATCCAGTGTTGGTGATCGAGTGCCCACTGGAGTCGCTTCTTCTTGTTTTTAGCTGATAGGAGAGAAACCTGGAGTAGCCGTCTGCTGCAATAGCCCATCCGTGACATGGACCGACGAGTTGTGCGTTCTGAGATGCAGTTCTTCACACCCCTGTTGTACTGAACCGTCGTTTGTGGCCAGTCTGTTCGCTTGCACGATTCTTGCCATTCTCCTTCGATCTCTCTCAATAACGAGCTGTTTGCTCCCAAAGGACTGCTTCTCGGTAAACCCTAGACAGTGTCGTGGCTTGACAAGCTCAGGGGGCCGGTAGTTTCTTACCACGCCCAAAGTCACATAGGTCACTCGTTTTGCCCATTCTAACATCTGCCTTCTTTTTTACAGCAAGCCACAGCCACGTGACTCACTGTCTGTAGGAGCAAACCAGATACAACATCAAGGAACATCTAGAAGTTCATGATGCCTAGTAGTTTGCATAAATAAGAAAAAAATATTTTAAAAAAATAGAGTTAGACTGTAACTGTAGATTACCCTAGTTCCATTATCCAAACCACAGAACCAGTCTCATTAAATCAGAACTGCCTTCACAGAGAGTGGGAATACTTAGCAAGCCAGGATTTGTGTACTGTATACAAAGGAAGATGTAGAGCAGCATGGTTACCTCTTGTTAATGCAGATGTGATAACACACGGACTTGGATATTCTAGATTGACTCTGCCAGCCCTCCTGAGGAACCTTCCCTGGTATATGCTACTAATGCTCTGAGATAAATAATCACTTCTCTGCAGTATGTCAAGCATAATTCAATGATACACAACACAAGCTACGATTATTGCTTACTGCACTACAGTATGTCTTAACTATTTGTCTGGAAAAATGAGAAAGAGGATAAGAGCGTCTTTGCTAAATGACTAAAATGTGAAATGTAAACTAGAAAACGGTGTACAGGGATGCTAAATAATGCAACACTTGTACAGTATTGTAGACCTGCTGTTTTCAGGGTTCATTAGTATTCTGGTTATGCTCGGTGGTAATCCAGATATTTTCTACTGGTATGGCCACTGACACACGCAGGATGTCCAAGTAGCAGGAAGGGCAGGGCCATGCTGAAGACTTGCTGATTGACAGACACTAATGGTTTAGCTTGTTATACAGGTCAACAAACACTTCAGATTGTTGTATATTTGAAAATGCAAGGCTAGTTAATAAATCAAATCAAAATCAAATCAAATTTATTTATATAGCCCTTCGTACATCAGCTGATATCTCAAAGTGCTGTACAGAAACCCAGCCTAAAACCCCAAACAGCAAATGTTGGGAGGTATGATACTCAGTCGGAGTCTACAGATATCATAAAGAATGGTAAAAAAAAAAAAATGCATACCAGTACAGAGTAGATTTGAAAGATGAAATCATAAATGTATGATATGATTTATATGATCTGTCTGCCTGTGATCAGGGTTGCCATTTCTATCTGTGTTACATTGATGCCCTCGGAGTATTGGGAGATTAATGATCACATTAGCGGCATTCATTTTGACACTATTCTTTATAAAGCATTTTGACATTTAGTGGCGCACAAAAACCCTGTGAATCCCTATATTTCTGAGACATTAATTTCTGCAATAACAATGAAGGACACACACCAAAAATGAAGGAATAGGGTCATCTGGGACAAGATCTGCAATTGTGGAGACAAATACAACCGCCAGCTTGATAGGATTTCAAAAGGAATCAACACCTGCGCTGGTAAAGATGTTCATCTGCTTGTTTCCTGGCTGACTGGGGTCATGGGACCAAAGACAACATGGCTTACATGACTGCGCAACTAGAATGGTGCCCGCTCAGTCACCCATGCGAGCCCGAGTTTGGCAGCTGACACATTTGTACTTCCCAGTGAGTTGCTGAGCAAAACAGCGTTCACCCAGGATGTGTTCATCAGGGAGCCTGGGTAGTGTGTATTTCATGTTTTGGAGAAAAGGCAAGGGGACAGAGCCCAGACATAAAGCTTTGTGGCCCAGAGAGAACACAGAGAGAGCAGGATAATTTAATAATGTTGTACAGTTTTCTGGTGTAATAGCCTTATTGATTACACTCCCATAGCCAGGAGGGCTGTCTAAAAGGGTTGACTTGTATTTCACAAGAGTAAATAACCTCAAGGCTCACACAAAAGGAAGCCGCCTCATCCAGAACCCGAGGAAATGAGGCAGTCAAGAAAACATGGAGCCAAACAAATCTGTTATGTTAATGTGTCGTCACTGATGTCCCAACAGTGAAAGGATTTTGCAGATGTGTTGACAGCACTATCAGTTGGACAAATGGAAACTAAATAATTGCTGATTCATGCATGTCTGTTCGGGGACTCTAATAAAAGTGTTGTTGAATAAATTATTAGCAACTTCACCGATGCTATTAAAAGCAGGCTCATTGACTGCTGGCAGGAGAGGTTGGTAATTTGATAACAGTCCTGGATGTTGGGTTGACTAACAGCATTTTTTAAATTCTCGATTTAAAAAATATATATTTTCCATGCTACTCTGTTTTGCCCGTGGACTAATGATAAACATTTTTACGGAATGCTCGAATAAACCTTATTTTCTTGCCATCAGCCCCATTGCCTTGAAATATGTCTACCAAAGTATTGCATATGCTAGATTAAATGTGTGCTGCCAACAGGCAAATGCCCTATTTTTACTGACTTTATTAAATCAAATCGTATTAGTCACATGCGCCGAATACAACAGGTGTAGTAGACCATACAGTACTTAGTTATGAGCCCCTAACCGACAGTGCAGTTTCAAAAAATACAACCATTCATTCCACCACTATCGATCCTTCTATAATTACTGCACTTTATGGATCATTTTGTATGTGTGGTCGTCTTCCGCACAAATGTTCTTTTGTCATGGTTTTGACATGCAGGCCTGATGCTGGAACTACAACTCATCTACCCCCTGGAGATTAGCACAGGCCCATTCTAGGACTATTGTAATCTGTTTACCATACAGGCTCTTCATCATGCCATAGGACTTTATCCTGCTAACTGTTCCAAATGTCCGAACTGAATTTGGTAAAAGGGCTTTTATGTACTCTGTGCCATCGTCTTGGAACACCTTACAAAATACTTTTAAACTGGAAGAACTTGTCCCGGTTGGCATTTTTAAATCACTGATTAAGGATTTTGAGACTGATTCCCTGACCTGTCAATGTTTTTAATTTGCTGTTTTTGATTTTGTTATACTCTTGTGAATTCTATGGTTTTTACTAGATTACTTTTACTAGTTTTTCATGTTGTTTGTCTGTCATTTTTGTAATGACTTGGTGCTGCCTATCTTGGCCAGGACGCTCTTGAAAAAGAGATTTTAAATGTCAATGAGCCCTTCCTGGTTAAATAAAGGTTAAATAAAATAAATAAATAAATAAATAGGAGAGTATTTATTCACACCTGTAGTCTGGACCTCAGCCCCTGTGCCAGCCAAACCCCACTCTAATCCACGCTTCATGTGGGGAAAACTAATGAAGTAGGAGAAAAAACCCTGTGGAGGTTGCACACAGCTACAGATGCAGGATTGTAATTTGAGCCAGTTTGCAACAGCAGGAAAATAATTCTGCAGCAACAGGAAATGTCAATTAGTATGTGATTATAATTAATGGACATTTTTGTAGGGGTTCATACAATTTCTGTTACGACAAATCAAAGTGGAAAGTGGAAATTACTGTCACACCAGCCTTCGCTTTGGCTCTCCCTCCCGTCCAGTTCGGGGGTCGCCGGCCTTCTAGCTGCTGCCGAACCTACTGCTGGCACACGCCCTTCACTCATCATTCCCGGACTTGTCTCGTCATCATTACACACACCTGGTTTCAATCCCCACTCTATCGCTGTATATATACTCCCTCTGCCATTTGTCTTTGTCGGTCACTGTAAATGTTACTTGTTTTCCTGAGAGGAATCTATCCTACTATGTCCTGAGTGCTTTATATTTTGCACTTTGGAGTCGCCCTGTCCATTTTTGTTTAGGAAGATATATTTTGAGCACAACAGTGGTTGGGTTTCATCCTGCTTTGATCTATTGTACTTTAAAAAATTCAGTAGTTCTTAACCTGTGACTGCCTCCTGCCTACTCCTTTCTACACCAGTGACAATAAAATCTTTAGAAGCCTTTTTTAGTCCCATAGGCGTCCCATAAGACAGCGCACAATTGGCCCAGCGTTGTCTGGGTTAGGGGGGGGTTTGGCCGGAGGGGCTTTACTTGGCTCATTGCTCTCTAGCGATTCCTTGTGGCGTGCCGGGTGCCTGCAGGCTGACCCCGGTCGCTAGTTGAACAGTGTTTCCTCCGACACGGCGGCTGGTTTCCGGGTTAAGCTTGCAGGTGTTAACCTCTACAGATCGGTGTCCCCCCCATGGGACGGTTGAGCTAACGTAGGCTAATGTGATTAGCATGAGGTTGTAAGTAACAACAAAAAAATCCCAGGACATAGACATATCTGATATGGACAGAAAGCTTACATTCTTAATCTAACCGCACTGTCCAATTTACCATAGCTATTAAAGTGAAAGAATACCATGCTATTGTTCGAAGAGTGCACAATTATGAACTTGAAAATGTATTAATAAACCAATTAGGCACATTTGGGCAATCTTGATACAAAATTTTGAACAGATATGCAATGGTTTGTTGGATCAGTCTAAAACATTGCACATACACTGCTGCCATCTAGTGGCCACAATCTAAATTGTCCCTGGGCTGGAATAATACATTATGGCCTCTTGCGTTCAAAGAAAAAACATTATTTTTGTATTATATTTGACCAGATCTAATATTATATTCTCCTACATTAATTTCACATTTACACAAACCTCAGTGTTTCCTTTCAAATGGTATCAAGCATATGTATATCCTTGCTTCAGGTCCTGAGCTACAGGCAGTTAGATTTGGGTATGTCATTTTAGGCAAAAAAAAAAATTAAAAGGGTCCAATCCTTAGATTAGGTGCGCGGCTAGGTGGGTCATGTTTCGATGGACGCATGACTTCACCTCTCCCGAGCCCGTTCAGGAGTTGCAGGCAATGAGATTGAAATTGGAGTAAAAATACAAACAGAAAAAACATCAAGTGTGAAATTTCTAACCATTACAATGCACACCAAAAGTAGGCTACCTGAGTTGCATCTTGGTGGAAATTAACCACAGCAAGCTGCAATTTGGATTGCCTGTGTGTAAATCGTATACGTGACACAAATAAGAGAAAACATTAGGAGATAGAGAAACTAACGATTTTCTTGTGTTGAAGGAGAGGAGGACCAAAATGCAGCGTGGTTACTATTCATGGTTCTTTAATAAAGCAACTACACATGAACAAACTAACAAAACAAGAACCGTAAAAACCTAAACAGCCCTATCTGGTGCAAACACAGAGACAGGAACAATCACCCACAAACCAATACCAAACAGGCTACCTAAATATGGTTCCCAATCAGAGACAATGACTAACACCTGCCTCTGATTGAGAACCATATCAGGCCAAACACAGAAACAGACACACTAGACACACAACATAGAATGCCCACTCAGATCACACCATAAGAGAATGCAGACGTACAGTATTTCCCCGAAAATGAACTCAGAGACTCAATGAAAGCATTCACCAACATGAATCCCAGTAACATATCAGCACATACGACAGCTGTCACTGAAAATGTTGCAATTCAGTTGACATGCTGATGACTGTAAAGTTTATTGGACACTGATAAAAATGTGTCAATCAAGTTTTTAAGTATAGATAAGGCCATGACCCTGATGCCTGGTGCCCGATTTACCAGATGTCTGAATATTTACATACTGTCCTGTCTCAACGCTATAGAAAAGTCATCATTACACTGGTTCTTGAAAAACTTGTAGACCTGTTGCACTTACTTCAATAGTTATGACCTGCCTTGAGCGATCTCTAAGATGTAAACAACTTGCTGGACCCTTTCCAATGTACTTGCAGAGACGGTAAACATGATGCAATGTTTGGTTTGGCTTGGCAACTTCAGTTGAGTTAAGATCTCAAATTGCCCATCTGATACAAACTGCCATGAAAATTTAGGATGTGAGACAGCTTTGCTTTGGGCAACTTTTCAGGCTATTCCCCCCAAAATGTATATATACAGATGCATACCCCTCCAATTCTAAGCACTTGTCTCTGAAAACTAGCTTCTGCCCTTAGGCAACTACGGCTTCCAAATAGTAGCTTGTTGAACAGGTACACACATTACTCTGTGCCTCTGTCAATCAAACATATTAATGTGAATATGAAAAAATATATCAACAAACTCCTGATTCACAGACTGTACTGAAGTGTCTATGCAGTAAATACTTAGTGAGTAAAATGTCAATTGAAGGTATTTATAATTTCTGATATACTGTAGTAGCCTTGTATGTAGGCCTACAAGGCTACTACATATGGCCAATCATGTTAATTTCATCTTATCCTATACGGCATTACAGGTAGCAGTATTAGCAATAGTCTGAATAAATCCAGGGCTCCTACTGCTTTACTTTTAAAAACCCACACCAGTGGAAAGTGTATTGGGATCGTCAATATGCTGCCGCGCTGGACTCAAAGCAGACCATGTGAGGTATTAGCATAACTCTTCTTTCCAAAGTGAAAGTCCCCTGCCTGGTCATTTATGTGCCTACGAAATTAGACAACTCCATCACCAGGTTCGGAGTTAAATTTGTTATTGTGTCTCTCTGCAGTTTATCTCAGATGATAGATGAATGCACACCTTCATTACGTCCTTCAGCCTCACAATCAAGTTGTCCCTCATTTGTCAAAGCTTTTCTCCTTCATTTCTGATTGACATTTATAAGCCAACTTGTTTAAATGAGAAAAGTAGAGAAACCCTTGTGGTAATTCGTTAGGTTCGAAATGGATCGAGATAGCATTTGTGGCGGTCCTTTGGATGTGTGGCGTTGTAAAAAAACTTTGAGGTCCTCCATGCATAGGACAAAACCCCATTGCCAGTTGCCATACAAAGACTATCTGGAGGCAATACAGAGAAATTAACCCAGCGCTTTTCCTTTTCATTTCACGTCCTCTTTGTAATGAGATCATGTTTGAAAAAAGCTTAATTTCGTTTTAGGATTACACAAATTAATATCTCAAAGTGCACCCAGAGACATTTGTTTATAATCCATCATTGACAAAAATATAATTGGATTATAATGGTGGAATTTATTTGCATATCTTACTCAATTATTGTTTTCAATGTTTAAGTGGGATGACACAGAGTTCATCTTGGCAACAGAGGAGAGGGAGGAGAACTTGGCTTAAGAAATTCCATAGACAGCAGTGTCATGTTCACTCCCATCCTACAAGACGTTCACTCTTGCAAAACAAATCAATTAAATTGGTTCATGACTTTCCTTCAATGGCAGCAAGACACAGACAAGAAAATACCCTGGAAGCATATGACCTCATGTACAGTGGTTCTTCCTTTAAAAGACGTGGTGTACTGCAGCACAGCTTGCGGGGTGCCACAGAATTCTATGGCATGTTATTTAACTGTCAGCCATTGTTGCCATCAAAGTTAGTTTGTGCTAGTTTTACCACCAGAGGGCAGAGAAGCTAAGCTATTGAAATGACATGGAGCTATAGGCCTAAGGGTCCTGTGTACTGTAGCTGTTTTAGCGTAACTTACCTATTGGCAAAGCATACAAGTCATCCATGTCTTTAAATACAGTCAAGCATTTCAGTTATAAAATGAAATAACAAAGGGAGCATTGAATAAATAAACAATAAATAAACCGCAACATGTCGGCTAAAGCGATTGAATTCAAGAATGGATTTTACTGTTTTTATTATTGATTCTACTAGAGACTTTAAAACCTTTTTTCTGTTTGAACAGACTATAATGGGATTTATTTTAGAAATGTAGCTTAATTAATTTCTTTACGCTGCCTGAACAAGGAGAGGAACCGACTTCGGTGGAAGTCGTGACAGTACCTCCCCCCCCTTGCCGCGCGGCTCCAGCAGCGCTCCGTGATCGGCCTCAAGGTCGACCCGGAGGGCAAGGTGCAGGGTGGTCCGGACGGAACCCAGCATCTCTTCTCCGGACCGTACCCCTCCCACTCCACGAGGTACTGAAGGCCCCTCGCCTGACGCCTCGAATCTAGTATGGAGCGAACAGCGTATGTCCTGGTATGAACTGTCCTGGTAAAGAATGTATCTATGGATGAGGTCACAGACCTCAAGAATGTGAGACATCTGACCAAAATTACCCCTTTGGCTAATTTGCCTTGAGTTCCCGTAAACAAAACACAGCTAATATCTTCTGATGACAAGTATACCCATAACATGATGTTGCCACCACAATACTTGAAAATACAAAGGGTTTAACTCTGTGTTGTGTTCGACCCAACCCTGTGGTCTTTAATATAGGCCAAAAAGTTAATTTATTTGTGGTGTTGTCTTGCAGTATTACTTAACAGCGTTGTTGCAAACAGAATGGATGATTTGGAGTGTTTTAAAAAAAAAACACAGGCTCATTTCTTTTCACTTTCATACAGGCCAGTAGCACGAAGTGA
Source organism: Oncorhynchus nerka (assembly GCF_034236695.1). Taxonomy (NCBI): domain Eukaryota; kingdom Metazoa; phylum Chordata; class Actinopteri; order Salmoniformes; family Salmonidae; genus Oncorhynchus; species Oncorhynchus nerka. The sequence goes on from NC_088406.1 coordinate 45,444,615, forward strand.
ATGCAATGTATTGTGGTGGCAGCATCATGTTATGGGTATGCTTGTCAGGGACTGGGGAGTTTGTTAGGATCAAAATAAATATGAAAGGAGAAAATCTCAGGCAAATCCCACAGTCATATGAAAACCTAACCCTGGGTTTTCTTTTTGGCAGAACAATTACACACCTTTGTTTGCAAAAGGCACAACAGCATGGCTTTCCAAGAGGTCTTCAGTGTTCCTGAGTGGTCTAGTCTCAGTCCTAAATATCGCTGTCCATTAATGATCCCCAAACAAATGTACTGAGCCTGAGCAATTTTGACAAAAACTATGGATATGTTGTGCAAACTGCAAATTTGGTAGAATCTTAATGAAAATGATTCACAGCTGTAATGGCTGCCAAAGGTGCTTCCACTAAGTATTTAGTCAGGGGGTGGAGACTTTTATGATATTTCAGTTTCAATAATTTTTCTTCATTTTAACAATTTTCTATGGGGTGTAGACTTCCCATAGGCACTGTACCTATGAGCAGTGAGATTCTCAGTGTGTTTCATGCTTTAGAGAGATAGAACAGGTAGTAACTGTATATAGTTGCAAGAAAAGCTCTGTTTTGAAGCATACAATGCGTTCTGTTACAGTTTGGCTCTGGCAAACTTTCTTGTTTTCTAATTGATTTGAGTATGTGGAAGGTTGGGCTGAACAGTGATAGGGGTTGCCATCCACCCACTGTTTTATGCAAATCAACCTTTTCCAAAGGAATGTTAATAACAAAGTAACATTAATTAAGAAGAAAGGGGGAGAAAAACACAAATAATCCAATTAAAGACAATATTGTGTTAAAAAAAACTAAGAACATTGTGATCATCCGCATTGCAAAGTGCTCATTATCAGTTTAACATCAAAAACAACATATTTCAAAATGAAACGTTAATGTTCAAATTCTACAGTGGATGAAATAAAACACAGTGGGGCTGCAAGATGAACAAACACACAGTAGATCATAGGAGGTACGGACATGTCATTGCCAAAATCCAAATGGGCAAAAAGTACATATTAATTATATAATTGCACTAGTTGGGGGAGACAGTGTTCTGATTACTATACCTGTGAGAGAGAGTTACAGAAGCTAATCAAGTCTCCACGGTCTGATGTTTTTTTAATTGAACTAGGCAAGTCAGTTAAGAAAACTTTCTTATTTATAATGACTGCCTACAGAGGACCAGGAGCAGGACGACAGATTTTTACCTCGTCAGCTCAGGGATTTGATCCAGCAACCTTTCGGTTACTGGCCCAACAATCTAACCACAAGGCTACCTGCCTCCCCTCATAATCTCATTGGACGCCCTTTCAATTGGCGCTAAACTCAAACAGTACATTCTAAACAACACACAAAAACACTGACTATACTGCATGCCGATACCTAAATAGCAGACACACACATTTGAATAATGGATAACTAAAAGGATATTAAGACTTCTTACTGGTCATTCCTGACCAGTAAGACTAATAGCATTACAAACACATAATTTGGTATCCATGGGGTATTGGCCTAAGGTATAGTATAGTCGATATACATTATGTACCTCACATTATACACATTGCAATTAACTTCTGTTTACCTTGGAGGTTATTCAAGCATACCGTATGGATATGCACAAAACTGCTTCAATATATAGCTAAGAAATACCCAAATGAAAGAATCATGGGTGAAAACGATGCCATGATGAATCAACATCCTGTAAGGATTTGTGGTCCGTGCTAATTTTGTAATCAGGTGACATATTAAAGAAAGAAAGTTGGAGGTTTGGAGTGAGGAGACGGGCTAAAGCTGTACTTTAAATTAATTCACTATGCTAATTTTGGCCCGCTATTCCCAGAGACGAAGCCCCAGTGTAGGTGTTCTGTGTCAGGCATGCTTAATGGCTTTGTCATTGCAGCTCAAAATCGGGACATTATTTCCAGCATCCTAAACTCCTGTGAAGTGCATCACCTGACCAAAGAAGACACAGCAGCCACAGGAAGACACTATGTCAAACACCATTATCCTTGCCCAACAAAGCAGAGCAGACCCCTTCCTCTGATCGCCAGTGTGTGGCCTTCCTTCCTGGAGACAATGCACACTATTACAACTCAGAATGACCTTCTGTTAGCCAGCTTGGTGTGTATAGAACATCCATATTAGGAAGTCTTAGCCAGCTTGGTGGGTATACAACATCCATGTTAGGAAGTCCCTTTCCATATGGGTGGACTTGGTCATGTGATCAAGAAGTGTGTTCCAGAAATAAATTAGCACACAAGGACACATTTGAATTTCAGAACAGGACATACAGTCCTTCTCATGTACTTGGAAGGACAAGGAAAGCAAGTTTTGAAGCAGTCTTATCGATCCCTGATATCAATACGACTGATGGAGTGAACCACTGAGGAAGAGATGGGCCCCTCAACACATCCTGCCTCTCCATTCACCACCATGGATGAGGATGTATGCAAACTAATTTCCTGCTCAAAGGTAGTTCAAAGGTCAAATGTAATTACATGGTCATGATGATGTGATGGATGCGTGTTTCAGACATACAGTAATTAGCGAATACTGTGTGTGCTATTTCTATAAACTCAGCACAGTAAGGCAGAGCTCAGAGCACAAACAGGTTATGTAAGGAAACAGGCCATGTCACAAACACACAACATCATGGCCTCGAAAAAACTAAAACAAAAAGCGATCTAGCAAGCTGCTGCAAGCCAACAAGCACTGTGTGGGATTTATCATGTTTAATGAATCCAAACAATGGGCAAGTCCTAACTTGAGAACTGCATGTGTAATTAGAACTTTGCATGAATCAGGCGTTGATCTTGTGTTAGGATTGCGCTCAGTGTGCTGTGGATTTAGAGGGTGATAAAGTGGAGGGAAATTTAACAAGACCACCATCTGGATATCAACATGAGGGAACTATTAGCCTATTAGCCTACAATTTCTAAAGACTGTTGACATCTAGTGGAAGGCATAGGAACTGCAATTTGAGTCCTAAATCATTGTAATGTAATGGCATTGAATAGAATACTACAAAACAAAACAAAATCCTACTTCCTGAATGGATTTTTCTCAGGTTTTCGCCTGCCAAAACCGTGCTGTTATACTCACAGACATTATTTTAACAGTTTTGGAAACTTTAGTGTGTTCTATCCAAATCTACTAATTATATGCATATCCTATCTTCTGGGCCTGAGTCGAAGGCAGTTAAATTTGGGCACGCTTTTCATCCAAAATTCCAAATGCTGCCCCCAACCTAGAGAAGTTAATTTTGACCAGGCCCTTATGGCCCCTGATAAAAAGCAGGAATAGGGTGCCATTTCAGACTAACCTTCTCTCTCCACACTGATTCAGGGGCTTCTCCAAGCACACCAAGACAGTCGTGAAGAGGGCACGACAAAACCTATTCCCCCTCAGGAGACTTCAGATCCTCAAAAAGTGTTACAGCTGCACCGTTGAGAGCATCCTGACGGGTTGCATCACTGCCTGTTATGGCAACTCTTCCTTTTTTTTAGGTATTTTTCTTAAAACTGCATTGTTGGTTCAGGGCTTGTAAGTAAGCATTTCACTATAACTACCTGATGTATTCAGCGCATGTGACAAATCAATCTGATTTGATTCTCCCCACAAATGTACCATGAGCAATCCCAAATACCAACCGCTTTTATTCCATTAGCATTAGATAGTATCCCAACCTGTTATTATAAACATTCACAGAAATGTACATTGGCGTGTTTGGTGTGTGAGAGAGCAGTACCATCACAAACGTTCAGTGAACCCGCCTAGATGAATCCTTATGTAACCTATTGAGATGAAAAAACACCCCTCTGTGTTATTCATTGAACTTCAGCTAATAGATATTCAGATGGAACTGGGTGGAATAGAGCGTTCCATCATTTAACTGGGCCTTTAATACAGCCCTAATACATCACTTAACTGGGCCTTTAATACAGCCCTAATACATCATTTAACTGGGCCTTTAATACAGCCCTAATACATCACTTAACTGGGCCTTTAATACAGCCCTAATACATCACTTAACTGGGCCTATAATACAGCCCAAATACATCATTTAACTGGGCCTATAATACAGCCCTAATACATCACTTAACTGGGCCTTTAATACAGCCCTAATACATCACTCTTAACTTCAGGAAGCAGCAGTGGCCATCCCAAGTTTACTTAGAGCAGTGGTTCACAACCTTTATGGGTTATTGTACCACCAACTGATTGTTGCTCTGCCCTGAGTACCCCTGAAGTACCCCCTCATGTGCATTTTACCAGTAACCCTGTGGACTCCTGAGTCTTTTCAAGTACCTGCTGTGGATAGGCCAAGTACCCCTGGATGGGAACCACTGACTTAGAGCATGACTGCCCTTGAAGAGGAGAGGAGGACTAGATCTGGGGTAACATATGTCCGCCCATTTCTTATTGAAATAAACCACATTTCTTTTCTTATGCAAGATTAGTCAGATACTGGATACTTTCATTATGGACAGACTATAGGCCCTACCATACTATACTAGGAGAGGTTGGGTAACAGATATTATAAATCTGGATGCCCTACTGTTTCTGGAGTGAACATCGTTGCCTTGCCTGACAGTCTGGAAATAGTCCTCATGTCAACAGTCTGTCAACAGGAATATTAGACTTATTATTAGACAAAGTTCCATCAGTTATTGAGACAATGGTTCCTAATTCAAAGCAGGAATAAACTGGCACCAAAGCTATGAAAATAGCACCACTGCCTTTAAGAAAACTTTTAATGTCGTGTTTGTCATGGGGGAGTTCCTTCATTAAAACACACATTACTTCAGGGACAATGCATTGTTTTTTCATTATTAAGAAAACTAGTCCAGTCATCCATACAGATATTCTTTACTTCTATATTGGAAAAACAGTCAGCTGGCAGTATATGACAAAGATGAGAGTTGTATGTTGTTGTAGTAAATAGGAGGTTGTCTGTTAGGGCTCCCCTGCTGTACAGAACTGTCAGAGAACACAGAAACACAAAGTCCGTCTGGCATCTCCCCTGCTGGTCCTGCCATCGTGACATTTTCACTCCTGAGCAGATGGTCAAGAGCAAGGAATTGAGGAGAAACAGAGGCTTTCAAAAGGTATCTTCTGAAGTAAAGGAAAGTGAACTAAAAACAAAATAATGACCCCTCTGTGTTTCTGTATTCCTGCACTAATAATGATAACATTGACAATTCTCTAGACTATACCCTAATTGCACTTGGTCTCTTTCAGGCAACTGTGCCAACAAGCATTTGTGACAAGCCACTCCACACAACTACAAGCCTTAATGCTCAGTGGTCTACTTTAGTACGGAGCAGTAGTGCAGTCAAGGTGCAGAGATATTGATCACAACACCATTATGTGTAATTTCACACGAACAATAACATCTCAAAGGTGATTGAAAACGCTCTAATATCCAGTTCAACGGCTCTGAAATAAACGTTTTTCTTAACACTAGAGCTGTTTGAAAACAGAGAGCAGCAAATCCTACTTCTGCTCGTAATTAGGAAAAAGAGGCCATAGCTCGGCTCCAAACTACACAGCTGCTGCCATAGAGACCGGTGAACTATAAAGAAGAAAGTGCACTTCAGTATGTCACTATTTGGTACGGCAAGTGTGGAGGGGTTTTGACTGTAGTTCTATTCCTGGTCAACTTGGTCTGTGTCCTCACAGCATAGATTCCATGTTCAACATAGTATTGTAACAAATACAATATAATACACAGAAGAATAAATAATATATTGAGGAGTGATGGGCTGGTTCCAAGAACTGATTCTGGATACTGACAAGTCCTCTCTGTATAAGGTCTTACAGACGAATAAGTTACATTAGGAAAGTCAATGGGTTGTTTGTTGACGTAATGTCCTTACTACAGACACCTCTGAAGTGCAAATGCCAAGCTACAAACGACTGTTAATTTTACTCTTCTGTTTGCATCTCTAGTTTGCATCTCTAGAATGACAAGTTTCAAAAAGCATTCCATAATATTGTGTCTAAGCTACAGCACTCCTCTTCAACTTAGCTTCAGGCTACTGAGATCCCTTTTGATCGAAGAAATGCAACCCCCCCCCCCCCTGAAAAAAAACAGAAACAAACATTTATTTTTCCAAAAATGTTTCCCTGTAAAATATGACAATCAATATAGCCTGCAGAACACAGACCACAATTATTTAGAAACATTCTCATCTAAAAAAACAAACATTTAATGCACAATATATTTTCCAGGCTGATCCTGTGGGTTTTCTGAGCTGAGCACAATAAGATGATCTCTGAGCTCTCTGTAGGCTTTAAACAGGTTTTCAAAGAGAACGCTATACAGACTCCCCGCCTGAGAGGGCCTACAGTATTCTCACCACTGCTGCTAATTGCTCTGTGTCGCAAACTTAATGAGGCAAATGTCGTCCTTTCATACATGCATTCTTCTAAAAACGGAGTGTATTCTCATCCACTACAACAGTTATTAATACAGTAGGCCTGTATCTATTTAAAACTTCAACAATGTGACTGCTTTAAGCACTTGTTTCTCTAACTTAATCACCTTCTGTTCTTTGATGTACTAATCACGTAGAAAAAGTAATGTTGACATCAGGGTGATCTCGTTGCAGGTATATTCTTGCAGCAGTAAACCAATTTGAATGTTAGAAGCCAGGCTGAGTACTTTGGCTCCAATTCATGTGTATTAGAAAGGACCCAATTATTTTTAGCAGGCCCTGAATGCACAAATGTAAGCAAACGCCTTGTGTAATTCCTGCTTTAATCCTTTGCTTACTCAACTGACAGTGACAGGGAAAAGAAGACAAGAGTTTAACGAAATAACGTGTCCTCTGGGATAACAAATACGACAGTTACGAGACAGGACATGTTGTGAGGTGGTCAAGTCCTGGGAAGGGAAGAAACATTCAGTGTCAAGGCGCGAGGGGCAGGGGCCGTCCACTGTGTGTTTGTATATGTGTGTGTGTGTGTGTGTGTGTGTGAGGGGAGAGAGAGACACTGTTTTTTTTATAACTAGACGTGTGGGTTGAAAGAAGTTTGACCTCAACAGAAAAGTCTGGGACAGCACTTCAGAATGGGTACATAGTAGAGCAGGGAAAATTTTGTCCATATCGTCCAGCTCTAGCACAAACATTTAATTGAATTACTACTTGCTTGGATATAAAATTGACTGGCTTACAGTAGCAACTGTTTTTTTAAATCAAATGTCAGAAACAAATTCATTATTTATTATGCTTTAAAATTCTAATTGAATGTACAACAACAAATTGACCTTGAGTGAGCAGAAATGTGATTGGAATAGTGGGCTACTGTTTTACAGTGCATTCGGAAAGTATTCAGAACTCTCAACTTTTTCCACATTTTGTTACATTGCAGCCTTATTCTAAAATGTATTAAAAAAACAATTAATCATCGATCTACACACAATACCTGTGGTAAATTCAATTGATTGGACATGTTTTGAAAAGACACACACCTGTCTATATAAGGTCCCACAGTTGACAGTGCACGTGTCAGAGCAAAAACCAAGCCACGAAAACATTTCTGCAGCATTGAAGGTCCCCAGGAACACAGTGGCCTCCATCATTCTTAAACGGAAGAAGTTTGGAACCACCAAGACTCTTCCTAGAGCTGGCCGCCTGGCCAAACTGAGCAATAGGATGAGAAGGGCTTTGGTCAGGGAGGTGACCAAGACACCGATGGTCACTCTGACAGAGCTCCAGAGTTCTTCTTTGGAGATGGGAGAACCTTCCAGAAGGACAACCATCTCTGCAGAACTTCACCAATCAGGCATTTATGGTAGAGTGGCCAGACGGAAGCCACTTCTCAGTAAAAAGCACATGATAGCCCGCGTGGAGTTGCCGAACGGCAACAAATATACTCTCAGATGAAGATTCCCTGGTCTGATGAAACAAAGATTGAGCTCTTCAGCCTGAATGCCAAGCGTCACGTCTGGAGGAAACCTGGCACCATGTTTTTTAGTGGCAGGGACTTGGAGACTAGTCAGGATCGAGGAAAAGAAGAACATAGCAAAGTACATCGAGATCTTTGATGAAGCACTCAGGACCTCAGACTGGGGGCGAAGGTTCACCTTCCAACAGGACAATGATGCTTAACACACAAAGCCATGACAATGCAGTAGTGGCTTTGGGACATGTCTCTGAATGTCCTTGAGTGGCTCGGCCAGAGCCCAGACTTGAACCTGATCGAACATCTCTGGAGAGACCTGAAAATAGCTGTGCAGCAAAGCTCCCCATCCAACTTTACAGGGCTTGAGAGGATCTGCCGAGAAGAATGGGAGAAATTCCCAACATAAAGGTGTGCCAAGCTTGTAGCGTCATACCCAAGACGACTCAAGGCTGTGATCGCTGCCAAAGGTGCTTCAAAAAAGTACTGAGTAAAGGGTCTGAATACTTGTAATATTTCAGTTTATTATTTTTAATACATTTGCAAAGAAATCTAAAAAACAGTTTTTGCTTTTTCATTATGGGGTATTGTGAGGGAAAAAATATATTTAATCAGTTTTAGAATAAGGCTGTAACGTAACAACATTTCGAAAAAGTCAAGGGGTCTGAATACTTTCCGAATCCACTGTATATGTGAGAACGCTGGGTCTGTCATTAAAAACAAATACATTACATGAATATGTTTTTGTAGGAACCATCATGTGTTTGAACATGTAAAGGATTACTCATGAAAAGTGTTTCTGAAACCTTGTTCAAGAGTAACAGAGGAGGTTTAATGACTGAATAGATTATTCCATCGTGTCTCTTTATGGTAGAGTAGATTTCTGGTACATCTACACAGGAATATTTCCCTGAGGCAATTTCGGCCATATCCTCATCTGAAGATCCAAAGAGCTATCCTTGCTAGTCAGATGGCCATTTACCATACCCCGACTGACTCCCACTACGAAGTTACATTTGCATGAATTGATGTTATAAAAGGACTACAAACTATACAACTAATGTATTTTCTGTGTTACCTGACAGTTTCTGTATCTTTTTATGTTTTGCTCACTAGAGCCAGAGGCCATCTTGGTTTCTTAGTTTCTCAGGCATTTTTCAATGGACAATGGATAGCCTATACTGTATTAGATCTTTGTGTTTATAGAAACTAAAGGAGATCTGTGTCTTTCTCATCTACAAATAGAGTTTTGGTTTATGATACTATGTGGAAAAAAGGTTTGATTGTATTAAATCATTAAACTGCAAATGTACTTTAAACCAAAATGCACCCTGGCCTTTTAGTTGAAGAGTGCAACTCTTCATTCACTTCAGCATGTGTTTGAACATGTAAAGGATTACTCATGAAAAGTGTTTCTGAAACCTTGTTCAAGAGTAGCAGAGCTGTAGTTTGAAATCAGTGGTGCAAAAAATATCTGTCCCTTGTGTTACAATGATTGCACTTTAAATACAAATACAAATGACCTCCATTGAGCGTATTGATTGGGAACGTCTACAAGATGCTTTCATGAGGTGCTTATAATTGATGCAAACAGTGCTTGATTTCTTTATACACCACATTGGCAAATACTATCCCAACAGGAATGATGCAGTGCATGTAAACTAAAATAGTGATTTAATTAGTGTCAATTACTTCACTTTAGTCTAACAAAAGTTAGAGACCCATGAAAACAAGCATAGAAATAAATGTGTTGCTTTAGCCAGACATGGTAAAGTAAGGAATAATGCTCTTCTAGGGTTTCCAATTATAAAAGACATCTTTGGTCAATCTAAACTGTTCTATTAGAAAAGGGCTAACAAGCACTGTTGTGAGAGATTACGTCTCCACCTTTCTTTATGAAACTAATTAAGAGCATGCTGGTGTGATGATAATGTAAAACTGAACAATTGTCATATGAGCAAATGCATGGTTGAAGTTCCGCACCAATATTCAATGTGAGAACAATTTAGCCTCGAATTCAAAACCATCTGGCTCTGGAGCTGGTGAATAACACGACTTCTTTACAAAGCCAGACAACTTAAATCACATCAACTCATTTCTTTACATGGGCAATCATTTCAAGAGAGAATAAAACACTATAATTACGTTTTTTGAGAGGCCATGGAAGTACATTACAATACAGATCCTTCCCTTATCAATGCAAATGAAGATACATATAGCGCCTTCGGAAAGTATTCAGACCCTGTCATCAATCTTTACACAATAACCCATAATGACACATTTTTGCAAATGTATTAAAAATAAAAACAGAAATACCTTATTTACATACGGTACCAGTCAAACGTTTGGACACACCTACCCAGAGTTTTTCTTTATTTTTACTCTTTTCAGCATTGCAGGATAATGGTGAAGACATCAAAACTATGAAAAACACATATGGAATCATGTAGTAACCAAAAAAAAGTGTGAAACAAATCTAAATGTATTTTATATTTGAGATTCTTCAAAGTAGCCACCATTTGCCTTGATCACAGCTTTGTACACTCTTGGAACGCATTTCAATTAACAGGTGTGCCTTGTTAAAAGTTAATTTGTGGAATTTCTTTCCTTCCTAATGCGTTTGAGCCAATCAGTTGTCTTGTGACAAGGTAGGGGTGAAATACAGAAGATAGCCCTCTTTGATAAAAGACCAAAACCATTCTATGGCAAGAACAGCTCAAATAAGCAAAGAGAAATGACAGTCCACATTACTTAAAGATATGAAGGTCTGTCAATATGGAACTTTTCAAGAAATTTCAAACACAGTCCCAAAAACCATCAAACGCTATAATGAAACTGGCTCTCATGGGGACCACCACAGGAAAGGAATACCCCTCTGCTGCAGAGGATAAGTTCATTGGACTTACCAGCTTCAGAAATTGCAGCCCAAATAAATTAAATTAACAGACATATCAACATCAACTGTTCAGAGGAGACTGCGTGAATCAGGCTTTCATGGTTGAATTGCTGCAAAGAAACCACTACTAAAGGACACCGATAATAAGAAGAGACTTGCTTGGTCCAAGAAACACGAGCAACAGACATTAGACCGGTGGAAAACTGCCTTTTGGTCTGATGATTTTTGTTCCAACCACCGTGTCTTTGTGAGACGCAGAGGAGATGAACGGATGATCTCTGCATGTGTGGTTCCCACCGTGAAGCATGGAGGAGGAGGTGTGATGGTGCTTTGCTGGTGACACTGTCAGTAATATATTAAGAATTCAAGGCACACTTAACCAACATGGCTACAACAGCATTCTGCAGCGATACGCCATCCCATCTGGTTTGCGCTTAGTGAGGCTATCATCTGTTTTTCAACAGGACAAAGACCCAACACACCTCCAGGCTATGTAAGGGCTATTGGACCAAGAAGGAGAGTGATGCAGTGCTGCATCAGATGACCTGGCCTCCACAATCACCCAACCTCAACCCAATTGAGATGGTTTGGGATGAGATGGACCGCAGAGTGAAGGAAAAGCAGCCAACAAGTGCTCAGCATATGTGGGCACACCTTCAAGACTGTTCAAGCATTCCAGGTGAAGCTGGTTGAGAGAATGCCAAGAGTGTCCAAAGCTATCACCAAGACAAAGGGTGGCTACTTTGAAGAATCTCAAATATATTTGGATTTTTTTCACACTTTTTTGGTTACTCATGATTCCATATGTGTAATTCCATAGTTTTGATGTCTTCACTATTATTATACAATGTAGAAAATAGTAAGAATAAAGAAAAACCTTTGAATGAGTAGGTGTGTATACATAAGTATTCAGACCCTTTAATCGGGACTTTGTTGAAACACCTTTGGCAGCAATTACAGCCTTGAGTCTTCTTGGGTATGACGCTACAAGCTTCTTCTCTGCAGATCCTCTCAAAATCTGTCAGGTTGGAGAGCGTCACTGCACAGCTATTTTCAAGTCTCTCCAGAGATGTTCGATCGGGTTCAAGACTGGGCTCTGGCTTGGCCACTCAAGGACATTCAGAGACTTGTCCCGAAGCCACTCCTGCATCTCGGCTGTGTACTTAGGGGTTTTGTCCTGTTGGTAGGTGAACCTTCGTCCCAGTTTGAGATCCTGAGTGCTCTGGAGCAGATTTCCATCAAAGATCTCTCTGTACCTTGCTCTGTTCATCTTTCATCAATCCTGACTAGTCTCCCAGTCCCTGCCACTAAAAAACATCCCAACAGCATGATACTGCCAGCACCATGCTTAACCATAGGGATGGTGCCAGGTTTCCTCCAGACATGACACTTGACATTCAGGCCAAAGAGTTTAATCTTGGTTTCATCAGAACAGAGAATCTTGTTTCTCATGGTACGAGTCATTTTGGTGCCTTTTGGCAAACTCCAAGCAGGCTGTCATGTGCATTTTTGAGGAGTGGCTTCCGTCTAGCCACTCTACCATAAAGGCCTGATTGGTGGAATGCTGCAGAGCAGTGGTGGAAAAATAACTCAATTGTCATACTTGAGTAAAAGTAAAGATACCTTAATAGAAAATGACTCAAGTGAAAGTCACCCAGTAAAATACTACTTGAGTAAAAGTCTAAAAGTCTTTGGTTTTAAATATACATAAGTATCGAAAGTAAATGTAATAGCTAAAATATACTTAAGTATCACAAGTAAAAGTAAAATATAAATAATTTCAAATTCCTTATATTAAGCAAACCAGACCATTTTCTTGTTTTTATTTTATTTACGGATAATCAGGGGCACAATCTGACCAAGGCCCTTCTCCCCCGATTGCTCAGTTTAGCTGGGTGGCCAGCTCGAGGAAGAGTCTTGGTGGTTCCAATCTTCTTCCATTTAAGAATGATGAGGCTACTGTGTTCTTGGGGACTTTCAATGTTTCAGAAATATTTTGGTACCCCTCCTCAGATCTGTGCCTCGACACAATCCTGTTTCGAATGTTTACAGACAATACCTTCGACCTCATGGCTTGGTTTTTGCTCTGACATGCACTGTCAACCGTGGGACCTTATATAGACAGGTGTGTGCCTTTCCAAATCATGTCCAATCAACTGAATTTACCACAGGTGGACTCCAATTAAATTGTAGACACATTTCAAGGAAGATCAATGGAAACAAGATGTTCCTGAGCTCAGTTTCGAGTCTCAGAGCAAAGGGTCTGAATACTTATGTAAATAAGGTATTTCTGTTTTTATTTTTTTATGCGTTTGCAAAAATGTCTAAAAACCAGTTAACAGTTTGTCATTATGGGGTATTGTATATAGACTGATGAGGGACATTGTTTATCCATTTTTGAATAAGGCAGTAATGTAACAAAATGTGGAAAAAGTCAAGGGGTCTGAATTCTTTCAGAATGCACTGTAGATTGATATTTCTCGGGTTACGATTAATTTGGCAATCCCAAAATATACACACTAAATATAGGCTACACATTAGTACCATCCTAGAGTTAACTTTACACAACACTCATCAATGCTGCTTGAGTTTTATGTCTTTCAAAAGTTGTATTGCAATACCTAATACATTAGCAGTCAATGCTAGACACTTTTGAAAGACAAACAGTGTTAACACTGTTAGCATCTTTAAATCAAATCAAATGTTAGTCACATGCGCAGAATACAACAGTGAAATGCTTACTTACAAGCCCCTAACCAACAATGCAGTTAAAAAAATACGAATAAGAACAAGAAATAAAAGCAAGTAGTTAAAGAGCAGCAGTAAAATGTTAAAGAGCAGCAGTAAAATAGCAAGACTATATACAGGGGGTACCGGTACAGAGTCAATGTGTGGGGGCACAGGTTAGTCGAGGTAATTGAGGTAATATGTACATGTAGGTAGAGTTATTAAAGTGACTATGCATACATAAAATCAGAGAGTAGTAGCAGCATGAAGAGGGGGGCAATGCAAATAGTTTGGGTAGCCATTTGATTAGCTGTTCATGAGTCTTATGGCTTGGGGTTAGAAGCTGTTTAGAAGCCTCTTGGACCTAGACTTGCCACTCCGGTACTGCTTGCCGTGCGGGGGCAGAAAGAATAGTCTATGACTAGAGTGGTTGAAGTCTTTGACCTTCCTCTGACACCGCCTGGTATAGAGGTTCTGGATGGCAGGAAGCTTGGCCCCAGTGATGTACTGGGCTGTACGCACTACCCTCAGTAGTGCCTTGCAGTCGGGGGCCGAGCAGTTTCCATACAAGGCAGTGATGCAACCAGTTAGGATGCTCTCGATGGTGCAGCTGTAGAACCTTTTGAGGATCTGAAGACCCATGCCAAATCTTTTCAGTCTCCTGAGGGGGAATATGTTTCGTCGTGCCTTCTTCACAACTGTCTTGGTGTGCTTAGACCATGTTAGTTTGTTGGTGATGTGGACACCAAGGAACTTGAAGCTCTCAACCAGCTCCACATCAGCCCCGTTGAGGAGAATGGGGGCGTGCTCGATCCTCCTTTTCCTGTAGTCCACAATCATCTCCTTTGTCTTGATCATGTTGAGGGAGAGGTTGTTGTCCTGGCACCACACGGCCAGGTCTCTGATCTCCTCCCTATAGGATGTCTCATCGTTGGCGGTGATCAGGGCTTCCACTGTTGTTTCATCGGCAAACTTAATGATGGCGTTGGAGTCGTGCAGTCATGAGTGAACAGGGAATACTTGAGGGGACTGAGCACGCACCCCTGAGGGGCCCCTGTGTTGAGGATCAGGGTGGCAGATGTGATATTACCTACACTTATCACCTGGGGGCGGCCCGTCAGGAATTCAAGGATCCAGTTACAGAGGGAGGTGTTTAGTACCAGGGTCCTTAGCGTATTGATGAGCTTTGAGGGCACTATGGTGTTGAACTGAGCTGTAGTCTATGAATAGAATTCTCACATAGGTGTTTATTTTGTATTTTGTCCAGGTGGGAAAGGGCAGTGTGGAGTGCAATAGAGATTGCACCATCTGTGGATCTGTTAGGGCAGTATGCAAATTGGAGTGGGTCTAGTGTTTCTGGGATAATGGTGTTGTGAGCCAAGACCAGCCTGAATCGGCTGCGGAGCGCGTCATCACATATTCGTCTGGAACAGCTGGTGCTCTCATGCATGTTTCAGTGTTATTTGCCTCGAAATGAGCTTAGAAGTAATTTAGCTCGTCTGGTAGGCTTGTAACACTGGGAAGCTCTCGGCTGTGCTTCCCTTTGTAGTCTGTAATGGTTTGCAAGCCCTGCCACATCCGTCAGAGCCGGTGTACTATGACTCGATCTTTGTCCTGTATTGACACTTTGTCTGTTTGATAGTTTGTCGGAGGGCATAGCGGGATTTCTTATAAGCTTCCGGGTTAGAGTCCCGCTCCTTGAAAGCGGCAGCTCTAGCCTTTAACTCGGTGCGAATGTTTCCTGTAATCCATGACTTCTGGTTGGGGTATGTACGTATGGTCACTGTGGGGTCGACTTCAAATCAAATCAAATTTTATTTGTCACATACACATGGTTAGCAGATGTTAATGCGAGTGTAGCGAAATGCTTGTGCTTCTAGTTCCGACAATGCAGTAATAACCAACAAGTAATCTAGCTAACAATTCCAAAACTACTACCTTATAGACACAAGTGTAAGGGGATAAGAATATGTACATAAAGATATATGAGTGAGTGATGGTACAGAGCGGCATAGGCAAGATACAGTAGATGGTATTGAGTGCAGTATATACATATGAGATGAGTATGTAAACAAAGTGGCATAGTTAAAGTGGCTAGTGATACATGTATTACATAAAGATGCAGTAGATGATATAGATTACAGTATATACATATACATATGAGATGAATAATGTAGGGTATGTAAACATTATATTACGTAGCATTGTTTAAAGTTGCTAGTGATATATTTCCCATCAATTCTCATTATTAAAGTGGCTGGAGTTGAGTCAGTGTGTTGGCAGCAGCCACTCAATGTTAGTGGTGGCTGTTTAACAGTCTGATGGCCTTGAGATAGAAGCTGTTTTTCAGTCTCTCGGTCCCAGCTTTGATGCACCTGTACTGACCTCGCCTTCTGGATGATAGCGGGGTGAACAGGCAGTGGCTCGGGTGGTTGTTGTCCTTGATGATCTTTATGGCCTTCCTGTGACATCGGGTGGTGTAGGTGTCCTGGAGGGCAGGTAGTTTGCCCCCGGTGATGCGTTGTGCAGACCTCACTACCCTCTGGAGAGCCTTACGGTTGTGGGCGGAGCAGTTGCCGTACCAGGCGGTGATACAGCCCGACAGGATGCTCTCGATTGTGCATCTGTAGAAGTTTGTGAGTGCTTTTGGTGACAAGCCGAATTTCTTCAGCCTCCTGAGGTTGAAGAGGCGCTGCTGCGCCTTCTTCACGATGCTGTCTGTGTGGGTGGACCAATTCAGTTTGTCTGTGATGTGTACGCCGAGGAACTTTAAAACTTACTACCCTCTCCATTACTGTCCCATCAATGTGGATAGGGGGGTGTTCCCTCTGCTGTTTCCTGAAGTCCACAATCATCTCCTTAGTTTTGTTGACGTTGAGTGTGAGGTTATTTTCCTGACACCACACTCCGAGGGCCCTCACCTCCTCCCTGTAGGACGTCTTGTCGTTGTTGGTAATCAAGCCTACCACTGTTGTGTCATCCGCAAACTTGATGATTGAGTTGGAGGCGTGCGTGGCCACACAGTCGTGGGTGAACAGGGAGTACAGGAGAGGGCTCAGAACGCACCCTTGTGGGGCCCCAGTGTTGAGGATCAGCGGGGTGGAAATGTTGTTGCCTACCCTCACCACCTGGGGGCGGCCCGTCAGGAAGTCCAGTACCCAGTTGCACAGGGCGGGGTCGAGACCCAGGGTCTCGAGCTTGATGACGAGCTTGGAGGGCACTATGGTGTTAAATGCCGAGCTGTAGTCGATGAACAGCATTCTCACATAGGTATTCCTCTTGTCCAGATGGGTTAGGGCAGTGTGCAGTGTGGTTGAGATTGCATCTTCTGTGGACCTATTTGGGCGGTAAGCAAATTGGAGTGGGTCTAGGGTGTCAGGTAGGGTGGAGGTGATATGATCCTTGACTAGTCTCTCAAAGCACCTCATGATGACGGAAGTGAGTGCTACGGGGCGGTAGTCATTTAGCTCAGTTAAACGAGCAAGACATCATGGTCCGTGACTGGGCTGGTTTTCTTTTTGTAATCCGTGATTGACTGTAGACCCTGCCACATACCTCTTGTGTCTGAGCCGTTGAATTGAGATTCTACTTTGTCTCTATACTGACGCTTAGCTTGTTTGATTGCCTTGCGGAGGGAATAGTTACACTGTTTGTATTCGGTCATGTTTAAAAGCAGTGGTTCGGGCTTTCAGTTTCACGCGAATGCTGCCATCAATCCACGGTTTCTGGTTTGGGAATGTTTTAATCGTTGCTATGGGAACGACATCTTCAACACACGTTCTAATGAACTCGCTCACCGAATCAGCGTATTCGTCAATGTTGTTGTCTGACGCAATACGAAACATATCCCAGTCCACGTGATGGAAGCAGTCTTGGAGTGTGGAATCAGCTTGGTCGGACCAGCGTTGAACAGACCTCAGCGCGGGAGTTTCTTGTTTTAGTTTCTGTCTGTAGGCAGGGATCAACAAAACGGAGTCGTGGTCAGCTTTTCCGAAAGGAGGGCGGGGCGGGGCAGGGCCTTATATGCGTCGTGGAAGTTAGAATAGCAGTGATCCAAGGTTTTTCCAGCCCTGGTTGCGCAATCGATATGCTGATAACATTTAGGGAGTCTTGTTTCCAGATTAGCCTTTCATCGATGCACTTATTGACGAAGCCAATGACGGATGTTGTGTACTCCTCAATGCCATAGGAAGAATCCCGGAACTTTATGCAGACTGGCTCCGACATCTCCAAGTTGGGGAATTAACCATCTAACTTCAGGAGCGTCAAAAGAGATGTACATGTGTAGGTTCCACCCACGTTCTCCTGAAAAAACAGTTGCAAGCCAAAGACAGCTTGTCACAAATGATTGTCTTCTTCCTCCCAGCCCCAGCCAGCAGATTGTGAGACTATGGGAGCAGTGGGGTTTCCCAAGTCTTGTAAATTAGCTATGGGTCTCAGGCAGGCACCGTTCTCTCCCTGCTCATCAGCACTGCCTGCAACAATTAATCAATCAGATTTAACTTCCTCCAACAAGAGCACAACTTCTAATTTGGCCTCCCGATGCAGAGAGGGGTAGAAGGGGGTTATTAATATTCTCTCAATTAAAACCATTACAATCAAATTAAAGCGCTGCTCTTACGAGATACCTTTCCTTTTCCATGTGGAGGATTTAGCTGTGTTGTGTAATTTGATGGGACATTAATGAGCTCACGATTACATATATCCAATGGTAATGAGTAACAATAATCGGGACTTTATTAACACAAGCTGATCTTCCTTTTTTCACAAATAACTAATTGCTCCATTTTATGCAGTGAAAAGAATCGCCATTTCTTTGTTTAATCGTTCATGGCGCCTAATCAGAATGTGTCATTACAAGTTGAAGAGGGGAACGGAAAAGACAGAGGGGCAGAAATGTTCAGTTATTAGTTATCTAACAGTGATAGCATTCAGGTCAGTCTGAGTGGCCAATCAGCCGTCTCATTTCCATTGGGATTGGGTTTTGTGTTTTATGCACTTTGTGAACATTTGTAGACTGTATTGAATCGTTTGCCTGTGGAAGGCAGCACAAAAGACTGATCAATGCAGAGCTGTCAGTGCATTATGTTATCCAAATTGGGAAATAATCTTATTACCTCACAATTCAATGGAAAAAGATCAGTCAAAAGGCAAATCCAAAATCTGCTCTCATTCAAACCACTGCGGCCAATATGGAATCAAAGCACTGCCTTGGGCGAATCCAGACTGAATGCACGGTAATAATGATGCATCTTAGACACATTCCCATTCCCTAATCCCTACCCTTGGCAGTGACACGTGGTGCACAGCACAACATGTCCTTGAATTGCTGTGTCTGTGTTCCCCGGCAGAATGACGTTGTGTGGAGGATGGAGGAGAGGAGCCCATTAGGCTTCTAGCCGTCACCTGTGAGCTGCTGAGAGACATCTGTCACTCCATCTGTCACATAGAACTGGGCCCAGGTGGTGGCATTGGGGACATTTGGGGACAGGCCCAGTGGTCCCTTATATCCCCGTTCAAAAGAAGCCTGACTGTCACTCTGTAATGACATCACAGTCTCCACAGGCACTTCCTGGTCCTTTTGCAGCTTCCTCGTGGAAAAAACAACAACTTTATTATCCCCCAAGCCCTGGCAATAGATGAATGCTCCAACATTATTTAATGTTCAATAAAATGTATTTATAAATCCCTTCTTACATCAGGTGATGTCACAAAGTGCCATACAGAAACCCAGCCTAAAACCCCAAAGAGCAAGCAATGCAGGTGTAGAAGCACCATGGCTAGGTAAAACTCCCTAGAAAGGCCAAAACCTAGGAAGAAACCTAGAGAGGAACCTGGCTATGAGGGTTGGCCAGTCCTCTTCTGGCTGTGCCGGGTGGAGATTATAATAGAACATAGCCAAGATGTTCAAATGTTCATTGATGACATTTGTAGACTGTATTGAATCGTTTGCCTGTGGAAGGCAGCACAAAAGACTGATCAATGCAGAGCTGTCAGTGCATTATGTTATCCAAATTGGGTTCATTTATTATAGATGAAAATAATAAAATAGAGAACTAGTGGATTGATGAACGTATTCTACTTGATGCTTTCCCTAATCTATCTAATTATTGTGCCTTCACAATAACATGGTGCTTTTGAATGGACTTTTCTAGTCGTCAAAACAGTATCAACAACAGCAATTTCAACATTAGCCATGTATAACACAACACCTATAGGTTACCCAGTTAGTTACATTGGCGCCATGACTCAGTTGATGTCTATCTTCTGCTGAGGTTACTGTGTAGGAGGAATAAAAGGCTGCACAGCCTTGAAAAGCTCAGGTCTGACACCTGATTGGCTATAGGTCCAGAGAATACTGCAGGCTGACATGTAAAAATCCAGTGGGAAATAGTTCCCAATCGCTCTGATTGTGTTCTGATTGTGACATCATGCTGTAAAATTTCTCCCAGCGGGAAATGTTTCCAGTTCAATATTTGCACACGCATCTCTTTTTGTGGACTTAAAAGTTAATCTGTTCGTCAAGGAGACAAAAGACATTCTGTGGCAGCAGACACATTCTCTCTGAGCCATTTAGTTTTAATACCTCATGTCTCCTCTGCTACACAAATGTACTGGCTGTAGATCTAGGGAATGACAAGCAGTCTGTTTGTGTGCCTGTCTCCAAACCAGCAGGGACATACTGTGAGGAACAAAGGCAGTTTTGGACAGACAACTTGTTCAGTGTCTCACATTCAGCTTAATCACCCCACTCTCTTAATGCCAAGTTCCCAGCATCCAATTATGTCCTTGCTCACCACCAGTGCACAGCTAGTGGTGGGGCCAAGATGGTTAGAGGACAGGTTCTACTTTCCAGGAATTGGGCCACAGTCACTGCTGCTCATGACCCATCGTTACTCACAACGTGTTGTGGAGCTTGGAGAACACATCGTTAGGGGAACACATCAATGAAGAAATGTGACTCGTTTCAAGAAACTCGGCCAGGAGAACCATGAGGCACAGCCTGGGATCGAACCTGGATCTGTAGTGACACCTTAACCACTGCGATGCAGTGCCTTAGACTGATGCGCAACTCGGGATGCATTTTTGGCAGAACTGCCTTCTGGAACATGTGAACTTTTAAGTGCCTTAATAACAAACTTGTACTCCATCCATAAATACGAATACAATTGTTAAAATTACGAGCCTAATTGGTTTAGCCATGGAAAATGGCAGGGAACTTCCTGCTAGCCATGATTGGCTGAGATAAGGGATTGGCTGGACATGCCGGGAGTTTGGATTGGTCTGCCACATGCTTCTGTCTATAACGTGAGATGTTCAGTATGTGTTGACAGTCCTTTCTACGGTGCCATTTTTGAAGATATAATGTTAGGTTTTGCTACTTTTCTCAACAACATTGATGCCCTGACTTTAGCAGGCGCAATCGACAGAT
Organism: Oncorhynchus nerka; assembly: GCF_034236695.1. Classification (NCBI taxonomy): domain Eukaryota; kingdom Metazoa; phylum Chordata; class Actinopteri; order Salmoniformes; family Salmonidae; genus Oncorhynchus; species Oncorhynchus nerka. The sequence goes on from NC_088406.1 coordinate 45,465,591, forward strand.
TGATTGGAAAAAGTGATGGGCTACTTTCTGCACACGCCACGGTCAGTGTGAACTGGAGAGACGTAAAACGGCACTGGCCAAACATGATGTAGCTACAAACCAAACAGAGTTAAATGGTTCCAGTCTGCCGTGAAGCGTTCATCCATGTATACGGTCTAGCTACATTTTCAGATATAAGTTTCACATTTTGTTCGAAAACTGTTTTTATTGCAAGTTAATGCGTAATGTTAGTTAGCAAATGTTGGTTTATGAATGGACACGCAAAACTATGCCGGATTCAAAACATCTAATTTTTCAATTTAAATTATTATACAAAATTAATGCAACCAATAGAATGTTATATATATCTGGGATACAACCTTCCCAGCTCTTCAGATTTTGCTGAGAGGAGGCAGAGTCATTAGATCAACTATTTTGGTAATGTCCACACGTAGCTCGTTTTTGGTCACAGGTCCAGGAATGGCTGAAGAATTACGCTGCAGATAGAAATACTGGGTGATTTGAAAAGTCATAGTCAATCGATCAATAATATAGCAATACTTGTAGCAAAAAAATGTACCTTTAATTTACGATCTGTAGAAACTATGAGAATAGAAAGGTTCAGAACTTTTGTGAAGCATCACAGCACAGTTGAAAAATATATGGAAAATAGAAATCCAATATGGATGGTGTTAAGAGATGGATGGGAGGGGTTGAATGGAGTCGAAGGGCGGGAATAATAACAACAAGATAGCGAATGTAAAAGATACTATGGCGGTAAAAAGTATATAGGTTCAGAACTTTTGTGAAATAGCTTAGTTAAAAAATACATTAAAAACATATGGCTAATAGAAATCAAACTGGATGGACATCAGAAATAGAGGAAGACCAGGACTAAAAACAAACTAAATATAATGATTGTAAAATTGATTGTGCCCGTAGAATGTACATAGTATGCATAAGCTGGAAGTAGAAGCCTAAATGTTGTTATTTTTTCATTTACTTCAATTAGGGGAGGGGTGGTAGGGTTTGCGAGAAATAATAAAGGGCAATATATATTTAAAAAATTATAATAATAGCAATTAAATAAATACAGTTGAAGTTTACATAGATCTTAGCCAAATACATTTAAACTCAATTCCTGACATTTAATCCTAGTAAATATTCCCTGTCATAGGTCAGTTAGGATCACCACTTTATTTTAAGAATGTGAAATGTCAGAATAACAGAAGAAATAATGATTTATTTCAGCTTTTATTTCTTTCATCACATTCCCAATGGGTCAGAAGTTTACATACACTCAATTAGCATTTAGTAGCATAGCCTTTAAATAGTGTAACTTTGTCAAACATTTCGGGTGGCCTTCCACAAGCTTCCCACAATAAGTTGGGTGAATTTTGGCCCATTCCTCCTGACAGAGCTAGTGTAACTGAGTCAGGTTTGTAGGCCTCCTTGCTCGCACACGCTTTTTCAGTTCTGCCCACACATTTTCTATAGGATTGAGGTCAGGGTTTTGTGATGGCCACTCCAATACCGTGACTTTGTTGTCCTTAAGCCATTTTGCCACCACTTTGGAAGTATGCTTGGGGTCATTGTCCATTTGGAAGAACCATTTGCGACCAAGCTTTAACTTTAACTGATGTCTTGAGATGTTGCTTCAATATATCCACACCATGTTCCTCCCACATGATGCCATCTATATTGTGAAGTACACCAGTCCCTCCTGCAGTAAAGCACCCCCACAACATGATGCTGCCACCTCCGTGCTTCACGGTTGGGATGGTGTTCTTCGGCTTGCAAGTCTCCACCTTTTTCCTCCAAACATAACAATGGTCATTATGGCCAAACAGTTCTATTTTTGATTCATCAGACCAGAGGACATTTCTGAAAATATTACAATCTTTGTCCCCATGTGCAGTTGCAAACCGTAGTCTTGCTTTTTTATGGAGGTTTTGGAGCAGTGGCTCCATGCTTGCTGAGCGGCCTTTCAGGTTATGTCGATATAGGACTCATTTTACTGTGGATATTGATACTTTTGTAAGTGTTTCCTCCAGCATCTTCACAAGGTCCTTTGCTGTTGTTCAGCAAAGCACGTTCATCTCTAGGAGACAGAACACGTCTCCTTCCTGAGTGATATGATGGCTGCATGGTCCTATGGTGTTTATACTTGCATACTATTGTTTGTTCAGATGAACATGCTACCTTCAGGCATTTGGAAATTGCTCCAAAGGATGAACCAGACTTGTGGAGGTCTACAATTTTTTTTCTGAGGTCTTGGCTGATTTCTTTTGATTTTCCTATGATGTCAAGCAAAGAGGCACTGAGTTTGAAGGTAGGCCTTGCAATACATCCACAGGTACACCTCCAATTGACTCAAAGGATGTCAATTAGCCTATCAGAAGCATCAAACATCCTTTTCTGGAATTTTCCTAGCTGTTTAAATGCAGTCAACTTAGTGTATGTAAACATCTGACCCACTGGAATTGTGATACAGTAAATTATAAGTGAAATAATCTGTCTGTAAACAATTGTTGAAAAAATGACTTGTGTCATGCACAAAGTAGATGTCCTAACAAATTTGCCAAAACTATAATTTGTTAACAAGACATTTGTGGAGTGGTTGAAAAACAAGTTTTAATGACTCCAACCTAAGTTTATGTAAACATCCGACTTCCACTGTATGTGTATATGTATTTATATAAGTGGGTATGTGTAAATATATATATATATATTTACCCCAAACATATGTGGGGGATTGGAAATTATGCAGACAATTACATTGATGGAAGCTATAATCTATCTGCAATATTAAAGCTGATCTACCCCCTAAAAAAAGAAGGAAAACAATTGCTAACATTACATGTATGATCTGTGTAGTAATATTATTGGAATACAACTATAACAATGTTTGTATTGGTAGTAGTATGAGTTGGGATTATGTCGGTTCATTGTGTACCTAGCAAGCTACATGTCTAAAGAAAATACTCCTCTTCAGGCCTGATTATTACACAAACCATCAAATTAGCCAGGTGCGTCTCAGGGTGATTACGGCCATCTACTGTATTTCATGAACCTGTGTAAAATGTCTAGATAATAGTGACCCGTTCAATCAGCTAGATGTTGCTGGGGGGTGGTTATAGCATTTAATTCACATGACACATCAATTTAGACAAGTGTGGCGGGTAAGCGTTATCTAATCATGTTCAAATATTTTATCCAGGGCACTATGTTTTTTTATATTGCTACTATGCAAGCAACCACTTCACTGTACCATTTACACCTTCTGTATCCTGTGGAATAAACTTAGATTTCATTTGTTACAGCGTGTGTTTACCACATGGCTTCACAAGTCTTTAAAGAGATGGCTTAAGAGGGTGTGAACGATGCTGAATGGGTGTAGACAAAGAAGAGCTCTCCAGTAGGTGTACCAAAAATTCGAGGGCCATTTTCTCAAAAGTGGGGCTATCAACTTTCATGGTAGAATTACTTTCCCATTGTTCCTCAACTGCAGTCTATGATATAGAATTGTCTAGTTGTCAAGATGAGTAGACCAAAGCGCAGCGTGGAGTGAATGCATACTTTAAATCAAGATGAAAAAAAAACACGAAGTACACTAAAACAAACAAACTAAGTAACAAGATGACCGTGACTGCTAACGAAATATTGTGCTAATGTGCAACATAACATAGACAATAACCCACGAACCACAATACAAAACAGGCTACCTAAATATGGTTCCCAATCAGAGACAACGACAAACACCTGCCACTGATTGAGAACCATATCAGGCCAAAACACATAGAAACAGATTAACTAGACATGCAGCATAGAATGCACACTCATATCACACCCATACCAAACAAAACATAAAAACAAACAACGCAAATAATGGTCAGAGTGTGACACTAGTTCCAATGTCTCTACTTTTATCCAATATAAATAACACAATTTCAAATGTTGCTACATAAGACCGATTGGTGAAATGTATATAATCGCTGACCTTAATAGAGTGTTGTCATATGGAGTAGGTGGTATACAGTGGGGAGTGAAATATAAATGAAAATAAATATTGGTGGATGTTCAAAGATCGTGTTTGCTACAATCTCCATTGAATTTGTACACAGACAACTGGATTTGTTTTTACATGACTCTGAAATACTATAGCGATGCATGTTATAATAATTCAACAGCCGTTCCAGTAATGCAACAGCATCAGTTGTACAAAGCTCTGTGACCTGTACTCAAATAAACAGAAAGGCAGAGATCTTGCTATTTTCTGGAGATAAACTTTACAATGAAAACAGTACAAACCCACACTGCTACTTTAACAGTATATATTTTCCTACCAAGATTTCTTCAGTGTTGAAATGACATGGACAACCAGGAATGTGTACTATGCTTTATAAACAGTACATTTTGTTTCCTGCTAGGATTTCTTCATAATATGCATTTCTGAATGTTCATTTAATTTCAACATACTGTATAATGGATTATGTATAATGGTTTAAACTCACACTGACAGAATAAAAATGCAGCTAAAGAGTTTGTTTTTGGTCACGTGGAGATTTGGTCCGTTTCTGGAATATGGTCACCTTCAGTGTCACTAGAGATTGACATCCTGCTGTAGCGTCTCAGTGACTTCGGAAACAAAAGCTGCTGTAACAGCTGCCAAAAAGAAAAAATAAGTTGTGTACCCAAATTATTATTCATAAAAGGCTCTTGTATTTCACCTGGTACAATGAATGGAGAGTAATTCAGAGATATGAAAAACTATTATTATTTGAATTTGTTGTATGCCCAGTCATTCATTAGCAGATAATTGAATCAATTCCAAATAAACACATCGTGAACTAATTAATAACCAGATCATTCTATATCCTCTGCAAAAGGAAGCTAATTAAAAACGGTGGATCAAATGTAGTTGTATGAAATATAAACACTCAGCTACAAACAGCTGCAGGTAGGTTATAATGAGTGTAATGAGAAATGTCAGCGTCATTATGCACCTTTAGAAAAATCAGTATGCATGCTGGATGTACCAACAGTAAACATATATCAGCTAGATGCAGGCAAGGCAGTACTGAATGTGTCACTGTCTGTCACCTCAAATTTCTCTCTTGACCGGTGTGCACCTACATTGTGAACTTTCAGTCATAGGCTAGCTTGTAGCCACCTCATGATGGGTATATGAATGGAATATGAATGACAGTCATCCAATATGCAGTAATAGAAATAAGGCCATGCTCAACAACAACAAAAATATAATCCTCCCTCATCTTCAATGGCATTGACTGCCACTGCTATACATTCTCTCCACACACACGTGTAAAAGCTTTTTCCAAGCATCCAGTCATCACATCTTTCCTATATTTTGCTAGGTGTTCCCAACAATTTCAAAACAAAACAAACACAAAGATTCAGATAAAGATTTCAGACATTGTAGATTGATAAGTGGAAAGAACCGAACGACTGACTTCCCTGACAAAATAAATTAGGAAAACTGCAGTATAGCGCTTCGAGGTGCCATAGAAGCTGACAAAATCTTTGTTTGACAGCTTTTTAGGGAAAATGTCTGGTCTGTTATCACATTTGACAAGGCCAAGTTCTGGAGTAATTACATGGCGACTTATTCTAATGTGTTAAATAAAAGCAATGGTAAATACCAGGCTAATATGTACGTGAAATTGAAGCACATGAAGCCACAACTGATAAGCAATGTCTCTATTAAAGTGACACCTATATTTGTGACACCTATATACAATTCAATGTGAAAATGATGTGGCAATGACATAAAAACCGTGAATCGAGGAATCGAGGAGAACTCTGTTTAGTCCTGAACACACCAAGTCAAGATATCATTTCAAAGCCTATACAAACTGGATGAGGCCTTCCAGGAAGAAGCACTGGAGATGCACTTACAGGAGAAAAGAGGCCAAAACAACATGCGACCAGGGAGAAAACATTTCAGCCTTACTAACCATGTCACCAGTAATCATTTTAACTTCAGAGTTTGCTTGACTCCTCTGACTTCTCCTGTCAATGCGAGGAGCTCTGGGCCAGGAGCTACTGATAAAGCCTTTTTTGTACAGAAGCTCACAGGGCTGTGTCGCCGCAATACAGGACTGAATAGAAAGGGAAACCATCTGACCCCGTCGACACCAGTAAAATGACATATTATTTCAAATCGCTCAGACAGTGAGGTCGGAGGTTTCTGTTCAAGTGTCTGATCGTGATTGGCTGCGGATGACCACCTCCGGAGGCGGTTGAGGAACCATTCGAAACATCAATTGTTAAATGCAATGAGACGTTTGTTTTAATGTTTTAAATTCAGGGATTGAATACATATACTGGAATTAGTTATGGCATGTTGTGATGCGAGCCCTGTGCTGAACACTATCGAACCAATTCTCACTGAACTTACATAGTTCATAGCATTACATACTGTAACTTCAGTCAAGAAACAAGTAGAACCCCATGGGCACATCAGTCCTGCTGTGTGTCTATGTGCGTGCACACATGCATGAGGGCTTACGAGCGGTGAGTGAGTGACTGAGAGCGAGTCAATTACTGTACAAATGGATAGCTGTAGTGTAACAAGACACAGTACAGACACAGAAATGGAAGGTTTCACCGTATTATCCATCGACGAAGGAGCAGAACATTTCCCCTGGCTAACAACAATATGCTCTGCAATGGCGGCTAACACATATTCTAATTTTGACTGTATTTTCTCCCAAAGAAAAGCAATATTCAGACAATAGGCCTACAATGCCAATTTGAGAAGGAATTAGAGAGGAATGCATCCCAGGGTTCTGCCTTGAGGCAACACTAGTAATTAGCTAGCATTGAACAACAATGTTTATCTGCTTTCCCATTCACAAGTGTTCCCCAATTATTCTAGATAGCAGTAACAAGAGGAGAGGGAGTGGGCAGATGTGTGTGTGTGTGTGTGTGTGTGTATGGAGTAGGGATGGGATGAGTGTGTGTTTTCCGTTTGAAGCAGCTTGAGTGCAAGTCTACTCCTCCCCAACATGTTGGATCACTTACAAAACCTAGGTAAGTGGCAGATTTTCACTATAGTATAGGTAAATGTAGGTTTGACATGTAGGCCTTCTTCCTCATTGTCACCAGCTCCCCCAGGCTCCAATGACAGTGGGGAAAATACAAGGATATTTCAAGATAATACCCTATCCTATCGAGACTCGTTTTTTCTCTTTTCCAGTTTCATTTTTAAATGTTTATGCAATTCAAGCAAAGGCAAATCTCGGCATTGAGATGATGTTAATCGTTGACAGTTATACATAGTTCAAAAGCAGAAATGTGATATGAAAATGACAATGCACCATAAAATATTCTTCTTCAAGTATACTAGAGTACAGACAAGTTATTCTGACAACAAAAACACAAACAATTCACCAAATTACTTATGGGCACCAGACACTCCGTAAGCAAAATATTCCAGAACTCGCCTTGGCTTTAATAGTACCAGGCATGTGTCAGCACTGTAGCTATGAGGCCACCCATACCTATTGTCACACCAGCACTATTCAATGAGCCTAGTATAAGCCTGTCTCTTTGTTTAGTTTTAAAAACGTCAGGCCACAGCTTTCTCAACCATTATGAGCCATTGGGATGATTTGAAATGTGAAGCTCACTCACCACCTCTATTATATTCTCTATAGAGGAAGCTGAGAGAGAGAGAGGGAACAGCACAACATCTGAAAACCACAAAGATGAAATCTATCACTGCCTTAAACACTGCTTACTGCACTTCAAACGTAAATGCAGTTAAAGAGGAGGAGAGGGACTCCACAATTACATCAGCCTCCATCACAAACGAATGAGATAGGAATCAATGGGTGAGTTCTCAGGTTTACTGCATTAGCTGCTTGCTGCACCGGCCACGAGAAAAGGACTGGGCTGAACAATGAACCTACCCATATGCTGAGTAGAATATGTCCGGGGGCGACAGTCGTTGCCATGAAAACATTTGTTGTAATTTACAGAGTGTCACCAAAATTACCAGACAAGCAACCTTTCCCGCTTTACTAGGAGATCCTGACAGATCAAAGTAAACACTGAGGAGGCTGCCGGGTGCCGTTGATGTAAATCACGAGAGTGACATTCTCTGAAATATATTTCACAGACAGAGAAAAAATAACTAACATGATAATGAGCCTACTACTACAAACTGTGTGTGTGCACGTGTGTCATCAACGAAGGGGAGTAGCAATGGATGTCCTGACTCCTCACCTCTTCAAAATCAGTGACCATCAGAAGGAGCCTGGCTTGTGTGGGCCGACCAGGCCCCATACTGCACCGCTGCAGCCCCACTCATCATCTCTCCTAACAGAGTTATCATGCGCCTTTATAGCGGCTCGTAGGCGCAGGCAGCCAACTTCAGCACATCTAAATACTGACGCAAATTATACTTTTGCCACAACAAATCTTAATTTAGGCAGAGTTCCCCACTTTTGGTCAGGCCGGCCTCCACCACGCTAATTATTACCCACATCCTTTAATGGGTCTTTATCCCCCACGATGCTGTACCTGCCAAGCATGCCATTAGTCCTGTGTGCTACAGATGTCAGGGCTTCCTGAAAAAACACTACATGTCTATCGATCATTTATGCATGTATTTATTAACGTTTGCATAACTATGTATTAAGTGACTGCTGCCATTTACAGAACAGCAGCTGTTCTTGGGTTTTTAGGGTTGCGTTTCACCAGCGATGCCTAATTCAATCTAAAAGCTCTTACTATACAAATGGATAAGTGAATGGTTTTTGAAAACGGAAATGGACTCTGAAGGAGTAGTAAAGAGTAGCCTTTTATGAGTCAATAAAGACCTTTTCCTCACATTTACAGTAATTTGTATAGGTTTCAGTGCTGACCTTGCAAGTATTAATGGAATTACCATAAGGTGTCCATTTTAGGACTTCCTTCCTAAATGGACTCCATTAGTTCACAGCGTCAGGTTACATCGTCAGACCAACAAGTACAGTAAGAGGTATCCGCTTCAGAGATACTCAAGGCTGAAAACACAGGCATCAAATCTTTGCAGAATTGTTTGTGGAAGAACATGAATCTACTAACACAATAGTATATTTGTTCGTGTGCAATCATCTTCAAACAACATGGGCATGCTGAAAGGGCTTTATGCATTCATATTCAAACACTGATTGTTGCTTCTGGGATTTACCCAACTTGGTGTAGAACATTAGAATACATCCATTTATTTTCTAACTCATTTTCACATTTTCCTCTGGTCATGGGATTGTGTGCTGTAATAATGTTTAGGCCTCGGATGCATCACAGTTCCTGTTTAGGCTTACAATACCGGTGGACCCTGATTGCATTTACATTTCCCTTCAATATGCATTTCAGTAAGTCATTTCTATTTCAATTATTTTAATTAATTTTAATTGTTTTGCCATGAATCTGCTTCCATGCAAGGAGAGTAAAACAAACCAATATCTTCAATGGATTTTATTTATATTTTGTCTGTGTAATTTAGACCATATAGCAGCCCACATTTGACACGATCACATCTGTGCAATATTTAAATACTTAAATGTTCATTATTTTACTGTTTCTTATTTTAGATTAAAATCTTACATTCCTTCATTGAAAAGTTTAAATGATTTGCTTATTTTAATAAAGTAATCAATGTCCCTTTCAGCAAATAAAAATACAGAATAGAATGAATTATTGACACTGGAAATTGTTCTCAAAATATATTTGATGTATAGAAATGATTTAAAATTAGAATGAAATACAGATCTCAAAAGATAGTTTATATCATTAAAACTTCCTGGAAAGCGTTAACAGTTCACCATGGTACCAAAACCCTTGTAATCCATCCATTTAAGGCAAAGTACTGCACTCTAAGTTGGGAGAGTAACCATCATGGAAACAAAGGATGGGGACTAAAACACAATTTGTTGTTTGACTTATGCTGTTTTTTTGAAGGCCCAAAGGTCAAAAATATAATGGTTTCCTCTTATAATTTGGTTTTGACGCTTCCTCAAATTATCATGCGTGTCAAGAGATACATATTGCACGTATTACTCAATTCGGCCTGGAGTCGCTCTCGTAAAGGTCATTGAACAGTGAGTAAAAATACTGGGACCTTTTAAATCGTTGGCTTAAAAATGCAGTTTTGTGAGTGTGTGACTCAGGGTCTCTCAGTTTACGTCTACTTGGAGCTGTTTAAATGTCTTCTCTGTTGTTCAGCCATGCATTATGCATCACAATCTGCTGAAGGTCAAATTCCTTAGGATTCAAATGTTTCAACATATTACGGGCAGAGGAGGCATGGGCGCGGCATATGGGGACTAAACTTAAATCTACATAATAAATGTTGGAGACGTTATGGACATTGAGCTTAAAGTGAGAACCGAGCAAATTACTTTTGACTCAAGAAACACCTGGAGCATACGCATGGTGCACGGTATGGACAAGTTCTGCCAAAATGCAAATGTGTGTTAATTAAGTCAGTGCACATGGATACCAATTCAACTGACAAATTATGGACATTACTTTAAGAGAGGGCTAATTACATGTGGTGACATTAAATGACGCAGACAATGCAAATTACATTTAAAAAACGGATTGAACTCTAAAGCAAAGACTTACTTTTCTTTCCCATGCAGCTGACAATAACCATCAATCTCCCACCAGGCATTGTTTTAGTCTGTTAGTAAGATTCAGTGGAGTTCCTAGTAATAGGTAGGTGGACTTATAAGGGAGATGGAGTGATGACACAGAGCTGTGCTTTCTGAACCTGGCACCAGCATAGTCATGTTGCCTCTTGGCTATTCTCAAACAGCCCTCTGTACTAGGCCTTGTGGGAACATCTCCCCTCAGACTGTTTGTGGTGGAAACTTCACTCTGGAATGTGTTGCTCTTAAACTCAGCCAACAAGCAAAGTCACAGGAGGGTTACACTACAGCTTTTCAAAACTCTAAAACAGGTGGAAACAAAGCAGCTGCCATTACGAAAGAGTAGTTTTATCACAGCAATACATACACATTTGTATTTTTACCTAGGGCCTATAAATGTGATCTCACTTTTTAACCTGAGGCTTTTATTTTATAGACAATAACATTGGAGTGGCCTAAGCTTGTATTTATATGTGACTCGTTTCAGGAAACTAATCGTATGTTGTGCATCACTACTTCACAGGAGGTTGTTGCTAACATGCGCTAATGTAACTAGAATGACGTTGTATACAACAGCTAACTTCCCGCGACATAGACATGGGCAGAAAGCTTACATTCCTGTTAATCTAACTGCAGTGTCCAATTAACAGTAGCTATTACAGTGAAACAATACTGTGCTATTGTTTGAGGATAGTGCACAACAACAAAACACATTTATCACGGCAACTGGTTTGATACATTCACCTCTGAAGGTAAATAATGTACTTACATTCAGTACTCTTGCTCTGATTCGTCTTCCTGAGTGTCCCTGAGATAAAATGTAGCATAGTTTTGTTTGAAAAAATATATTTTTATGTTCAAATGTAGGAACTGGGGTCTACAGTTTGAACCCCTGCTGTCTCTGGCTCCACACACACCACACCCATCCATCTAGATGTGTGAAAGTTAGTGTATAGGCTAATGATCCATCATGTATGACATTCCTGGGAGTGTATAAACTTACATTTGTTATTACCATGGCATTTGTGTATGTTCTCTATAGTTATGTACCTGAAAATATATCAACTGACCAATTCAGCACATTTGGGCAAACTCCTGGCAGACTTGATACAACATATTGTGCAGTAATGTAATTATTCAACGGATCAGTCTGAAACTTTGCACACAAACTGCTACCTTCGGGTGGCGAAGATCTAAATTACAACTAGACTCTTATCTGAAAGTATGGCCTTTCTCTTGCATTTCAAATATGTCATATTTTTTTATAAACTCAACCCAAAAAATTTGTATTATCTTTTATCCTATCTAATGTGTTAAATTCTCTTACATTAATGTCACATTTCCACAAACTTCAAAGTGTTTCTTTTCAAATGGTATCAAGAACATGCATATCCTTGCTTCAGGTCCTGAGCGACAGGCAGTTAGATTTGGGTATGCCATTTTAGGCGAAAATTGAAAAAAAAGGGTACGATCCTTAAGAGCTATTAATAACAAACGTGTATGCCATCTGTAAATAAGAAATAAAGTGTTAAATTACGAGCCTAATTGGTTTAGCCACAGAAAAAGCCAGCAACTTTCCTGCGAGCCATGATTGGGTGGACCGGACATGTCGAGAGATGATTTCGGATTGGTCTCCCATGTAGCAGGCTTATAATATGAGCTGGTCAATAGGTGTAGGTAATCCTGTTTAACACAGATTTCTCTTTTATATATCACGTACTGTAGTAGAACTGCAAAAGTGTTGCTCTCCACTTTTTGAAATCAGTGGAATTAGAGTACGTAACCTAAGGAGATGGAGAAAATTCTGCCGTTTGATTGCAAATATGCAGAGGGAGTCGAAAAGAGAACACACAGAAGGCTGTTGAATAAAACACCTGTCTCCAGATTACATCTTCAAACTAAGGGCAACCATGGCATCCGTGACACAGAAGGAGAAACGTCCATCCATGTAAGATTTTCAGATATTAAATGTTTCTAATTTTGTCAGAAAGTCGTTTTCATTTCAAGTTACAGTGTACTGCTAGCTAGCTAGCTAACGTTACTTGTATGATCTGTGTCGTAATATTATTCATCAGAGCCGTTTGCACAGCTAATTATAGCCTAACTTATGGTTTATTGTTTAGCTAGCAAGCTACATGTTTAAACAAAAGACTCCACTATGAAAATAACCAATTCAATAGAATGTTTATGATGTAAGGCCCAGTACATCACTGGGGCCAAGCTTCCTTCCATCCAGGACCTCGATACCAGGCGGTGTCAGAGGAAGGCCCTAAAAAATTGTCAAAGACTCCAGCCACCCTAGTCATAGACTGTCCTCTCTGCTACCGCATGGCAAGCGGTATCGGAGCGCCAAGTATAAGTCCGAGAGGCTTCTAAACAGCTTCTACCCCCAAGCCATAAGACTCCTGAACAGCTAATCAAATGGCTACCCAGACAATTTGCATTGCCCCCCTCGTCTACGCTGCTGCTACTCTCTGTTACTGTCTATGCATAGTCACTTTAATAACTCTACCTACATGTATATATTACCTCGACACCGGTACATCCTGTATATAGCCCCGCTGTTGTTATTTATTGCTGCTCTTTAATCATTTGTTTTTCTTATCTCTTACTTTTTGTTGCTGTTGATATTTTCTAAAAACTGCATTGTTGGTTAAGGGTCTATACCTGTTGTATTCAGCGCATGTGACAAATACAATTTGATTTGATGTATATACAATCTCTAGCTCCGAGTCTCTACTTTTATCCAAAACACCATTCCAACCACACAGCGTTCACAAGGCCTAGCCCACACTTCAATCTCCACAAATAGATGAGTGAGATTTATCTTTATGGATGGAGGAGGGGGTATGACAGTGGTACAATCGGCTGGTTTAATGTCAGCCTTGACTGGGAGAACTTATTTTCATGTCTGGATTATAAAATGGCTGTAACTTTCTCATGTGCTCCCGAGTGCGGCAGCGGTCTAAGGCACATCTCAGTGCTAGAGGCGTCACTACCGACACCCTGGTTCAAATTGGCCCAGCGTTGTCACGGTTTGGCCGGGGTAGGCCGTCATTGTAAATAAGAACTTGTTCTTAACCTACTTGCCTAGTAAAATAAAGGTTCAATAAAAAAAGTTATGTTATTAACTGATTTGTTTCATATCTGAGGCAGTACCTCTGGTAGAAAAACTGAGATGGGAAATTAACAAAGAAAATCATTCTGTTATTCCATCTGAACTTTCCCCTCTTAGGCATTAACAATGCTGTTGTGAGAGAAAGAATCAAGTACTGCAGACGATTTCAACCAGTTACAAATCAAATCAAATTCAAATCAAATGTATTTATATAGCCCTTCGTACATCAGCTGATATCTCAAGGTGCTGTACAGAAACCCAGCCTAAAACCCCAAACAGCAAGCAATGCAGGTGTAGAAGCACGGTGGCTAGGAAAAACTCCCTAGAAAGGCCAAAACCTAGGAAGAAACCTAGAGAGGAACCAGGCTATGTGGGGAGGCCAGTCCTCTTCTGGCTGTGCCGGGTGGAGATTATAACAGAACATGGCCAAGATGTTCAAATGTTCATAAATGACCAGCATGGTCGAATAATAATAAGGCAGAACAGTTGAAACTGGAGCAGCAGCACAGTCAGGTGGAAGTTGAAACTGGAACAGCAGCATGGCCAGGTGGACTGGGGACAGCAAGGAGTCATCATGTCAGGTAGTCCTGGGGCATGGTCCTAGTTACAGTGTGAGTAATGCTTTATAAATAGGTGTTCGATAGTGATTTATAGACTAGACTGTAGATGCATTTAGCTCCAGGCACACAGGTATTACTGTAATCTTAGTCAGTCATTTGCTCAGGCTTGGGCCTAATCTTTTTCTGTGGTTCAGACTACACAGAGATCCAGGCCACCCAACTCAGCCATGGAATATTCACATCCAGCAGCCCATTAGGAAATCCTTCATTCAAAATGCATCCACAGCTGAACTGTGGGTTACACTACAGAATAGGCCGGGGTGGTTCAGTAGAGCTCCATAACATTTAGTTATTAGCAGTGAGAGGCAGGGCGGTTGGTGAGTGTGACTGACTGACTGATTAAAATGGCATTTAATGTGGCAGATGTGTGCTGTAGGGGGATTTCACCTCTCACACATCCACTGCATAAAATATCTACAAAAATAATGTAGATCTACAAACCTAATGTAGAGCATCAGACCTGTTGCTCTGGAATATCATTTTTGCAATGGATCAGCTAATACGTCTGGTCAAGTGTCAGAAGTGATCGGCGTGAGGTATTACTTTACATTAGACACAGTCAGAGAACGACTACTCATAGGGGATTGGAGAAGCCAAAATACTTGGTCATTCTCACACTACTAAGATTCTCAGCTGTACTGAATCCATATTAGGAACACTCATTCCTCCTGAACAGGTGAAGGGTGAACATTTCCTAATATGAATTCTGTACACCTCCTAGTCTACATTAGTAAAGCTAATACCTGACAATCGATAGACATAACCACAGTCAGGAGTGTGGCCACCCAGCCAGATGACCTTGGTTCATTGGTAGAGTGAGTGAGTTGGTGTGTAAGCAGGCAGTAGCACAACCCTGTAGAAAGCCTGACCACCCTTATGAACCTGGACTGACATGAATGACTGTGGAACATAGACAATGTTAACACTATGCATGAGAGGAAAGGTGACAGAGTCAATGTTAAACATGTCAACACACAGGACTATGGAACATAGACAATGTTATCACTATGCATGAGAGGAAAGGTGACAGAGTCAATGTTAAACATGTCAACACACAGGACTATGGAACATAGACAATGTTAACACTATGAATGAGAGGAAAGGTGACAGAGTCAATGTTAAACATGTCAACACACAGGACTATGGAACATTGACATGTGTTCACATGGTGTAAATGAAAGGAAAGGTGACAGGATCAGACATTGTCAAAGAGCGATTGTAAAACATGTCCACACACAGAAACATGGTGTGCCATAAGGCCGGTGTGAATCAGTAGGGTCTAGCAAGTTTTAGGACCGTGGACAGCGGTCGCCGACTCATCTCCCTGCCATAGAACATATATCTAGGCCACCTGTGGAACACACAGTTTAATCCATAGCTGTCTGTCACAAGGCATTTCCTATTCTGAGAGGACCTCTTCTGTGGCAAGTCTTTAGAGCACGGCATGCAATCTAAATGTGAGGAGCAACATTTTCACAAGGTTATAGTTTTTGTTTGTGGTCAAGGAGCGTTGTTGACACCCTGCCCTGCTTTATGTGTTTTGCAAAAAAGCAGGTTAAACTAGTTTGATAAAATAATTAAATGATTACATTAGTGGATCTTATGGTTGTGGAAGACTTATATTTGGAGACTCATATCTCCCTCACTAACTTCAAGCATCAGCTGTCAGAGCAGCTTACAGATCATAGCACCTGTACATAGCCCATCTGTAATTAGCCCCCCAACTACCTTATCCCCATATTGTTATTATTTTATTTTTCTCCTTTGCACCCCAGTATCTCTACTTGCACATTTATTGCCTTACCTCCCTAATCTTACTTCAATTGCACACACTGTATATAGACTTTTCTATTGTGTTATTGACTGTACGTTTGTTTACTCCAAACTGTTGTTTGTGTTGCACTACTTTGCTTTATCTTGGCCAGGTCGCAGTTGTAAATGAGAACTGGTTCCCATCTGGCCTACCTGGTTAAATAAAGGTGAAATAAATATATATATATATATTTATCCTAGGGTAAAACTTCATTAGACTATTGCTGACTGTTTGAAATGCTGTGTATTTTACCTTTAAATTGTACAACAAAGCTAATTTAGAGAAAACATTTTTAAAAATGAGATGTTGTGAATCGCCCATAAGTTTAAAAAAAATTAAAAAACGAGATAGAATTTTTAGGTTATATCACCTAGCTCTACCATGACCAGAATGACGAGATCTCAGTGACTTTAAACAAAGGGTCTCAAAGGAGCATAGAGGTTTTAAAGTGTGTGTGTGTGTGTGTGTGTGTCACCAGATCTCAACCCAATTGAACACTTACGGGAGATTCTAGAGTGGCGCCTCATACAGCGTTTTGCTACACCAACAAAACACCAATCGATGGAATTTCCCATGGAGTTCCAGACACTTGTGGAATCTATGGCAAGACACATTAAGGCTGTTAAGCCAACTCGTGTGGGCCCAACGCTCTAGTAAGACACTTTTTGTTGGGGTTTCCATTAATTATGGCAGTTACCTGTATTTTTGTCAACCTGATCTGAGAGTATTCCAATGCACAGAGGCAATTTACATTTTTAGAAACGGGAAATTAAAACTTTCCTCGTGTTCTCAGTGGACTGTGAAAGATTAAATCCTAAAATGTCAAATATAAGAAAAGCACCAATGTGACTAACATTACCCAAAACAAATTATCTGGAAATGTAGACACGATCAGCTCCAATGGATATGCTGCTTTTCCCAGGTGGGTGTTAACTGTCTCAATTGGTGTTAGCTGTTAGCACCATTTCCCTGCTAAAGCATTAGCAGGAGTCCTGTGAAATTCATTAGCATCCTTTTGGAAACAAAGAAATGACTGTTCTCATAACAGCAGTATATCCCATTGAGCCTTGATTACATTTAACAGTGGTTCAAGATATCCTTTGTCCGGTTCATTGAGTATTGGCAACACCAGAAAACAAGGATAGACACAAATTAAGTGTCATACAAAAAAGCAATTACAGTGGGTTGTGTGAGTCATACTCCCTCAAAGGTGAGCATGAGGTGAACTGAAAATGTGCAACATTACTGGAGTTGCATAGCTGTTTTGGAGAAGCTGTATATTTGCTTGTGAGTGTGTGTGAGTGTGTCATGCCAGCGGTGGTGTGAAGGTGTGTTATCAGAAGACTGCTGATCTCAGGCTCAGGTGGAACCCTGCTGTTGTGCCCAGGAGCAAGGTACTCACCCTAATTGCTTTATTAAATATCCGGCTGAAAAAATAATAATAATTTATTCAAACGTAAGCCCTATGTAAGGGCATATGCTCTGCCAATACAACATAAAATTTTTTTTTTTTTTTAAATCACTTTAACCCGGAAACACAACAAACGGTCAAGTTTATCAGTAGCTTAACTAAGTGGCGTGTTGCACCCTCAAACACGACTCAATGAAAGAGTCCTATCCCTTTTAATCAGTGCCTTACTCCAGAAACCACCAGGACTTAGGAATGACCCTGTGAAACGCAGTCAAACAACATACGTCAGAACCGATACCACTGGATCGGAAACATTAGTGAAGTCAAGTGACGCTCAGGCTTCTTGTTGAGCTGAACATAAATCCTTTCAATTGTGCACTTAACGGTGATAACAGGGGAAAACGGTACATTTCCTTTATGAACTTTCAAGTGAAATAATGAGATTCTAAATGGATATTAATTAATTAATTCCAATTCAAGTCAATACATGTCATTACCAAGCAAGTAAATAAACACAACCTCTTTGACAAATGGAAAAATATACAGTCACTTCAATTGGAGAACTGTTCAATGTGGTCCATGACACACTGTCTTTGTTATTAAAAAATAAACCTTAAGTTGTTAGCTATCAGGTTAATTGACTCTTCTCTCAAGAGACCATACACTGCCACAGCCACAAACATGAAAACCTACAAGAAGCACACTGGCAATGAGGACATACTGTTGTCTAGCGTGGTAATATGATCTAAGAACATTTATTCTATTAGCCTCTTGAGGACAAACCAAGGTTGTGTTCCACCACCACAGCAGAAAAGCTATGACTGATTCACACTATAGGGCCGACCCGAACCATATTGTGCTGGCTTGGATATTTTCTTCTCATATTATCCTTTCCAGCATGGTTCCAGAAAGTAAGGTGGAAGCGTAAGCACTAGGCCAGCCCAGTACAGCTCAGCTTGGCTCAGTTTGATCATCAGTTTGGCAAACAGTCTGGAAAACATCATCTTTCCAATCTAATAAATGTATTCGAATTGAATTCAATATCACTGAGTCACAGTAGCATGGTAATACGAGTTTACAAGGCTGTCATTAGGGCATGACAGGAAGGTCATTGTGAGGTCACAGTAGTACATTTACATTTACATTTAAGTCATTTAGCAGACGCTCTTATCCAGAGCGACTTACAAGTAGTACTGTGTCACCACGGGTACATCCTCTGACCCTGCAGCTCTGTTGCTTCACACACTCAGATGCAACACCAAGCCACAGTGTGATCAGACAGAGTCAGTCAGACAGACAGACTAGCGATGGGATGAAAGTGTTTGTGAGCTTTGTCTGCTGATACGTAACATAACAACAGGTTCCGCAGGAAGTCAATTTGTCACAGTGCGGGACCAACAGCCACACTTTGGGGCTCTAACCAAACAATGTCATAGTGGCCCATTAATTCCCCCAGCACCAGGTAATAGTAGGGGATGGAGAGAGAGGAGAAATAGAGGATCGATGGGGTAGAAAGGCAATCAGGCCTGCCATGTCAGTCCTGCCTTCCAGCACTGTACAGTTTGAGACTCAGCACAGGCGTTAGTGGAGCAGTCTGGCCAGAGGAAACACATACACAAGCATGTACGCGGGCACAAACACACATACACTTACAGACACACACATACTGCAAGTCGAGGAGAATATTGTCACCCCGTCTTTAAGTGTGTGAATTCCACATGCACACTCATTATTTCTGATGGTAGTGCAGAGACAAGCAGGTCCTTGCTCCTGTTTCATTAAAGGTCCTTTATGACCCTAATGTGACTGGTTTAATGTGAGAGGTAGAATCTACAAGCACCCAGTGGTGAGGTAAAACAATTTGCAATAAAAACAATGTGATGAGTGGTCTAAACCTACAATTTGTAACCGCACAATCACAATCGATGCCTCTCCTTGTTCGGGTGGTGCTCGGCGGTCGACGTCACCGGTCTTCTAGCCATCATTGATCCATTTGTCATTTTCCATTGGTTTTGTCTTGTCTTCCTACACACCTGGTTTCAATCCCATTCACTACCTGTTGTGTATTTAACCCTCTGTTTCCCATCATGTCTTTGTCAGAGATTGTTTTATGTTCAGTTTCGTGTTGTTTGTATTTGGTGTGCGATGGGTCCTCGTACCCAATTTGTTTAATTTGTATTTATGGTTTTGGAGATATGTTTTGCTGTATTAAATTACTCCATTTGACCAAGTTAAACTCTCCTGCGCCTGACTTCCCTGCCACCTACATTATGCACACGATTGTGAAGATGCGTGCTACATGTCAGACCAATCCGGACTCAACTTTCAGCATGTCAAGCACACTAATTACCTCAGCCAATCATGGCTTGCGGGAAGGTTGCTGGCTTTTTCCGTGGCTAAACCAACTAGGCTCGTAATTTAACAGTTTTATTCATATTTACAGATGTCATACAAGTTGCTTATTAAGGCACATTGCATTTTTTAAATCAAAATGTATGTTTTGTTTTATTAAATTACTCCATTTGACCAAGTTTAATTCTCCTGCGCCTGACTTCCCTGCCACCTATGCCCACGATTGTGACAGTAAAGAATCTAGCCAAGACAAAAGGCAAAATTCTGGGTAAAATAATCAGGCCCTCATATTGCTCTGCTAAATTACTGACTAAACAACAAATTAACTTGAAATATCTAATCTTTTCATAATTTAGTCGTATGAAGTGAGCACACAGTGCAAACTTATTCCACAGAGGAGCTGACACAGAGCTTAGTCAAGTTTAAAAGGTTGAGACACGGACAATTAAATCAATCGTTTGTGATATCATGCTATCTTACCGCCAGACCAAGCCACACCCAAGCCTGAATCCACAGGGCACATCAGGTCAACTCACACCCACACATACAGATTCCTACAAAGCTCCTTTTATCCCTCAGCATCCTGCATTATACCAGTGATGGAAATCCAGCACTAACCATGACTAATGACTGAACAGACCTTTGCTGGCTACAATATTAAGAGTCATTATCAATGGTGTTGATGCCAGTGTTACTATAGATACCTGGGCAACAATGGCACGGTTTACAATTTGTAGGACTGCCAGAGTCAGAAGGGTACATCTCCACTCGTATTTAAACATCTTGATATTACAAATAGTTTGGGCCAACGGTTTTTCCTGAATAAGTGGTCTAGACCCCAAGTATCAAATGTTCCTAGTCAGGTCCTACATTCAGTAAGCCCCTAGTCTTATCAAATCTTGGATGAAACTAAACTCCTGGCCCTATCTATTTGTGGGGAGTACTGTTTAATATAACAAATGTTTTACAATCTCTATAGTCATATAAGAGCTCTATTTGGATTTGTCTAAATTAATTTGTGACCGACCGGCTCGATTCAGTCTTAAGTAGAAAATATTTAAATTGTGTTTTTTACATTGGATAAAAGTAGACTCCGAGCTAGAAAATAGTATATCATACACTACAGTTGAGGAACAATGGGAAAGTAATTCTGCTTTGAAAGTTGATAAAATCACTTTTGAGAAAATGCCCTTGGATGTTTTGGTAACTACTAGAGAGCTTTTCTTTGTCTACACCCATTCAGCATCGTTCACACCCTCTTAAGCTTAAGCGCCACCTATTTCTTTAAGGATCCAATGTGAGGCTATGTATTAAACAACCAAATATTTAAAGACTAAAGGCTGTCTTATACTACGGTTGTGTGTTTGTAAATTAAATTTGGAGTGCCAGAGTGTGCGGTGTCAGATTGTCAGTTCATAAATTCAGAGACATTCGCTCTCAGAAGACACTGGATGCTCTGGCTGAGGAGTAGGGTTGATCCGAGCGTTCTGACCTTGCAGTCAAGCACCCAAGCTAACTGGCTAACGTTGGCTAGCTTGCTAGCTACTTCCAGACACAAGTGAGAGAACATCTCACTCTGACCATTTTACTTGCCCTAGCAGAGCTAGTTAGGCTGTTTTTATGTTATCCAGTGTTGGTGACTGCAACTGTGCTGCTGCCTTCAATTTAATTCAGCTTTTTTTGCTTACGTTTACTTACACCGGCTATATTCAACGGTGTTGAGGGTTCGTAAATTCTTCAGTTATTCGAATTGACCAGCAGTGACATCAACAGTTGTCGCTGTGACATCATAAACATTCAATTGAAATAGTGGTGTCTTTTGTTTAGACTTGTAGCTAGCTAGCTAAACAATGACCAATAACCCCAACTCATAACGTTACTACACTGCATGAATCTTCCGGTAACTAACCAACCAGGTTCATTGTTAGCCTGCTAACAGGCTATAACTAGCAATGCAAATGGCTCTGAGATACGAATAATATTACTACACATTACATACAGATAATGTTAGCTACCAAGCCAGCCAGCTAATGTTAGCTAGCTAGCTAACAGTACACTTTAACTAACAGTACACTTTATCTTCTCCCTTTCTGTCACGGATGCCATGGTTGCCTTTAGTTTGAAGATGTAATCGGTAGATAGGTGTTTTATACACAGCCTTCTGTGTGTTCTCTTTTCGACTCCGTCTGCTTATTTGCAATCAAACGCCAGAATGTTCTCCATCTCCTTAGCTATCACACTCTAATTCCACTGATTTCAAAACTCGGTCCTCCAGAAAGTGGAGAGCAACACTTATATACTTCTACTATGTGATATCTTTCAAAAAAGCTGTGTTAGAATGGATTACCTACACATTCTGACCAGTTCATATTATAGACAGATGCACGCTACATGTCAGACCAATCCGGACTCAACTTTCAGCATGTCAAGCACACTAATTATCTCAGCCAGTCATGGCTTGCGGGAAGGTTGCTGGCTTTTTCTGTGGCTAAACCAACTAGGCTCGTAATTTAACAGTTTTATTCATATTTACAGATGGCATACAAGTTGCTTATTAAGACACATTACATTTTTTTTAGCAAAATGTAAAGTTTACATTCAATGGCGCTCCTGTGAAGTAGTGACGCGCGACATACGCCTACCTAGTTTCCCGAAACAAGTCACATTTGGGGTTCTCTCTGTGGACGCTGTTGTGTTTACAGGATGTTACATTTGAAATTGAGGAAATGGCCTCCTAAGGAAGCATCCAGACAGGGTTTCCAAATGTACTGTCATGAATGTCTTATGCTAATAGGGACAGTGGCTGCAATCACACATAGACACACACACTAAAAGGAAGAAAGGAAGTGCTGACTCTCACTTACGAAGAGAAGAATACAGACAAACAGCTGATACCATTTGCAGCTGAGGAAACACTTTATTACAGTCAGTATATCTATAGCAAATATTTTATTTTATTTTATTATGTGGACTATACTATGTCTGTTTGTATACTGTATTAGTACTATGGAGTGTTTTCTATGTTTCACCAAACTCCAACAAGATTTGATATGTCCTCCACACAATATCAGTTAATTGACAGCAACAGAGAGCTCTGACAAAGTATGCCACTGTGTGGGGGGCTCTTTCAGCCAGTTGATTGGAGCTATTGGATCTCCCTGCAATTTAGCACTCCCTGAAATGCAATCAGCTGTTACAGGTTGTGCGCTAAGCTAGTTAGCTGGGGATAGAGAATGAGGAGAGGATCTGTATGCAGTGGCATACACCCACCCACACATGCCACATCTCAACTACTCCATCAAATTGATTTACCATACGCCATTTCAACATTCAAAACACTTCCATTCCCTAACATCTTCATTTCAACATGGGCATATTATACAAATGAACCACTCTTCCGGAGACAAAGACATTTAACAGGAGGGGCCCACCGTTCAACTTGACAATGTGATTTTACGTTATGCTATTGAGAACCAATGATTCCTGTCAGCCAAGAAGTAGGGGATTAGATAAATATAACATGAATATGTCAAATGTATTGTAATAACTACCAGTCATTATTCAAGCAATATCGACAACACTATTTCTCCGAAAACCGTGGTTCAGCAGTATTCAGTACTGCTCTGTCACTGTGTATTATTTACAGAGCAGGATGTGTTTGCCATTTCAATTTCTTCACTTCTGCTCAGTGCTGCATT
Organism: Oncorhynchus nerka; assembly: GCF_034236695.1. Lineage (NCBI taxonomy): Eukaryota > Metazoa > Chordata > Actinopteri > Salmoniformes > Salmonidae > Oncorhynchus > Oncorhynchus nerka. The sequence continues at coordinate 45,489,246 of NC_088406.1, forward strand.
TTTTACAGAGGCATTTCTTTCTTTGCGTCTGTATACAGTATATCGACATCATCCCCCTGTTTTAATATTCAAGGGAGTTTACCAGTGGAGGCTCCTCAAAGGAGGAAGGGGAGGAGCATCCTCCTCAGTAAATTTCATAAAAACATTATTTTTTTACAATGAAAAAGTTATCCTTTTTAGATAAAACTAAATACAATCACATCACCAAATAATTGATTAAAACACCCTATTTTGCAATAGTAGCCTCAACAGCACTCTATAGGGTAGCACCATGGTGTAGCCGGAAGACAGCTAGCTTCTGTCCTCCTCTGGGTACATTGACTTCAATAGAAAGGCTAGGAGGCTCATGGTTCTCAGCCTCTTCTATTACTTACACAGTAATTATGACACCTTCTGGAGGACGTCCTCCAACCTATCAGAGCCCTTGCAGCATTAACTGATATGTTGTCCACCCAATCAAAGGATCAGAGAATGAATTGAAAGCATATGCTACAGCTAGCTACCACTGCATTGCATAAAATGTGGTGAAAGTGGTTGACTCAAAGAGACGGAAAGACAATAATTTAACAGCTTTGAACAAATTAATTTCTTCCAAAATGGAGAAGCAAGAGAGATTGTTTTTTTTTTTTAAGTTTCCCTTAGCTAGCAAATGCAGCTAGCTAGTTTAGCCTACTCAAACACCCTGCCCAAATAGAGGGATGTTATGTTAGCTAGCTGGTTATGAGTTTCAAGTCAAGGTAAGCTTTTGGTTTAACTAATTTATTGCCACCGGGGCATGTGATAAACTGCTTACTGACTATACACTAACATTACTGCATGAGTGTAGCAGGTTTACTAAGGTGTTAGTGATCTTAGCTATGTTGACTCTGACGTTACTTCTAATATGGTGACAACAATGTAGGCTGTGCATAGTGGTTATGATGTGGTTTGGCTTGGGAAGATTTTTGCCTGGTCGCATACAGATGATGTGATGTGCATTGAAGGAATACACACGTGGCTGCTATGAAAGTGAACTGTGTTTACATGTGATCAGAGGTGTATTCATTCCGCCCATTCTGAGGAAAAACATTTCTTAAACCGATGCAAAAAGAATAAAATGTTCCAATAGAAACTCTCGTTTGCAACTATTGGACTAATGATTACACCCTATATCAGCTAGATGCAGGCAAGTGTGTGCAAGGAGATAATGAATATATCACTGTCACGTAAAATATTTCTCTCGACCTGCGTGCACCTACGTTGTAAACTTTCCTTCATAGGCTAGGTTGTAGCAACCTCATGAGTATAGGAATAATTTTGTAGCCTAAACCTATCACTGTTGCATTGAACTGGGTGAATGGAATATGAGTGACAGTCATCCATTATGGTGAAATAATAAAAAAAGCCTTGCTCATGAAAATAAAAAAATTGTCCTCCCTCATCTTAAACGGCCACTGGAGTTTACACAGCTTTACTCAAGGTTACAGGGCTGTGATAATGAACAAACAGCAGCAATATCAGGCAGTTTGTTGGCTTCTCTGTGCCTGTGTGTATCTGAGACTACATTCTGATAAACCAGGGGGAATATCTGAACAGATCTCACACAACAAGCACTGTACTGTAGATAGAAGACACTTGCAATGTACTATAAGATGAAGCAGTGCCACTTTTTAATCTAGGAATGCGTGTAGGTCTACCAACTTTACCTTGTCTCCTCTGAGCATAGTTTAATGGTTTCAAACATCTCCCATCTGTATTTTTAACAACAAAACAACATTGTCACTTTCTCATCTAGAGTGCTCATATCAGAATAAGAAATCTGAGGGCTTTTGTAAAGCTGATGAAGGTGAAATTTAAGTGTTATTAAATGCTTTTGTCATCACCCCTTCACATCATCCCCAAAGTTTGGCGTCTGCCACAGTCCCATGATGAAAATCCCCAATTTAATATCACATGTGAGTCAGTTAAGAGCATCACTTTAATGTCTGTTTATCTGTTGTTATTACCGTCCGTTTGTGTGTAGTCATTACCTCTGAAGAGCACCACTAACCCTGTGAAACTTTTAGGAACAAACAACTCGTTTTTCCATCGAAAAGGAACTTTGTCTGCCTTAAAATAGTGTCTTGATTATCTTGATGTTTATTTGCAGACATCCATTGCCGCTCACTTTTGATCTCAGACCGTGTTCGTCTCATTTAGAGAATGAAAACAGAACATTAACACAGCAAAACAGAAAACTACACAGATAGTCAATCTCAGAGGACTTGAAAGGCAAGTCTCCAGATGTTTTACATGTAGAGATCAGTGACGTAGTGGTAAAAATTAGGTGGGAAAACGCTGGTTCTCCGTTCGCGGTGAATATAGGTGTTTACCCTCCAATGGTGGTGATACAGTAATTACACTGAAACTGGTAATATGTCATTATATAGCAACATTTAATGTAGGTAAAATGTCACCGTAAGTGTCTTATATATATATGTCATTTAGCAGATGCTTTCATCCAAAGCGATTTACAGTCATGCATGCATATATTTTACATGTGGGTGGTCCTGATAATCGAACCCACTATCCTTGGGTTGCAAGCACCATGCTCTACTACAGTGTTTCCCAAGCTCGGTCCTCGGGACCCCAGGAGGTGAACGTTTTAGTTTTTGCCCTAGCACTACACAGCTGATTCACATAACCAACTCATCATCAAGCTTTGATTATTTGAATCAGCTGTGTAGTGCTAGGGCAAAAACCAAAAACATTCACCCCTTGGGGTCCCGAGGACTGAGTTTGAGAAATGCTGCTCTACCAACTGAGCTACAGAGGACCGTTTCTATAGAACATTTTACCGTGAGTAAACATCATTAAAATGTCAGCTAAGGTGACTATATTAGTGGTTCATATAAAAACGGTGCTAAGTAATGATATAACCAACTGCCTGCTAAGCTTGAGAAAATCATGTGTTGTTTTCCCTAACGCCTTTTAAAAAGACCAGTGACCAGAATTGTGTGTCTCATTGAAACATAATCCTTACTATATTTGGAGCCACATGAAGAATGTGACATTGAAAGTGCCAGAGCCACCCAGCCAACAACTTCAATGAAATGTGATGCCACTTGAAATGTCTGAGATTCTCTCTGCAGTTCCCGTAAGCTTTTAACATTGCAAAAAGAAAAATAGGGCCTCCCGAGTGGAGCAGTGGTCTAAGGCACTGCGTCACAGTGCTAGCTGTACCTCTGGAGATTCTGGGTTCGAGTCTAGGCTCTGCCGCGACCAGGAGACCCATTGGGTGGCACACAATTGGCCAGGCTTCGTCTGGGTTAGGGGAGGGTTTGGGCGGCAGGGATGTCCTTGTCCCATTGGGCACTAGCAACTCTGTGGCGGGGCGGCACAAGTGCATGCTGACACGGTTGCGCGGTGTTTCCTCTGACATATTGGGTTAAGTGGGCATTGCGGCTTGGCTTGGCTTGGCTGGGTTGTGTTGTGTTTCAGAGGATGCACAGCTCTTGACCTCCCGAGTCTGCAGGGGAGTTGCAACGATGATACAAGACTGTAACTACCAATTGCGAAGAAAAAGGGGTAAAAATATATAATAAACATTGCAAGAAATGATCAGTATCAATGCAGCATAGCCTGTTTGTTGACCAAGTGTTTTCTAGCTACTGTCAAATGGAATTCATGAGAAAATAGCAAAGATCTGAAAACAAGCTTTTGTTAATGTTATGATGTATTGATACAGGTTTGGGAAAGTAATATAAAAAAACAACAACTATATAGTAGCCTATATTCTAATCCTTTTCGATATTGGATTAAATACTACACTTTTGCTTGATATTATTGGCACAAGGGTAAATTCATAATTACTTAAATGTAGATTGCTGTGAAGAAAATCATTGTGTCATGGGGGTTTGTGGCAACTAACCCCCAGATCCAAATCAACAGTTTGGCAGTTTGTTGTCAGGTGCATTTACAGCACATTAAGAGCATGGCATGATGCAACGACAAGGGAAAAGCAGGCATCATTAAGCACTTTGACAGCGTGCATCTGTTATGATGTGACACGCAGTCTTGCAGGAGGCTGGCTAACAAACCCGTATATTATCTGACAGCACATCATTGCCTCGCTCTCAGTGATCGGACCCTCCTCTCTACTGACAGAAGGCCTAACAGCTAAGCTGTGTGTGTGCGCGTGTGCGTGCAGCCTCAATGGATGGGAGGGAGACAGCGGGTTAATGCCTGAGCCCCAATCCCAGCGGGGGCCCACACCCCACTGTCTGTCACAGTGAAAAGTCTCCTCCTCGGCATCAACAGATGCTCCTGTCTACCTCAAACATGCCTGGGACTGAAGCACATATTATACACTATCTTCTGAATAGGTAATTGGAAAATCCCAATTACTGATTTTTCCTTAGTACAATGACACTCAAAGACAGTGTGACATTTAGGCACTTGATACAGGAACATTCACTATAGAGTAGCAGTTTACAAATCAACAATACAGAATCCCACAATACCCACCCCAGGGTAGCAACACCGGCTTTAGCATGTATTCAGATGCAAAGTACAGCTGGATGGGCCAAAACATATTTCATACCCTGCTATCAGCCCGTCCAAATAGTCTGTGCTCCGCAACTTTTACAGATTCATCGCGCCAGGACAGCAATGTGGCAACGGTCAAGTGAACAATAAAACAATTATTAAAGACATCCACTTCGGAAGCTAAAAGGCCATTGGCCCCACAATATGTGCTTTGGACTGTAAATACAAATCATATACAAGCCAACACGGCAAAGATACGAAGTAGGTGTGGCCAGCGAGGCCCTTCTAAAAGCATTGGAATACTATTAAGTTTGTAACAAACCACTGTCGCTGTTGTAGAAGCCAAAAACATGAATCATTATAACCCTGTGGTTGTTCTGGTTAGTTATAGCAACAGGCACCGTGTTCCACTGGATATTATCTAGGTCTTCAGTGCGAGACACTGACAAGTGATTATGAAAGAGGAAATTCACCCTTGACATGTCAAGGGCCTTAACTCTTGAATGGTATGTTTCAAGAACATTTACCAAACGTCATCTACAGTGCATTCGGAAAGTAATCAGACCCCCTTCTCCACATTTTGTTACATTACAGCCTTATTCTAAAATATATATATATATATATATATATATTTTATGTTCTCATCAATCTACACATAACATAATGACAAAGCGAAAACAGGATTTTCGACATGTTGGCAAATGTAAGGCTGTGTGCGTAATCTGTAGGTCCATGCGCGTTCCATTTCTTCAGAAGAGAAAGTAAACTGCCACGATGGATTTTATCGTCGATAGATATGTGAAAAACACCTTGAGGATTGATTCTAAACATCGGTTTGCCATGTTTCTGTCGATATTATGGAGTTAATTTGGAAAAAAGTTAGCGTTTTAATTACTTTTTTTTCTTTTTTTCTTACCCAAACGTGATGAACAAAACGGAGTGATTAGTCGACACAAATAATATTTTTTGTAAAAACGGAACATTTGCTATCTAACAGTCTCCTCATTGAAAACATCTGAAGTTCTTCAAATGTAAATGATTTTATTTGAATTCTTTTCTGTTTTTTTGTGGAAAATGTTGCATGCTGAAATAGAGGCATAATCCTATGCTAGGCTAATACTAATACTGTTACACAAATGCTTGTTTAGCTATGGTTCAAAAGCATATTTTGAAAATCTGAGATGACAGTGTTGTTAACAAAAGGCTAAGCTTGAGAGCAAATAGATTCATTTCATTTCATTTGCGATTTTCATGAATAGTTAACGTTGCGTTATGGTAATGAGCTTGAGGCTGTAGTCACGATACCGGATCCGGGATGGCTCGACGCAAGAAGTTAAATAAAAATCTCTTTCTCTCCATTTCCCTATCTTTGTACTGATCCCTCCCTTTCATAACCAATCAGGCATTCGGTTGTTAGTCCACTAGGGACCTGTTTTAACATTGTATTATGTCTAATCAAAAACCTATACCGTGTGCATGTGTGTGCTTATGTATTCTGTGAAATTATTTAGTTAGTTAGTAAATCTATAATTAAGCCAATTTGCGTATTGCTGATTCATCAATACGGTTAGGGTTCTTGCAGATATCAGGGAGTATGCAACATTCAGAATGAGACTGATGAGGTAATGATTAATAAGTGACTTATTGATGGAAGAAATATCTATATATCTTTAGAGTTTAAGTAAGGAGATAGTAACTCGTTAAACAACTTTTCCTGTGGTGCCTCAAATTCCTAATGAGTAAATTGTTACATGATTAATTTAATCGAGTGACAATTAAAAGTAGTTAATTGATTTGATAAATAACAGTCATCAGATTAATGATAGTCATGTCACGACACCTGTCTATATAAAAGGTCCTACAGTTGACAGTTGACAACCATCTCTGCCTTTATGGTAGAGTGGCCAGACGGAAGCCACACCTCAGTAAAAGGCACAAGACAGTCATGAGAAACAAGATTCTCAGGTCTGATGAAACCAAAATTGAAGTCTTTGGCCTCAATGCCAAGAGTTACTGGATGAAACCTGGCCCCATCCCTATTGTGAAGCATGGTGGTGGCAGCATCATGCTGTGGGGATGTTTTTCAGCGGCAGGGACTGGGAGACTAGTCAGGATCGAGGGAAATATGAACGATGCAAAGTACAGAGAAATCTTTGATGGAAACCTGCTCCAGAACACTCAGGACCTCAGACTGGGGCGAAGGTTCACCTTCAAACAGGACAACGACCCTAAGCACACAGCCAAGACAATGCAGGAGTGGCTTCAGGACAAGACTCTGAATGTCCTTGAGTGACCCAGCCAGAGCCTGGACTTGATCAAATATCTCTGGCGAGACCTGAAAATTGCTGTGCAGTGACGTTCCCCATCCAACCTGACAGAGCTTGATAGGATCTGCAGAGAAGAATGGGAGAAACTCCCCAAGTACAGGTGTGCCAAGCTTGCAGCGTCATACCCAAGAAGACTCGTTGCCAAAGGTGCTTCAACAAAGTACTGACTAAAGGGTTTGAATACTTATCACATTAACATTTTTTTTTTTTACTTTTAATAACTTTGCAAATATTTCTAAAAACCTGTTTTTGCTTTGTCATTGTGGGGTATTGTGTGTTTATTGATGTGGGGGAAAAAACGATTTAATCAATTTTAGAACAAGGCTGTAACAAAATGTGGAAAAAGTCAAAGGGTCTGAATACTTTAACCTCTTGACGCTAAGGGGCACTATTTTTATGTTTGGAAAAATAATGTTCCCAAAGTAAACAGCCTATTTCTCAGGACCAGATGCTAGAATATGCATATAATTGACAGATTAGGATAGAAAACACTCTAAAGTTTCCATAACTGTCACAATATTGTCTGTGAGTATAACAGAACTGATATTGCAGGCAAAACTCTGAGAAAAATCAAACCAGGAAGTGGCTTCTATTTTGAAAACTCCATGTTCCATGGCCTCCCTTTGCGTCATTTAAAGGGATAACTTCCTCAAAGTGTCAACAGTCTTCAGACATTTCAGGCTTTTATTTTGAAAAATGAACCAGAAAGATAACATCGCGTCAGGTGGTCACATGAGTTTTACTCGCGCAACAGAATTCGGACAGCCATTGCCTTTCTCTCTCCTACTGATAAAGACATTTGCAGTTGATATATTATCGATTATATATTTTAAAAACAACCTAAGGATTGATTATAAAAAACTTTGACATGTTTCTGTGGACATTACGGATATTATTTGGAATTTTCGTCTGCGTTGTCGTGACCGCTCTTTCCTGTGGATTTCTGAACATAACTCGCCAAACATTTTGGATATAAAAATAATCTTTATGGAACAAAAGGAACATTTATTGTGTAACTGGGAGTCTCGTGAGTGAAAACATCCGAAGATCATCAAAGGTAAGCGATTCATTTGATTGCTTTTCTGATTTTCGTGACCAAGCTACTTAATGCTAAGTGTACATAATGTTTTGTCGGGCGATCAATAAACTTACACAAACGCTTGGATTGCTTTCGCTGTAAAACATATTTTCAAAATCTGAGACGACAGGTGGATTAACAAAAGGCTAAGCTGTGTTTTGCAATATTGCACTTGTGATTTCATGAATATAAATATTTTTAGTAATATTATGTGAATGTGGCGCTATGCTATTCAGCGGTTGTTGATGACAATTATCCCGCTAAAGGGATGGTAGCGTCAAGAAGTTTGCCACTGCTAACAGTTTATTTGTGGTTCCACTTTTTTTTTATACATAGACCCAAACATAAACAAAGCTCCATCCATAGGTCCGCCCTCTCCCTAGTTGGACCGACCCGAGCCAACGTGTCAAGAGTTACTGCAGGAGTTCAAGGACAAAACAGTGCAGCTTTGCCACAGTGTTGTGTGTCTCCTGGTGAAAGGGATTCTGCCCTCGACTGCTTTGCTTTCACACAATAGAATGCCAGCACTACAGGGGACCCCAAGCACCAGAATGAGCCAAGGACATTTGTGAAGTAAAAGTAAACAAACACACCATCCCACAGATTGAGATTCCTTCTGTTTCTGGGGTCTCACTTGGCTGTGTGTGTGATCGATGCCTGGCAAAGTCCCCTCACTTCTTTCCCCCAATCCACCCTCCCAGAGCGTGGTCGGCCACTTTTACCCACCAAGAACGTAGTCTTTCCGGTTTTGCATAAAGCCAGTGTGGTTCTCGTCAATGCGATTGATACAGGGCTACGGAACACCTTTCGTCATTGATCAGAGGTATGCTCTCCAATATTTTGATTTGATTTTGGATGCACCAGGATGCCACACTGGGAGGAGTTTAAAAACACTCACTCCAAATCAACAAATGTGTGTGAGAGAGACAGCAAGTCTAAACCAAATAGCCCTGCAATAGGCCCCTTTCTGTGTTTGCAAACATTGATGCACGAGGACGATGCTCACAAGTTGGTGGCAGAACTCGGGGGAGTTCTTATAGAACGTCAGCAAAAAAAGGGGCTATTTACATGTTGCTTATTAGAATGAGATTTTAAGGCTCCTATGAATGTCCTTAATATAATGTTTGTGTCATGATCACAAATCAAATGCATTATACTTTAAAAACCCTTCAACTTCAATCAGTAAAATGTCTCTTCATCAATGAGCGTTAGCAAACAAGCTAACAAATGCTTCATCTACAATAGTTATTTTGCAAGTATCACGTTCAAATATACACTACCGTTCAAAAGTTTGGGGTCACTTAGAAATGTCCTTGTTTTTGATTTAGAAAACCCTTCTGCAATTATGTTAGCACAGCTGAAAACTGTTGAGCGGATTAACGAAGCAATAAAACTGGCCTTCTTTAGACTAGTTGAGTACATTTACATTTACATTTAAGTCATTTAGCAGACGCTCTTATCCAGAGCGACTTACAAATTGGTGCTTTCACCTTATGACATCCAGTGGAACAGCCACTTTACAATAGTGCATCTAGGTCTTTTAAGGGGGGGGTGTCTGGAGAGAGTATCTGGAGCATCAGCATTTGTGGGTTCGATTACAGGCTCAAAATGGCCAGAAACAAAGACCTTTCTTCTGAAACTCATCAATCTATGCTTGTTCTGAGAAATGAAGGCTATGCTGTGTACGAGTAGTAGCCTTCACAGAACAGAGCAAACTGGCACTAACCAGAAGAGAAAGAGGAGTGGGAGGCCCCGGTGCACAACTGAGCAAGAGGACAGGTACATTAGTGTCTAGTTTGAGAAACAGGCGCCTCACAAGTCCTCAACTGGCAGCTTCATTAAATAGTACCTGCAAAACACCAGTCTCAACGTCAATAGTGAAGAGGCGACTCGGCGATGCTGGCCTTCATATTACAGCATATCGACTGGTTCACTGTCATTGCTGCTTGCGGCATATTCATCATCTGATAATCTACCAATTTCAAATCTCTACAGTCAAATGAATGCTTCCCGGGAAAACATGATGCTAATTTGGCTGCTAAAAGTGACAAAATCCTAATTATAGATCATGATGGAGTCGCATTAGTCTCAGATTCTCATGTTGATTAACAATTCAAAGCCCAGGGTTGCTACTGAGAGTTTCCCATATACAAGTCAGTAAATTATTCAAGACTGAATTCATGCTGGCTCATGGTGACACATTTGTTTATTATTTCTGGAAATGTAAGGGGCATCTGCGAAAATGCAAATCTCATTTAAAACAATATCAGCAAGACATGTTTGATCACCAAAGCAAGCTTGACCAGCGAGAGGACAGCTTCAATTCTTTTTCAAAGTCAGTGCCTCCAGTAATAAAACCCCACCAACCACTCTGGGGTAAGATGCTTGTATATTTTGAGAATGGGAGCTTGGATTACTCAAGCCGCCAAAGGTGTTCTCTCTTAGTAGATGCACATTTCTCATTGAGGCACTGCAAAGCAGTGGCAAAAATACAGCATGAAAGGGAAAGCGAATGTAACAGCTGACCCTACATGGGGTGGAAGCCTCATTAAGATTGCTGTGATAACTGGGGGAGGAAGAAGAAAAACTGGGCTACTTCTTTACTTTAGATGTGGTTCTAAATGCCTTTTCAAGTCTCTCTCTTTCCCTTTCTCGGGCTCATTTTGGCTCCTGAAGGAGGAATGCTGGGCACGATGTCATCCAAGCTCACCCAGAATTTCCTCACAAACCAATTAAGGATTCCTCCCGTGTTGCTGCTGCCAGCTCTCTGCTCCATCTCCCCGCTCCCTGTAGGAATGAGCAGGAGCAGGACCGAAGCAGTCATGCCTGGGAAATATAAAACATCTTGAATGTGTTACTAGTGGCTGTCATAATGAAGAAATTAAGAACAGACTGCCAAACGCAATGACACAGACTGGCGTTGCAGTTCTTAAAAGGATCACCGAGTCAGCATACTGATTAAGAAAGAAAGAGAGATGAACAGCCCATAAGTATTATCAGAAGAAGAATGTCTGTCCTTGAGCGCTCTAACAAGAGTACTCTACAAGATGTGTTTATGCACTTGTTATGCAGTAATACATCTCACAGATTCTTGATCCTTCTCAGACATACTGCTCTGTTACCTCATATTGTGCTACTTTGATAAACTACCTTGTTGGAAGACTGAAGATATCTAAAGTCATACCTTCTGGATATATATATAGAGAGATATTCCTGTTGACGTATGATTGGTAAACACAAACACACGTACCGTACATCTAAACCCGCTGTTCTCTTCACTCCTTAACATTGTCAATAATTTATCTACAGTTAATTAGCCGACATCACAAAGGGACGGTAAATGACCATGAAAAATAACGTTGTTACATTAATTGATAAAGTATCAAGACACCTGAGCAAAAAAATGATATGATGCCATTACAGGTGCTGTGTAGTACCTAGATGTATTTTGGCAAACATAATTATCTTCCTCTGTGTGTAACTGTACATTTCTTATAGTCCAGTTAGGCCTCTGAGCTTCAGCAAACAAGGGAAATAGGAGGGGTGGTCAACAACAATGACACTAATCCAGTGATCGAGTTTACCCAAGAAAAACATCCCAAAAGGACTACTTCCTGGGAAACAAGTTGGCACACTCAAAAAACAGGCAGGGATAAATATCTTCTTAACTCAGACTTTATTCTATGATTGGATGTATACAGGTACTGAGGTTTAGCCGTCACATTTAACATACATTTAACATTTAAGTCATTTAGCAGACGCTCTTATCCAGAGCGACTTACAAATTGGTGCGTTCACCTTAAGACATCCAGTGGAACAGCCACTTTACAATAGTGCATCTAAATCTTTTAAGGGGGGGTGAGAAGGATTACTTTATCCTATCCTAGGTATTCCTGAAAGAGGTGGGGTTTCAGGTGTCTCCGGAAGGTGGTGATTGACTCCGCTGTCCTGGCGTCGTGAGGGAGTTTGTTCCACCATTGGGGGGCCAGAGCAGCGAACAGTTTTGACTGGGCTGCGCGGGAACTGTACTTCCTCAGTGGTAGGGAGGCGAGCAGGCCAGAGGTGGATGAACGCAGTGCCCTTGTTTGGGTGTAGGGCCTGATCAGAGCCTGGAGGTACTGAGGTGCCGTTCCCCTCACAGCTCCGTAGGCAAGCACCATGGTCTTGTAGCGGATGCGAGCTTCAACTGGAAGCCAGTGGAGAGAGCGGAGGAGCGGGGTGACGTGAGAGAACTTGGGAAGGTTGAACACCAGACGGGCTGCGGCGTTCTGGATGAGTTGTAGGGTTTAATGGCACAGGCAGGGAGCCCAGCCAACAGCGAGTTGCAGTAATCCAGACGGGAGATGACAAGTGCCTGGATTAGGACCTGCGCTGCTTCCTGTGTGAGGCAGGGTCGTACTCTGCGGATGTTGTAGAGCATGAACCTACAAGAACGGGCCACCGCCTTGATGTTAGTTGAGAACGACAGGGTGTTGTCCAGGATCACGCCAAGGTTCTTAGCGCTCTGGGAGGAGGACACAATGGAGTTGTCAACCGTGATGGCGAGATCATGGAACGGGCAGTCCTTCCCCGGGAGGAAGAGCAGCTCCGTCTTGCCGAGGTTCAGCTTGAGGTGGTGATCCGTCATCCACACTGATATGTCTGCCAGACATGCAGAGATGCGATTCGCCACCTGGTCATCAGAAGGGGGAAAGGAGAAGATTAATTGTGTGTCGTCTGCATAGCAATGATAGGAGAGACCATGTGAGGTTATGACAGAGCCAAGTGACTTGGTGTATAGCGAGAATAGGAGAGGGCCTAGAACAGAGCCCTGGGGGACGCCAGTGGTGAGAGCACGTGGTGAGGAGACAGATTCTCGCCACGCCACCTGGTAGGAGCGACCTGTCAGGTAGGACGCAATCCAAGCGTGGGCCGCGCCGGAGATGCCCAACTCGGAGAGGGTGGAGAGGAGGATCACATGACTTCTTTATCAGAGATCCATTTTTAATGTCTCACTTCAATGTGTGGACCAGCTTACCACACAGGCCAGGTACCTCTACAATGGCAGTCATTGTGTGTCCCGCTTTCCTCTACGCAATAGTCATCAAATTCCATTAGTGCACTGTGATTTGTTGATTCATTATCGGACTGGAAACAAGATCATGTTCAAGGAAAACAGAGCTTACAACCAGTTTTCCTACGACTGAACTCAAAAGCAAAAAATGTACTAATTAAAATTACAAAGTGAAATTTCCTCATATTAAATCTCAAATCTCTGAAGGATAGGTTCGGCATCCCGATAAACAATAAAATAGAAAACACTCCCTGTTCCACGCACGTCAAACAAACATGCTGTCTGGCTGGTGGAAAAACTGGAAATAGAGCTAAAACTAAAAGCTGTAAGTTTATAACAACTCTCCAAAGCTCAGAGTCTAAATATTGTGAAACAGAACACTCACCATGACAGCACTATCTGTCAGTCAATGGTTGTTTCTTATAGTCTATTACGAGGGATATCGTGGTCTGAAACAGATTCATTCACAATTATAAATTTAATTTTAATTACGGAGCTTTGGGAAAACAGGTAAGGGTCTGGATTCCAGAGGAGAAGGATGGCGGTGGATATTAAATGGAACATGAGACAAATTGCTTTCCTTCAAGGTTCACCTAACATATCTTGAGACATTTTGTATAATTTTTTATAAATCGAGAGAAAATAATAATAATAATAACAATATTATAATGTTTCCGAGCCTATTCTGGAGTCCCTGAAGCACATAATTATGTATGCCAGGTGTTGTAGAGAGGACTGGGAAAACAAAGGCTAGGTACATATTACTCCAGGCACCAAACAGAAACATACTGTATGTCCCAAAATATGTGCCTTGATTCGGTCTTATGTAGCAAAATTTGATTTATTTTTTATTTTTACATTGGATAAAAGCAGACACAAGGCAAGGGAATATATATATTCGGAGAGCCTGTTTCTGACCTGCCCTTGACTTTGGTGCAGGGCATGTGATGTCCATAGCCTCTTCGTCGCAAAATTCCCTGGTCTTCTCAAAAAGATAAGTTTGTCTAGCTGTGTCCAGTCCAGGTGCTGCTTGTACAGACAGACCATCTATGGGAGGAAGGATGTCAGTGTTGCACAGCAGCTGAGTCTGAACACTCCTTGGAGACAACAACAACAGGCTCCAGAGCATTGAAGCTCTAAAACAGGAAATAACAAAACAAATGAGAATACATTATAACCTTGCATAACATCAATTCACCTCCCAAGTTAAGATAAGAAGAATAACTTCATACAATGGAAATTATATTCACCTGAAGTGCTGGTACTGCTTGACCTGTGGCAGCGGCCTGAAGTACAGATACAAGTGTTGTTGCCAGCCATAGCTTTCCACCAGCACAGTACCATCCCCCAATCCAACCAGCTGTGGGATGTTGACCCCTGTCACAGTGCTGTCCTTCACAAACCCGGGAATCTCAGACAAAGTGTTCACTCTGGTCTTTCTGAAGCGAGGCTTGATGAGGTCGAAGCACCAGTCGGGGGCAAACTTGGTGCGGCCTGTGATCAGGAAGTGAAGGTCCAGACTGTGGTGGAGCTTGTGCATGGTCCACCAGGCACAATACCAGAGCACAAACATGTTCTTGTTTTGGCCACTGCAGTTATCACAACTCAGGTCCACACATGTTTCCCCAACTCCGTAGTTGGTGAAGAAATGGTGCATGTAGTTGAGGAATATCCTCCTGCCTTTGCTGGATGACATGGCTTCATCAATTAGGTAGTTGACTTGTTGTGGTATTCCTTCACAGCAGACACCAAACAAGCCAGACTTGCGACGAGTTAAAAAGTAGATGGGACCTGGTTGCATAGGGTCGGAAGGATAGTGCACCTAGAAGGCCAGCATCCCGGAGTCGCCTCTTCACTGTTGACGTTGAGACGGGTGTTTTGTGGGTACTATTTAATGAAGCTGCCAGTTGAGGACTTTTGAGGTGTCTGTTTCTCAAACTAGACACTCTAATATCCTTTTCCTCTTGCTCAGTTGTGCACCGGGGCCTCCCACTCCTCTTTCTCTTCTGGTTAGAGACAGTTTGCACTGTTCTGTGAAGGGAGAAGTACATCGCGTTGTACGAGATATTCAGTTTCTTGGCAATTTCTCACATGGAATAGCCTTAATTTCTCAGAACAAGCATAGACTGATGAGTTTCATAAGAAAGGTCTTTGTTTCTGGCCATTTTGAGCCTGTAATAAAACGCACAAGTGCTGATGCTCCAGATACTCAACTAGTCTAAAGAAGGCCAGTTTTATTGCTTCTTTAATTGACCAACAGTTTTCAGCTGTGCTAACATAATTGCAAAAGGGTTTTCTAATGATCAATTATCCTTTTAAAATGATAAGCTTGGATTAGCTAACACAACTTGCCATTGGAACACAGGAGTGATGGATGCTGATAATGGGCCTCTCTGTATGCCTACGTAGATATTCCATAACAAACCAGTTGTTTCAAGCTACAATAGTCATTTACAATATTAACAATGTCTACACTGTATTTCTGATCAATTTGATGTTATTTTAATGGACCAACAAATAGCTTTTCTTTAAAAACAAGGACATTTCTAAGTGACCCCAAACTTTTGAACGGAAGTGTATGTCCTTAATCAGTATAAAGGAGCTGTAATGCATCCTGATGTCTTTAGTTGCTGGTTCAGTAGGGGCCCCAAGAGACAACTGCAGGTCTTGACAGGTGGTCTTGCAGTCAGCAACCATCTTCTGGTAGACAGACTGATCACGTTGAACAAGTGCTTGCTTGGGCCAGCTCTCTTTTTGATGGGAGGCATTAGACCATTCTCCTTGTATGCCTGGTGGAGGAGAGTCAGGTGTGTTCTACTGATGCTGAAAGACAAATTCCAGATACGAGTATTTTAGCATTATTATACAATAGATAGCCGTAATCACCGTCAGACGCACCTGGTTAACTTGATGGGTCATGTAATCATCTGGCGAAGTGGAGTCTTTTGTTTAGACATATAGCTAGCTAGCTAAACAATTAACCATAATCGCAATCTATAGAGTACTAGCAATACAAACAGATTGTCATAGCTAGCTAAAGTTAACCAAATAGGTTCAATGGTAGCTAGTTAGCTAGCTAACATTAGGCTACAACTAGCAATGCAAATGGCTTTCTGAGACAATGTTACTCCACAGATCATAAAAGTAATGTTAGCTAGCGAGCCAGCCATCTAACGTCAGCTAGCTAACTAACTTGTAATGAAAACAACTTTCTGACAAAATTAAAAACGTATAATATCTGAAACAGTAGCTAGACTCTTACCCGTATACATGGATGAATGCTTCACGGCAGACTGCAACCCCTTTCATTAAATAAGACGTCCTGTGTCGTTTCCGTTTTGTTTGTACAGCTTGCTTGGCCATTGTGTCAAGTCACTCTGGTTCACATCGTCTTGATTCATTTTCAGAGTCAGAGAGAGCCAGCATGGTACGATCGTGCTCCTGAAAGAAGTCCTTCACAACTTTTTCCCACTGACCTTTGTCGATAGCGCCTGATAAATTCAGAGAGAGCAGTAACAACACATTTTCAGTTCTCCATGAGTAACGTTATTTCTTTAGAAAAAACTGCAGTAGAAAGGATTATCTACTCATAACGAGCAACTAATTTTATAGACAGAAGCTCCACGGCAGACCAATCTGAAACTCATCTCGTCATGTCCAGCCCATTCATTATCTCAGCCAATCATGGCTAGCGGGAAGGTTCCTGTTCTTTTCTGTGGCTAAACCAACCAGGCTCATAATTTAACAACTTTATTTATGAGGCACAAGTTCAAACGTTCAAGAAGGCATTTCTGCCCAAATCTTTCTGGGAATAAAAACATTTAAATAAACCTTCAAACGCCTCTCCTGTGAAGTCGTGACTTGTGACATAGTCCTAGTTTCCTGAAACGAGTCACATATGTCCTTTCCCCTGATAAAAACAAAAGTGCCAGTGTGCATGTAACACACACCAACAACATCCTAATCCAGCCAGACAGCAAACAGCTGGGAAACAACTGCAATTAGCATTGGGTTGATGAAAAATGCAGACGGGTGGCTGAGTAGGCCGGTTATAGAGGTCAGTAATCAGGATCAGACGGGCTTGTTCAAGACAGGCACAGAAGGAGTACTGCTTGCTTCCTTACAACAGTGGTACACTACTTCTATACAAGCAAGAAGATGATCCTGGATTTGCATCACTATGAAAGGAAGTAAAACCTCTGAAGTTGGACTTCAAGATGAGATTCAGAAACAGAGATAATATAATGTCAGGGACTGGAAGGCAGAGGAATAATAATACTAATACTAATAAGAGTCTCCTCATTTTATCTTCATATAGTCATTAGAATACTTTCTATAAACATAAGTACTACAGTATAGATCTGCTGACTTATGAAGATAAATTGATTTGATTTTTGCATAGGGGTATACTGTATTTTGTCTTCCCTCTACACATTCGTACAGCTTCTCCATTCTCCAACAGCCATGATGCATACGTCAGTTTCTCTTGTAAGAGAATAAAGTATGTGGATTCCAACCTGCATGATAGTTGTTGTGATTCTAATTGGAATAGGAGTACTCCGTAGAGTAGAGAGATACAGCTAGTCTTCCTGAAAGCTTATTGGTTATGATGATGCTGAAATCTAATGAAAGAGTTTACACTTAGAAAGGGATTTTGTATGGATGTTGATTAGAAATGCATCACTTGAATCAACAACAAAGATACGCAAACTGCCAGAAGATGGACTCGTGGAGTTTATAAAAGCCATCTGCAAATCATGTCGCCACTGCATCCGCCACGCGTGCTTTCACTTTGTGAAGGAAATATCAGATAAATGCAAAGTGATAACAATAAAATGTGTTAGTAACAGAACTAAATGCAGTCAACCCTATCATATATTACACAGGTCTGGGGACATAAAGCCTAAGACAGTATACAGCGGTTTTAATTTCCAAAGTGCACAGATCCTTCTCCTGTGCCCACTGGAGGTATTGAAGAGAGTTTAGCGTAAGCTGCACAATGGAGGTGTTAGCAGTTGATGTTATTATTCAACAACACAAAAAAAACTAAGCAAATCAGGGAGAGAAAAATAGATTTATTTGAAAAGGACAAATCATAGACGTGATGCTGGGAGGTATATGGTTGATGTTCATTCTCCCTGCCCTCAGATTTTCTCCACAGAACAAAGAAACAGGATGCTATTTATAACCCCCCACCGTAGCCTGGGGTTAACCAATCAGATGTCCTTGCAGTACAACTGGGCCAATGGCCAAATAACAAGTATCCTGCTCCAGACTCAATGTACAGAACAATGAAAACGTGGCACACGTAGCGCTGAGTTCAGGACTGACATTCCACAGAATCTAAACAGCTGTTGAACTGAAGACCAACTATTTACATTTACAATTCTCTATTGACTATTAGTACTCTATTTTGTTTTCAGTACTCTCGTCCTCTGCGTTGTGTATGTATCTTCAAAATATTCTTATAGAGGCAAGCCTGTGCTCTGGAAAACCAACAACAACCACACTGAGCACATTGACCTGAAGGGATGAGGAGAGAAGCCTTACCAACAGACACCACGTTTACGGTTAGCGATCCGTGTTTCACCCCAAACTACCAGAGGATCACAGGCACCAGAAGACTTGTACAGGGAACACAGAGATAATTGCAATTTTCCTTGGATGGGGCTCTGAGAAGTGGAGTGTTGCGGACATTAAAGAAGCCGTAATCGAGGTGGCGCGGGGGGGAGTATAAAGTATCACAGTTTATTGCTGCGATTCTGCTCTATTGTGTTTTATTCCAGACCCAACTCAGCCCTGTCTCTGTTTCCCTCTCTCCCTCCCTCCCTCTCTCCCTGTGGCCACAGTACAGTATTTAAATAATTCCCCAGCCCATATCATCTCAGAGGAACCCCACCACATCCTGCCTACAACCAACCACAGAGAGACATGGTTGGAATTTAGGAAGACCCCCCAAAAACACACAAGTCAATTCAGTTGGATCTGTTTCAATAGGGGGAGTCTGTGGTCTCTCGTGAGGGGGGAAATCATGAGTCCCCAAAGAGAGATCAACACAGACTCCAGTGAAAGGCCAGGCGAGAGAGAGCATCAATACAAATCTTCTGATTGCATTAATTATTTGGACTGTTTAACTCTTTCCAATTCACTTGTGAATGTGTGTGTATTCCCTGTGTGCCTGACATTCTGAAGGTTTATTTAATGGGTATGGGGTAATGTTTCTGAGTTCTCCATCCAACGATGTATTGGGGTTAATCCCAGAAGCCATTCCAGATTACAGAATCTAGCATACTCTGTCTTTATCGAAGGAGAATTTCACTTGTTTCGAGGTAAGGTCACTATTTTCCTTAGAATAAGCATATTTCACAATCGTTTTCCTCCCAAGAACCTAGTGTGAATTGATCACCACATGAAAGGCAATGATTTGTATTACCGGAAAAATAGGAAATAAATTAAATTCTATCCACAGCTATCCAATTCCATTTATGCTATGCCATCTCTGGATAATTGACAAAAGTAATTTTTCCTCAGAAAAGTTTCACAGCATCAACACCATTGAACAACTCTGTACCGCAAGGTTCCTAATTCTTCCCATCAGAAAAGGATGAACCAAAAAAACAAAGAAAGAAAATGCAAGGCACAAGGCCAAACTGCTGTTTTCTTCTTATTATTTCTACTTCTTACTTCTTATTACAGTATGTAAGGGAACAATCCACTACTGGATATGATGTGCTATGAAAGCCCCACATAGTACATGTGCTCTATGAAGAGCAAATACAGTACATGTGCTCTATAAGGAGGAAATACAGTACATGTGATCTATGAAGAGCAAAAACAGTGCATGTGCTCTATAAGGAGGAAATACAGTACATGTGATCTATGAAGAGCAAAAACAGTGCATGTGCTCTATAAGGAGGAAATACAGTACATGTGATCTATGAAGAGCAAATACAGTACATGTGCTCTATAAGGAGGAAATACAGTACATGTGATCTATGAAGAGCAAAAACAGTGTGCATGTGCTCTATAAAAGGAGGAAATACAGTACATGTGATCTATGAAGAGCAAATACAGCATATGTGCTCTATGAAGAGCAAATACAGTACATGTTCTCTATGAAGAGAACATACAGTACATGTGCTCTATGAAGAGAAAATACAGTACATATGCTCTATGAAGAGAACATACAGTACATGTGATCTATGAAGAGCAAATACAGTACATGTGCTCTATGAAGAGAACATACAGTACATGTGCTCTATGAAGAGAAAATACAGTACATATGCTCTATGAAGAGAACATACAGTACATGTGATCTATGAAGAGCAAATACAGTACATGTGCTCTATGAAGAGAACATACAGTACATGTGCTCTATGAAGAGCAAATACAGTACATGTGCTCTATGAAGAGAAAATACAGTACATATGCTCTATGAAGAGAACATACAGTACATGTGCTCTATGAAGAGAAAATACAGTACATGTGCTCTATAAGGAGGAAATACAGTACATGTGATCTATGAAGAGCAAAAACAGTGCATGTGCTCTATAAGGAGGAAATACAGTACATGTGATCTATGAAGAGCAAAAACAGTGCATGTGATCTATAAGGAGGAAATACAGTACATGTGATCTATGAAGAGCAAATACAGTACATGTGCTCTATGAAGAAAAAATACAGTGCATGTGCTCTATGAAGAGCAAATACAGCACATGTGCTCTATGAAGAGAAAATACAGTACATATGCTCTATGAAGAGAACATACAGTACATGTGCTCTATGAAGAGAAAATACAGTACATGTGCTCTATAAGGAGGAAATACAGTACATGTAATCTATGAAGAGCAAAAACAGTGCATGTGCTCTATAAGGAGGAAATACAGTACATGTGCTCTATAAGGAGGAAATACAGTACATGTGATCTATGAAGAGCAAATACAGCACATGTGCTCTATGAAGAGCAAATACAGTACATGTGCTATATGAAGAGAACATACAGTACATGTGCTCTATGAAGAGCAAATACAGTACATGTGCTCTATGAAGAGAAAATACAGTACATATGCTCTATGAAGAGAACATACAGTACATGTGCTCTATGAAGAGAAAATACAGTACATGTGCTCTATGAAGAGAACATACAGTACATGTGTTCTATGAAGAGCAAATACATTACATGTGCTCTATGAAGAGAACATACAGTACATGTGCTTTATAAGGAACAAATGCAGTACATGTGCTCTATCAAGAGCAAATACAGTACATGTGCTCTATGAAGAGAAAATACAGTACATGTGCAATATAAAGAGCAAATACAGTACATGTGCTCAATGAAGAGCAAATACAGTACATGTGCTCTATGAAGAGCAAATACAGTACATGTGCTCTATGAAGAGAAAATACAGTACATGTGCAATATGAAGAGCAAATACAGTACATGTGCTCTAAGAAGAGCAAATACAGTACATGTGCTCTATGAAGAGAAAGTACAGTACATATGCTCTATGAAGAGAACATACAGTACATGTGCTCTATGAAGAGAAAATACAGTACATGTGCTCTATAAGGAGGAAATACAGTACATGTGATCTATGAAGAGCAAAAACAGTGCATGTGCTCTATAAGGAGGAAATACAGTACATGTGATCTATGAAGAGCAAATACAGTACATGTGCTCTATGAAGAAAAAATACAGTGCATGTGCTCTATGAAGAGCAAATACAGCACATGTGCTCTATGAAGAGAAAATACAGTACATATGCTCTATGAAGAGAACATACAGTACATGTGCTCTATGAAGAGAAAATACAGTACATGTGCTCTATAAGGAGGAAATACAGTACATGTAATCTATGAAGAGCAAAAACAGTGCATGTGCTCTATAAGGAGGAAATACAGTACATGTGCTCTATAAGGAGGAAATACAGTACATGTGATCTATGAAGAGCAAATACAGCACATGTGCTCTATGAAGAGCAAATACAGTACATGTGCTATATGAAGAGAACATACAGTACATGTGCTCTATGAAGAGCAAATACAGTACATGTGCTCTATGAAGAGAAAATACAGTACATATGCTCTATGAAGAGAACATACAGTACATGTGCTCTATGAAGAGAAAATACAGTACATGTGCTCTATGAAGAGAACATACAGTACATGTGTTCTATGAAGAGCAAATACATTACATGTGCTCTATGAAGAGAACATACAGTACATGTGCTTTATAAGGAACAAATGCAGTACATGTGCTCTATCAAGAGCAAATACAGTACATGTGCTCTATGAAGAGAAAATACAGTACATGTGCAATATAAAGAGCAAATACAGTACATGTGCTCAATGAAGAGCAAATACAGTACATGTGCTCTATGAAGAGCAAATACAGTACATGTGCTCTATGAAGAGAAAATACAGTACATGTGCAATATGAAGAGCAAATACAGTACATGTGCTCTATGAAGAGAAAATACAGTACATGTGCTCTATGAAGAGAAAATACAGTACATGTGCTCTATGAAGAGAAAATACAGTACATGTGCAATATGAAGAGCAAATACAGTACATGTGCTCTATGAAGAGAAAATACAGTACATGTGCTCTAAGAAGAGCAAATACAGTACATGTACTCTATGAAGAGAAAGTACAGTACATGTGCAATATGAAGAGAAAATACAGTACATGTGCTCTAAGAAGAGCAAATACAGTACATGTGCTCTATGAAGAGAAAGTACAGTACATGTGCTCTATGAAGAGAAAGTACAGTACATGTGCTCTATGAAGAGAAAATACAGTACATGTGCTCTATGAAGAGAAAATACAGTACATGTGCTCTATGAAGAGAAAATACAGTACATGTGCAATATGAAGCAGCCATACTAAATACTTTACAGTCTCCTGACTTCAATAGTGATCTATGGTGCAGTTTCATTACTAGTTAACCATGTTGGCTGTACTGCACTCAGAAGAGGCTCCATCTCCAAAGATAAATTAACAGTGGGCATTTAGAGCAACATGTTGACTTGCCTACACCAATTCATTTAACAGATGAGCATTATGTTAATACAACAAGGGTAATTTAAAGTTAGATGAAGAGGAAAAGTGGGCCAGCGAGGAGGACCAGACATGGTCGAGATCACGAACCTGTGACACCGCCCCTAAGCGTGAGACATGGCCAGACTGGTTAAGCATACAGGGTTCTGTTGGAGATCAAAGTGAAAATGCTGCTGTGTCTCTCCTGCTGTGGTTCCATGTAAACAGACCTTGGCAGGGCTCTCCTGACTTTTACAAGTTCAAAAATGGAGTCGCACACAAAGAAATGTAGGAGCACAATGACAAATATTTGAGATATTAAAGCTAGAATCTTACATTTTTCTAGGTGCACTGTGGCTCCTAAATAAAAAGCCCTGCTAGTGTATATTAGGAAGACCTCATACGACATTACCTGGCAGTTGTCTATAACACACATTCTGCTGTCATGATAAGACTGAATCATGCATTGCATTTCATAGAATATATTAGACATTAACATAAGTTAGAGCTGGAAGCCCCTAGTGTTGTTGACCTGGAGGTTGTGGTTTCATTCAAAGCCATTTCCTAATTAAACCCCATTGAGTTGTTTATTGACTACTGTGCTGGATTTCACAGCTCACCATAAATGCACACACAACTCCTTTAGAATCAGACA
Source organism: Oncorhynchus nerka (assembly GCF_034236695.1). Classification (NCBI taxonomy): domain Eukaryota; kingdom Metazoa; phylum Chordata; class Actinopteri; order Salmoniformes; family Salmonidae; genus Oncorhynchus; species Oncorhynchus nerka. The sequence goes on from NC_088406.1 coordinate 45,512,903, forward strand.
ATTAACAAACTACTTCAATAGTCATGTCACAATGGAAATCATATACCAAATTAGAATTAGTCTGCACACAGGGGTCCTTGGATACATGGTCATCATCAGGAACACCCAAAAGAACACTCAACCTCTTGGCAACCGCATACAAAAGGAGTTGGACTGAGAGCCAAAAGGTAGTTGGTTCAAATCCTGTGCAGGCCAACCCTCAAATTTGCTATATTAGTGTTAGTAGTGGGATGCTGCCATGAGGGCATCAGGCATAAGGAACTTCAGCCAAGCTTGTTACCTGTCTGATCATACAGTGAGATCTCCCAACAAAGTAGAAAGTTTAGTAGGCTGCAGTGACATCTTCGAAAGCTACTAAAATAAGCCAGACCATCAGTTCTATAACCACAAAGGGGGGCACAGAAAAATATAGCAACATGATTCAAACTCGGCAGTGACATCACAGACAAGTCACTTCAGGAATAATTTAATAACTGGTGGCTATAGCAATGTCCTATGAACTCTCGCCACTGAATGTCTCCTCCTCTGTGTAAGTGAAGCCTACTTCTCTACGTGTGCGTAAATACAGTAGTTGTGTCAATCGAAGAGCAATGGATAGGCAAGGATGAACGTCATTAACATAGGGGATAAATAAGTCTTAGAAGACACCAGGGGTAGCCAGCCGATCAAAGATGCAAAAGCATCCGTACACTAGTTGTGTCAATCTAAGAGCAATATATAGGCAAGGAAGAACGTAATAAATATAGGGGCTAAATAATAAATCGTAGAAGACACCAGAGGTAGCCAGCCGATCAACGCTGCAAAAGCAGCGGCTCGGCAGGCGTAGGTACATGCAAATAATTCCTCTGTAACTCCAAACTGAGAAGAGGAATGTGACTGGTAATCTAAAGCAACACAATTATATTAAAAATGAACTAGAACACAACCCGTACCTTGAAATCCAAAGAAGAAAAAGAACCCTGGTATCCAAATTGCGTATATCCAGAAGGAATTCATGTTGTCCTAGTCAGCTCCAAAACCTTTCCTCTCTTGCAATAATTTCGTGAGCAGGCAGTATCGTTTTTTGGTAGATATTATGCTCAGAGGGCGTATAGCACCAACGCTGTGTCCTAATGCTGCAGAGCACTATAACTACAACTCAAGTGCTCGAGCGCTAAACGCATTCTTTTTGCAATCACGAATAGTTGTGCGCTTCAGCACTTGCCTGTCCTGGTCGTCACTGCCACCTAGTGGATAAGCAAGTACCTAGAAAAACACCAGTTGGACATCGTCTTTTGATTATTGATGAGGATAAGGACTCACGCCACACGGCTGAGTAACCGTCCAGCCTATGTTCCAACTGTGTTAATTGTGTAATGTAATTGATATTTCAGCAAGCTTTATGGATCGACAGCCTGTCATCTAGAATAGCATTCTGAAACATTTATTTCACATCTGACATATTCTAATGACTGTGTTTCTCACTGTCTATATCCATGTACATGCTTCCATTATCTATATTCCCTGTTAACACCACTCTAGCTACTCCAGCCATAACCTTCAGATCTCTCTGATGCATAGGCTACTATAAAACCAATAAAAAATCAGGACAAATGCACACAATTACAGTTATTTCAGCAACTTAATCCAGATTGATTCTCTCATTAAATGTGATATGCAATCTGTGATAACAATACCATTATTTCCTAAATAAAGTCCCAGAACCCATGCTGGTTGAAAGAGATATATAGCTGTGTACTATGAACCCTTCAACACCTCCACAGCCACGCAGCAGTCCTCAAGAGAGGTGCAACCTTTGGCTACCCTCTGTAAACCAATGACAAAGGTCCTCTGTACCGCATGAGGTGTGTCCCTACCAGAAGTGAGGCTTGGCAGAGGACAGGAAAGGAAGATAGCAGCATGGAAATCTATGGAATACTAATAGTGACATGTGGTAAGAGAGCTTCATTCAGCCTGCAGGCAAGGTGGGGGCGGGCTGTTGGTAAAGACACTCTATTCCTCTCTCTGCCAGCCAAACACTGTCCTCTCATCTACTGTTTTACATGTCCACAACTGACAGCAAGGCTAATACAGACCAAACCTGCAAATTCATTCAGTGTGGCAACCCTGTCTTTTTTGTGATAAAGCATTGTTTTTTCTTACTGAATCGTACTAGATTTGATTGTGATCGCAATGAAAGCAGATGCTGCCTGAACATGCCGTTGTATTCCTGCTTCTACATTTACATTTACATTTAAGTCATTTAGCAGACGCTCTTATCCAGAGCGACTTACAAATTGGTGCGTTCACCTTAAGACATCCAGTGGAACAGCCACTTTACAATAGTGCATCTAAATCTTTTAAGGGGGGGGGGGGGGTGGTGAGAAGGATTACTTTATCCTATCCTAGGTATTCCTTCTAAAGCTCAGTCTCCTCTTGTAAGCCCTGGTGAGCTACATGACTGGTGTTGCTGAATTGAATTATGCTCAGATCTTAGTAATTTGTTAAGTATGAATGCCAAAGACATTACAGCTTCAACAATTGAAAAGAAAAACAAAAGTGGCTCATGAGGATGTCTGGATGTGATGTTTAACACACCTTATTGAATATTGAATTACCCTTGTTCTCCACCTGTTCTCCACCACCATGTGAACCACAAGCTTTTCATTATGAAATGTTCTGCTAGAGAACCCTTGTGTGTACACTATTCCCTTTCATATCTGAATAGTATTTCAGTTACTGTCTGATATAGTAATCAATGAGATCCCTGCAGGTAAGACACCATCCCATTAGAATGTATTTACGAGCAGCATGTACTGTAAGAGCAACTGGCCAAGGACTGCAGTCAGTTGTCATAATGTTCTCAGTTGTCAGTGCAAATTATTTATTTCAACGAAACCTCTCATGTGTAGGCTCTCTCTATGACTTTGTCATTTCATTGGGATATTTATTTGAAGACATGCAGGTCGCAGTGAACAACCACAGCTTGCTTACGACAAAATGTGAAATGTGTGAAATAGTGCGTTAGTTTCTCATGCAAATGAGTGTTATCTGTGTGCAGATAAACGTCCAAGCTGTTGAGGGCTACTATAGCCCATAGAAACGCATTGACATTTATTTATTTTTATAAATGGCAAAAAAATAAAGTGAAAAAATAAATCAGAAGGGATAAGGTGTCTATCCTTTAACTAGGAAATATAAGAAAGCTCAGGAAACACAGTACGTATATCTTTTGGGACACATATTTGACCCCTTATTTTTGTTGGCACAAAACTACCTCCATCCTTCCATTCGTTTGTATGGGTTACCTTCAAACGAGTACCATGACATTTGTGAGGGTCATAGAGCAAAATGCAGAACACCATCCTTTTCGTGAGTGTCTCCCCTTTCCACAGTGGGGACATATTAGTTTGTTTGGACGCTACAGACAGAAGTTGGCACATCAGCGTTACAGACTTCAGGCCAAACCATTCGGACGCTACTGACAGAAGTTGGCACATCAGCGTTACAGACTTCAGGCCAAACCATTCGGACGCTACAGACAGAAGTTGGCACATCAGCGTTACAGACTTCAGGCCAAATCGTTCCGACGCTACAGACGTTTTCGTGAGAAGATGTCTCACAGTCTGACAAACACCGCTGTAGCTCAGCACCTTCCAACACAGATGCAGAAGGCAGACATAGTGGATAAGGTGAATTGAGACTCAGCCCATGAAAACCCCCAGATATCTCTAGTTTAACATTTTGATGGGGATTTTTATATTATGTTACTTAGATTCACACACAGGTGCGTCAATAGACTCTTAAGGATTCAGAAGTAACGGTAAGGTATAAGAGCGTCTGCTAAATGACTTAAATGTAAATGTAAATGTAAGGTCCTTAACCTCTTACCTCTACCTGGGACGCTAGCGTCCCAACTAGAGCTCTGGAAATGCAAATGCGCTACGCTAAATGCTAATAGTATTAGTTAAAACTCAAAAGTTCATTAAAATACACATGCAGGGTATCAAATTAAAGCTACACTCGTTGTGAATCCAGGCAACAAGTCAGATTTTTAAAATGCTTTTCGGCGACAGCATGAGAAGCTATTATCTGATAGCATGCACCAATACACTACAACAGAAAAGCACAGCAGGGGACGTAAACAAAATAATTAGCATTTCGGCGTTACACAAACCGCACAATAAAATAGAAAACAGTCATTACCTTTCACCATCTTCTTTGTTGGCACTCCTAGATGTCCCATAAACACTATTGGGTCTTTATTTCGATTAAATCGGGCCATATAAAGCCAGGCGCTGAAATGTTGCGCGATTTTTAACAAAATGTTCAAAAAAGTAGAGGGTCGACTGAAGAGGTTAAGGGTAAATCTTGGGCTAATATAGTGCCTGTTTTAAAAAGCTACTGTCACAGTTTGTTTTATATCGTATGTACTGTTGTTTGGAAGAAAGCTCATTTTGAAAACTGTCATCGAAATACCCAAACCTTGAGAACTAAAAATAATCTGCCATGATGGGGACAATCTCAAAAACGCAGGACAATATTTGCTATCCCCTACCACAATTACCCCTAAGGCCGTGGACACACCGAGCTGTATAAACACAGATGGACAAGTGTAGACGAGCTGCATCCGTCAAAAGACAAACCATTTGTGTGTTTTTTTGTTGGAAATCATCCCGTTGTCAATGGATGACTGCCATTGAAAAAGTATTAGCTCCATCTGAAATTGTCAGACACAAAATCCGAAAGAGTCTACGGATATTCCTATCGTGGTTTGCATTTTTCATGGCTGGAGCCCAATTCAATTATGAACTTTTTTGTCCCTACACATTTCTTTCGTTCACAACAATTACAGACAGGCTCAGTGTGAGTAACACGTGAATGAAATTTGAGTGGCAACTATTTGAGGGTGTGTGAACACCCTTGTGTTTGTGAAAAAAGTGCTTGGAATTGTGGGAGACCACTCATAGTGCAGGGGTACTCAAATCTTACCCTGGAGGTCCAGAATACTGCTTGTTTTCTGTTCTACCTGATAATTAATTGTACACACCTGGAGTCCCACGTCTAAATCCCTGAACAGAGGGGAAGAATTTTTTAAAAACAGTGGAACTGGCTTCAAAAGGTACAGATTAGAATTCGATGGCCATAGTGATCCTACATAAAGGAACACTCAAAAGAGGATTAAGGGCTTTTTTCTTAAAGACCATTTATTTGTGTGTGTGTGTGTGTGTGTGTGTGTGTGTGTGTGTGTGTGTGTGTGTGTGTGTGTGTGTGTGAAGGTATTTCTGGACAACACTTTTGTTTTGAGTCTACAGCTAAATTTTTATGAACTGTAAATGAATGAAAGGCCCCAATGAATGAATTAAATTGGCCAACAAATGATTCTATCCAGTTATCCCGTCCAAATCTACATTACTAAATGTTCCCCCCAATTACCATCATGTCAGAACACTCTTTCTGACAGGTTATGGATCACAATTAGAATATTAACAACATTTAGCCATGACACATACAGTACAATCCTGACCCCTGATAGTCTTTTGACTGAAAACAGCATTCAGAAGCTAAGGTGACTACAGATGAAGAAATGAGACAGACTCTCAGGAGCATCTAATCCCAATTCATTTTGGTGAATATCTGATGGTATTTCCAATTCTGATGTGTATGTTTTATTAAAAAACCCTTTGGCCTGGAGCTAAATTCATTCCTAATTTAGATTTCCTCTGCCAATCTCTATATAGTGTCTCAACTCCCACTTTACCATATACAGTATTATATTTGTCGATTCTAGTGGGCCATCTCCAATTCACTTTCAATATTGTTGTCACAAATGTGTCATATTCATAATGAATTGCGATGCTTTGATTGACATAAACTACACCGTTTGCTATCAAATTATACTGCAGGAAACAGATATTTAGTTTAGAATTTACATGAAATGGCATCCTAGCCTGGGTACCTGTTTGTTTGTAACATCATGACACTCCTTGCCACTCCTTGTCATACCAAGTTTGGATGCAGTACACAACACCAAATGTATCACACTAATTTTAGGTACTACTGAACAATATAGATACTGTGGGTGCCATTAGCCCGGTCCCATATCTGTTTGTGCTATCATACTGGTACCCATGTTTGGCATGGCAAAGAGTTGACATGATAGCACAAACAGATCTGGGATCAGGCTCGTGGCACCCAGGGGCCAGGGCATCCAAATTGTTCTGTAGTACCCAATAGTAGTGTGATTCATTAGTGTGTTACATACAGTACCCGTAGGAAATCAAAATCCATCCGATTATCCAATTGGAACAAATATATAGGGAATCATTTTACCCCAACCTACATGTACAAACTACCTCGACTAAGCTGTACCCTGGCACACTGACTCAGTACCGGTACCCCATGTATATATAGCCTCGTTATTGTTATGTAGTCTTATTGTGCTACTTCACATTTTTTACTTTAGCTTATTTAGTAAATGTATTTCTTGAACTGCATTGTTGGTTAAGGGCTTGTAAATAAGCATTTCACCGTAACACCTGTTGTATTCGGCGCATGTGATTTGAATGATCAATGCTCAAATGTTGCAAAGTTTTCCTCTCATCAAATCAAATCAAATGTATTTATAAAGCCCTTCTTACAGCAGCTGATATCTCAAAGTGCTGTACAGAAACCCAGCCTAAAACCCCAAACAGCAAGCAATGCAGGTGTAGAAGCACGGTGGCTAGGAAAAACTCCCTAGAAAGGCCAAAAGCTAGGAAGAAACCTAGAGAGGAACCAGGCTCTGAGGGGTGGCCAGTCCTCTTCTGGCTGTGCCGGGTGGAGATTATAACAGAACATGGCCAAGATGGCCTCTCATGAGGTCTTAGGGAGGAACAGTAGGCCTAGAGGATCTCGGCTTCATTTTCCACATTTCACAAAAGTTCACTTTATAAATTCTCTCTGACATCTGCCCTCCCAAGTACCGCAGCGGTCTAAGGTGCTGCATCGCAGTGTTCTTCAGGGCAGCAGGTAGCCTTGTGGTTAAGAGGATTGGGCCAGTGACTGAAAAGTCTCTGGTTTGAATCTCAGAGCCAACTGAGTGAAAAATATGTCGATGGTGCCATTAAGCAAGGCATTTAACCTTAATTTCTCCTATAAGTCGCTCTGGATAAAAGCGTCTGCTAAATGACAAAAATGGAATTCTTATTCATACTCTTGAATCCCTCAGGGGTTGCTTTGAGATGAAGAGCGAAGTCAAAAACAGTACAGTTTTGACATACAACAAATAATTGTAACGGCTGTCGTGGGTTGAAGAAGGTGAAGAGGACCATGGTGCAGCGTGGTACGTGTACCGCACTGGGCTGTGCTGGCGAACCGGGAACATCGTGCGTAGGGCTGGTGCCATATAACCCGGGCCGAGGAGACGCACTGGAGACCAGATGCGCTGAGCTGGCTTCATTGCTCCTGGCTCGATGCCCACTCTAGCCCGGGCCAATACGAGGAGCTGCGATGTAGCGAACCAGGCTATGCCTGCGCACTGGGGACACCGTGCGCCTCACGGCATAACACAGTGCCTGCCCGGTCAACCTCTTGCCATGGTAAGCACGGGGAGTTGGCTCATGTCTCCTACCTGACTTAGCCACACTCCTCGTGTGCCTCCCCCAATACATTTTTGGGGCTGCCGCTCGTCCCTGCTGCACTACCGTGCTAACTTCCCATAACGCTGCCGCTCGGCTTTAGCTGCCTCCAGCTCCTCCCTGGGGCGGGTCCCTTACCGTCTAAAATCTCTTCCCATGTCCAGGAGTCCAGAACCCTCTGCTCCTGGTTACCACACTGCTTGGTCCGGTAGTGGTGGGTAGTTCTGTAACGGCTGTCGTGGGTTGAAGAAGGTGAAGAGGACCAAGGTGCAGCGTTTCTATGTTTAGGCCTGGTATGGTTCCCAATCAGAGGCAGCTGGTTATCGTTGTCTCTGATTTTTTTATTTTACCTTTATCAGAGACAACGATAACCAGCTGCCTCTGATTGGGAATCATACCATGCCTAAACATAGAAACACAACACCTAGACATACAACATAGAATACCCACCCACATCACACCCTGACCAAACTAAAAATAGAAACATACAAAGCAATCTACGGTCAGGGCGTGACAATAATTCAAAGTTTAGAAATACACTCTCAAGGACGTACACTGTAAATGCAGACAATATTTAGAGTTTGCTTGTAAATTCAGTTGGAGCCAGGAAGATGTGGGACAGTTAGACAGTGACAGTTATTCTGCTGTGACTGAACCTACACAAATGTAACCAATTCGCCGTGGTTCCAAGACACAAAGGGTGTTTGCTGTGGCAATAAGGCAGTATGGAGAAGCACAATGTGTCTTATCTAAATCAATCATCTGCTCTTTTCCACTGAATTACAGTGGCGGTCTGAGTTGATGTGGAAAGCAGGTCATTAGAGAGAAAGTCATTTAACCAAAGTACTGCTAAACTCACTGCTTACGGTTGGAGGACAGGGGAGTTGTCACCACATTTATGGAAAAACGTTTGGTAGGGACGTACAGGAACGTACAGGAAAGTTTTGTTATTCATAAGTACTACCAGTTTACCATGACAAGGTGATAAGACAGTACAGTCTAAACCACGTATCAAACAAGGATCTAAAAATATCTCTTATATTATGAATTCTGTATATTGCCAAGAAGGTGCAAGATACATGACCAACGAAATGCCACGTTTCTCTTTGAGGCAGAATACAGATTCAAAGAACATGTCTTGTAAATGATGCCTGGCCTGGGAAATATACTTTCATTAACAATTCATTGGTCGACTTTGTATCTGATTGAGAAGGCATATGCACACTGCTCAAAGAGGTGTGCATGCAGTGTAAGAGGAAAGACGAACATAAACATGAGATTCATGGGTGTGACTTCTAACACTAAACCTCTTGTCAAAAGCAACAGTATGTCCTCAGTGTAAAACCCATCACTCATAACAGACATGTGGATGGGCTTGCTACGAGCAAAAAGGCAGCTGTAGCAATGACGTGAGATGTGAAAGATTCTTCGAGTGTGAATTCCTACATTCTAGCAGCCATCCATTTTACCATAGCAATGTCATGTGTGATGTGTAGCATGTTTTTCTCTAGTCATTTCTCTCTAGCCAAGGTTCGTCAAGTCGGAATTCCTACATTCTAGCAAAAAGGCAGCCATATATTTTACCATAGCAATGCCATGTGCAATGTGCAGCATGTTTTTCGCTAATCATTTCACAGTAGCTAACACTGTGTCTGTAGCATAAAGCCTAGCTTTGTCAAAACCCTCATTCCCCTGCTTTTGAAACCCTTTTGAGCTAATTATGTTTAACATCGCCATTAGACAAAGCTTTTGAAACAGAAAACATTTATATTTATCTGAAGCCATGATCCTAGGGTTGGTTGTAGAGTTGGAGATGCATTTGACTGTGAGAGTGGGATGCATTAGGACAGGTAATTCATCATTGCCAGGATGCATTGAGACTACCGCTGTCCTCAGGGGTTGGACACTGGACTGGATCACTTTAGTTTCCTCCAGATTGGGCTTCAGCCCCTCGTCGGAAAGAGAGAGAGAGAGAGTGAAAGTGTTAACCTGAACCTGTCTTGATCTGCAGAGGATGATAGATAATAATTGTATCAGAAGTACTGCTTGAATCAGGTTAAAATAGGGACAGAAGAATAAGTCCTGTCTAGTTGTGAGTTTAGCCAGCTATCCATTGTAAAGCCCATAGGTTTCTTCCCTGTTGGCTAATACACCAAAGAATAGCATTGACAGTTCAGATTTTTTTTTAAATCTTTTTGCTGCCGGGATCACGTGACCCTTGAATGAGATGGCCACATGAACTGAGAGCTCCGCACAAGTCATTTCCAATTCTTAATCTTTCCTCCACTTCAAGTTAAACCCCATTAGCTTTAGTCAGAAATGCCATGGCGGTTTCAAAAGGCGACATTACATGTGACATTTTTACCCGGACTCAAGCGATAGCTGCGGAAAAAGCCTCCAAAGAAACCTGTAGCTTCAGAAAAAACTAGCTCCATGAGCCATGAGCAAGAGGACCCGTCCCTTCCCGAGGCCCAACAACTGCCAACCTCGTCGTCTGTCGAAGACATCTTTTCTGAGCCGAGATCCAAAAGTACAAAACTCAACATCAAACTAGATGTCATTAACTCTCAGCTCAGTGCGATAGAGGGCAAGGTGACAACCCTGGAATATGCCTTGACTGACATCAACAACAAGATAACCATTAATGCGGGGTGTAACTATTATCCACCTAGAGATGACTTGCACTAGATTTGGATTACCGTCCGATGACTAGTACCTTAAATCTACTGACATGGAACTGCCATGGGCTTGGTCATGCAATAAAATGGGAAAGGATACGATGTTCTCTCAAAAAGGAAAAAGCAGACATTGCACTATTACAAGAGAGACACCTCTGTGATGCCGAACTTGCCAAACTCCGCAGAGCTTGGGTGGGACAGGTGTATTTCTCATCTTTCAAATCAAGCAATAGATGCACAGCCATACTTATCCATAAACAAGTCCGCAAGCCCAGACGAAAGCTTTTTGGCCCCAGCTTAGCCCTATTTTCATGACTATGCTGGATAATTTTAGCAAAAACGGAGGTTTCCCAGATTGTACGTATGTAACAGTATAGCTTCCATCCCTCTCCTCGCCCCTACCTGGGCTTGAGCCAGGGACCCTCTGCACACATCAACAACAGCCACCCTCAAAGCATCGTTACCCATCGCGCCACAAAAGCCACAGCTCTTGCAGAGCAAGGGGAACAACTACTTCAAGGTCTCAGAGCTAGTGACGTCACTGATTGAAACGCTATTAGCACGCACCACCGCTAACTAGCTAGCCATTTCACATCTGTTTCACGTACACAGCCCAGTGTTGCGTACACAGCAACAGTGTTGCTCAAAAAAGACAAGGATCCTCTATCCTGTTTGTTGGATTTCGACTACAAAATAATTACCAAATTGCTCGCCAAAAGACTAAACACTCTTCTTCCCAAAATAATAAAAGCGGACCAAACTGGATTAATTAGAGACAGGTACTCTTCTGATAACATTTACCAACTTTTACAAATATTTTTGATCAAGTAAACGCACAGAAGACCCCTGTCCTGTTGGCTTCACTGGATGCGGAGAAGGCGTTCGACAGGATGGAGTGGAGCTTTCTGTTCTCAGTCTTAGAAAAGTTCAATATAGGCCAAAACTTTATTAAAGGGATTAATAAGTCCCTATTTTCTCATCCAAATGCCATGGTGACAACTAATGGTCTGAATTCTGACAGATTCCCTTTGGGACGTGGCACAAGACAAGGATGCTCGCAGTCCCCCCTGCTCTACTTGTTGGGAGCGGAGCCTTAGGCGGAGTTGATAAGGAGCAATCCAAGTATTATTTCTGCAGGCGGCCTTCCGCACAAGATGTCTCTCTACAGGCAAGCCCCATACTATGGTGGAGGACTTCCTGCTGCCGCAGATATGGCTAGGACAATGCTGGATTCTCTGCCCTCACTAGCATGAACTAAATACAGGCACAGACTGTGTGTGGAAAATGATTTAAGACTGAGACTCTTTCCAATACACCCAAAATTGCAGAGTTACGTGCATCCTTTCAAGCACACCCTTCTCATTGACCTGTGTTGAGTTATTCACAACTTTTGATGAACAAATAAGGTTTTATATGTAAGATGGCTAAATAAAGAGAAAAACTATTGATTATTACTATATTATTATTTGTGCCCTGGTCCTATAAAAGCTCTTTTTCTCTCTTCCCACGAGCCGGTTTGTGAGAAAAACTCACACTAATTCTTATGTTTAATAAATGTATCGTATAGTGTCTTACAATGATGGCAAAATACAACCTTTGAGAGTGCGCTGACCCTGGTGCTAGAGGGGGTACGCAGCTGGAGGTTGAAATATTGAAGGGGTACGGGACGATAAAAAGTTTGGGAACCACTGCTCTACAGGATCGGTCCCCGTGGGACGTTTGTGCTAACGTAGGCTAATGTGATTAGCATGAGGTTGTAAGTAACAAGAACATTTCCCAGGACATATCTGATATTGGTAGAAAGCTTAAATTATTGTTAATCTAATTGCACTGTCCAAATTACAGTAGCTATTACAATGCAAGCATGCCATGCTATTGTTTGAGGAGAGTGCACAGTAATGAACTTGAAAGCCTATTAATAAACCAATTAGGCACATTTGGGCAGTCTTGAAACAACATTTTGAGCAGAAATGCAATGGTTCATTGGATCAGTCTAAAATGTTGCACATACAAATGTAGCTGTTCCTGAAAGATATACTGTGGAATAAGAATGGTTACCATTTAAAAACTATGTCATATCACTTTACTTTGTTGACATTGCATAGCTAACATGATGTTATAATTTTTTTCTCTCAATACAATCACTCTCTATCAGTGGAACATCACAAACCCAATACTAAAAGGTTTTGAAATGGATTCTGGGACGGATTGTGTACATGACTCCATCTCAGGAATTGGCAGCTGAGAACTGAAACTCTATACCTCATCTTATTTCATTTGTGCAGATGTGCGAATGAGACCAAAGAAGGGAAATGCATGGCTGGCCAACAGGAGAAGCATACAAATAAAAGAAAGAAAAAGATGGAATTACATGGAAACTAGGGAGCCCAGCCTGAAGAGGAACACTCAGCCCTGGCAGAGGAACAAGAGAGACAGAGACTGAGAAGGCAGACTTACATCTTTAGATCCAACTTATTTTTGAACAGACAAAAAAAAAGAAATGAAGAAAATAATGTCTGTTGGCTACAGCAGTGAACAACATATCAAAGAAAGCATTGGCATTTGAAGACAAAAAAAGCCCAGAGGGAGATTCATTTCAACCATGATGATTTTTTAATGTTTTATTTCATACTCTATACTTTGGTCATCAAAAGATATTACTTCTGGTATTTGTCTGTACACAATACATTGCAGCACCAATATAGAGTAACACAATTACACTGACTGTGCCACAGTATATTGATCAATGGTGGGCTTCAATCAGAAACCAGAACTCCTGGAACTGGTCATCTTGATCCACAAAAACTATGAAAAATCCTTCAGTGTCATTCTATCTTTTTGTGACGGGTTGATTCATTGTATGTTTGTGACTTGTGTCTGTGTCAGTCAATAACAAGCCTTATAATTCCAGCTTTTTAAAGTCTTAACATAAAAACAACTTCTCAGACCTTCCATTATTTACTGTCAGTCAGATGAAGACTCCTAAGTGCTCAGTATTTAACCATCATAGACATACAGAGCATTCGGGAAAGTATTCAGACACTTTGACTTTTTCCACATTTTGTTACATTACAGCGTTATTCTAAAATTGATTCAATTGTGTTTTCCCCTCATCAAACTACAGACAATACCCCATAATGACAAAGCAAATCAGGTTTTTAGAAGTTTCGCAAATTGATTAAACATTAAAAACTGAAATACCACATTTACATAAGTATTCAGAACCATTACTCAGGAACTTTGTTGAAGCACCTTTGGCAGCGATTACAGCCTCGAGCCTTCTTGGGTATGACACTACAAGCTTGGCACACCTGTATTTGGGGAGCTTCTCCCATTCCTCTCTGCAGATCTTCTCAAAATTCTTCTCAGCTTTTTTCAGGTCTCTCCAGAGATGTTCGATCGGGTTCAAGTCCGGGCTCTTGGCTGGGCCACTCAAGGATTTTCAGAGACTTTTCCCAAAGCCACTCCTGCATTGTCTTGGCTGTGCACTTAGGTTGTTGTCCTGTTGGAAGGTGAACCTTCGCCCCAGTCTGAGGTCCTGAGCGCTCTGGAGCAGGTTTTCATAAAGGATCTCTTTGTACTTTGCTCCGTTCATCTGTCCCCCGATCCTGACGAGTCTCCCAGCCCTTGCCACTGAAAAACATCCCCACAGCATGATGCTGCCACCACCAGTCGGGATGGTGCCAGGTTTCTTTCAGACCTGACACTTGTCATTCAGGCCAACAAGTTCAATCTTGGTTTCATCAGGCCAGAGAATCTTGTTTCTCATTTCTCATATACCTTTTACTGAGGAGTGGCTTCCGTTGGGCCACTCTACCCTAAAGGCTTGATTGGTGGAGTGCTGCAGAGATGGTTGTCCCTCTGGAAGGTTCTCCCATCTCCACAGAGGAACTCTGGAGGTCTGCCAGAGTGACCATCGGGTTCTTGATCACCTCCATGACCAAGGCCCTTCTCCCTGATTGCTCAGTCTCTTTTCTCTGGTAGCATCTCATCATGACCTACAGCTGGATGTGAAAGCAAGCCAATCTTTTCCATTTATGTTTCTTGATTTAGAGATATATTGTATGTTGGATGTGGATTGGAATATAATGTTACCTACACGAGGATTCATGCAATGTAAAGATATCACAAATATATCCTCTACACAATCCTGTCTTCAAGTGGTACAAGGATGTAGTAGTGTATATAGGAATTACCATCGAAGGAAAGAAACAAGGTGAACACAAACAGGAAATGAATTGCACTGGAGTGGCTCCCATACAACCAAGAGATAGGATTGTCCCACACAGCTGTTTTACTGATTGGAAGTGCCGGGCACAATGGGCCTGTAAAGAAGTCAGTCCAACGAATGAAGACATGGGTCACCGGCCTGGCCCAAATCACCTCTCTAAAGCTGAGATTAAGCTCTCTGTAATGTGGTGGACTTGACAGACAAGATAGAGATAGACAGATGTACCTGTACTGGTGGTGTCTGTGACTGAGAACTTCCCCTCGGAGTTGGATTCTAGCTCTATCGAAGACATGATTTCTCCCAGGTCAGTCAGGGGTTGAAGGTAATCAAGTAGACTTTAGGAAGTTAATATAAGTTAGAATTATTTTCCTCAGGGAGGAAAGCTTCTCAACTTCAATTGTGTACCCTCTGTATATCTGTCATTTCCACTGGGCTGAATGTGAAGTCTAATAAAAAGAAGAATGTGAAGTAAATAGGTTTTACAAGTATAGTAGTTGTCTATTTCTGATGAAAACGTGGTGGTAAAAAAGCCTCCATGTGGTCTGTGTTGTTTTTACAGTGAAAAGTAAAGACCTTGGTGTGTCTGGATTCTAAACGAACCATTCTGAAAACATGCTGTTTGCTGTCTGGTGCATTTAAATGAGAAGCCATTAAATAGAGCAATTTACAGGAGCTATGTGCCTGCCCCTCAGTGGAAAAAACACTGAACCTCAGACAGGATCTGTAAGATTGTACTTGATACATTTTGTACAGGGAGTTTTATCTAAAACATCTAAAATCTTGTTTTGCAGACATAATTTAACGAGCATAACTCCAACACCATGATAACACATAAAGCGTCACTAATATAGCCTCACATTTGGAGAGTTAATTTTACAGGTTGCGTGTTCTATCTAAATGATGATACACTCCATATTCATGAAAAATGTGTAGATGGCGATATTATGTGGTGCCTGTGTTTTTCTTGGAAAACATTTAAAAAGAAATGCAGTCTCCTCTTGTAAGTTTGGAGGGAAAGATGAATTCAAAGCAAGACAGTGAATCACAGCATATACTGGGCTAAACATGTGAACAACACTGACAAATGTTGGACGGCCCATTTGTCTTGTATCATATAAGTGGAATATCTCTCTGACTGACGAATAGCTATATTCCGTTCCTCTCGCTAGGAAGGACAAGGACACTGAGGATGTTTTTAGTCACTTACTTAGAGGATTTGATTAGACAAATATGAAAGGATAATGAATTAAACATTAAAATATAGAAAAGCAAAGGGAGACAAACATGAAATAGCCAACTTTTGGGCTGATTTGAATATGATTTGCATTGCATAAGTCTTCATCAGAATACGAGTGTGGGCTTCTGTGACACAGACATTGAGCTCGAACAGCCCTCTCCAGTCGCCACCCTGTTTATCTGAAGAGAGCTCAGTTGGGCAGCTTGGCAGGAGGATTATAATAAGCAAAAAGTGTTGTTTTGGAGATGGTGGAGAGATAATGTTTCACACACACGCACTGCACTGCACGCGCACACACACAAACATATACAGGAGTGTGCCTGCACACACCCGCACACACTATATCTCGAGCTACCGTAATTAGCTCCCCTCTCTAAGAGTTGGCTGGCCTCAGGATGTGTTATTTCATCCACCAACACACGCTATGAGTAATAGAAATGAGAAGAAACATAGTCAATTGACATACATTGATACATTACTTGAGTTATTTTGAATAGATGTGATAAAGAACCTTGAAGTATAAAACATACTGGTAACGTAGGCGAAGGAAATTAGCTAAGGGAGAGTGAAGGCAAAAGAAACGAGCTAACAGTTCAATTCTAATTTTATTAGTCACATGCGCCGAATACAACAGGTGTAGTAGACCTTACAGTGAAATTCCCACTTACGAGCCACTAACAGTGGTATGGAGAGGGGAGGGGGGAGGGGGGGCAATGTGAATAGTCTGGGTAGCCATTTGACTAGATATTGTTACCACTACATTAAAGAGTACATCCACATACTATATGCTTAACCACTGGAGCTGATAAGATTTTACATTCTCTTCTCATATCTCGTAAAAAGTTTAATGAGAGAAACATGTTAGAGAGAAAAGCAATGGGTATGGGGTGGATTGTATTTAATGACACAATGAAAGAAAATGGATGCCGAGGATCGCTATGTGGGAGATGAAGTGGCCGATCTGTATGAGCCAACAGCTGTGATTTTGTTTTTGGACTGAATGAAGTTTCACTTCAGATTCCTCTGTGGGAAGTTGGGATTGGATTGCAGGGGCATGGATAGTGTGGGACCCAGGGCAGATTGACTATAGCCATAGGTCACATCCAGAGGCGAAGAGGTGAGCAGACTAAAAGTCTATGGGCAGACATGGTCAACTGTGTTTTTCTCCGTAGCTGTTATGATTTAACCCTTTGACAATGCTAACTGTCAAGATAGAATCCTATGAAGTGTCTCCCTTCGAACTGTCTCCCTTTGAACAGTCTATCACAATTTTATTCTGACAAAAGTAGTATCTCACCATAAGTGATGTCAACGCAGGTGACATAACTACAATGGTAAAATATCATTATTTGACATTAACAATACCATGTTGGCTAAGAGCTACTTATCGTTATTGTAGTGATATCTACATGATTGCATGTCACTTTTAATGATTTTGTTTCTCTTAGACAGATAAAAGTCAACTTAACCGCCTCATTACTGATCTTGTAAAATGTAATAAACCATATCAACCATTTAATCTGTTCCAGGCATTTGATCTGACTACAGTATATAGGGAGAGGTGCCATTTCATTCCACAGCGGTAGATATATGATGAATTGTTGAGTAACTAGTCTTCCATGTAATGGTCATCTGCAATTCAAATCTCTGTGAACAGCAACAGAATTATTCCAAAGATCCTCGTTTCACAGTTTGGAATAGTTCTAGTGACGTCTCATAGAGGCAATCTCACCAAAACTCTTGTCTTGTTCATTCTTGTGCTGAATTGGCTCAACCCATCTAATTTTACTCCGTTCCATTTCATCTCAGACAGACTTCAGATGGACTTTTTCGACCTCGGCTCTCAGGTTAACAACCTGCTCAACCCTCTCCGTCTGAGTTCCTTTGAACACAAGGGGAACCTGGGGACAACAACAGGGACATTGTCCGGTAGACAAAACATAGTGGGAAAAAATAAATAACAATTCTAGTCTCGATGCATCCAGGGTAGTGCTATGACTGATACCTAAAGGACTTCAACTCATTCTGATAGGCACAAAGGTCGTTTTTGACAGAGAGTACTGTACTACTGTCGGCACTGTTATTGTAAGGCCGTAGGATACCAGAGGGTCTCGGAAGGACGATTAATGAGCAACTTTAGTTGTTGTCATTCATTTTATTAAGGCTACAATATTGTAATCAAAATCATTATTCCTTACTAGTTTTTACATTTATGTAAAATGTTACAATCACTGTGTGACAACGGGTACCCTTTTCGGGGCATATCAGGGGTCGGCAGGTAACCTAGTGGTTAGAGCATTGGACTTGTACAGCAAGGTTGCAAGATCAAATCCCCGAGCTGGCAAGGTCAAAATCTGTCATCTGCCCCTGAACAAGGCAGTTAGGCCATTGTTGAAAATAAGAATTTGTTCTTAACTTACTTGCCTAGTTAAATAAAAAATATTGTGATAAAAGTGTGTCTGCCTGTTCCAATGGAGAGACCTTAGAAATGCATTGATGAAGCTGTTGTTCAACTGCCTCGAGAGTTATTTAAGTATAGTCCTCCGTGTACCTTTCAGTGGAATCCAATCCTTCCTGACAAAGCAGTCACCAGAAGTCTGCAGTCCAATTTCAAACAGCTCCGTTGTGTCAGGGTGTCACACTCCCCGACAGTCAAGATTTTCAATTAGATATTTTATGGCAAGAGCAACGAGCCATCTGTGTAATCCGTTCAGTCAGCTGGTGTGCGAGCTCCTTACTTCTTATTTCAGCTTCCCCTTTCCCAAAGAAATCTGATCCCTCAAGTCAAACGGGACTCCTTAAATGGGGTAAAGGTAGATTACGATCTTACACTACTGAAGAATTTCACAAAATTACACAGCCAGAGATAAAGATTATCAATCAATTGAATTACTTTTTGCTCGAAGACAATAGACCATACATTGACTCATACATTGACTGAATCGTATATAACAAATTTAGCCAGAACTATTGGTGTTTAACATCTCATTGGCTATTTATAATTCAACCATGATTGACACATCAAGACTGCCCAATCACTGTGCACATTATACATATCAACCCACATTATTCAGACACTCCCTGAATAAACTCCTAAACACAGTCCACCTCACATTTCAAACAGACACTTGTGCAACCAGTCAGTGCGTCTAGCCTGGACCAGTGGCATCATCGCCATTCGCCAGAGAAGCAGTATATCATGGACTGGATGATACAGCTTAACTCTGCAACATGCCACAGCAAGCAGGTTGAATTTATGACTGTTGTGTGGGGCTGTGATAGCCTGAGCAACATTCCTGCCCACGTTGATTTGTGCATGAGGCTACTCTGGCAGCCAGAATATACCTATGATTGAACTAGTTACCCTCTGCATGGCTGTTGAGGCCTTGGGATGTCTTCATGCCATTCGGACCCAGATCTTAGTAGCTGAAAATGACCCTAATACTGACCTAGTCTGCCTCGTCACACCTCATAAACCATGGGCCGCTCAGAGAGAGGGGAGAGGAGATTTTCACCTCTCCACCGTCATAAGACTGTCTCTCCAGTCTCCCCACACTGCCGCGGTGATATTAGCCATGGTTATTTTTGCCACACACAAGCCTAAGATCACAGTGCTTAACGCCTACCGTTGGCTGGAGTGGTGTAAAGCTTGCCGCCATGGGACTCTCATGTTTCAGCATGACAATTTCACCATGCACAAAATGAGGTCCATACAGAAATGGTTTATTGAGATCGGTGTGGAAGAACTTGACTGGCCTGCACGGAGCCCTGACCTCAACCTCATCGAACAGCTTTGGGATGAATTGGAAAAACGACTGCAGGCCAGGGCTAATTGCCCAACGTCAGTGCCCGATCTCACTGATGCTCTTGTGGCTGAATGGAAGCAAGTCCCTGCAGCAATGTTCCAACATCTAGTGAAAAGCCTTCCCAGAAGGAGGCTGTTATAGCAGCAAAGGGGGGGACCAACTCCATGTTAATGCCCATGATTTTAGAATTTTGGGATGTTTGACGAGAAGGTGTCCACATTCTTTTGATCATGTAGTGTTTGAGTTTGTAAGGATGTAAACACAAGCCCCGGGGCTTGGTCCTCCTGTCAATGACAAGGTTGATTTGTTGTGTTGATGTTAGCTGTGTGTTTATCACAGACACACAATGAGGCTCAAATAGACAGGCCAGATGTCATTCTCCCTCTGTATGGGGGAGAAGGTGCCACCAGAGTCAAGTCACTAATGATAACAGACAAGCACATCACCAGGCCCTTCCTCAAGTCACCCATATTTGATGCAGGCCGGCCGTGTCACTGCCTACATCAAGCGCTCAATGTGACTTCCTGAAACGTACCCGCTTTAACCACACACAGAGGTAACGCCACCCGCCACCACTGAGCATCTCTCTTCTGACAGTGTCAACAGTCATGCCTGGGCACCATCTGACGTGCTAATCGCCTGTGTCCCTCTTCTGGAAGACTCCTGGTTAAGACTGATGACTGTTAAAATCCTCCCTGGGATCCTGGCAGGTTTGTTTCAGGTCTCCTCTCAGTAAACAAAAGTGTCAAGGCTGACCAATGGTGATAGATCCCGGAGTGACAGATGTGTGACACTTTTGTGTGTTTGTCCGTGAGCGCAGGGGAGATTGTGTGAGCATACATGTGTTTGGGTCATGGCAGTGTACATGAGAGGAGGGATAGATCTGAAAGGATATTTGTGGATGCATAGGCTGTGAGATGACGAACAAACACACACACACGCGAGCTAGCGTTAATTAGCAGGCTGTCTACGGGGACTAACTGGGGATGGCACTTGTCACCAGGTTTACTCTGGAGCCTGTCGTGTTCCTCAGATGCTCTGCCATGATTACCAGCCCCTGCACCCACACATTTGTTCACCTTCAACATCTCCTGGCTGAACTTGTTCTCCGCTCTCCTGCAGTTCATTCTCAGGCTGTCTGATATGTCGGACGGGTATGGACCTTCCTTCCCTCAGTATCCTGACTTAACAACAGCCTGTTAATATGGAAGCTTATGTAAATGATGTTATTCTCTTGATGAATGGAATACTTTTGGTTGTTGTCGGTAATCTATTGGCAGAGCGCTCCATAAATCATAATTTCAGAATAAGTATGGCAATTATTCTTAAGGTAATTAGCTTTGGTTCACCACACAATGGGAAACCAATATTTCCCAGTCAGGTTTGTAACATAATGTGTGTGGCCTCTCAGAGGCACTTTGAGGTTTACCGATTCTACCACGTGTGAGTACTCCTAAGTCAATACTAACCATGTGTCTATAGTATTTCATTTTGAGACGCTGGGAGGTGGGGATAACGATCACTGGCTGCTCCTAACAGGTTAAGAGCATATTGAATTAGATAAGGAATAGTTAAATCATCAAAACAATTCAGGTTGCGGATGGCGTGTCCACACCCACTTGACTGTGTGGCTTGTTTTTACTGAAATCCCTTTCAAGGCCATCCTAACCCTGGCTCGAATTTCTCTAAACAGTCACTACAAACCGTTATCTAAACATCAATTGGAGTGATAGGGGCATGTGTGCAATTGCCAATTTTATGAGCAAATCAACTGAAATCAACTCACTATTAGGTTTGTTGTTATTTGGAAAATCATACACACATGCTCCTATCACTTCCAGTGGTTGTTATCTAGTGGTGGCTAAAGTTAGCTAACGTTTGTAGTAGCTGTTTAAAGACAGCCAAGCCATGTATTTCAGTATTGTGCTGGCCCATAGACTTCTTTCAGGGTGAGGAACCGTCTAAAACGTCCTCTTTAAAGAGCTTCATGCTGAGACATGTAAGCTTGGCCTTCTAAGGTCTCGCATACTGTACATGGGATGTATACATTTCAAAGAACTTGCATGTCTGATGGTATGGACACTTGCAATTGGACACTTATTGAAAAAATAAGCAAATTCTGTCTTGAGGAGGAGCAGGAAGGGGAAAAGCAGAAAGAGGGGGAGGAGGAGGAGAGAAGGAGATGTCACACCCTGACCTTAGTATTCTTTGTTTTCCTTGTTATTTTGGTAAGGTCAGGGTGTGACATGGGTGATGTATGTGTTTTGTCTTGTCTAGGGGTTTTGTATGTTTATGGGGCGGTTTCCTTTCTAGGTATATTGTATGTCTATGGTTGCCTAGATTGGTTCTCAATTAGAGGCAGCTGTCTATCGTTGTCTCTGATTGGGAACCATATTTAGGCAGCCATATTCTGTGGGTACTTTGTGGGTGATTGTTTCCTGTCTTTGTGTTCTCTGCACCAGATAGGAGTGTTTTGGTTTTGCCACTTTTTTTTTTTTTTGTAATTGTGTTCATGTTGAGTTTCTCATATTAAAAACCATGAACACGAACTACGCTGCATTTTGGTCCTCCTCTCCTTCGACGGAAGAAAACCGTGACAGGAGGACAAAGGGAATGGGAAGGGGGCAGGAGTAGGAGGACAGGAGGAATGGGAGGGGGCATGAGTAGGAGGAGGAATGGGAGGGGGCAGGAGGAATGTGAAGGGGGCATGAGTAGGAGGAGGACAGGAGGAATGGGAGGGGGGCATGAGTAGGGGAGGACAGGAGGAATGGAAGGGGGGCAGGAGTAGGGGGAGGACAGGAGGAATGGGAGGGAGGAAGGAGTAGGCGGAGGACAGGAGGAATGGGAGGGGGGCATGAGTAGGAGGAGGACAGGAGGAATGGAAGGGGAGTAGGAGGAGGACAGGAGGAATAGGAGGGGGGCAGGAGTAGGGTGAGGACAGGAGGAATGGGAGGGGGAATGAGTAGGAGGAGGACAGGAAGAATGGGAGGGGGGCAGGAGTAGGGTGAGGACGGGTGGAATGGGAGGTGGGGCAGGAGTAGGGGGAGGACAGGAGGAATGGGAGGGGGCAGGAGTAGGGTGAGGACAGGTGGAATGGGAGGTGGGGCAGGAGTAGGGGGAGGACAGGAGGAATGGGAGGGGGCATGAGTAGGAGGAGGACAGGAGGAATGGGAAGGGGGCATGAGTAGGAGGAGGACAGGAGGCATGGGAGGAGGGCATGAGTAGGAGGAGGGCAGGAGGAATGGGAAGGGGGAGGACCGGAGGAGCGCAGGGGGGAATAGGCGGAGGAAGGGGAAAAGCAGAAGGATGGGAGGAGAGGAGGTAAGGAGGAGGAGAGGAGGAGGAGCAAATGAGTATGGGGAAAAGGACAGGAGGAAGAGGAGGGTGAGGAGAGAGAGGGAGGAGGACAGGAGGAGGATTGACTTTGATAGCAGCAGTTAATCTATTTAGTTATTAAGTGGACAACTCTCAACAATCATTCCATTGATCTCTTTAACACATTTATTGAAAGTTCCACAATGTTCTACAGCTCTACACTGCAAGTACTTCTCTGTTTAAGGCAAGGCACCACAGGCTGAAATTATATTTTTGAGTGTTACAAACTGAACTATATTCAGTAACTTACTTTGAAGAGATGGTGATTGGGTTTAAATAGGTGTTTTGGTAGTCTATATTCAGGGTACTTGTCCTTAACTGCCATTTCCCGAAAGTCAATTATTATATATAAATTATATTTCTCCGCTTCAGAAGCAATCTGCATTCACAAAATGTTGTGTGGTTTTCCTTAGATATACTTTATTCTCCAGACTTGGCCAGAGGGAATTGTAGATTGTACACTTTTTTATTCTAGATAACATTTTGGGGGGAAAAATCTGTCAAAAATGCATTTTCTGTAAGTGTCTTTAGTGTTTTACAGGTAGAAAGATTAAATAAGTACTTATCCACACTCTGCTATGAACAAGTCTGGTCCCTGAGGGTCTTAACAAAATGAAACCAAATATTTAGGCCTCCAGTTTCCAGAAAATGCTATTTGGGTGACGTGCATATATGCAAATATTTACTTAGATATTGCCAAATTTGCATATTCTAGTCAAATCTTTCACAAAATAATTTTACAACAAAAAGTATTATATTTGTGTCCACATTCAACTGGTTAAAGTTGAATGTAATATGACCTTAAAATTCATTTGCAACTCATCTGGTGTGAGAAAGGACAGATATTTCACCTTTTGTTCCACCATTATAATTTCTACAGCCAGAAGAGCTTGTGAATAACTCTTTTGTCTATGTAGTGGCTTGTTATTAGTCCTCATTATGGAACACTGACTCGTGGCAATATGAAACAATGACTCAACAGGTCAGCCGCTGCTTTTCAAATAAGTTATTCATTTATTATTAGGCTTTAAAGCTTCTGGAGCAGACTGTGTGTAATGAAGCACCTCTCAATGGCACTCGTGTTCCCGTAGCTAGCTGAGATCAAGCCAGAGCAGACCACTTGTGAGTTGCGACGTATTCAAACGACACAGATGAGCAGAAACTCATAAAAACCCACAGACATCTTGAATAGCTATTAGAATAGATTTTAGACCTACAAGTAGGCCTTCAATATAACGCCCGGATGAACTGCTGTCCATTTATGAATCTACTTCCCATTTATGCACATGTATCAAGGAAACAGGACTTTATATATAATAAAATGGTGCTGAAAGGAGTTCTACACTGTGCCACCGTACACACTCACGTTGTTCAACTGATGTACAATGCATCTGACACAGTGGTTGTGATACAGCTGATATTTTGTAATGTATAGTTTGGAGTTTGTCTGCACGAAAATGTTTAACTATTGTGCGGTGTCTCCAGAATGTTTGTGTAGTCATTTCTCTGCAGAAAAACTCTGTATCACACCCGTTGTGCCAGATGCGTTGTACATCAGTTGTAAACTTGAATGTGTATGGGCCTTATGATGAGTGTATAAAATCTTAGGAACACTTTCCTATTGAGTTGCACCCCTTTTTGCCCTCAGAACAGCCTCAATTCGTCGAGGCATGGACTCTACAAGGTGTCGAAAGCGTTCCACAAGAATGCTGGCCCATGTTGACTCCAGTGCTTTCCACAGTTGTGTCAAGTTGGGCTGGATGTCCTTAGAGTGATGGACCATTCATGACACACACACACACACACACACACACACACACACACACACACACACACACACACACACACACACACACACACACACACACACACACACACACACACACACACACACACACACACACACACACACAGGAATATGTTGAGTGTAAAAAACACAGCATTGCTGTTCTTGACAGACTCAAACCGGTACGCTTGGTACCTACTACCATACCCCGTCCAAAGGCACTTAAATATTTTGTCTTGCCCATTCACCCTCTGAATGGTTCACATACACAATCCATGTCTCAATTGTCAAGACTAAAATATCCTTCTTTAACTGATTGAAGTGGATTTAACAAGTGACATCAATGAGGGATCATAGCTTTCACCTGGATTCACCTGGTCAGTCTGTCATGTTCCTAATGTTTTGTACACTCAATATATGTCTGCATTACAGGAGCGTTGTTTGGCTGCCTAACTCTGAGTAAAAACCTAGAAACCCCACTGGGCATTGCAATCAATCACAAGTTTCCAAATCAAAAACATATAAAACACCTTCACTGAAAAATCAAGGTTTTGTTTGTTGTCAAGTAAGTCCATGTCATTGTGCATGTTTTGTACCCAGTCTTTTTCGAGAGACAAGGCTTTCATGAGCCTGCCATTTTAAAAACAGCCAGGAGACAGCTTCTCTTTTATCTCACTGACTTCTGTTGCTCCAGATGTAATGATTATTTTTCTCTCTCAACACATCATCCACCTCAAGCGGGAGCTTACTTTCTTTTGAAACCCACTCTTTCTTTCATTTCATAATCTTTCACCCACTATCAAAGGAGCATTCAATCATTGTGTAAAATCCAACAAATATATTTCATCATTTCAAGATGGCAGTCTTCCACTTCCTGTGTACAATTAAAGATTCAGATTGAAGGTGCATGACCTCATTTAAACAGCTTGTGAATTCATATTAAATCACTTTACTAATTGTCAGTCTGAGACTTAAAAGGCAACAAAATGCTTTACCTCGATGCCCTAAAAGTAAGATTCAGCTGCCTTTGGGTTGACAGTGGCTGTAAGTCTCTTGTCTAACTAATGGAGCTCTAGATCCTCCTCTTCATCATTGTACCATGTCTGTGAAATGCATTGCTAATATAGCAACCGTAACAATAAACACAAAAGTCATGGTTAAATGGTTAAACAAATGTACTTTAGAATAACTAGGAACTTTTACAGCCTGAGAAACACGACCTAGAATCATACTTATACATTCAGCATATGTGCCGACCCTGAAAAGGTGTAATTTACGACAAAAGTGGATCCTTTGCATCTTCCTCTCGGAGACACACAGCAGTTGGAGCATAATACTAAGGCTGTGTCTACACTTGACACTTACATGCATCTTCTGCTATCAGAGTACGAAGATCGTATTGCAAAAGACCGGTCTAGACGCATAAACGTCAGATTGTGGTCGGATTCTGTTCAGATCTGGCTGACCACCTCAGAAGGGTAAGGGATGCATTGACGGATTTCTCCTCAATCTGGATGCAATCAGGCTACTGAAAGCAGATAGAGTCCGCCCACAATTCTCCAGAAAACGTGTATTTTGGGAGTTAGAGGCATCTTTGCATTATAATGTCGGAGAAAATACATTCCTAGTGTGTGAGGAACATGTTTGCCGACCTCATAAATGCTAGCCAGCTAACTAATATTTAGACAAATATTTTTTGTTACGTTATGGTAACCTGTTTGCAAACCCTTTAGCTTTGCTTGGTAGCTTGCTGGCTTGCTACAGAGGTTAGCTGGCTAGTTAGCTACATTAGTTCGCTAGTGCCATCAAGTTGTTGTTGTGTTATCATGTTTTGCTTATTCCACCGTTGCAGAATGCGTACTGGCATTTGAATATAGCGTGGGAAAAGGGAATCTGGGCACAATGCGGACATGGCGGACACATTTAAATGTAAGTGTCATGCCCTGGTCTTAGTATTTTATGTTTTCTTTATTATTTTGGTCAGGCCAGGGTGTGACATAGGTTTATTATGTGGTGTATTTAGTCTTCTTTTTTTGTTGTAGGTATTGGGATTGTGATATAGTGATTGTGGTATAGTGAGGTTTTCTAGAAAAGTCTATGGTTGCCTGAAGTGGTTCTCAATCAGAGGCAGGTGTTTATCGTTGTCTCTGATTGGGAACCATATTTAGGCAACCATATTCTTTGAGTGTTTCGTGGGTGATTGTTCCTGTCTCTGTTTGCACCAGATAGGCTGTTTAGGTTTTCGCGGTACGTTTATTGTTTTGTTCGTGTTTATTCGTTCATTAAACATGTATCAAAATTACCACGCTGCATTTTGGTCCGATCCTTGCTACACCTCCTCTTCAGAAGAAGTTGCGTAACAGTAAGTGTAGGCGCATGAAGTGTTCGGAAATTTCATGATCAGAACTGGATGATCATAATACAAAAGCTCACGAACTGTCAAGTCTGGACAGCGCCTAATGAATGTTGGAGCTCCAGTTTCATTTGCAACTCTTACTCTATGTCCTCCATAAAACATTCCTTTGTCTATTTTCAGTGACGCTGCCCAGTGGGCTCGGTCACATGGCCCCCACTGTTGATTATTTCCGACTCTGTGGAGAGCATTTTGACTAATGAGTGTTTTTCTCCTATTATACATGGACACTGTGCATCACATCGCCTCTGGTCTCAGCAACGGTCGCATGCAGCAGCTCCTACAGTTAGACCGTTTCACACGGCTCTCCAGAGGGATGAGGCTCATTCAACGCCCTAATACACAGAGAACGCTACAAGGCGGTCATTTTGGCTCCCTGTTTCAATTGAAGTCACAGAAACGTGTTTCCTGTCACCATGCTCTTAGACTATAAGGGTTTGTCGTCTCTTCTCCCGCCTGGACTGAGAAGCAACCAGGCTAAGCGGAAGAAACAAGACAGAGAGGGAGAGAGAATTACAAGAGTTAGTTCAAGAAGAGTAATTCCAAAGTGCTCATTCTGCTCCACTGATTTTTCAATATAGAATAGTGTTCCACATCAGTGAATGAATGCAGCTAGAACCCATATTCATAGAGCAGGCACAAGGTAATGAACAGTTGATCAAATTGAGTTAAAGAAGAGTAGGAGGCTCGTTTCTAGCATTTTGGGGGCACTAAGCAAGATTTGGTTGGGAGGCCCCCCACCAATCGGACAAACAATTTTTCTTGACAGTGGAGAGGAAAATGTGCATCTCTAAAAGTTAATTGTCCTGCATTTCTACATATGTTACCATGAGGCAGAGATAATATCTTGCCGTTTTAAAACTACAGTGAACAAAAATATAAACAAGGAATTCAGAGAGTGCATTCTTACAGTATATGACCATTTCATTTAGAGGCCAATTCTTTTCCGCCTGCATCACCAATCACTTCCACAGTCAGCCTTCCCAAGTCATGAATAAGAAAGGCATAAATGGGTCAATAGTAGACACCCAGACAGCGAGACAGCCAGGCAGGAAAATAAAAATGAAACCATAGCTCTGGGCCGGCTATTATGTGCTGGGTGTTCTGTAGTCACACCACTGCTGCTAGCAGAAATCAATTCGGATTTGGGCATGTAATGGATGTCCAAGTGCTTTCCTGAGAGAACCACTGGCATTCAAATTGAAACCAGAGGCCCTCTGATTGGCTCACCTTGTCCCTGGTTACCCATTTGCCTTTGAGATCATGTGATGGATAACAATTGGGTTTGTCGCTTTTGGGTAGTGGTTTGGGAATATGGCAATGTTCCACTGTCAACATAGCACCAATTACATTACTATAAAAAGGCATTAGGTGTTGGGCATATTTTGACTTCCCACGTGGTAATACACAGTATTATAATACAAAATATGTCATTTTCTGGACTTTTCCAAGCTGTTTAAAGGCACAGTCAACTTAGTGTATGTAAACATCTGACCCACTGGAATTGTGATACAGTGAATTATAAGTGAAATAATCTGTCTGTAAACAATTGTTGAAAAAATTACTTGTGTCATGCACAAAGTAGATGTCCCAAATGACTTGCCAAAACAAGAAATTTGTGGAATGGTTGAAAAATTAGTTTTAATGAGTCCAACCTAAGTGTATGTAAACTTCTGACTTCAACTGTACACACTGTATAGGGAGGGTTAAAGTGTCCAGTCTAAAGGGTAGATAATAGACAGTAGCAGTAGCGTATGTGAAAGTATGTGTGTGGCGTCAGTATGCATGTGCGTGTGTGTGTGTGTGTGTGTGTGTGTGTGTGTGTGTGTGTGTGTGTGTGTGTGTGTGTGTGTGTGTGTGAGTGTGTGGGTAGAGTCCAGTGTGTGTGTGTGTGTGTGTGTGTGTGTGTGTGTGTGTGTGTGTGTGTGTGTGTGTAGAGTCCAGTGTGTGTGCACAGAGTCAGAGCAAGAGAGTTAAACGCAAAAAAGGGTCATTGCAGGTAGTCCGGGTAGCCATTTGATTAGCTAGCAGTCTTGTTTAGCAGTCTTATTGCTTGTGGGTAGAAGCTGTTCAGGGTCCAGTTGGTTATAGACTGGTTTCGCTTGCCAGAGAGCAGTCTATGGTAGCTGGAGTCTTGGACAATTTTTGGGGCCTTCTTCTGACACCGCCTGGTATAGACGGCCTGGATGGCAGGGAGCCCAGCCCCAGTGATATACTCAGCTGTACTCATCACCCTCTGTAGCGCCTGGACGGTCGGTCATGATACCTTGCGTGCCGTACCATACCTTGCAGTTGCCGTACCAAGCGGTGATGCAGCCAGTCAAGATGCTCTCAATGGTGCAGCTGTAGGAATTTTGAGGACCTGAGGGCCCATGACAAATATTTTCAGCCTCCTGAGGGGGAAATAGGACTGTCCTGCCCTCTTCACAACTGTGCAGGTGTGTGTGGACCATGTTAATTCCTTAGTGATGCGGACACCTTGAAGGACCTTGAAGCTCTCGAGCCACTCCACTACCCGTGCTCACCACTCCGTTTCCTGTAGTCCATGAGTCCATAAGCTCATTTGTCTTGCTGATAAATGCACCCAATCTGAGGTGGGCAGTTATATGCATATGTTTTAGAGCTGTGTACTGGTGAAGCCTCTTTGGGTTTATGTTGTTAATATTTGAAATGTTACTCTAGGCAGGAGCCTACTTGTTATCCCATCCCTCCTCCTGCTGAGTTGTAGACCTAGCATTTTGTTATCTTTTCAAGAGAGGCAGATTGCTATGGCAGCAATAACAGTAGGCAAAACAAAAATCTATTCTAAGTAGTTGGTTTGAATCCTTTGGAGATTCTGTTTAGTTGTACATTGCTCAGCTGGAAAGATCCACTGCCAGACTGCGTGGGGTCAAGCCCGAAACTCTGGTCAATTGGTCACATGCCATCTCCCACTTGTAGGAGCTAATTTAACAACAATGTTGGGTCTTACGGATGGGAGATAGCATTAGCATGCTCTGCCATTTTCCTGTTTTCTTATGTGGCTCTGGGTTGGTAGCCTTTGAGAATGAAATTTGAATAGACGGATTGAATTTGGAAACACTGAAACATATGTCTTTAATCAGTTTTGTTCATTTTTTATTGATATGGAGTTTTTTTTAAACGTTTTTATGTTTTGTTTGTTTACCCCGTATTGAATTGTATATTTTTGTATGTGTTGTATCTTGAAACTGTCTAAGACATGCAAAAACAAACAACTAATAATTGTTACATTTTTTTAAGTTAATGTAAACATTCTGGATAACTAATTCCCCATCACTGCTAAAACTGAGCAGTCGTCTGTACAAATAATGAGTTGATTTCACCCCTTAGAATGGAGGTTGATAGGAACTTTCCCATGCCAAGAGTGGTTTCTATGCCAGGCCTGATTCATTTGGCATTGCAAGGCTGGTCCAATTGCCAAGCCTGAATGGCCACATAGGACCAATGCAGATTTGGGCCCCAGTCTCACTATCACAAGCGCCAATAAACACATGACTAGAAAATATCCCAGTTCACATTGACAGCTCTCAAATATCTCCTTTTCTATGTATCAGACAGGGAGTCATTTCAATGCTCAAATACAAGTACATCAATAGAGGTTAACAGTGGTTAACAAAAGTCCTACGTTGGTCAGAGTTCTATTCTGCAGTAAATCCAGACAATTCATGAAAAGGCCGGAAGAAATAAACCCAGTCACAGAGTATTAAAATAGAGCACAAACAGTAAAATATACAACTCTAAAAAACATGAATTCCGTACTTTTAGTTGAAAGAGACTTCTGCATATCGATTGCAGGAATTACACATTTAACATCTATCTCACATTAGTATGACTACTTAAAAAGGAATACGCCTGATTTAATGTTAAACACTGCACAACTAAAGTATCAATATTCCTCACAGTCCCTGATATTAATGGTCCCTGTTGTGACTGTCCAGATAAAAGACCAGGCCACCTTTAGCCTATCTGTAATCTGGGCATCTGTCTGACAACCGCAGTGGATTATTGTCCTGGAATACCTGGGAGGGGATCCTCCAGCTCCAGTCCAGCCAGTGTTTCAGACCCAAAGACTGCTGAAGCACTGGCTTCCTGGGAGGAGTAGAGCAGCATTGCTGAAATGTCCTCAGGGCAACACTGTGTGAGTAATGAACACTCGCTCAGCATCATGGAGGATGGAGGAGAAACTCAGCATAAAAACACACTCTGTAGCATCCACTAAAGAAAGAGGAGAGTGGGCAACTACCACAACAATAAATCCAACCATCACTGCTACAGAGAGAGAGCAAAACCCTCACTAAAAACTGTCATGAGACTGTTAAAAAAAGAGGGAAGAAAAGAGAGCGAGAAGGAGGGATAGAGAGGGGAGGGAGGGGGAGGGAGGTGAGAGAAGGAAAGAGAGCGAGAAGGAGGGATAGAGAGGGGAGGGAGGGGAGGGAGGGAGGTGAGAGAAGGAAAGAGAGCGAGAAGGAGGGATAGAGAGGGGAGGGAGGGGAGGGAGGTGATTGAGGGAAAGAGAGAGAGGGGAGGGAGGGGAGGGAGGTGAGAGAAGGAAAGAGAGCGAGAAGGAGGGATAGAGAGGGGAGGGAGGGGAGGGAGGTGAGAGAGGGAAAGAGAGAGAGGGGAGGGAGGGGGAGGGAGGTGATTGAGGGAAAGAGAGAGAGGGGAGGGAGGGGGAGGGAGGTGAGAGAGGGAAAGAGAGAGAGGAAAGGCACTCATAACAGACACTCTCTCCTACATCATGGGAGGAACGATTTGGTGTCTAAAATAAATAGTATGTTGCAGTTGCACAATCACCGTTCTCTCACCTCCTTCCTTCCAGAACTTTCCACCAGACAACCAGTGAAAGGAAGGGGGAAGTAAACTACTTATCACACCATGTCTCTCAAATTACAGTAAGCCCATTGATGAAGTGTCTCTCGCAAATGCCAAGGTAATTTATTTCATTAGAACATCCTAAAACACCAGACTGCACTTAACACAAGCTGACATGGTCACGTAATAATTTCATTGCACAGATCCACAACGGAATGGAATGACTGTATCAAGACACTAGTCAAATGAGTACTGAGCGATTAATAGTGAATTGTCAAGAGACATTCTCAGTGATGAAACTGACAGACTGAGGATTGTCTGATATTAATAATGATGAAATAAAGACAGTGGCATCTCATTTGTTGAACCATTTTTGTTTATATGTCCCTCACTTGATAATAAAAAAATATATTTTTTATTTTGGGGGGAATTTTATTAGGATCCCCAAAAGCTGTTGCGAAAGCAGCGGCTACTCTTTTTAAAAAAAAACAATGTTTGAAGGAGACAGATTTTGGGGTGTATAGTGGTACCGTTAGTAGCCCCTGTGGAAGAGGTGTGCATGGTGTCTCTGTGATTGTATTCCTTCCAGCGCCAGCCAGCCAGGGCCATGCGTACGTGCGCACACAGACAGACAGACAGACAGACAGACAGACAGACAGACAGACAGACAGACAGACAGACAGACAGACAGACAGACAGACAGACAGACAGACAGACAGACAGACAGACAGACAGACAGACAGACAGACAGACAGACAGACAGACAGACAGACAGACAGACAGACAGACAGACAGACAGACAGACAGACAGACAGACAGACTAATACCACAGATGATGAGTTTTATGAACTGCGGTTCTATCTCCGACTTCCCTTTAAGTGCCCTCTGGAGTGCAGTAAGCCCGGCGACATCCGCCATAATGGCGTCCACGTTAACTGAATAGCACCTGTCACCTCAAATAAACTGCCGCCATAAAGAGCGGGGAAGTGCTGATTAAAAATCTCCAGCTATCGTTGGTGTTGATGGTTACTGCTCTGTTCTGCCTGGTCCCTGTGACTGGACACTGTAGTAGTCTGTCACTGGCAGCCACAGCTCTGATTAGATCTGTCTTTCATCTCGTTAACAGTTTGCCACCCATTTGAGCCGGTTTAATGCAACCCTGGCACTGTGATTTACTGCAAAGTCAAGTCACAGTTAAATCTAACGCAGCGGGAGTCAATATAACAATACACTGATCAAATGTCTCTCGAACTAAAATTGAAGTGACAAAATGGTCAATACTGTGAGTAATTATGAAACATCTCGATATGTAATTGTGGTAAAGAAAAGAGAAAAGTGGGCAGAAGCCAGTTCTGCTGTGATTTATGAGTGACGAGTTTCTATTTATCTGCTGATAACCTGGTCTCAGGTTGTAATGAGTTCCTGTTGGAAATATTGAACAGATGGTATGGAAACACATTACGAGTTGTTTCAAGTCCACCTTTTCCTTTGATGGATGTGTGTTAAAATGTAAATGTTACGGTATGCACAATTAAACAGATTTGTGTAAACCCGACCTACCGGGAGGAGGAATGAACATCAACTGTATTCATGTTTACAACGATAGCGATAATATAAAAAAAATGCCATTTTTACTGTCTATGTAGCAAAACAAAAGGATGATACAAAGACAACTAATTCAGGTGTTGTATGACTTAACTGTTTTCCTGTCAAATCAAATGTTATTTGTCTAACGTGCCGCATATTACGGGTGTAGACTTTACCTTGAAATGCTTGCTTATGAGCCCTTCCCAAGAGTTAAAAATAAAATGAGAAAAATACAAATAGTATCTCAAGAGGAGTAAAAATACACAAGATTGAAGCTATATTACTGGGAGTACATGTACCATATCACTGTACAGGGGTACGTACGAGGTATTTCAGGTACATACAGTGCCTCGGAAAGTTTTCAGACCCCTTGACTTTTTCCACATTTTGTTACATTACAATGTTATCAATTTTAGAATAAGGCCCCTCATCAATCTACACACAATACCCCATAATGACAAAGAAAAACATGTTTTTAGATTTTTTGCAAATGTTTGATTTTTTTTGTTGAGATGATACATTTACATAAGTATTCAGACCATTTATTCAGTACTTTGTTGAAGCACCTTTGGCAGCGATTACAGCGCAGAGTCTTCTTGGGTATGACGATACACCTGTATTTGGGGAGTTTCTCCCATTCTTCTCTGCAGATCCTATCAAGCTCTATCAGAATGGATGTGGCATGTTGCTGCACAGCTATTTTCAGGTTTCTCCAGAGTTGTCCGATCGGGTTCAAGTCCGGGCTCTGGCTGGGCCACTCAAGGACATTCAGAGACTTGTCCCAAAGCCACTCCTGCATTGTCTTGGCTGTGTGCTTAGGGTCGTTGTCCTGTTGGAAGGCAAACCTTCGCCCCAGTCTGAGGTTCTGAGTGTTCTGGAGCAGGTTTTCATCAAGGATCTCTCTGTACTTTTCTCCGTTCATCTTGATCCTGACTAGTTTCCCTGTCTCTGCCACTGAAAAACATCCCCGCAGCATAATTCTGCCACCACCATGCTTCACCTTAGGGATGGTGCCATGTTTCCTCCAGATGTGACGATTGGCATTCAGGCCAAAGAGTTCGATCTTGGTTTCATCATCAGATAATCTTGTTTCTCATGGTCTGAGAGTCTTTAGATGCCTTTTGGCAAACTCCAAGCAGGCTGTCATTTGCCTTTTACTAGGGAATGGTTTCCATCTGGTCACTCTACCATAAATGCCTGATTGGTGGAGTGCTGCAGAGATAGTTGTCCTTCTGGAAGGCTCACCCATCTCCAAAAATGAACTCTGGAGCTCTGTCAGAGTGACCATCAGGTTCTTGGTCATCTGCCTGACCAATGCCCTTCTAACCTGATTGCTCAGTTTGGCCCTAGGAAGAGTCTTGGTGGTTCTAAAATTCTTAATTTTAAGTATGATGGAGGCGACTGTGTTCTTGGGGACCTTCAGTGCTGTAGAATGTTTTTGGTACCCTTCCCCAGATCTGTGCCTCAACACAATCCTGTCTCAGAGCTCTACGGACAATTCCTTTGACCTCATGGCTTGGTTTTTGCTCTGACATGCAGTCAACTGTGGGACCTTATATAGACAGGTGTGTGCCTTTCCAAATCATGTCCAATCAATTTAATTTTGAAGAAACAGCTCAAGGATGAACAATGGAGTTCAATTTTGAGTCTCATCTTAAAGGGTCTGAATTCTTATGTAAATACAGTATTTCTGTTTTTTATATTTTATAAATGTGCAAAAAAATCCCCAAACTGGTTTTGCTTTGTCATTATGGGGTATTGTGTGTAGAGGGATGAGGTAAACCATTCTTCTAAACCATTTTAGAAAAAGGCTGTAAGGTAACAAAATGTGGAAAACGTCAAGGGATCGGAATACTTTATATGGTACTTATGGCGGGCTGAAATGATGCTGCAACCACTATGTTTGAAATATGATGGTTGTATGGTCTTCTATTTTAAGCAGTTCTCAGGAAAGACGCCATTTAAACTCAATACCCATAATCTGCTTTCATGTTTATGCAGCAGAATGCTATCACAAAGACTGTCGTATGTTTCACTTTATATCAACAAATATTAATCAGAAACCCTTTTCATAAACCCTTTTCTGTTCAATGTGTTTAGATTGCAAATATTCTGTCAGATTCTGCTGTTTACCATTTATCGTCTACAATCTGCCACTGAGCCCACGAGACACTAAGAATATCTAAGATCAGGGTCTCTGGGGAGCAGCGAGGTCTTGCCCAAGTCTCGGAAAGATCTGATAAGGGGGTGCAGCTTGACCAGGTCAAAATGTTATCAATAAGGGGATGGACCTCGAGATCGATTCCGAGTGCAACAGGAAGCCGAAGCGGCAATGTAAAATGAGGTGAAGCTGTTTTAGGATTAGCTAGCCTAGCATGTGGACGAAAACGGCAGTTTAATTAAAAACGAGCAGTATCATTCTGGTCGTTGTATCATTTTGAATAATGGGATAGTTAGGAGTACAGCGCTTTCTCTCATCCATTGATTGAGGTACGTTTTCTGAGCCATATCTTGCACCGGCTCCGCGGTGTGCTGATCAAGGCAGTCTGCCGTTCAGACCTTACAGGGAAGAGGGAATTACAGCGACCGTAACGCCCAAAGCTTTAGGTTAGCCAAGGACTGAGCCCTGGAGGACAGGGATTTTCCCTCTAGCTGGATTTGAAAGAGATTGAAGTGTCACAAAGTAAAGGGAGAAGTGAGACGCCTCACATCACCTGTATCATAGGTCTATTCAGATATGCCTCCAAAATATCACAATGTGAGTAACTACAGAGGATTCTGTGAAGTTTCACTGACAACAAATCAATCGCAATTCAGTGGTAGGTACAGTAGGAGTTGTAGGTCTGTGGTGGTGGACCATGCTTTTATTGTAAATGTATGTACTAGTCAACATATAGTAAATGTTCATACTCAGTAAATGTCAACGTAACTAACATCTTTTACATATTTCTCATATTTAAAAATGAACTCACAGTCACAATAGATATGATTTTATAACATTGGACCATCATTAAAGGGTGAGGAGTGTTGCAGTTGTAACAATAACTTCACTGTAGTGACAATGTAGCTGCCTATATAATAACCATGTAAACACATGATGTATGCCATATAAAGTGGGACTGCAAAGTTACAATACCAAAGTATTTTCTATCCTGGAGAGTAAAACATAATGCCAGGGGTTTTGCAATGTTTAACATAATGTCCACAAGTGCACTCCAGTTCATGTTCCTAATAACATTTATTTCACTGAGTAAAATAAGCATTAACAATGTCTCTCTCTTCTCTGAATACATACCTGTAGGCAATAGTTTCGGTCCTTAATTGACAATAACATTTCCAATGTCTTGAATCAGCATAACTAAGTGTAATTAACACAGAAATTAATGCTTGGTTAAAAACTAAAGGCTATATAATTTCCTGATATCAGGTGATTTAACGTTAATTTCCTCCATTATAAACGGTCATCTGGCTCCATCTGCTCCACTCCAGTGTTTATCAATGGTGGAGACGTGAATCAGTGTAATGGGATCAGACAGGCATGGAGAGAGACAGCCAAAGAAGGGTATATTACTACACCCAAGGTACTAAGTTACTGCCGACAATTCTGTTTAGCTACACAGCCATGTATGTCGAAGTAAACATCCCACCCAACAGACATATAGACACAAACATAATGTACACCAAGAGAAAATAGAAAATAACCCATTCAATTACTCCGCATGTTTTAGGAGAACTTAATATTTCCTGTGAATCCCTGAGATCTAGATGTAATCTGGTAGGGTCATTAGACTGCTCACCAGGAAGGTTAGATAGGTATAGGATATCAGTCAAAAAGATTAAACTAAAACAGAATTCTTCATGACCTTAATCATACTGAACTCAATAGAATTCCCGTAATATTGAATTACTCCCAACAAAACCACAAGAATACATACATCATTTTATGTAACAGTGTTCCATTTTTTTGACCAACAAGTTCATATTTAACCCTGTGAATTCGAAGCAGTGCTGTTAGAAGAATGTCAAAACACGTCAAAACACTTCAAAGTTGTGTTCGAATGTAAGCTTTCTGAGAGACTGATTCACAGGGGTGATATCGCAAACTTTCTTAAATGTAGAATTTCCCTGCAAACTTCAAGGAAAGATCGGCTATGCTGCTTTGATGTCTGGAGCTAATCTCATTTTAGCTGTCATGGCCAAAAGCATTCAGTACTCAGCTTAGGTGGAGAAATCTTAGTCATACTCTGGATACCCTGTGCATACACTCTGGCTCTACTAAAGCATTAGAACTAAGAGTACAGTGTAAATTACAAACAGGGTAACCAGTACTTAGCCAGTACTCTGATTCATAGAAAAATCTTTGTCCATTAAATGAATGGTCATTTTTTTCTTTTCATAACATGAATTTTTTTTGTATGGCTTTGTATGAAACTAACAGTGTAAAAAATGTGATAAGTGTTTGTTTCCAGGTAGTTGCTGGTTGACAATACAATCTACACAGGACCTTCTATTTAGCAGGCTTTGCATGGGTGGAGTTTCGGCTTGCCTCGAGGCAAGCGGCACAAGATCCAAATCCCTTTCGACAATAACAGCTAGTTTTTAGGTTACATATCCCTCTCCCATTAGGCCCCTCTGTTCGTGTCCCTTCCCTGCTACTCAGACAACTTCCAGACAGTACTAGCAAAACGCTTGCTTGGAAACGTATATTTTGCTAAAAAGCTATTTCAGTTTCTTTTTGACCATTTTCACGGAAAACTATTACAGGAGGTAACTTAATTGTTATCCAGAAATGATTTGATACTGGACTGCACTAGGCTTTTCAGCCTTTCCACTTATGAGTTATAATTAGCGATGCACACTCACAGGACTCTACACAATCACTCACACTCTCATACACACTCTCTCTCTCTCACACACACACACACACACACACACACACACACACACACACACACACACACACACACACACACACACACACACACACACACACTTCATTTGCTCACACACACATATCACACATACACATTCATACGGACTCTACACATACACACTCGCATACAATCATCATATCTGCCTTATCCCTATACTGTATATATCGACCCCTGCCACTACAGTATCCCTGTACATTGTAAATATGGTATTAGGACTGAACCTGGAACTGACCCTGTATATAGCTTACCTACTTCCTTGTGTTCTTCTTACTTCTAATTCTCGTGTGCTTTTTCTCTACTTTATTTTACCTTACATTATAATAATTGTACTACTGATATTGATTAGTGGATTGTTGGGACAGAGACTGCAAGAGAGGCATTTCACTGTACTTCTGCACGTGACAATAACACTTGAAATGTGAGATGCACCCTGTAACCAAGTTTCAATCCAGCTGCTTCATTGTGAACACAATCCTATTGGGGAAAAAGTTCACAACAGAAGCATTGGAACAGCAAAGGTGTTGCATTACATTTGTCCTAGAGTGTATCCTTGAAAGAGTAGCATAAAGACTGTCATAGATGAATATTCCCTCCTGACAAGAAAGGTTGATAGGGTTTACAAGTATACTGTCCCTTATGGAGTGCTACAATCAGTGTATACCTGTTGCACTGGATGGGGGACTGACCTGTGGAGACTTGACACCTGTTCAGTGACTCACAGATGAGTAACATTGAACGGGGTCAACAAGAGGTCAAAGTCATTTTCACAAAACACCAGATTAAATTCAATTTTCAGGGTTTGCACTTTCGCATGAACATTCCTGTCAATTTGAAAGGAAAATTAAATTGAGCACAAGGAACACTTTAATGAAGAGTTGTATAGTTGTTGGATAACCACGCCTGTTTTCTCACTGTCTTTTACCAGACTGCTGTGCTGTGCAATGGGAAATTTGAGAGCCATTTAATGCTAGAGTTTCATGAACATTTGATTGAGATTGTTAGCTTTACATTGGTGCAGCTTCTTATGAAGAACATTATCAAAAGACAAGATGCGTTGTAATTATAGTACAACAATGTTATACAAGTTTTTTAAATACTTTTTGAAGCAGTCTAATGTGCTCAGCTAGTTGCCTTTTGGAAAATGTAAGATAACTAATATTACTTTGCAAAGACTTCGTAGTTATTACCTTGATAAAGCAAAGCAGTGTCCTACACTGGTAGATTTAAGCAAACCAACAGGTGATGAGAACCTATTTTCTTTGGACACACAGAAGCCATCCTATTTCCCTCTACTTCATAAATGTTGTATTGGGTCTTTGCTTTGAAGCCTTGGTGGTGGTACAAGATAAGAAGTGCCCTCCTTAAAAATAAATGTAAGAGTGGTTGCCTCAGATCATACAGGAATCAACACCAAACATGGCAAACATTGGAGGGGAGCCTTTTGTACCTTGAAGTGAATACCAACTCTGTATGTTGTTATATCACTAAATATGGTCTCGAATCAACATCTTCACAAGTGTCTTGTATTTGATTTGAAAAATATTTGATTTTTATGGTGAACATAACAAGGATTTCAGACAAGTTGGGTAGTAAACATAGTGGTTGTTTTGGAAATATCAGGTGGAAAGTGGAAATGGAGACTGACTAGAACCTGGGGATATTTATAATGGTGGTTTCTAATGATATGGGTATGTACAAATACAATGTATGATGTGAGTGAAATGGATATTAACTTGCAAAGTTATAATGAACACAGCTTATGGAGCATTATAGTGTGCTGTTGATGGAATCTGATCATCATTTGTCAGATAAATACCTCGAAATTGAAAAGGAAACACTGTCAATTTAATAACGTGAAAGAAATCAGAGTCAAATTGGATTTGCAATATCGCTGCCATCTTAATTTAATGTTGCCAATTCCTCAATGCTTCTTTCAAAATATCAAATGATGAGTCCTTGGAAAGGTAATATCTCTAATTATTTCTCTATTTTCATATGCATATCAAGATGTAAAGCCTATATTGGTTTATATTACCTGTCAACCGATGTATTAAAATTATTTTAAAAAGCTGACATCCCATATTAAACTGAAGTAATCAACTTGATTGTCACCTCAGGCAGTTTCAACCAAGATATTTTCTTCCATGCAACAGTGTTGAAATGTTCCATTCATCACTTCTCAGTAAGAATAATGGATATTTTCAGCCAACCTCCAAAGTGAGTACTTTTTACAGTATGTCAGTTTGTAGAATATACAGTACATGTACATACAGTACAGTGGGGCAAAAAAGTATTTAGTCAACCACCAATTGTGCAAGTTCTCCCACTTAAAAAGATGAGAGAGGCCTGTAATTTTCATCATAGGTACACTTCAACTATGACAGACAAAATGAGGAAAAGAAATCCAAAAAATCACATTGTAGGATTTTTAATGAATTTACTTGCAAATTATGGTGGAAAATAAGTATTTGGTCAATAACAAAAGTTTATCTCAATACTTTGTTATATACCCTTTGTTGGCAATGACAGAGGTCAAACGTTTTCTGTAAGTCTTCACAAGGTTTTCATACACTGTTGCTGGTATTTTGGCCCATTCCTCCATGCAGATCTCCTCTAGAGCAGTGATGTTTTGGGGCTGTTGCTGGGCAACACAGACTTTCAACTCCCTCCAAAGATTTTTTATGGGGTTAAGATCTGGAGACTGGCTAGGCCACTCCAGGACCTTGAAATGCTTCTTACGAAGCCACTCCTTCGTTGCCCGGGCGGTGTATTTGGGATCATTGTCATGCTGAAAGACCGCTTCACAGTAGGTATGGTGTTCTTTGGATGCAACTCAGCATTCTTTGTCCTCCAAACACGACGAGTTGAGTTTTTACCAAAAAGTTATATTTTGGTTTCATCTGACCATATGACATTCTCCCAATCTTCTTCTGGATCATCCAAATGCTCTCTAGCAAACTTCAGACGTCTGGCACTGCAGGATTTGAGTCCCTGGCGGCATAGTGTGTTACTGATGGTAGGCTTTGTTACTTTGGTCTCAGCTCTCTGCAGGTAATTCACTAGGTACCCCCGTGTGGTTCTGGGATTTTTGCTCACCGTTCTTGTGATCATTTTGACCCCACAGGGTGAGATCTTGCATGGAGCCCCAGATCGAGGGAGATTATCAGTGGTCTTGTATGTCTTCCATTTCCTAATAATTGCTCCCACAGTTGATTTCTTCAAACCAAGCTGCTTACCTATTGCAGATTCAGTCTTCCCAGCCTGGTGCAGGTCTACAATTTTGTTTCTGGTGTCCTTTGACAGCTCTTTGGTCTTGGCCATAGTGGAGTTTGGAGTGTGACTGTTTGAGGTTGTGGACAGGTGTCTTTTAGACTGATAACAAGTTCAAACAGGTGCCATTAATACAGGTAACGAGTGGAGGACAGAGGAGCCTCTTAAAGAAGAAGTTACAGGTCTGTGAGAGCCAGAAATCTTGCTTGTTTGTAGGCGACCAAATATTTATTTTCCACCATAATGTGCAAATAAATTCATTAAAAATCCTACAATGTGATTTTCTGGATTTTTTTCTCTCATTTTGTCTGTCATAGCTAAAGTGTACCTATGATGAAAATTATAGGCCTCTCTCATCTTTTTAAGTGGGAGAACTTGCACAATTGGTGGCTGACTAAATTCTTTTTTTGCCCCACTGTATGTCCTTAATTAAATGTGGCTATGCAATATTATATTGTGGTTCTGACCAAATCCCTCATATTACCTCAGACTGTCCCTCTCCCATTAGATGGGTCAAATCAAACATGATGATGTATCATTGTCCTCTGGGAATGTGAGGCAAGTCCATTTACCATGACATTCTCCAGTCATATCAGAACCCTCAGAGTTGATTCACATCAAGGAGAATTACACAATCTGCAAATGCTTCAATAGGCTGTGTGTCTATGAAGAGTGGAGGTGACCCTCAAAATGATTGTCTTTTCTCCCCTTGTTACTTGCGACTATGGGTGCCACGTCAACTCTCCATAATCATGTGTGTTAGAGGTTAGAGATCTATTTACTAGACCTGGTGGGTTTTGCATATGCAGATCATGGCAAACAGTCTGGACTGTGATATAGCGCCGGGAAAATATTTTAGTCTAAATAAGCAGGAGTGAGTACATATCTGATTCTTGAATGGCTCCACTGAGTGCTGGCTTTCCACTTGAGAATATGTCCTTCAAATAGACTATTCCGGTTTGGGTTTAGAGTGATTGAGAATGCCAATTGAAGTTTGAAGGGTATGCACAAGCACTTCAGAGCCATTTCTGCTTCAAATCAGAGGACAAACACGTCATCACCTCTCCAACAAAACAGACACTACCCAAGTCAATCAGAGAGGAAAACCAACCGGTTCATGTTTTACTCTTCAGACAATGGAGCACACAGCCTCCAACTTTCAGTGGGTTTGGAAAACATCACATGCTGAAACCTAGGTGTCAAACAAACACTTCTAATCAACTTCTACATTTTCAAATATTCAATATGATTCAGGGCTATAAATCATTGTCATTGTAATGCTGAACACAGTGTCATTTCTTTTAGTATGGCATTTGCCATCCTAATAAAATGCACACTCCAAAATGACATGGAATAACAGTTGACAGTCTGGGCTCACCAAACAGTTTAAAAAGAGCATAATTTTAAAGTAAAAATTAAATGTGGTTTTCTTCATTTTTATTTAAACTCATGTTATGTTGAGGTGTGAGCCTTTTCCTCAAGATACCTGGCTAGACAGCCAGGATGCTTTACACAATGACAATACTTAAATATTGCTTTGGCAGATTTTCATCCAGACCACTGTGCTTGATATAGTTATGGACAGTAGTGGTTTACATTAATACTGTGGTCAGACAGCCAAGGAAGTGGATGGGAAATTTCACCGAAGGACCAAAACCAAAGCCAACCACACTTCCCCTGGCAGAGATCCAAGTGAAG
Organism: Oncorhynchus nerka; assembly: GCF_034236695.1. Classification (NCBI taxonomy): domain Eukaryota; kingdom Metazoa; phylum Chordata; class Actinopteri; order Salmoniformes; family Salmonidae; genus Oncorhynchus; species Oncorhynchus nerka. Next base: position 45,556,349 of record NC_088406.1, read on the forward strand.
GATGTAATAGCATGGTTCAAATCACAGCACCCTGGATCAAACAGTTCCCACACACTCTGAATGGTTAAATGCTAACCCTGTGAAAATACTAGTGTAAGACTCATACTCATACTGTACGTGGTCATAGCAGCAGCACAGGTTTACTGTACCGTGCATGTCATTTAACTGGTGTCATGCTGTGAGAACAGTTGTCCAGGACACATTGTACTCATCATGGCAAAACTCTGCACTCCAGTGCCTTCATAGGACACTGATCAGCGGGGAGCGAGAAGACCGCTATTGGGAGAAGTGAGGAGACCGCTATTGGGGGGAGTGAGGAGACTGCTATTGTGAAGCAATGGAGAAAATCAACTGTGAGGACTGATCTCTTTGCTTCCCAAGAACACATAGACAGAGCTACCCTACTGAGTTTCACACACATAGTTGGCCTCTTGCTGGGTTAACCCTAAACAAGCAGTGTGATGAAATACTGGACAACAGTGAATCCTGTCCTACATAATTCAACATGCACTCTGATGGGGATGCTAAACACATGGCAGGAATGAGGTTGGGCCAAAATAGGATGGAGGTTATTCACTTTACCACCATCGGATGTACCATACTTATTTCAGTCAATACAGAAAAACTTGCAACGATCTGACTGGAATTCATAATGAAGAGCATCCATTTTCTTTTGCCAGGTGCTCTCGTTAACACCCTGAGCATGTTGCATACATCAAACACAATCTATATTGTGTTTCATGCTGCGTTCGTAACCAAGTGGGAGGTAGGAATTTAGCCAGTTGTGAAGTCGTAAATACCAGTCGGATGCATTCATGGGCTTTGAACTCTTTGAGAAATGCTGATTGGCTATTGGCAAACAAGCTGTGTGAAGCATAAACTAAAAGTACAAATATCATGCTTGTAAACAAATTATAGTGATCAAAAGTCATATTAATAGATTGCTTTTTATGAATAATATTTTGTTGTATTTAACTGCCGAAAATGCTGTTATCGAAGTTGTTTCATTAGTAGGTGACGTCAGAGGTCAGCATGTGGTACCAGTTTCCCACCAGTAATTACCAGTTGGAGGGCCATTCAAGTTGATGTTTCCCAGTCATATGTGGTAAATTCCCACTTCCCACTTTGTCACAAACGCAGTACTAATCCTGATTAACCCAGAAGTCAAATCTTGTGTAATTTGGTCAGCTGTGGATTCATTTCTAGGTCTATACGTGATAGAAATGGAGAGTTTGGACAAAAACAAAGTCTCCACCCTCGCAAAAGGAAACTAACAGCCAAATATGTCAATAAAAAAAAGGTCTGTTAAAGCAAACACCTGATAAAAATGTTTTATGTGAATTCAGTAACTACAAACATTGTTTGCTCCCTGGAAAATGATTATCCAACTTGTCAGGGACAACTGTGTGGAGTTTGTGACAGCAACTGTGAGCTTATTACCGTATTACAGACACTATGTCTTGGGATTTCCTATGATCTATGTAGAAAAACCCCTTACCTTCTAACGACTCTTGTGCAGCAAAACATTTTACATGTAGATGTTTGTCTCAGCTTTTCATAGACAGATATTAGTAGTTTGTAGCTCAAACCATACAGACTCTTACAGATTTGTTTTACTAGGCAGGTCAGTTAAGAACTTATTCGTATTTACAATGACGGCCTATGAACAGAGGGTTAACTGCCTTGTTCAGGGGCAGAACGACATATGTTTGTTTACCTTTTACCTTTGTAAAAGGACCCGGCCCCGGACCCTTTCGGGTTTGGCCCTTGTCTCACAAACATCGCTCTAGCTCAGCCCCCATTAATCACAGACTAATGGTAGGTATCTACGGAAGCAGAAGAAATAGACACATCCAATGTTTAACTCGCCTATTTAGTTGTGAATAGATCTTTCGATAGTCATTTTCACGATAAAAAAAAATTAGAAACATTTATTTAACCAGGCAAGTCAGTGAAGAACAAATTCTTATTTACAATGACGGTCTACCCCGGGGAAATCCGGACAACGCTTGGCCAATTGTACATCGCAAACCAGGTACTGCAGTGACGCCTCTTGCACTGAGATGTAGTGCCTTAGACCACTGCGCCACTCAGGAGCCCAATGCAGAGTAATGCGGAGAAACAGGGGCTCATCTTCCCACACAAGTTAGGTTAATATTGTATGCCAGACAACCTGCAGAATATTCACACAAGTGGAATGAGGTGATTACTCTGACACTGGCAGGGCCCTAGCTAGCATTTGTGCTCTGCAAGGTTTTATTGGAGTCTCATAGCCAGGTCTGCATCCAGGCAGGCTAAATTACCCCTGATACTTTCCCTAGTAAATTTGAGGCCTTGTGTATTTTTAGTGAGATGGATAATTAGGAGTTTATTCCATTTATTTGACATTGCATAGTAATAGTTGCATAAAACTAGGGTTCCACATGACTTCACAAGTCATTATCTTCCAGCGCTAATTTGATATCTAGGGGGAAACACAGACACAGGAGAGAAACTTTCTCATTTAGGGCTGTTTTGTATGAGAAATGGAGAACACATCTAGATTGAAAGGTAGTGCCCAGATTCTTGGTGATGTTTTGAGTAGAAAAATGGTATACAAAAATGTTTAATTTATTTTATGGACCACACACTTGAAATGACAACTGAGTGATATAACTCCTATGAAATAATAGACTGAGAAGAGATGAACAATAATAATTGACATGACATATTCTATCATGCAAGTCCCCCCACAAACAAAAATATCACAGGTGGATGGGTGTCTATTGACACAAATCTCTCGCAGCATGTATAGCACACGTTTTTGCATACGACGAGATAGGAGGCTTTGAGATGAAAAGCCAAGAGTGACCCTGACCCCATAATACTACATCCTCATGGCCCAATTATTGTTTACGTTCCATAAAATCAGGTTATGACTGGTATTTACAGAGCCCTTATCTACAGATTCCTCTGCCGTACTAATCTAAATGTCAAAAATCCACTTATGACGACCCCTTTCTGAGTGAGGGTTGTAAAGAAAGAGGTTTGATGAAGATGAACAATGCACCATTAAATGCCTAAGAGCGTGCTCATTATTTATTGTGGGGGAAAACACATGACATAATTGATATGTCAGAGAAACGCAGCAGTGACATAATCAGGTCTTAGTTGATATAAATAAAACAGGGAGGCAAACTGATTAATGCGGCAGGGATATTGTCCCTCGTTTGTCTGGAGGACACACTCCATTTTCCCCTCGCTGACGGAGTGATCAAAGAGCTTGTGGGGAGCAGGTGCCAAACTCGGAGGAGTTGCGGCGATGAGTGTGGCGCAAGGATTAAACAAAGCCATTCCTGTTTTAAACACAAGGTAAGCCCAGGCACTAATCAAAAAGCTCCTGTGAAATTGACACTGTGTTATGCCTATTACAGACCCAGAACAGCAGGGGATACATGCTCTCCAACCGGCAGAGCTGACTTATACAGAACACAGTCTGGTGGAGCTGACCTCATACTCTGTATGACTAATGTGGTTCAACAATCAAGCTAGTTTCTGCTATATTATACATTCAACAGTTAAAATGGCCGACTGCAATCGGGTTACTATAGTCTTATGCACTCTACAGTCATTTGGTAACTTACTGTAGCTCCTTATCCCCCCCTATATCTGATGCAATGATAATTATGAAATGTCCCTCTATGGCTTTAATAACAGTTTTCATTACTGGAAATGAAATAAACCTTGATGACGATTGATCTCATAGTAAAGACAATATTTCATGATTAAAGGCATAACTCATATTGTTAATCATAAAGATTCTGAACAGCAAGTGGAAGAACGTCAATGCCCAAGCCAATATGCTGTTCAAAGCCTGTTCACTCGTAAGAGGGTACGTTTTATTAGATAGAAGAGACAGACTGACAGTCCTTTAATAAACTGTTGTTTCTCTGTTCAGCTGTCAGAGAAATGGTCCCTCTCATCCAGCCATCCCACCAATCACATCCTATTGAGAGAGAAGAGACACACAGGTCATCTTTAAGTGAGGCAGGTCGCACACACACCTCTATCTTGGAGCCTCAAAACAGCCCAAAATACAGTAGTCTGACCAAAATCTTTGCAAGGGTCTGACAATACTTAGTAGCGTCCATTACAGGAAACTATCACCACTTTTTGTACTTGGCTCCATTTTGGCTAGCTGAAATGTATGATTTACTGTGAGGCTATTCTGTATTACAGGTTCTAGAGGGCATTGTAGGAATCAAGTCACAAGAAGAATGTCACCTGTGCTTCAGCAGTCATTATATCACAAGCTCTTCCCTTTTGAGTTCCAGCTCACTGTCATAGCCATTACCAGTGACTATTATGAAGGATACAGTGGCTTTGGAACTACCATCAAACTCAATATAGCAGAGAGATTGCGTTTTCTGGATCCTCAATATTCCACATTCCCTTGAGCAAAAGACCACATATTGATATCATAAACTCCATCATGTGCATCTTCCGTTGGAGGGTTTTAATAATTCTCATGGATGAACTCCTCTAACTATGAGATTTTATATCTACTGCTGGGCATGAGCCGTAAGGCCTGTTAATAATGGAAGGGTATTGTTTGGAACTGTGAGGGAGTGTAACTGATTTGGCATCAGCTATGTTTCCTGTTGGAGAAAGGCAATCATGGTGGTGTTAGGGGAGTTTTCTGTCCAAACACTAATGTTCCTCTTTGGGTGGAAGGGAGAAGTAAAACATGACACTACATGATGACTCTGGGAGAACAGAGAGTGTGTCTAGTGTGACCAGCTCTATTCTGCTTCTGGTGATGGCCAGATAACAATGCATGGCAGTAAACTTTTCCTGACACACTAGACTTTTTATCTCATAAATTTTGTTCTTTATACCTTTACCCTTATCTCTCTCTTTTCAACTTCAAGTGTACCTTGGATTTGGAGGTGTCAGATGACATCTGTGTTTCATGCCCCTTAGATCTTCATATACAGAAAAAAAGATGTGAGCGTCTCATCTTTAGAAACACTTTTGATTGACAGATTTTTAACACACTATTCCCATGGGAAACTCAGCATACAAAGGTGTATGTGGCAGACATAACAGGTATAGCCTAATTTTAAAACCTGCTTCACAGATCTGAGATTAAGCCTTGACTGCCTATGGGCATTGAGATTATGTGTACGTTCACACTAACTGAAAATCTTATTCATCACTGCTCTAATTTCTACCCAAACATCGCACAGGGTTTCACACTCCACTTTATTTGCACACACACACACACACACACACACACACACACACACACACACACACACACACACACACACACACACACACACACACACACACACACACACACACACACACACACAGTAAGCCCCTTTACCTTAAGAGCCAAGACATGGAGAGCAATATTGAGCAGCGATAATGGATTTTTATCTCTTACCGATATATAGGGCCTTGGAAAGCTATTCTCTTCAATGGAGAAAAAAAATCATGTTTGTATCATCCCATCTCCAAGGCTTTTTGATCTAATCCTCCTGCCAATTGCCATCAAAATATAATTGTTTTTCTCATAGTGAAACAATTGGACACTCACACTGTAATAATGTTGCTGTCATTGAATGTCTCTCATGTCAAGAATTCCTCTACTCAATGAAGTCACTTTACCAGAGGAGTTCAGTGTTCCCTTCTCTGAATCTGTCTGGCTAATATTATAGAATATTTTATGACAAAGCCCCTGTAGAGGCTGTTCCTTACATCTGAAGACAACAATGGAAGTACTTTCAGAGGGCTGTCTAAACTGATGTAGTAGCTATTGAGGAAAAGCAGATAAGGTGCGTCCGTCATTGGAGCCGGGCTGACCCAGAGCTGCCGTTTCTCTCTCTGCTCTCTGGGCCCAGCAGTTCTGGCTTTGTGACAGCTCTCCTCTCCTTCTGCCATGATAAGCCAGAGTGCAATGAGATCCTCCTCAGCCCTGTGTGATAAACAAGTCCTCAGAGAGCCCTAGTCTGGGCCCCAGAGTCATTCTACATTCACTCTAATGTCTAATTGATGTGATGCCTCCATACTGCAACCCATACAGGCTGAGTATGGAGTGCAGCAGGGATGTCCACTGTGGCTAGAAAAGATAATATACCACGACCAGATTATGAATGATAACTGAAGCTGTACGAGCATGAATGATATATCAGCCGACAGGAATGTTTCAAAAGGCCTACATCATTCCTTGATTGTAGGGTTTGATTCTCACAATCATAGGCTACCCCTTAAAACACATACAAATACTGTAAGCCAATGCTTTAAACCAATCGGGCGGCTAGTAGCCTTGTGGTTAGGGCATTGGGCCAGTAACCGTCACATATTGTCGATCAACTGAAACCCCAAGTGGCACTCAGAGACTTGAGGTGGGTTTTAGCTGTAAATGTTTCAGACATAACATCTGGAAAGTGCAGCTGAATGTAGCTGGTTGTCATAACAACACCTCTGTCCCTGCAGTGACTATAGGTTGTTATCAATAAAATGTCATAATAAATGAATGAGTGTTCGATTTGCCTGCTGGGGGGGAAAGAGACTCGTAGCTCCACAAAAACCATTGACAACTGAGTGCCGTTGGGATTGTTAAATAAATGTAAACTATTTGGTTGCATTATCACCTCATATTTTTCCATGCAAAACACTTGTGCACATTTAGCTCTATCATCAGAGTTATACAGTAAGTAACTGCATGCATTCAGTGATCAGTAAATATCAATTGATCATGTCATTTCAGATATGTGAGGGTAGGTAACCTCACGATATCTCTCCATATTGGCCACTATTAATTGGATATTTGAGTGTTCAAAAATAAAAGTGAACTATACCTGACAAGTATGAGTGGTTTATGTTCATTTCAATTCACGGTCTGCCTGTCAAGCAACAGAAGGGAAAGGGGGATACCAAGTCAGTACAACATAGGCCTATCTAGAGAAGTTCGCTAACATTGTCCCACATTGTTTTTAAATAGTGTTTAATCCAAATTGCTACTGACAGGCATGATAGGCTACAGTACATTGATTGACAGACCATGTCAAATTGGCTAGCTAGCTAATCCTACTCCTCCTCTGGGGATGTAGAGGTTAACCCAGGCCCTGTAGCCCCCAGCACCACACCTATTCCCCAGGCGCTCTCATTGGTTTACTTCTGTAACCGTAAAAGCCTCGCTTTCATGCATGTTAACATCAGAAGCCTCCTCCCTAAGTTTGTTTTATTTACTGCTTTAGCACACTCCGTCAACAATGATGTCCTAGCCATGTCTGAATCCTGGCTTAGGAAGGCCAAATTATGAAATTTCCATCCCCAACTACAACATCTGACACGATAGAACTGCCAAAGGGAGCAAAGTTGCAATCTACTGCAGAGATAGCCTGCAGAGTTCTGTCATACTATCCAGGTCTGTGCCCAAACAATTCAAGCTTCTACTTTTAAAAATCCACCTTTCCAGAAATAAGTCTCTCACCGTTGGGGCTTGTTATATAGACCCCTCTCAGCCCCCATCTGTGCCCTGGACACCATATGTGAATTGATTTCCCCCATCTATCTTTGGAGTTTGTACTGTTAGGTGACCTCAACTGGGATATGCTTAACACCTCGGCCGTCCTACAATCTAAGCTAGATGACCTCAATCTAACACAAATGATCAAGGAACCTACCAGGTACAACCCTAAATCCGTAACCAGATATCATCCTGACCAACTTGCCCTCTAAATACACCTCTGCTGTCTTCAACCAGGATCTCAGCAATCACTGCCTCATTGCCTGCATCTGTAATGGGTCCGCGGTCAAACAACCACCCCTCATCCTCATATAGCCCTTGGTTCACCCCAGACTTGACTGCCCTTGACCAGCACAAAAAGATCCTGTGGCATACCACATTAGCATCGAATAGCCCCCGCGATAAGCAACTTTTCAGGGAAGTCAGGAACCAATATACACAGTCAGTTAGGAAAGCTAAGGCTAGCTTTTTCAAACAGAAATTTGAATCCTGTAACACTAATTCCAAAAAGTTTTGGGACACTGTAAAGTCAATGGAGAATAAGAGTACCTCCTCCCAGCTGCCCACTGCACTGAGGCTAGGAAACACTGTCACCACCGATAAATCTACGATAATCGATCATTTCAATAAGCATTTTTCTACTGCTGGCCATGCTTTCCAACTGGCTACCCCTACCCCAGCCAACAGCTCTGTACCCCCGCAGAAACTTGCCCCCCCAAATCTCCTTCACCCAAATCCAGACAGCTAATGTTCTGAAAGTGCTGCAAAATCTGGATCCCTACAAATCAGCTGGGCTAGACAATCTGGACCCTATCTTTCTAAAATTATGAACAAACAGTGAACAAACAGATCACCAACCATTTCGAATCCCACCGTACCTTCTCCACTATGCAATCTGGTTTCCGAGCTGGTCATGTGTGCACTTCAGCCACGCTCAAGGTCCTAAACGATTACATAACCGCTATCAATAAAAGACAGTACTGTGCAGCCGTCTTCATCGACCTGGCCAAGGCTTTCGACTATGTCAATTACCGCAATCTTATTGGCAGACTCAACAGCCTTGGTTTCTCAAATGACTGCCTCGCCTGGTTCACCAACTACTTCTCAGATAGCGTTCAGTGTGTCAAATCGGAGGGCTTGTTGTCTGGCAGTCTCTATGGGGGTGCCACAGGGTTCAATTCTCGGGCCGACTTTTTTCTCTGCATATATCAATGATGTCGCTCTTGCTGTTGGTGATTCTTTGATCCACCTTTACGCAGACGACAGCATTCTGTATACATCTGGCCCTTCTTTGGACACTGTGTTAACTAACCTCGAAACGAGCTTCAATGCCATACAACACTCCTTCCGTGGCCTCCAACTACTTTTAAATGCTTGTAAAACTAAATGTATGCTCTTCAACCGATTGCTGCCAGCACCCGTCCGCCTGACTAGCATCACTACTCTGGACGGTTATGACGGTTATGAATGTGTGGACAACTACGTATACCTAGGTGTCTGGCTTGACTGTAGACTTTCCTTGCAGACTCACATTAAGCATCTCCAGTCCAAAATGAAATCTAGAATTGGCTTCCTATTTTGCAACAAAGCCTCCTTCACTCATGCTGCCAAACATACCCTTGTAAAACTGACTATCCTACCGACCCTTGACTTCGTTGATGTCATTTACAAAATAGCCTCCAACACTCTACTCAGCAAATTGGATGTAGTCTATCACAGTGCCATGTGCTTTGTCACCAAAGCCCCATATATTACCCACAACTGCGACCTGTATGCTCTCGTTGGCTGACCCTCGCTACATATTCGTCGCCAAACCCACTGGCTACAGGTCATCTATAAGTCTTTGCTAGGTAAAGCCCCGCCTTCTCTCAGCGCACTGGTCACCATAGCAACACTCACCTGTAGCACGCGTTCCAGCAGGTATATTTCACTGGTAATCCCCCGAAGCCAACACCTACTTTGGCCGCCTTTCCTTCCAGTTCTCTGCTGCCAATGACTGGAACGAATTGCAAAAATCAATGAAGCTGGAGACTTATATCTCCCTCTCTAACTTTAAGCATAAGCTGTCAGAGAAGAGCTTACCGATCACTGTACCTGTACACAGCCCATCTGTAAATAGCACACCTGTCACGACTTCCACTGAAGGTGGCTCCTCTCCCTGTTCGGGCGGCGCTCTGCGGTAGTCGTCACCGGTATATTAGCCACCACCGATCTCTTTTTCTTTTCTGTTGGTTTTGTCTTGATTGTTTTCACCTGTTGCTTATTTTGGTTCGTCAATAGTCTATTTAAATGTCTAGAGCCCGCCTGCTTTTGTGCGGGCTTATCCTTACTGTCTGTGGTGAAGTTGTTTTTCGCCTGCGTATTTTGTTGCATGTTCTTTTCATGGGTTTTGGAGACATACTTGATTTATGGTCATTGCCTGATTGTTGGCTAGACCAAGCGCAATAAAGGCATTCATTTGAACGCATTGCTCTCTACACCCACCACTCCTAGGAATCCACGACAGAAGCCCCCACCTTAACATGGAGTCAGCAGGAGCAGCTGCCCCCCCTCCATGACTCCAAAACCATCATACAGACATCCTACACCGGATTGGGACGGCGATGGATCAGATGATGGCGAGAATGGAGAGATGGGAGAGGAGCGGGCTCCCTACTTCGTCTCCAGCTCCTCTTCAGCCTGCGCTACCTACTTCTCCGGCGGCGTCCAGACCAGTGCTCTTCGGCTCGCGCTCCAGAGGGAGTACGATGGAACGGCTACCGGGTGCAAGGGGTTCTTACTCCAGCTAGAGCTTTACCCGGCTACCGTTTGCCCAACTCCCTCGGGAGAGGAGAGTGTGAGTGTCCTCGTCTCCTGCCTGACGGGCAGAGCCCTGGAGTGGGCCAACGCGGTCTGGGAGGGTCCAGACTCAGCCCCGGGAAGCAGCAGGACCTGCCAGTTAGCCACCACATCTCAAAGGGCTAACTGCTATCAAGGGTGATCTAGCTATCTAGGCTATAAGCCAGATTTCATTTTGGTCTGAGACAGATCCCCTGGAAAATGTCTGGACATTCAACAGATCATTATGGGGTATTATGGGGTATTATGTGTAGATTGATGAGGAAAATTCGGCCCAACATTTTTGGTCATATTTTAAACTGGAATTACTGATCTTGAATAATGATGATTACCTTTTGAAATAATGTACATTCTAATGAATGTACATTATTTCAAAAGGTAATCATCATTATTCAAAATCCATAATTCCAGTTTAAAATATGACCAAACATTATTTGTCAGAATGTGATTAAACTACATGGATAGACTATCCAGCTATAGGACATTAGTAGAGTTGTGTAGAGCAGTCATTTTTAATGCTTGGTGATGCACATAACTCTGAGACACACACAGCTGAACTAAATCAATTGTGCAGTTCTGAGCAAGGGGCTGCTCCGACCATCCATTGAGGGGAATTATTTCCACTGGATACAGAAGGACAAGTTCAAATCATCACTTGCAGACCCATCACATCTTTCCAAACGTACACATGGACCTTCAGTTCTAACATTAACTACCTCCAGTTGAAGTGAATTCGGAAAGTATTCAGACCCCTTGACTTTGCCATTTTGTTACGTTACAGCCTTGTTCTAAAATGGATTACATAAAATTTTCCTCATCAATCTACACATAATACCCCATAATGACAAAGTGAAAACAGATCTATAGAATTTTCAGAAATACCTTACTGAAAATGTAAATAAATATTCAGACCCTTTGCTATGAGACTCAAAATTGAGTTCAGGTGCATCCTGTTTCGAGACGTTTCTACAACTTCATTGGAGTCCACCTGTGGTAAATTCAATTGATTGTACATGATTTGGAAATGTCTATATAATGTCTATGTAAGGTCCCACAGTTGACAGTGGATATCAGAGAAAAAAAAACAAGCCATGAGGTCGAAGGAATTGTCTGTAGAGCTCCAAGACAGAATTGTGTCGAGTCACAGATCTGGGGAAGGGTACCATTTAAGGTCCCCAAGAACACAGTGGCCTCCGTCACTCTTAAAGGGAAGAAGTTTGGAACCACCAATGATCTTCCTAGAGCTTGTTGCCTCTGTGGAGATGGGAGAACCTTCTAGAAGGACAACCATCTCTGCAGCACACCAACAATCTCAGAGGAATCAACAATATTTAGAACAGTTTCCTCACCTCATGACCTGCACATCTTAACCAGAGGGGTAGTGGAAGCACAACTGCATTCCAAGGTATTAGCAATTATATTAGCTATTCTACTTTATGGATGTATTATTTGAAATATTAAACCCACTGCATTACCAATGTATGGTGGGTTTTCCATGTTCTATTTATACAGACAAATCTACAGGCCCTCATTGACCGTTGGTAGTAACATTGAGAGTGATTAATTGAAAGGGGAAGTCTCTTTTCTGCATGGGAGAAGAGATTGAGGGGGAAGATACTTCAACACGTTCAAAAGAAAGAAGAAGAATAGCCAAAGTGTTTAAAACAGAAGATGAACACGATCCTCAAGGGTACAGATAAGACTAGCAGCAGTCCATCTCTAACAGCTTATCTACGTTAGTCAGCCGGAACGCTTCCCTGCTACAGCCACAACGCATCACAGGGACTACAACCCAACAGCTGCTACAGCTCAGTGTTAACAGGGTGAGTTATGGGGCCAGTGATCCTACTCTAGGGCCGTAACGCACACACACACACACACACACACACACACACACACACACACACACACACACACACACACACACACAAACACATCCTCACTCACATCCTGACTCACATCCTCCCTGCTGCTATTGGCATAAGCATACCTCTGTAGGCATACACAGATAATTGAGAAGAAACCTATTGAGGAAGGAATAATGATAATCAAGTTGAGGTGTTTTGTGTTGGTGTGTGACAGCACAGAGGAGGAATAATGCCGTGATTACATCTGCTCTCCAACCCTATTGATGGCAGATACACAGGTACAACTATATCCACAGCCAACACACACAGGAAAGAGTGGCTCTTAACAGAGAGGAGCATGGAAGTTCAAATCAGGAAGCGTGTCTCAGCAAGGGTGTTACGACCGACGGAAACTCACGATCAACGTTCACCTTTTGATGGATAGGAAGCCATTGAGTTTTACAGAGGCCTCTGCCCCTAAGTGACAGCAAAGCCATTCCTCACTATCTTCTTCTTAAAGGTCATTAGCAGCACTGACTTACCTGAAAGAAAAGACAAAGAAAATGAAGTGGCATTAAGTGGTGAAGATCACACAGTCATATATTATTAGTGTGATTTGAACCAAATTTTTCAACATCATGTTTTCCATTTATTATAAACAGGAGAACAATATGAGAGATGCATTAACTCTGCACCTGTCCATAAAATGTCTAATTACATTTGACACATACTCTCTCACTTCTCCTGATATCACATCCCACAAAGGTAGTGAAATGTGACATATAAACGTCCTTGCCAATAGGTCTCCATTTGTGGCATACTGTATGTAGTTTCAGATATTGCAGATGAAGGTCTATAAAAGCTGTAGTCTCTCAGAGAACATCAATGATCTGTTAAATCACCTTGTAGTTAAATGTGCAATTAAAAATCTACTTGATTATTATTGTAAAATGCAATTGACATCCTTTTTGAAAATGATCGGTTGGTGTACGACAGTTATCCCGGTTGGTGTATAACAGTTGTCCCGGTTGGTGTATGACAGTTGTCCCGGTTGGTCTATGACAGTTAACCCGGTTGGTGTATGACAGTTAACCCGGTTGGTGTATGACAGTTGTCCCGGTTGGTGTATGACAGTTAACCCGGTTGGTGTATGGTGTAAGACATCTATGTGAAAAAGCATTTGCGCATCAAACTGATTTGAATCTAGTCAGATATGAAATAATTCCAGTCACTTCCTATTATACCTCATTGAAATAGCAGACAGAGCATTCATTTCATAGTTCATATTCCAAAATACAGGGTGAAGCATACTTCATCATCATCAGCTTAGAGACAGACACATTACCTTCCGTGAGAGGCCACATGCACTGTTAATCAAAATGCAATGGGCCCATACATTCTCTTTTATATACCTATGTATCATGCAGGTGAAAGTACTGTATTTGTGATTTTGCCAAAAGCTGACAACTGGCGCTAGTCCCACAACATTAAAATACATTTAATTACATCATAAAAAGTATTCTAATGAACACAACAAAAAGTCTACCTAACTTGAAACGTATTCATTTTCAGAATCTATAATTTTTTTGAATAACTTAGCATAAAGAGTAAAATGACATTGAATTCTGGCATTTACTCTTACTGAAAGAGCTCAGTCTGCAGACATGTACAAATCTGTCTGAAAGTAATATTTTCCATCATATTCCTTTAACAAAGATCCATTGGGTGCTATGTAGAGCTTAAAAGCAAGTAGGGCCGGCTCGGTGCCACATTTGATTGAAGAGGTACATGAATATATTCGCCACAGAAACTACAGTTTAAGCAGACGATGACTTTCCCCTCATAAACGGTCAGAGTTGCCACATACAAATAACCTGGTAGTCCAATTTGCATTTAGAGTACAGCTCTGGCCATGTTTTTTGGCAAAAAATGTGACATAAAGTAATTTAATCCTGACCCCTTTGACTAAGGGATCCTGAATCGGTCCAGAGGGTTTTAGTGGAGTGACATCAGGTCAACCTTGTACTAAATTACTGTCAAGCATGTCATCGGAAATGGCATGGATGAAACATTTTTCACCTCCCACCCTCAAAGGTAATTAATTACACACTAGAACCGCTAAAACAGTCATTTTGACTGCTCATTAATTGTTTTGTTTTATTACTCTGCCATTTTGTTAAATCATGCCCCCCTCTGTCCTTGACTTTTCCTAAATAAGTCTATATAACACACTGTCAGTGTTAGAATCGTAATATCACAAACATAACTGGAGTTACAACTAGTTTCAGGAAGGCATGTCATTTTTTTTAAATGGTTTCCCCCAGTTGACCATCCTTCTCCCAACACTAGGGCCTGCTCCACTCCTTCTCCCAACACTAGGGCCTGCTCCACTCCTTCTCCCAACACTAGGGCCTGCTCCACTCCTTCTCCCAACACTAGGGCCTGCTCCACTCCTTCTCCCAACACTAGGGCCTGCTCCACTCCTTCTCCCAACACTAGGGCCTGCTCCACTCCTTCTTCCGACAATTGAAATTGCAGTGCCCAGTTGATAAACACCCCGATAATTGCCTCGAAACTACATCTAAACTATACCGAAAGAATGTCACACATATAAGAATAGATTAAATAAATTTAGTAAAGTATGATGGGGAGAGAAAGGGGGAAAATGGGTGAGTTAATGAGCGACGGGAAGTGAAAGATGCATAATTATGTCATCACCAACTGTGAATGAAGAACAGTGCGGCATTCTATTGTATTGATCCATTCTAATTCTAATCTTAAAATGGTATGTACCCTATATCAGTCCAGCGAATCAAAGCAGTTGTATCAGTCTACTCTGGCCTACTTGAAGTAGGCTACACAGTGAGTGTCTGCATAGTTGTACATGCTGTGAACGGCTTTGAATATCTGGGAAAAAAATCCACATCGGGGAGCAGGTGAGCGAGTGTCGGAGAATGTGGTGATGAGGCTTGTGGAACCTTACGTTGGCAAGGGGAGAAATGTCACCATGGACAATTTCTTTACTTCACTGTCATTTGCGAACAAGTTGCATGCAAAGAAAACAAGTCTGGCAGGCACCATGAGCAAAGTGAGTCGGGAGCTCACTCCCAATGTGCGAAATAAGGCACCTGCACATCCGTGCAACAGTGCTGAAGAATGACAAGATGAACACAAACTCACAGAAAGCTATAGTAAATAACACTGAGATACTCGTCTCAATTGTAGTTGTAAGACGTATCTCTTTTGTTGAACGATCCCCTACATTACATGGTGCCCCCTACACTCTTGTAAAACATGGTACCATCTAGAACCCAAAAGGGTTCTTCAGTTGTTCCCATAGGAGAAACCTTTGAAGATCTCGTTTTGGTTCCAGGTAGATCCCCTTTGAGTTCAATTTAGAACCCTTTACACAGAGGGTTCTACATGGAACCCAAAATAGTTCTACCTGGAACCAAAAAGCGTTCTCCTATGGGGACAGCCGAAGAACCCTTTTGGAACCCTTTTTTCAAAGAGTGTACACTTATAACATTCAAGTTTAATGTAGGTTTTATCTGATACAATTCAAGACAAAATATAAAAATGATACTAAACAAAACACTGGATTATCTGAGAGAGATGCTGGAGAAAACTATTGTGTTAACTCATTAGTGAAAGTGGTCCCACTCCAAACTGCTGTCAACTGTTCAGAGATGTCAATTTGCTGATCAGTATGCAATTAACAGCTCATAGAGGCCTGATTAATTGGGAATGTGGGAGGGGGAACTAGTGGATCAGTCCCCAGGGACAAGACATTAATTAAGAGTCACTTTTCTGATAAATTATGTTTGGCTCAAACTTCAAAGAACAAAGGCTTGCCATTTTGAATAGAATTAACAAACAAGACAATAGGAATCAAGAAAGGTGCTAGCATTTACAAAGGAGTTCCAGAACAATGGTCTCTTTTACTTTTAGACAAGCCAAGTCCAAAATTCATTTCTTATTTTGACAAAACCATACTGAAAAAAGGCAAACTTTCAACTGACAGTATTTTGTAACAAACATCTGTTATGTCAGTAAGATGGCACCCCTTCAGTATACAGTTGCTGAATTTAGACTATGACAGCATTTCAGTCTATGTGTAAAGTCTTTGTTCATGACCATGAGGGTACTGTACTAGAATGATACTATTATCAGACAGAGCTGGTCCCTCTCTATATTAATCTCCTTTCAAATCCAATCAAATCAAATGTTATCGGTCACATGCACATGGTTAGCAGATGTTAATGCGAGTGTAGAGAAATGCTTTTTCTTCTAGTTCCGACCATGCAGTAATATCTAACAAGTAATCTAACAATTTCACAACAACTACCTAATACACACAAGTGTGAAGGAATGAATAAGAATATGTACATATAAATATATGGATGAGCGATGGCCAAACGGCATAGGAAAGATGCAGTAGATGGTATAGAGTACAGTATATACATATGAGATGAGTAATGTAGGGTATGTAAACATTATATAAAGTGGCATTGTTTAAAGTGACTAGTGATACATTTATTATATCCAATTTTAATTATTAAAGTGGCTAGAGATTTGAGTCAGTATGTTGGCTGCAGTTAGTGATGGCTGTTTAACAGTCTGATGGCCTTGAGATAGAAGCTGTTTTTCAGTCTCTCGGTCCCAGCTTTGATGCACCTGTACTGACCTTGCCTTCTGGATGATAGCAGGGTGAACAGGCAGTGGCTCGGGTGGTTGTTGTCCTTGATTATCTTTTTGGCCTTCCTGTGACATCAGGTGGTGTAGGTGTCCTGGAGGGCAGGTAGTTTGCCCCCGTGATGCGGTGTGCAGACCTCACTACCCTCTGGAAAGCCTTACGGTGGTTGTGGGTGGAGCAGTTGCTGTACCAGGCTGTGATACAGCCCAACAGGATGCTCTCGATTGTGCATCTGTAAAAGTTTGTGAGTGTTTTGGTGACAAGACAAATATCTTCAGCCTCCTGAGGTTGAAGAGGCACTGTTGCGCCTTCTTCACCACGTTGTCTGTGTAGGTGGACCATTTCAGTTTGTCCGTGATGTGCATGCCGAGGAACTTAAATCTTTCCACCTTCTCCAATTCTGTCCCGTTGATGTGGATAGGGGAGTGCTCCCTCGTCCATGATCATCTTCTTTGTTTTGTTGACGTTGAGTGTGAGGTTATTTTCCTGACACCACACTCCGAGGGCCCTCACCTCCTTCCTGTAGGCCGTCTCATCGTTGTTGGTAATCAAGTCTACCACTGTAGTGTTGTCTGCAAACTTGATGATTGAGTTGGAGGCGTGCATGGCCACACATTCATGGCTGAACAGGGAGTACAGGAGAGGGCTGATAATGTACCCTTGTGGGGCCCCAGTGTTGAGAATCAGCGGGGTGGAGATGTTGTTTCCTACCCTCACCACCTGGTGCGGCACGTCAGAAAGTCCAGGACCCAGTTACACAGGGCGGGGTCGAGACCTAGGGTCTCGAGCTTAATGACGAGTTTGGAGGGTACTATAGTGTTAAATGCTGAGCTTGTAGTCGATGAACAGCATTCTTACATAGGTATTCCTCTTGTCCGGATGGGTTAGGGCAGTGTGCAGTGTGATTGTGATTGAGTTTTGTATTATTTTATTTAAGGGGAGGATCAGCTTAATATTGCGGAAAGAATGTTGCTTCCATCAATGTAATTGTCTGCATCATTTCCAATCCCCCATATATTTTTGGGGTAAATATATATATACATACACGTATGCATACATATATACATACACATACCTATATAGACATAAAAAACACTTTTTTTAGAATATACTGTACCTATTGGGGCGGTAAGCAAATTGGAGTGGGTCTAGGGTATCAGGTAGGGTGGAGGTGATATGATCCTTGACTAGTCTCTCAAAGCACTTCATGATGACGGAGTTACCATCATTTTCTTTGGAAAAGGAACGATGGTGGCCCTCTTGAAGCATGTGGGAACAGCAGACCGGGATAAGGTTTGAGTGAATATGTCCGTAAACAACCCAGCCAGCTGGTCTGCACATGCTCTGAGGACGCGGCTGGGGATGCCGTCTGGGCCGGCATATGATATATGACTGTGATTATAATCGAAGAGAATTCTCTTGGTAGATAATGCGGTCGGCATTTGATTGTAAGGAATTCTAGATCAGGTTAACAAAAGGACTTGTGTTCCTGTATGTTGTTATGATCACACCACGACTCGTTAATCATAAGGCATACACCACCGCCCTTCTTCTTACCAGAGAGATGTTTGTTTTTGGCGGCGCGATGCGTGAAGAAACCAGGTGGCAGTACCGACTTTGATAACCTATCCTGAGTGAGACATGTTTCTGTGAAACAGAGAATGTTACCATCTCTGATGTCTCTCTGGAAGGCAACCCTTGCTCGGATTTCATCTACCTTGTTGTCAAGAGACTGGACATTGGTGCGTAATATACTCGGGAGCGGTGGGCGATTTGCCCGTCTACGGAGCCTGACCAGAAGACTGCTCCGTCTGCCCCTTCTGCGACGCAGTTGTTTTGCGTCACCTGCTGGGATCCGATCCATTGTCCTGGGTGGTGGACCAAACAGAGGATCCGCTTCGGGAAAGTTGTATTCCTGGTCATAATGTAGGTAAGTTGCTCTTATATCCAATAGTTTCTCCCGGCTGTATGTAATAAGACTTATGATTTCCTGGGGTAACAGTGTAAGAAATAATACATAAAAAAACTAAATACTGCATAGTTTCCTAAGAACGTGAAGCGAGCATCTCTGTCATCTCTGTCGGCGCCGGAATGGTGCCAACTCAGTGAACACGTTGTCAAGAGGATGTTTACATTCCCTCTGTGCAAACCCCTTGAAGGGCTGGTTGGTAGAAGACTTACATAAATATGTCATGTTCAGGGCTACGGTGGTTAAAGCTAATCTCAGACCAGTGTTAAGGGAAACATTCTCTCAGAACTACTTGTGAATCTGGGCTTAAGTGTCCCACGTCTCTGACCAGCCATCAGTGTGCTTTAGCCCAGCCTTTTGAAGCAGCCCAACACATTTGCTGTTATCTGTTCTGTGTTATCATCATATCCTCCTGTTTCATCTCTGTCACACCTTAGCAGACATCACAGGGATGTTATGTTCCACGGCGTATGGTGAAACATCAAACCTGAAGGGATGGAGTGAGACGTAACCGCATTTCATGGTGCATCGATTCCAAAAGATGGGAGAAAGACAATGCCTTTGGTTTGAAGGAATTGTGATATCGGGTGTAGACCACAATAATATGGCTCACTTTACCAATGTACGCCCAAGACCTAAAGAAATGTTACATGTAAGAATTATTCAAAACTAGCAGACAACACCTGGATTTCAATCAAACCCACCATTGAATGCATCTACATGTACAGTGCATTCGTAAAGTATTCAGACCCCTTGACTTTTTCCACATTTTGTTACATTTCAGCCATATTCCAAAATGGATTAAATTGTTTTTTCTCCCCATCAGTCTACGCACAATACCCCACAATGACAAATCAAAAACAGGTTTTTACAAACTTTTGCTAATGTATATATATTTAAAAAAATACTGAAAAATCTCATTTACATAAGTATTCAGACACTTTACTCAGTACTTTGTTGAAACATCTTTGGCAGTGTTTACAGACTCAAGTCTTTTGGGGTTTAACAGCAGGTAGCCTAGTGGTTAGATTGTTGGGCCAGTAACCGAAAAGTTGCTCGATCGAGTCGCCGAGCTGACAAGGTAAAAATCTGTCGTTCTGCCCCTGAACAAGGCAGCTAACCCACTGCTCATAGGACGTCATTGTAAGTAGGAATTTGTTCTTAACTGACTTGCCTAGTTAAATAAAGGTCAAATAAAAATTCAAAATTACTCTACAAGCTTGGCACATCTGTATTTGGGGAGTTTTACCCATACTTCTCTGCAGATCCTCTCAAGATCTGCCAGGTTAGATGGTGAGCGTCGCGGCACAACTATTTTCAGGTCTCTCCAGAGATATTTGATTGGGTTCAAGTCCGGGCTCTGGCTTGGCCACCCAAGGACATTCAGAGACTTGCCCCGAAGCCACTCCTTGGCTGTGGGCTTAGTGTTGTTGTTCTGTGGGAAGGTGAACCTTCGCCCCAGTCTGAGGTCCTGAGCGCTCTGGAGCAGGTTTTCATCACGGATCTCTCTGTACTTTGCTCCGTTCAGCTTTCCCTCAATCCTGACTAGTCTCCCAGTCCCTACCGCTGAAAAACATCCCATAGCATAATGCTGCCACCACCATGCTTCACCTTAGGTGGTGCCAGGTTTCCTCCAGACGTGACGCTTGGCATTTAGTCCAAAGAGTTCAATCTTGGTTTCATCAGACCAGAGAATCTTGTTTCAGCGTCCTTTAGGTACCTTTTGGCAAACTCCAAGCAGGCTGCCATGTGCCTTTTACTGAGGCGTGGCTTCCGTCTGGTTACTCTACCATAAAGGCCTGATTGGTGGAGTGCTGCAGAGATGGTTGGCCTTCTGGAAGGTTCTCCCATCCCCACTCTGGAGCTCTGTTAGAGTGACCATTGGGTTCTTGGTCACCTCCCTGACCAAGGCCCTTGTCCCCCGATTGCTCAGTTTGGCAGGGTCGGCAAGCTCTAGGAAGAGTCTTGGTGGTTCCAAACTTCTTCCATTTAAGAATGATGAGGCCACTGTATTCTTGGGGACCTTCAATTCTGCAGACATTTTTTTGGTACCTTCCCCAGATCTGTGCCTCAACACAAGTCTGTTTCGGAGCTCTACGGACAATTGCTTCGACCTAATGGCTTGTTTTTTTCTCTGACATGCACTGTCAACTGTGGGACCTTATATAGACAGGTGTTTACCTTTCCAAATCATGTCCAAGCAATTGAATTTACCGCAGTTGTACTCCAATCAAGTTGTAGAAACATCTCAAGGATGATTCATTGAAACAGGATGCACCTGAGCTCGATTTCGAGTCTCATAGCAAAGGGTCTGAATACTAATGTAAATAAGGTATGTGTTTTTTATTTTTAATACATTTGCTAAGATTTCTAAAAACACGTTTTTGCTTTGTCCATATGGTGTATTGTGTGTAGATTGATGAGGAAAAACATCTAATCAATTTTAGAATAAGCCTGTAATGTAAAGAAATGTGGAAAAACACAAGGGGTCTGAATACTTTCCGAATGCACTGTATCTGTGAGGGAAATCTATATTATGTGATAGTTTGAGTAGGTGTTTTACAGTATCTAAAACCATTCTGTCCTTTTATGTGACCATGGTTTTAAAAAACTACTGCAGGTTTCAATTAATTGAGCACCAACTAATTTTACAAGGACAACAATGAGTAATGAATTGACAATGGTTTTTGTCTATAAATAGGTGCTGTTGTTCTGGTCAGAGCAGATTGTGGTAGGATTTAGAAAAAAACAGTAACAGCTGTTTTGAGTGTCTGCAATGGATGACTGCACCTGTGGTTTTTTAATTTAAATTATTTAAATGATCATATGTGCTTTTCCCATGATAGGAATAGGAGCTGAACAAATCTCTTATCGCTGAAATATGCATATTCAATGACACGTTCTGAAATGTGCCAGCTAGGTCTGTGCCAGCCTTTCATCAAACCGTGAATTAAAGTTTGCGTGACGTCTCATGGATTCAAGCAATCCTCATCCAGGACTAAGCACAAGGGCTCCAAAGAACATCCTTTCAATATTCCATATCATTGTTTTTGTTGAGGCCCACCAGATCTTCACTCGCATATATTGGAATAAAGGAATAATTGTTACAGAATGGTTACTAATACTTCAAATGTATTAGTAACCATTGATGACAGCTTGTGTTCTTGATGCACAATAGTTGGCTTAAACCATTTGTGAGCCTGACAGTTTAGGTTAATCTCCAACTCACTGCTCAGAGGCAGTATCTGTGCTTTCCCCAGGGGACCCCTTAGAGCCTGGGAGGGTTTATACACTAACACAACTGACAAGACAGTAGTCTAAAACCTCCTGCCTCAACTTACCAACAATGCACCCATTCCTGTAGCATTCTCAACAGTAATTTAGTTACAAACTTTTGGTCACAACACTTTGATGTCTACATGGAAGGGTTCTTCTCAATTCACTTTGTATTGGTTCTTTAGACATGTCATTTTCTGATAACCCGCCATCATGGATATAAACACAGCCTGTTTTAACGGTTCTATTTGCTTCATGTATCACTCAGTGCAAACGAGCGACCAGCGATCCACATAAGATGAGGCATCAATGACTCAATGTTCCGTATCTATTATTTATCTGAGGTGCTGCAATATCCTGTCTCCTCGTCTGTTCTCCACAGAATGCGCCTTTGTGTCATGTGATTTTGACTATTACAATCCCAACCCCAACTGGAATACAGGGAGACGTATGAAAAGTGCTCGTGGCAGAATAATCTCACAGTGTTTATTCAATGATCGTTTCCTACAAGTAAATATATTTGACATACAACAACACTGAAGGTCAAAGCATTCACCTGAGTATGCACACACACACACACACACACACACACACACACACACACACACACACACACACACACACACACACACACACACACACACACACACACACACACACCAGTACGTATGATTAATAAATGATTCATAACTGCTAACGTAATTGTGGAAATAATGGAATAAATCATCCATTTGAACAACAGGAAAACACCCCAGCTGATTTCTCCAGATTAATTGATTTTAATGAGAGGAAATGGCTACCTCCTTCAGAAAAAGAGAGAGAGGGAGAATAAAAGGACCCTAAGAATTTATATTCAAGAGCAGACCCTCAGAACACCAATTTAGAAACACTCTTCAGACTGAAAAAAAGACGTCAGGCTTACGAGGTGAAAGCCAAATGGAAAATGACAACTAATGCAGAAGAGAAATAAGGCTTTTATGTGCCCTGACTGCTGAGAATCTCCCCTCTGCTTTTGAAAGACAATAACCTAAACCATGTCCCGGTTCATTCTCTAAACCTGCATTTAATATACATTCACAATGGCAGGGTCCCTAAGCTGCAGCCTCCGACACAGACACTGATTGATATGAGATTTTATTGGGGACACACAGATTTAAATCTAAAGAGGTGGCACACACGGGTTCACAAACATAATAAAAAAGACATTACATCAAAGATGACCCTTGAAAAGTCAGCTTGAGTGTCAAATCAACACAAGCGGATTCCACAAAGGCACTCGGCTATAAAATAGGGAAACTATGTCAAACATAGATAACACGGATCATTTTGCAAAACAGATGGTGTGTGCCATTTTATTCCAAATTCAAAAAAGAACAGGACAAAAGAAGAACATATAAATACATTTTGGCTACACATCTTGAGACCACCCACCCCTTTGACAGAACAAACTTCTCCCTAAACCTCGCTTTTTATACCGGATTAATGAGCGATTTGTACGTGTAAATGGCCCATTATACTATTACCCTGACAACACGTCAGGATCAGAGAATAACCACAAGGTTTGTTTAAGACCTCATTACACTAGGCTTGCGGCTTTACAATGAAGAGAGCATTCTGTGTCATACCGCTGGTAATCCTGGCTTATTTACAATGCCCTCTTCTCTAATTACCCATCTCCCCCCCTGGGTGTGCTGTATCGTGTCTGAAGTTGAAATCTGATGAAGACCAGAGAGTTTTCCCCCGGTGGAATTGGACTGTAAATGCTCATTGAGTACATCTAAATATACGTAATCCAACAGAGCCCTGGGGTAGCCATATTATTATAGTGATATGGAATAAAGCTGGAGCATACACCAAAATGAGACAAGTCATTAATGAAATAGTCTGAAAAAGCCTTTTGTGTGTATTGAAGGATAACAAGCAACTCAGACAGTTTCCACAATCCGCTAGCAAGTATCAACCCAGACGTGACTGAATATAATAGTCCAAAAGGAATTACAAAGACTTCTTAAACTTATCGCATTGAAAACTAAAACGTAGAAAGTACATAACCCAAGTAACCTACAACCCCTGCCGTAATTCACCCGAGCCCATGGTAACAGCAAAGACAAACAAGTCGTCATAGCAATAATCTGTGCCAGGTGCAGAAACAACAAAGATTCTCAGTGACTACAAAGATTCTCCCTGTGACTAAAAATGATAAAAGGTATCCTTTCTTTCCTCATGAATAAATGTTTCACCAAACTGTCAAGACATTTCTTCCCACAAAACCTTTATTTCTGTTTCTGAAATCCACTCTATAATTCGGAAACCTATTTCCATGAAGTCAAGAATGAACCGTGTGTGGAGCTGAATGTGTCATTTCGGTGACACTGATGGTTTTTTGGTCTACTTAGTGGCATCACATGAAAAACCCCAGTAGAGAGAGAGAGAGTATGCCAACCATCTAAGAGGCCTTCTGCAGTGAGCCCCTACTACTGTACAAGTACGAATTGAATAGAGGTTAGTACATGCGACATGGATGGTTAATTACCATAATTCTAATGATCACCCTATTTGAGTGATCAAACTAAATGAGTTACACCAGTGGGTCCTAAAATGTTTTGCATTGTGACCCACAAAACCGCTATAATTCTCTGCTGACCCACATAAATCCATGTTTCTAACCACAACCCAGGCATCAGCTGTAGCCCAACAGAGACTGGCTGTGAGCCACTATTTGGAAACCACCCACGTTCACACACCAACGTAAAATAATTCACTCACGCTATTTATTTATTTGTACAGTAGTCTGTTCTTGAAACATAAGTTTACATTATTGCTCAAATCTCAAATGTTCCTGTATTGCTTCATATTAGAGAATACAACCACTACCATTGTGGCTGTGGCTTGAAGGTTGCGGAGCTACAGCAGCAAAGGCCAAACAACAACAACAGTATTCCAGTCGTGCTCAAGCTGCTATGATTCAGTCTCCTCATGTCCAATTATGTTTGGCAAATCTACCAGCAGCCCACATAAACCAGTAGTCTGAAACACTGCATCTAAAGGGTAGTGTCATACGAATGTAATTATCAAGACATGCATCCTCATTCAATTGAATCAGGCCTTATTCTTAGTGTTCAGAGAGGAAATGCTGCATGGGTTGAAGCTGGAATCCGTAGTGGTGAAACTGCCACATCCGTTTGTGATATTACTTCAACCACAAAAACACTGTTTTTGTCCCACAGACTTCATTGAACACACAATAGAGCAGCAGAGTATATCAAAATAAAGAGAGTTGCACACTCTATATATAAACTCCCAGTAATGTATTGGGTAAATCACCAATGTTTCAGCTACACTGTGACTTCTTGAAGAAATGATGCCGAAACGTTGATGATTTACCCAATAAATTACTAGGAGTTTATATATGTATATATATGCGACTCTATTTTGTATAGCTTATCCGCCGTTAGTCAACACTTCTATGTAAAATAATTTTCTCTGGGTGTGTGCCAGCTCATGGTTTTTAATAGCACAGTTAAAAATAAAAATAAACAATAACAAATGTGCTTGGGGCGACCAATGGCACTGTTTCACCTTATGTGGATTTCAGCTTTAAGAATACCAATAACGCCTGGTTTTGAAGAGTTCCTCTCGAAATTGATTTGTCTCCGGGTGGTGATAGATGTTTTTCAGAATTAAAATTGAATGTCTGGTTGAGGCCCGTGCCCGGAATCGTCTATCACTTCCCGGAATCACGTCTATCACGTCCACCACACTATCTCTGCTTCTGTTTGCTTAGCTCTTGTTCTATTAATTTCATAAGGCTAAAACCACATTTACAGGTTATGCATTAGCATGTACATATTAATTAACACAATTTTTCACTTGAGACGAAAGGATGATGTATTAGAAAAACACCTCTTCAAAGTCATTTTAATGACATTTTCCTTCAGTTATATTTCGAATGATTGTTTTCAACCCGTGGTGATAAAGAGAAGCTTCCTTTATATAGGAATGTTTCTCCAACACTGTAGATTAGACTGTGTTCATCGTAGTGGGGATCCAACTAGAACCATGTTCTCACCACACCTGGCCCTCGTCTGACCAAAGCCAGAGCAGAACTCAAATCACCTTCCTAGCCCATGTCTTCCATTTAACATAATCTAACTGACAGTAAAACGATGATCACAACATCCCATCCCCTGAACAAATGTATGATGCATCAACACAGTGCTCAAGTTGCCTCTTTCACAAAGCAGTCAGACTCTGGTAATGTGGGTGCGACTTCCTCCCTGTTACACTATTTCTTGTCTATTTCAGCCATAATCTGAAACACCTACCGACTGAGAAATAGAAGAATATGCAGTGAGAAATCATGTGTTTTATGGACACAATGTTCACCCCTCATTGTCATGATCTTTTTCATTGACGAATTCATGGTAGCTTCCACACAGGGTGATTTCTGTGGTAATTTGCAGTTGGGTAGTTATGATTGTGTTTGTTGCATTCACAGTACAGAGTACTCATAGGGACGCCAGCTAGTTTGTAAAAAACACCATTACCGTCAGTTTTTTACAAGCACCATTATATGGGCCATTGACTTCACCCTATGTTGGTCCAACTGAACAGTCCCAGTGGTTTCATTTTCACAAGCTAATGCTAATCAGCCAAGAGAAAGAGAGGCCTTTGAACCCCACCAATGTTAGCATAGATTATTTTTGAATATGAGTTACCGTTTACAACGCTAGAGGATTAAAAATGGGACTCGTTTCAGAACGGCTACACACCATTAAACTAAACCATATATCAGCTCTGGAAGAAGAAGAAATAAAACAGAGAGGAAACTTGTTTGAAGTAAATGGTGAAATGTATGTTGAAGAAAGATGCATGGTGGAGGATGCTCAAAGAGACAGGAGATTGACAATCAAGAGTAATTCAGATGAGACACAACCACAGGTCTTAAAGATGTCCTGTACTGTGAATGCAGCAAACTCAAATGCAATGAAAAGCGGGATTTCTTTCAACAAGAATTTGTGAAACTCCTGATCTATTTAATTCCAGAAAGCCTGTAATTAGAGAAAAAGTCAAATGTGTTTTTTGTGTGTGATTGTTATACACGGAATATACAGGGCATTAAGTATACCTGCTATTTCCATGACATAGAGACAGGTTAAGAAGGATTTTTAAGCCTTGAGATAACTGAGACATGGATTGTGTATGTGTGCCCTTCAGAGGGTGAATGGGCAAGACAAAAAATGGAAGTACCTTTGAACGGGGTATGGTAGTAGGTGCCAGGCGCACCAGTTTGTATCAAGAACTGCAACGCTGCTGGGTTTTTCACCCATAACCTTAACAGTTTCCTGTATGTATCAAGAATGGTTCACCACCCAAATGACATCCAGCCAACTTGACAACAGTGGGAAGCATTGGAGCCAACAAGGACCAGCATACCTCTGGAATGCTTTCAAAACCTTGTAGAGTCCATTCCCCAATAAACTGAGGCTGTTCTGAGGGCAAAAGGGGGGGGGGTGTTCCTAATGCAGGGTTCCCCAACCGGTGGCCCGCGAGCCGAATTTGCCCGTGGGTACTTTTATATGCCCCCCAAGTTTTTGAAGCAAAAAATATATATAACAAATAACTTCCCATCGATTATAGAGAGATCATATACAAATACAAGCAAGATTTGAAATGATCATGTCTTAGTCAAATATTACATATGTTTGGGATTCTTGCAGTCAAATTGCAGTCTACAAATGATTTGTAATTATGTTCCAGCCCCAGACCATCCGCTCAAGAAAATAAAATCGTCCCACAGCTGAATCTAGTTGATGATCCATGTCCGAATGTTTGGTATTCTCAGAGTAGAAAATCCACTCTAGTTATTGCAACACAGTTGCCTCTACTATTCTCTGATAGAAGTAAACACATTTAATCCTTTATGTGATTAATGACATAAAGAGCATCTCCAATATATATATGGATATTATGCACTGTTTTATTACTCTGAATGGTATTAGACAATCACGATTCAGTCGAAAGCACTACAAGCCCATCTTGCTATTATTCTTAACTAATGGTCTGGCTTTCTTTTTTCCTCCAGGGAACATAAGACATTCAGCCATTAGCTAGTGGAGCACCTGTCATCCAGACCTAGCAAATAGAGCTCTGTAGACTGAGATTGGTATAGGCTGGAGCATAGAATTGGGAATTAGAATACTAGAATGGAAAAATCTCTGTAGACTGAGATTAGTTAAGGCTGGAGCACCTCTTCACATTTGACATCTTTATCAAGTTTCCCCTAAAACACCTCCTGATCTGATCTTCTCCCTCTCCTCCACTCCAGTCCAGTCATCCCCTTCTCACTGTCTCTCCAGATTGGGCCATGTGTCGCACATTGCAATGTGTCACTTTTCACACAATGCAATGTGTTACACCCTGGGAGATGCAGCATGCCCATCTCCAAAATCTACCATATGTCCCTGCGTGACTTATGCCACAGAGTTGATATTCACTATGTATCAGACTCCCCGAAAAATACACATTCTCCCTTAAAGGGAAAACAAAGGTGATATCTGGTGGAGAACCCAAACTAGGCCACATCTGGTTCTATACGTTAGATATGACAAGAAACAAAGGCATGTGACACTGAAGCATAAACCCAAGCCTTGCACACTGAGCTGGAGGTCTGGTAGCTTTGGCTGTTGCCACACAGGCATTAATATTTGGTGAGGCTGGTGAATCATTGATAGGTTGGATATATTCTCTTTTCACAAATAGTAACCTAGGTGTGCTGGGCTTTGCCTGTTTTGCTCATGGGCATCCGCCTAGTTTCCGGGCCACTTAACCATGCATGACTCCGATTGAATTTAACTCACGTCTAAAGAGTTCCCTTTGCTGAATAGGATGCCATTGTCCTCCTTAGTGCTTTTTTTGTTGCACAGATCCAAATGACATTTTATAATTATAAAAAATCATTCAAATGTTTTCATTAATATTTATTGTGAGATGCGAGTGAGGGAGCGGTATTTTCCTCCACTCCCGCCGCCCTGGTCATGGAAATGATGCAATACAGGATCTGATAAGCAATTATTTGTGAGAGCCAGGGGGTTGAGCTGAAAAAGGGTCATACATGGAGAGGTTGTGCTTGAAGCACTGCTGCCTGGGACGGAGTCAAGGCCTTCTCTCTCTCTCCCACTTTGTTCTGCTTAATCCCTGTGATAAAGCCTCTTGTTTGGCCGTCGTCAGGTCCAGCACATCTGCCAGTCTCTGTTCCAGGCTGGCAGTGTCCAGTTAGGAGAGTCTGGGTGGAGTCGAAGGGCAGATTCACCACATGGTATTTTTTGTACTTGACAGATGTGAAAGTGATAAAATGTTCCCTGTAAGAGTGTGCATTACCACTACCTCCAGTGGTTCGAAGTTTGTTTCATAAACGATAATGCCAATTTATGTAAACAATAATACATCGTTTTTTAGACCATACAGCCCATTTGGTGACTGCATAAAATATTAGAATCTGAATCAAAGAGTTTATAATTAATTGACCATTCTTTCATGATTTCTTAATGAAGTAATGGCAAATTTAATAATGATTATCTCTTCAGAGAAAATGTTTCCATTCCATCAAATCCTTATTGATGTTGCCTCAGTGATTTCAGGCACAGCTGTTACTGTGTTAATGTGAGGAACATACTGTGGGTGTTTGGGTATGGAAGCAGCGTACTGTTTGGGCTCCCATTTCAGTCCCCCAACAGCCGTTTAAAAAATGCTACACTACATGACCAGAATTGTGGACACCTGCTCGTCGAACTACTCATTCCAAAATTGGGGCCATTAATATGGAGTTGGTCCCCCTACACTCTTCTGGGAAGGCTTTCCACGAGATGCTGGAACATTCTTGCTGGGACTTGCTTCCAATCAGCCACAAGAGCATTAGTGAGGTCGGGCACTGATGTTTGGCGATTAGGCCTGGCTCGCATTCGGCATTCCAATTCATTGCAAAGGTGTTCGATGGGGTTGAGGTCAGAGCTCAGTGCAGGCCAGTCAAGTTCTTCCACACCTATCTCAACAAACTATTTCTATATAGATCTTGCTTTGTGCACTAGGGCATTGTCTGAAACAGGAAAGGGCCTTCACCACATTGTTGACACAAAGTTGGACGCACAGAATCGTCTAGTATGTCATTGTACGCTGTAGCATTAATTCCATTCACTGGAACCAAGGGGCCTAGCCCGAACCATGAAAAACAGCCCCAGAGCATTATTCCTCCTCCCCCAAACTTTAAAGTTGGCACTACTATATGCATTCGGGCAGGTAGTGTTCTCCTGGCATCTGCCAAACCAGATTAGTCCGTCAGACTGCCAGATGGTGAAGCATTATTCATCACTCCAAAGAAAGCGTTTCCACTGCTCCAGAGTCCAATGTCGGCAAGCTTTACACCACTCCAACCAATGCTTGACATTGTGCATGGTGTTCTTAGGCTTGTGTGCGGCTGCTCGGCCATGAAAACCCATTTCATGAAGCTCCCGATGAACAGTTCTTGTGCTGACGTTTACGTGCTACGTGCTTCAGTACTCAGCTGTCCCATTCTGTGAGCTTGTGTGGCCTACCCCTTCGCGGCTGAGCCGTTGTTCCTCAAAGTTTCCACTTCACAATAACAGCACTTACAGTTGAACAGGGCAGCTCTAGCAGAGAAGACATTTGAAGAACTGACTTGTTGGAAAAGTGGCATCCTATATCGGTGCAACTTTGAAAGTCACTGAGCTCTTCAGTCTACTGCCAATGTTTGTCTATGGAGAATGCATGGCTATGTGCTCGTGTGGCCGAAATAGCCAAATCTACTAATTTGAAGGGGTGTCCACATAAGTTTGTGCATATAGTGTATGATTATTTTACCATACAGTAGAAAGTGCCCTTGCATTTGCTGTTCTGTGAAAGACCAGTTTTAAATTAAATGCCATTTGTGTTCACTGATTTAAAAGATAATATTGATTGGCGTCCTTAAGACTGGTTGTCAATCTATTTTTCAGTTTTCTTCCTCTACCTATGAGTTTGACATGTTTAACATTCAAAAAAGTTTCATATTTATCTGTGCATGTACCATACATGTTCGGGAATAAGTTTTATAGCGTGGGCAGCCGGGCGAATCAGACTAAAAAATGTATGAAAAAAAATCATGAGAGTCTGACCCCAGTGAGAGGCTTTGCTATTTTGTTCACTTGTCAAGTTATTCTTTATTTATATCTCAACTGTGACCGGGAAGCCTGAAGCTTCTCCTGAGGCACTGACAGTAAACCGCAGGGATCCATAATATTCCCAATACCTGTGTGTGTTCCACCTCAGAGCTCACAGCTCTATCTCTGGCTCAACACACAGAGCAGCGCAACATGCGTCAGCCAAGCTATTCACCTATGAAGACAGAGTTCTTGGTGCCAGGTTGGCTTCCACCGCCTAACCTCCTCTTTATGCCAGGCTGTTATCCATTTTATGGGACAGATTGTTGTTACATGTGTCGTGCCACCCTGGCCACTTCCTTTTAGGGCTTGTGTGGCAGTGCCAGCCTGGTTATTTTTCCATGGGCAGCCCAGCTTGCTCCAGTGTGGTTCGTCCCCTCTGGCAGCATGCTATTTCCCCTCTGGCAGTGTTCTGTGCTGCTGATGGCTCACCTGTCAATTGTCCTGATGCTGGAAGTAAGATTGGTGGTGGTGGTGGTGGTGGGGGGTTCTTCTTAGGTTCGGGCCTTTCTACTAAGTTTTTGTCTAGCCACCGTGCTTCTACACATGCATTGCTTGCTGTTTGGGGTTTTAGGCTGGGTTTCTGTACAGCACTTTGAGATATCAGCTGATGTAAGAAGGGCTTTATAAATCAATTTGATTTGAGATATCGAGAAAAGCGAATCTAATTGAGACTATGCTATTATGCTCATCACCAATGGGAACTGTTGACATGGCTGCTTATCTTCCAGAGTGAACAACAGTAGAAGACAAGAAAGGGGAGGCCCCTTTCGGACAGCCATACAGCTGGAAGACCAACAACTTAACGAGAAGGCTTGGTTCCGACCGAGATAAACAGATTTCAACACTTAAATGCATTCATT
The DNA here is from genome assembly GCF_034236695.1 of Oncorhynchus nerka. Lineage (NCBI taxonomy): Eukaryota > Metazoa > Chordata > Actinopteri > Salmoniformes > Salmonidae > Oncorhynchus > Oncorhynchus nerka. The sequence goes on from NC_088406.1 coordinate 45,588,572, forward strand.
ATTTCTTATTCCAAATGGGAATTATTCCAAATTCCCCCCTCTACATATATTTTGTAACAAGCCATCATATCTTGTCAGTCCACTAGGGACAATTGTCTCATGTAAGTGTGTATTTGTATTCTGAGTTATTATTTAGTTAGCTAGTAAATAAATAATTAAACCAATTTGTGTAGTACTGAATCATTCAGAATGAGTATTTGATAAGAGGTAATGATTAATAAGATGACCGTTTATCGATGAAATAGGTAAAGACCTTATAGAGATTAATTCGGAGATGGTAACTCTCTCAACAACTTCTTCAGGGGTGCCCCAAATCCTAATTAGTTAATTGTTACATGATTAACTTAATTGGGTAACAATTAAACATAGTTAATGAATTAAATAAATAACAGTCATCAGATTAATGACAGTAAAGTCACGACACTGGTATGGCCTCCCTCCCACAATCGTTTCCAGCAGCACTCCCCCATTAGGGATTTGACAGCTTGATCAGGTGATTTTCTACTTTATTAATTTCCTAAGGGAATCAATGACCACTGTTAATCAAATGGCATCCCTGGAAAGTAATGGGTTTAGTAGGACTCCGATAATCTAACCTCTTGAAACCCCTGATTAGAACAGTGTTTTCATGACCATTTTTACTGAAATAAGCCAATCCCTGGTATTGCATAGCATTTAGCATATAGTTGAGTTTCATGTGAAAATTCAAATGATCTAAAGCTACTGTGCATTCAGAAAGTATTCAGACCCCTTGACTTTTTCCACATTTTGTTACGTTACAGCCTTATTCTAAAATTGATCAAATTGTTTTTTTCCGCCTCATCAATCCACACACAATATTCCATAATGATGAATCAAAAACAGGTTTTTAGAAAATTTTGCAAATTTATAAAAAATTAAAATATCACATTCACATAAGTATTTAGACCCTTTACTCAATACCTTGTTGAAGCACGTTTGGCAGCGATTACAGCCTTGAGTCTTTTTGGGTATGACGCTACAATCTTGGCACACCTGTATTCTTCTCTGCAGATCCTCTCAAGATCTATCAGGTTGGATGGGGAGCGTCACTGCGCAGCTATTTTCAGGTCTCTCCAGAGATATTCAATCGGGTTCAAGTCCAAGCTCTGGCTGGGCCACTCAAGAACAGTCAAAGTTTCTCATGGTCTGAGAGTCTTTAGGTGCCTTTTGGCAAACCCCAAATGGGCTTTCATGTGCCTTTTACTGAGGAGTGGCTTCCTTCTGGCCACTCTAGCATTAAGGCCTGATTGGTGGAATGCTGCAGGATGATTGTACATCTGGAAGGTTCTCCCATCGTCACAAAGTAACTCTTGACCTCTGTTAGAGTGACCATCGGATTCTTGGTCACCTCCCTGAACAAAGTCCTTCTCTCCCGATTCCTCATTTTGGCCGGGCGGCCAGCTCTTAGGAAAAGTCTTGGTGGTTACAAACTTCTTCCATTTAAGAATGATGGAGGCCACTGTGTTCTTGGGGACCTTCAATGCTACAGACTTTTTTTGTTACCCTTCCCCAGATCTGTGCCTGGACACAATTCTGTCTCAGAGTTCTACAGACAATTCCTTCAACCGCATGGCTTGGTTATTGCTCTGACACGCACTGTCAACAGTGGGACCTTATGTAGTCAGGTGCATGACTTTCCAACAAAAAATATTTTTTTTTATTTCATCTTTATTTAACCATGTAAGCTAGTTGAGAACAAGTTCTCATTTACAACTGCAACCGGGCCAAGATAAAGCAAAGCAGTGCGACACAAACAACAACACAGAGTTACACATGGAAAAAACAACTGTACAGTCAATAACACAAAATAAAAAAAGGAAAGTCTATATACAGTGAGTGAGAAGGTAAGGCAATAAATAGGTCATAGTATCGAAGTAATTACAATTTATAAGATTAACACTGGAGTGGTAGATGAGCACATGCTGATGTGCAAGTAGTGATACTGGTGTGCAAAAGAGCAGAAAAGGAAAAAAAACAATATGGGGATGAGGTAGGTAGATTGGGTGGGCTACTTACGGATGGACTATGTACAGCTGCAGTGATCAGTTAGCTGCTCAGATAGCTGATGTTTAAAGTCAGTGAGGGAAATGTAAGTCTCCAGCTTCAGCAATTTTTGCAATTCGTTCCAGTCACTGGTAGCAGAGAACTGGAAGGAAAGGCAGCCAAATGATTTGCTGGCTTTGGGGATGACCAGTGAGATATATCTTCTGGAGTGCATGCTACGGGTGGGTGTTGTTATCGTGACCAGTGAGCTGAGGTGGAGCTTTACCTAGCATAGACTTATAGATGACTTGGAGCCAGTGGGTCTGGCGACGAATATGCATACAGGTCGCAGTGGTGGGTGGTATAAGGGGCTTTGGTAACAAAACGGATAGCACTGTGATAGACTGCATCCAGTTTGCTGAGTATTGGAAGCTATATTGTACATGAGTATTGTAGATGTAGATGAGTATTGGAAGCTATATTGTAGATGACATCGCCGAAGTCGAGGATTGGTAGGATAGTCAGTTTTACTAGGGTATGTTTGGCGGCGTGAGTGAAGGAGGCTTTGATGCGAAATAGAAAGCTGATTCTAGATTTGATTTTGGATTGGAGATGTTTGATATGAGTCTGGAAGGAGAGTTTACAGTCTAGCCAGACACCTAGGTATTTGTAGTTCTAGGTCAGAACTGTCCAGAGTAGGGATGCTAGTCGGGCAGGTGGGCGGGTGCGGGCAGAGAACAGTTGAAAAGCATGCATTTGGTTTTACTAGCATTTAAGAGCAGTTGGAGGCCACGGAAGGAGTGTTGTATGGCATTGAAGCTCGTTTTGATGTTAGTTAACACAGTGTCTAAAGAAGAGCCAGATGTATACAGAATGATGTCGTCTGCGTAGTGGTGGATCAGTGAATCACCCGCAGCAAGAGCAACATCATTGATATATACAGAGAAAAGAGTCGGCCTGAGGATTGAACCCTGTGGTACCCCCATAGAGACTGCCAGAGGTCCGGTCAACAGGTCCTCCGATTTGACACACTGAACTCTTGTCTGCAAAGTAGTTGGTGAACCAGGTGAGGCAGTCATTTGAGAAACCAAGGCTATTGAGTCTGCCGATAAGAATACGGTGATTGACAGAGTCGAAAGCCAAATCAAATCAAATCAAATTTGTCACATACACATGGTTAGCAGATGTTAATGCGAGTGTAGCGAAATACTTGTGCTTCTAGTTCCGACAATGCAGTGATAACCAACAAGTAATCTAACTAACAATTCCAAAACTACTGTCTTATACACAGTGTAAGGGGATAAAGAATATGTACATAAGGATATATGAATGAGTGATGGTACAGAGCAGCATACAGTAGATGGTATCGAGTACAGTATATACATATGAGATGAGAATGTAGACAAAGTAAACAAAGTGGCATAGTTAAAGTGGCTAGTGTAACATGTATTACATAAGGATGCAGTCGATGATGTAGAGTACAGTATATACGTATGCATATGAGATGAATAATGTAGGGTAAGTAACATTATATAAGGTAGCATTGTTTAAAGTGGCTAGTGATATATTTACAACATTTCCCATCAATTCCCATTAATAAAGTGGCTGGAGTTGGGTCCGTGTCAATGACAGTGTGTTGGCAGCAGCCACTCAATGTTAGTGGTGGCTGTTTAACAGTCTGATGGCCTTGAGATAGAAGCTGTTTTTCAGTCTCTCGGTCCCAGTTTTGATGCACCTGTACTGACCTCGCCTTCTGGATGATAGCGGGGTGAACAGGCAGTGGCTCGGGTGGTTGATGTCCTTGATGATCTTTATGGTCTTCCTGTAACATCGGGTGGTGTAGGTGTCCTGGAGGGCAGGTAGTTTGCTCCCGGTGATGCGTTGTGCAGACCTCACTACCCTCTGGAGAGCCTTACGGTTGAGGGCGGAGCAGTTGCCGTACCAGGCAGTGATACAGCCTGCTAGGATGCTCTCGATTGTGCATCTGTAGAAGTTTGTGAGTGCTTTTGGTGACAAGCCGAATTTCTTCAGCCTCCTGAGGTTGAGGAGGCGCTGCTGCGCCTTCTTCACGACGCTGTCAGTGTGAGTGGACCAATTCAGTTTGTCTGTGATGTGTATGCCGAGGAACTTAAAACTTGCTACCCTCTCCACTACTGTTCCATCGATGTGGATAGGGGGGTGTTCCCTCCCTCTGGACTGCTGTTTCCTGAAGTCCACAATCATCTCCTTAGTTTTGTTGACGTTGAGTGTGAGGTTATTTTCCTGACACCACACTCCGAGGGCCCTCACCTCCTCCCTGTAGGCCGTCTCGTCGTTGTTGGTAATCAAGCCTACCACTGTTGTGTCGTCCGCAAACTTGATGATTGAGTTGGAGGCGTGCGTGGCCACGCAGTCGTGGGTGAACAGGGAGTACAGGAGAGGCCTCAGAACGCACCCTTGTGGGGCCCCCCGTGTTGAGGATCAGCGGGGAGGAGATGTTGTTGCCTACCCTCACCACCTGGGGGCGGCCCGTCAGGAAGTCCAGTACCCAGTTGCACAGGGCGGGGTCGAGACCCAGGGTCTCGAGCTTGATGATGAGCTTGGAGGGTATTATGGTGTTGAATGCCGAGCTGTAGTCGATGAACAGCATTCTCACATAGGTATTCCTCTTGTCCAGGTGGGTTAGGGCAGTGTGCAGTGTGGTTGAGATTGCATCGTCTGTGGACCTATTTGGGCGGTAAGCAAATTGGAGTGGGTCTAGGGTGTCAGGTAGGGTGGAGGTGATATGGTCCTTGACTAGTCTCTCAAAGCCCAGTGCTACGGGGCGGTAGTCGTTTAGCTCAGTTACCTTAGCTTTCTTGGGAACAGGAACAATGGTGGCCCTCTTGAAGCATGTGGGAACAGCAGACTGGTATAGGGATTGATTGAATATGTCCGTAAACACACCGGCCAGCTGGTCTGCGCATGCTCTGAGGGCGCGGCTGGGGATGCCGTCTGGGCCTGCAGCCTTGCGAGGGTTAACACGTTTAAATGTCTTACTCACCTCGGCTGCAGTGAAGGAGAGACCGCATGTTTTCGTTGCAGGCCGTGTCAGTGGCACTGTATTGTCCTCAAAGCGGGCAAAAAAGTTATTTAGTCTGCCTGGGAGCAAGACATCCTGGTCCGTGACTGGGCTGGGTTTCTTCTTGTAGTCCGTGATTGACTGTAGACCCTGCCACATGCCTCTTGTGTCTGAGCCGTTGAATTGAGATTCTACTTTGTCTCTGTACTGACGCTTAGCTTGTTTAATAGCCTTGCGGAGGGAATAGCTGCACTGTTTGTATTCGGTCATGTTGCCAGACACCTTGCCCTGATTAAAAGCAGTGGTTCGCGCTTTCAGTTTCACGCGAATGCTGCCATCAATCCACGGTTTCTGTTTAGGGAATGTTTTTATCGTTGCTATGGGAACGACATCTTCAACGCACGTTCTAATGAACTCGCACACCGAATCAGCGTATTCGTCAATATTTTTATCTGACGCAATACGAAACATGTCCCAGTCCACGTGATGGAAGCAGTCTTGGAGTGTGGAGTCAGCTTGGTCTGACCAGCGTTGGACAGACCTCAGCGTGGGAGCCTCTTGTTTAAGTTTCTGCCTGTAGGCAGGGATCAACAAAATGGAGTCGTGGTCAGCTTTTCCGAAAGGGGCGGGGCAGGGCCTTATATGCGTCGCGGAAGTTAGAGTAACAATGATCCAAGGTTTTACCACCCCTGGTTGCGCAATCGATATGCTGATAAAATTTAGGGAGTCTTGTTTTCAGATTAGCTTTGTTAAAATCCCCAGCTACAATGAATGCAGCCTCCGGATAAATGGTTTCCAGTTTGCAAAGAGTTAAATAAAGTTCGTTCAGAGCCATCGATGTGTCTGCTTGGGGGATATATACGGCTGTGATTATAATCGAAGAGAATTCTCTTGGAAGATAATGCGGTCTACATTTGATTGTGAGGAATTCTAAATCAGGTGAACAGAAGGATTTGAGTTCCTGTATGTTTCCTTCATCACACCATGTCTCGTTAGTCATGAGGCATACGCCCCCGCCACTCTTCTTACCAGAAAGATGTTTGTTTCTGTCGGCGCGATGCGTGGAGAAACCCGTTGGCTGCACCGCCCGGATAGCGTCTTTCCAGTGAGCCATGTTTCCGTGAAGCAGAGAACGTTGCAGTCTCTGATGTCCCTCTGGAATGCTACCCTTGCTCGGATTTCATCAACCTTGTTGTCAAGAGACTGGACATTGGCAAGAAGAATGCTGGGGAGTGGTGCGCGATGTGCCCTTGTCCTGAGTCTGACCAGAAGACCGCTACGTTTCCCTCTTTTTCGGAGTCGTTTCCTTGGGTCGCTGCATGCGATCCATTCCGTTGTCCTGTTTGTAAGGCAGAACACAGGATCCGCGTCGCGGAAAACATATTCTTGGTCGTACTGATGGTGAGTTGACGCTGATCTTATATTCAGTAGTTCTTCTCGACTGTATGTAATGAAACCTAAGATGACCTGGGGTACTAATGTAAGAAATAACACGTAAAATAACAAAAAACTGCATAGTTTCCTAGGAACGCGAAGCGAGGCGGCCATCTCTGTCGGCGCCGGAAGTGAGGCCGTAGCCTTGGCAAGGTTGATGAAGACGGCTGCACAGTACTGTCTTTTATCGATGGCGGTTATGATATCGTTTAGTACCTTGAGCGTGGCTGAGGTGCACCCATGACCAGCTCGGAAAACAGATTGCACAGCGGAGAAGGTATGGTGGGATTCGAAATGGTCAGTGATCTGTTTATTAACTTGGCTTTCGAAGACTTCAGAAAGGCAAGGCAGGATGGATATAGGTCTATAACAGTTTGGGTCTAGAGTGTCATCCCCTTTGAAGATGGGGATGACCACAGCAGCTTTCCAATCTTTAGGGATCTCGGACAATACGAAAGAGAGGTTGAACAGACTGGTAATAGGGGTTGCAACAATGGTGGCGGATAGTTTTAGAAAGAGAGGGTCCAGATTGTCTAGCCCAGCTGATTTGAACGGGTCCAGGTTTTGTAGCTCTTTCAGAACATCTGCTATCTGTATGTGGGTAAAGGAGAAGCTGGGGAGGCGTGGGCAAGTTGCTGCGGGGGGTGCGGAGCTGTTGGCTGGGGTTGGGGTAGCCAGCCGTAGAGAAATGCTTATTGACATGTTCGATTATCATGGATTTATCGGTGGTGACCGTGTTACCTAAATCATGTCCAATTCAATTGAATTTACTACAGGTGGAATACTTTCTGAATGCACTGTTAATGCTGTATCAGATCTGACTCTTATGACCCAAAACATTACTACTTTAGTCTAAAAGGTGATCAAATTTACAACAAAGCATTTCAGCTAGTTTTTTATCCAGCTCAGTGTCCTTCTAGCATTGCATCAGCTGTGACAGGGCTATAATTGACTATATGAGCAGACTAATCTGCCTAGTATTGTGGCTCTGAGGAAAAGAGAAAGAAAAGCTAGTGGTAGTAATTAATGGGGGGGTTCCAAGCCTGTCTTAGCAGAATTAAAGCTATTTGTAACACAATGAAAAAGGTAGACAGTGCAGGATGAGTAATAATGGAATCAATAGTAGCCATTGAGTCTTAATCCTGACTAAGATGGGGGAATTCTCTGAGACGTTTTATCATCATTTGCAGGTAACAGTTGTCTTGTGATTAAAAGTGCTGAGTGTTCTGAATCCATTGCAATGCTCTGGAGTTCAGGACTAATGATTTCACAGAGACCCAGACTTCAATCATGGAAAAACAGTGGACTGGGCATAGTCCACTACCGTTAGTCATATGGCCAAGAATCATGTTGTGTTTTCATTTATTAAAGAAAGAGATGTCAATATGGCATTCAGAGGAGCAAAGGAAATCCATTCTTACGATTCAAAAATCGGCTGAAATGTTCTTTTGAGTGCATTAGAACAGGAATACAGCACTTCCTGTAGCGTGTTCTCCAGAACATTCACAACTGAAGTCCGGAGATAAAACATGTATGTAATAGACTATGTACCTCATACATAGTTCATAGATCTTTATGAATGAAACCTGTTATTACAGCACCAACTTATAGGGCTGACAAGAGGCTTACTGCCTTTGATGAGATCTACAATGTACAAAATTACATGATCTGTTTTGTGATGAACTATTACTAATGCATGACCTATGGAAACTAACCGCACCATGCTTTTCCAGGTGTCACACAGCTCTGTTTGACATCAGTATTCAGTAAGCCAGTCAATGACAGTCTCTTACAGTACAGGCCTCTCTCACAGTAGACCGCTTCCTCAGTCTTATTTGGTGTCAGCAGTTTGAGGGTTTTTAAAGTGAGAAGCCATCAACCATTTTTTACCACCCACTGATGGTTACTTTATTGGTCGCTGTTTGAAGTTAAGTATCACGTTGTTGTTTATCTAAGGGATTGTGTACTGTGCACAGAGCATGGCACTCCAGTTTAAGTTAAAATCATCGTTTAGGATATTTCGTTGTTATCCTTTGATCTGAAAATGGGTCTGTTTTTCTGTCCAGCTCACATTTACAATACATCAGTGAACCAGCAATGAATATTTAAATAGGTTTAAATTGTTGAGCAGAAATTGAAATAATTTTCCACCTGACTTTTCTTAAAAGGTGCTGAAAGGGGTTTTCTTTATCACTCTGGGATGTGGTTTATTTTTGGGATGGGCATTTATTGTGAGTGTAGAGGGAGCGCAACTGCACAGTAGCTGAACGTAGACTGTTAATTAGGATTTGGTGTCCCGTCAACGGGACAGTTGTAAATCATGCAGTGTTCCGTGTCACTATCGCAGATTTTAAAGAAACAACAAATGTCGGTACATATAAGTGTCTTATATCGGATGAAAGCTTACATTCTTGTTAATATAACTGCACTTTCCAATTTACAGTAGCTATTACTGCCCAAAAAATGCCATGCTATTGTTTGAGGAGAGCTCCTAACAACAAAATCACTGCGATAGGTTTGATAAATTCACCTCTGAAGGTGAAATGTGTACTTACATTCTGAAATCTTGCTCTGATTTATCATACAAAGGGTCCCAGAGATAACATGAAGTGTCGAATTGTTAGATCAAATCCTTTTTCATATCCTAAAAATGTCCATATAGCATCGATTTTGTATTTCCACCTGTTCAATTTGCAAAGAAAGGAATCTGTGAAAATATCACCCTAAATGTTGTTTCAACCAGTCAAATCATGTTCGTATATATTCTTCAGAGATCCTAGAACGTAACAAGACTTCACTATATCATTAGGGGTGTAGTATATCCTATAGGAATTACAACCGGAGTGATGGCTGGGGTTGTTTTTTTCTTTGTATTTTCTTCTACCAGATCTTTTGTGTTATATTCTCCTACATTCAATTCACATTTACACAAACGTCAAAGTGTTTCCTTTCAAATGGTACCAATAACATGCACATCCTTGCTTCAGGGCCTGTGCTACAGACAGTTAGATTTGGGTATGTCATTTAGGCTAAAATTGAAAAGGGGGGTATCTCCTAAAATCACAAAGGCATGTTTCTCCAGCACATTTTTATACTTGCTAATCTAAGGGATGTCTCTAAAATAGGTTACTAAACTGCACTATACAATTACGTCTGCAGACTTAAGGGCTGATCTATCAGTGTTTACACCCCTAAGTAGATAAATGCTGGAGGAATTGGCTTGGATAATTAATTTACCTTTCCCTGCAAACATAATATAGGTAATTCTGTAATTCCACAAGGTCAATCCTCAATAAGATTGATGTTAATGTATCTTCAGACATTGCCAAACGTAATCCTCTACTGAACAACGCACCTCCCCCCACAGAAGAGGCTGTCTCTTCACAGTTAATACACTAATTAGATAACTTAAAAATCTATGATGTGCAGGAATTGATATGCTCTATGCATTCACGTCGCCTACAGACCGTTAAGAAATGCAGTGGAATTTCTCTCAGAGAAAGCTTAATAACTTTCCTGTACATCATTAGGCCTTGGAAAGGTCAGAACATCCCTTTTTCTAGTCCAGTCATAATAGGTGTAAAATCTGGGTGTGTGCCACTGTCCCTAACCATGTTAATGAATGTCCTTTTTATCCTGTGTTGTACTGGACATCCAATGACAATGGATTACACTACAGATTCATCAAGCCATCTAATGAATAACAAATCCATCAAGCTATCCGACATTACACTCATTTTGAAAGCGATTGCACGTCTTTGTTTGGGGGAAGTTCCCTCTAATGAATAGCTTACACCTACGCACACACCCATCATGGTGCACCGAGAGATTGAGTTCCTGTTGTTCCACTTTTGGAGGAAGAAGCATTTGTGTTTGGGGGTTAGATTTAGGGGGTGTCTGATGTGCCAGCTGTTGATGTACCTTTGATTGTATCTAAGCTCCTTCTAAGGTCTTGGCAGCGTTACAGTCCCACTGCCACTCGAGCACCAGAAGATTATAGGGCCCATATCTCACAATGGGTCTCACTAGGGACGAGACGTCCTCCCGCTCTGATGTTTCCTGTCACCGCCGAGCCTGTGTCTGTCGGCAGGCAGAGAGGAAAGGAACTAGAACACTTCCTCCTCCTCAGACAGAGAGGGAGAGTTAGAATGTCTCTGAGGGGACCGTGGGAAGCTGACTCTCTAGTTCAGTTAGACACTTCGGCACATGCTGTTTCTCAATGTTCTTTTGCCAAAGAACGAGAGAGGCTGAATGTCCCTCGTTTAAGAGGAAGGTAAGTGTACAGACTCCCAACGGTGTGGATAGTCACTGTCTTAACAAGGGGGGGGGCAACCACTCTAATACTTGAGATGGGCGGGCGATTTCACATTAATACTTGAGATGGATCCACTTAGTTGAACTGAAATAGTGAATGTGACAAATTCTGTGGAAATGAAACATCCTGATGTACAACAAAGAAATAACTATTCCTCTGCAAAGCTTAAACATGAAGCAGTGACTCCTGTAGCTAGCATAGTCAGAAAGGAAGTAGGTGTTGACCTTCTCGCTCATGGTCTTTCATTCTATCAATCCGTGAAAATCAACCAATACTTTATTTCTCTGTACATTATTGAAATCATAATTAGCTCAGTTTTATTACAGAAACTCTATGGCTACACTTCCTCTCAGATCAACCCAGTGTGCAGCAAAAATAAACCATTTAGATTACATTTGTATTGTACTAAGCATAAATGTTGAATGTCTCAATGGATTTAACAACAATCCCAGCACTTGCCAGGTCCTCTAAGGCAGGGTAATACTACTTTCTCTCTGCTGCTATTCACATTGTTTTGTTGAACAAAAAGCCATAAAAATGGCTGCCAAAATAATTTGGGTAATCTCATTTCACAATGCTAGATAGGCATATAATTCATAATCCATGATAATCCACCAACAGCACCTCTAATACCGCTTGAAGAAGTGGCTGTCGCAAAGGGAATGGAATTATAGCAACCTCATGGAGGTCCAAATTATATCAGTTGTATACAACGTGACACTAAAGAAATTCAGAGTCTCATTTCCATTTTATTGAACAGCAGGTAATGCATGACGTGTTGCCTTAAGAATTACCATATAAATAACGGCAGTGCTTATCAAGCCTATTTAAAAAGACCACAGCACAGAGAAAAGTGTTGGCTTTATATTAATGTAATGGATTTCCTTCATTCCCTTACCATCTGGGTCCTTATGGGGCCTGATCTTTTGAGGGATGTTGTGTTGGCGACAGGTGTTGATAGAATGTCTTACCATTGAACTGGGTGTCCTGATCATGCATTAGTGCACTTAAACAAAGGTTTCAACATCCTTCTAAATTCATCTACATTAACGGAGCCATACAAAGGTAAAGTGAGAGGATGAGTGTAAACAGCTTGTTCTTTCAACTCCCATTTCCCCCGTGTGCCCACCGCCCATCCCCACCAAAGGTACCCGGCGCAATGTTATTGACGCCTCCAAAACAAAGAGGCTAAACAAAATTAACTTGCTTGGTAATTATATGGAACAACAAGCCAGTAGTGGACAGGTTCCGCTGCTCTCAGCATTAAAGCTCCCATCCAATCAATAGTTGAGTGTATAAACGACATCCCAGTGAATGAACGCTTCCATGGACTCACAGAGTTTGCCAAGGCTTTGATATGCATACAACAGCCAAGCATAGAGAGATGAGAAAGAAAGATTGAAGGCTTGAGTTACATGTTGCTACGTTTCGTAAATGGCAAAGAAAATGTGTACGTTAAATTGACTTACCGTACAGATTTCAAAGTCAGCTAATTTCCAAGTCCAATTGGTAGTTACAATCTTGTCTCATCGCTGTAACTCCCCAACAGACTCGGGATTGGCGAAGGTCGAGAGCCATGTGTCCTCTGAAACACGACCCTTCTAAGCCGCACTGCTTCTTGACACACTGCTCGCTTAACCCGGAAACCAGCCGCACCAATGTGTCAGAGGAAACACCATCCAACTGTGGACCAAAGTCAGTTTGCAGGCGCCAGATGTCATCCTGCAGGCGCCTGGACCGCCACAAGGAGTCGCTAGAGCGTGACAAGGAAATCCTGACCGCCAAACCCTCCCCTAAGCCGGACAACCTTGGGCCAATTGTGCTCCACCTCATAGGTCTCTCAGTCACCGCCGGCTGTTACACAGCCTGGGATCGAACCTGGCAGTTTAGTTTAGACATGGACTTATTCCATTCTTGTGTAGGAGATATCTCCAGAGATATATCCAGAGATATAAAACATGGGACCGATTATGCCGGAATATTTAGCAGAAATGTTCCTTAGCATTAGAAAATAGCAGGCTGAGCAATAATCCTTTGAAAGGTATGACTAAATATGGGCAAGAAAATCCACCTAATGTGAGTTATGGTGACAACGATGAATCCTGCCTTATGTTGATAAGAATAAAGAATTTCTCACAGTGCATTTTCTTCCCATAATTACCATAGAAATATAGACTTATTCAACACTTCTTTGAGGTGTATAAGGCTTCACATGCTATGTGCTATGTGATCTCCAGACGAAATAAAGTATTGTCATTTGAGGTGCGGTGCTGGATCTACAGTGCTATGCGAAAGTATTCGGCCCCCTTGAACTTTGCGACCTTTTGCCACATTTCAGGCTTCAAACATAAAGATATAAAACTGTATTTTTTTGTGAAGAATCAACAACAAGTGGGACACAATCATGAAGTGGAACGACATTTATTGGATATTTCAAACTTTTTTAACAAATCAAAAACTGAAAAATTGGGCGTGCAAAATTATTCAGCCCCCTTAAGTTAATACTTTGTAGCGCCACCTTTTGCTGCGATTACAGCTGTAAGTCGCTTGGGGTATGTCTCTATCAGTTTTGCACATCGAGAGACTGAACATTTTTCCCATTCCTCCTTGCAAAACAGCTCGAGGTCAGTGAGGTTGGATGGAGAGCATTTGTGAACAGCAGTTTTCAGTTCTTTCCACAGATTCTCGATTGGATTCAGGTCTGGACTTTGACTTGGCCATTCTAACACCTGGATATGTTTATTTTTGAACCATTCCATTGTAGATTTTGCTATATGTTTTGGATCATTGTCTTGTTGGAAGACAAATCTCCGTCCCAGTCTCAGGTCTTTTGCAGACTCCATCAGGTTTTCTTCCAGAATGGTCCTGTATTTGGCTCCTTCCATCTTCCCATCAATTTTAACCATCTTCCCTGTCCCTGCTGAAGAAAAGCAGGCCCAAACCATGATGCTGCCACCACCATGTTTGACAGTGGGGATAGGGTGTTCAGGGTGATGCGCTGTGTTGCTTTTACGCCAAACATAACGTTTTGCATTGTTGCCAAAAAGTTCAATTTTGGTTTCATCTGACCAGAGCACCTTCTTCCACATGTTTGGTGTGTCTCCCAGGTGGCTTGTGGCAAACTTTAAACAACACTTTTTATGGATATCTTTAAGAAATGGCTTTCTTCTTGCCACTCTTCCATAAAGGCCAGATTTGTGCAATATACGACTGATTGTTGTCCTATGGACAGAGTCTCCCACCTCAGCTGTAGATCTCTGCAGTTCATCCAGAGTGATCATGGGCCTCTTGGCTGCATCTCTGATCAGTCTTCTCCTTGTATGAGCTGAAGGTTTAGAGGGACGGCCAGGTCTTGGTAGATTTGCAGTGGTCTGATACTCCTTCCATTTCAATATTATCGCTTGCACAGTGCTCCTTGGGATGTTTAAAGCTTGGGAAATCTTTTTGTATCCAAATCCGGCTTTAAACTTTTTCACAACAGTATCTCGGACCTGCCTGGTATGTTCCTTGTTCTTCATGATGCTCTCTGCGCTTTTAACGGACCTCTGAGACTATCACAGTGCAGGTGCATTTATACGGAGACTTGATTACACACAGGTGGATTGTATTTATCATCATTAGTCATTTAGGTCAACATTGGATCATTCAGAGATCCTCACTGAACTTCTGGAGAGAGTTTGCTGCACTGAAAGTAAAGGGGCTGAATAATTTTGCACGCCCAATTTTTCAGTTTTAGATTTGTTAAAAAAGTTTGAAATATCCAATAAATGTTGTTCCACTTCATGATTGTGTCCCACTTGTTGTTGATTCTTCACAAAAAAATACAGTTTTATATCTTTATGTTTGAAGCCTGAAATGTGGCAAAAGGTCGCAAAGTTCAAGGGGGCCGAATACTTTCGCAAGGCACTGTAAAATCCATCCAAAAAAATCATCCATCTAAAAAAATCCATCCAGCTGTGCTGCTACCAACCTTCGGTACTAGGCTACAAAAAAATATCTGAAATGGCATTGCCGAAAAGCAAAAAAATAAATTAAAAAAGTGTATCAGTGTGAACTCGCTAAATTGAATTCACCAGCTGTTTTTTTTAAAAAGTGCATCATCCGTCCTGTTCCCAGAGTCCTTAGGAAGCTGCTTGCCTGCTTCCTCCAAGTGAGTCTAGAGTGGCCAGTCATTTTGATTCCAGGAAGGAAGTCTGCTCTCACATTTATTTATATAAATCTTGTTAAAGATGTTAAGTCACTGGGACCAACTGTCAGCTCTTTTTCTCTGAGACAGATTTGCCAACATTGAATTATAGTGGAAAGGTTAGGGCTGCACTTCAAATGTATTTCCAAGACTTATTCATATTGGAATCAATTATGAACAATTGAAGCAGTCAGAGGTCTTTATGGATAACATTACATTATGGAGCTGCATGGGAAAGACTGCATTACACAGCATATTGTATGTGTGAGTGTGGGTGAGGGATATGGGGAACTCAAGACATAACCTGTAGCAAAATATCTTGTTTATTGGCATATGAATGTAGATAAGCTTTGTACGTGATTAATTGTCTGACATGAATACATGTAGGCTGAATACCACACCATCTGTCCGTGTTATATGCTCTGTGTTTTGGATTGTTTTTATCATTATTAAATGTTTTTGCACCTTGGGTGTGAGAATTATTATTATAATCATCTCACCGGAGGATATTGTCCACTATACTTCCTGAGAATCCCTCAGACAGAGAATCCTGTAGGGCATGTTTGAAAATCAAACACTATCTAATAAGGGATAGGTCTAATCATTAGCAAATGCTAAAACAATGATTGTACACAGTGTATTGTTTAATCCTTGAATGAAAGTCATAGCAACATTTCCTTTTCAGCATTTGCAAACCCTGCTGAAACACATTCTTGTTGATTCCTCATAGGAGCATCAGTGCTTGCAACTACTAAGAGAAGCCGACTAACCTCTTGCGTCAAGTCAGCAAAGAAAAACACTCCTTTATCCACACCCTTATACTGATATCCCGATAGTAAACCCTCCCTACATCCCAAAAGACTGCATCGTCCAAACATTTGAATGCTTTTACCAACCTGGAAATGCATAACTGTTCAGCTATTCTCTCCCCAAATGCAGCATTGTTAAGTGTGTGGAATATGCCCAAGAAATCAATCATCAATATATGTCATAACCTCCAAGTCCCACATGGAGTGAAAAGCACCAGGATACATCGGATGCTGGGCTTTGAATTTCCTTCTCTACCTCCTACTGTCTTCTACAGAACACTGGATGCTTTACGGATCCATGTCTCCTATTCAACTGTGAACTAAGAGCACGGAGTGGAAAACTGTACTAGTTCTTTAAGGACAGCAAGAGCAAAGTATGTTTAGCACCACGATACTCAAGTCACCTGAAAGTCACCAATGTGTTGCAATGCTTTGGATAATATTTGTGACAAGAATATCCCTATGAACCATACTGTTTTATCGGTAGTTATGTAACTTCCATTACCTATAGAAACTTCTGGACAGTGGTGCTGAAAGTGCTGAGTACTGAATCTATCTACAGCGCACGATATAGGACTGGTCTACCATATATCACACACTGCACTCCTTCACACAGACGTGCATGTGCACCCACACAGAAATCTGAATCTAATGAATCATTTATCATGCGTCTTGTGTCAGAAAACTTACATTTTCCCTTTTTGCTTTTCCCTTTCCACAAGTATGACCTTCTCTTTACTGAAAGAGTACCAACATTTAAGTACAACAGATGCTTTCTCAGTGGGAACGTCCTCACTCTTCAATCCATAAAATGTGCCTCTCACCGATTGCCTAAATGTGAGAATATGGATCTGTCAAAGTATTACGTGAGAGTGGGGGATTATGACCAACTGTGATGCATAACGCAGTGTATTAAGTGATGTATCACTAATGGAATATCAGGGGAAGGTGTCCCTTTCAAAGCAAGTGCCCTGTTGGATTCATTACGTATGTCATTGCAGCGACTATTTTAATGGCACTGTTTACCCTGAAGACCTCAGAAAGTCTGTCACGTTAAACCCAGCTATGAGCAGAAAGTCCACTGTTTTTCCATGATTGAAGTCTGGGTCTCTGTGAAATCATTAGTCCTGAACTCCAGAGCAATGCAACAGATTCAGAACACTCAGCACTTTTAATCACAAGACAACTGTTACCTGCAAATGATGATAAAACGTCTCAGAGAATTCCCCCATCTTAGTCAGGATTAAGACTCAATGGCTACTATTGATTCCATTATTACTCATCCTGCACCTGAAAAAAACCATTGCCCTGTTTAGCAGTCATGTGTAGATTTAAGAGATGCTGCTCGGCCTAAAGAAGTATCCTGCACTGATCATAGAGATGCAGGGGATATAGAAAACCCCTATTCTTAGAATGTTGCATCACTTGCTGGATGCTGGTAAAGGCCTAAACATTCATTAATTAGAGGCATTATACATTCAATACAGGGCATGTTTTTAATGATTTGATAACCATTTCCTGATGAATACCCCCAGTCAGTGCCACACAATGTTATTTTCCCACATAAATATGTCACCTGGGCTAACTCAGACAAAACAGACTATATTGAAGCATCAACATGGTTTGCTATCCCTGTTGACATCCGGTGCATCCACCTTGGCGGATGCATTAGCAATGAACAGATTTTTAAAATTATTTCTTTATTACTTGAAATTACTACAATAACAATGGCTACTGTAGTAGTTAGCACACCGGCAATACTGATCCAATTGAGTTTTTCCTAGTATATATATGAATCAGATTGTGTCTTTATAAGACATTCTTTGTCCTGGAAAATTGCAATTCAATTGAGATCGAGGAAGTGAGAGGAAAGAAAAAGAAAGTCTCTGGCACCGAAGACTGGCATCAAGGCTAAGAAACTCCTTCACTGGATAAAGAACTGCTACACACAAAATAACAATATTTGACATATATTTACAGAAAAGGCATTCAAGCATTGGCCATTGAAGCTCTTCCGGCACCTTTCTCATTACATGGTATGCATCCATACTGAATCCATACTCTGCTCCACCAGCGTTTCTCTCACGACTCTTACAGGTGTATCACATTCATGGGAGGGACTTTTACTTTTACTTGTCATTTTCTATTAAGGTGTCTTTACTTTTACTCAAGTATGACAATTGGGTGCTTTTTCCACCACTGGAGGAGTCCAATTGCAATGAAATGTTTCGATCATTATGTAACTAATTAAGTGTAAAACCTGGTTCAACCAACTCTGTGTGGTAATCAAAACTGATTAGATGTATTGTACATTTTAAACCCTTAGTAGAGTGTTTCCAATAAAATGTCCTTTGCCATGCCTTCCCAACAATTACCAAGAGAGTGGGTTTACATCTCATCCAATCTCCCCATACACAAAGCCCTAACAGAGCATCAATGATTCCCTAATGTTTGGAACAGCATGGTGACAAATGGGCTCCAAATTGGTACACAACTCCTGGACGAACGCTGCCGGTGGAATGGCCTGTAAGTGTATCTAATAAGCGGCACACATCAAGAACACCTGCAACACCAGGCCTTCGTGGCATACTAATGAATCTGCCGCTTCCACACAAAGAGAACCGGTTCCCCAGATCTCTTCATTTTCCAAGTCCAACCGTACCAATGCCAACGGGCGTAAAAAGGTCACACTCTGCCTGCATGTGATGAAAATGATTGATCAGTGGAATGAAAAATATTTTTGTGAACGAATCAGTCTGCATTAGATTGGCTCAGCCTCTTCATCACTCGTGCACTGATATGATTATTCATGAGGGTGGTTTCGATTGAGGCACCATGCTCTCCCAGGCTAAACAAGACACTGGAAAATACTTTTCCACTTGCAGAGTGAATCCTTTTTTAGAAATGGACCTCCTGACAATTAACACTAGAACTGCCTGGCCTTTAAGCCTTCAAGTACCCCGCTAGAGAACGTTGCTGGGTGGCCCATTTAGCATATGCATCAGATCCATGTCAACCCACAAGGTACGTAAAAAGCACACACAACTCTTGATAAATAGTGCGTAATAAATAGATATTTGTTTAGATAGTCAAGGATATGTTTTGTATAATTCTACATAGTCCTAGAAAAAAACATAGCCTATTTGAGTTTCCTTTACAATAAAAACATTAGTGTAATCCATTTGATAAAATGTATTTGTAGATTCGATAAGTTATAGTGATTTATAAAGTCCAGTTACAGCTTCTTTTTTTAAACGAAAAAATATAATAATAATATAACCAGCCAGGTGCACAGGTGAAATTATCTGCTGTTTTCCCTAAACAAAAGCACCAGTGCATCAACAATTGTAAAGGCTGAATTGCATAAATAAATAGCATATTCAAATGTTATTATGTTACTAGTTTTTGCTTAGTAGCCAGAGCAATGCTGCTGCGCGAGTGTTCATTTGCTGAATGCATGGAGAGCAAGGATATTCTTGGAAAAAGTGAAATTTGAAAATAGAGCTGCACCTCTTGAATTATGATAGTTATTTGACAAAGGTTAGTGTAATAGACTGCAAAGTATGCTCTTTATGATACTAAACTCAGCAGAAAAAGGACCCTGTCTTTCAAAGATAATTCATAAAAATCCAAATAACTTCACAGAACTTTATTGTAAAGGGTTTAAACACTGTTTCCCATGCTTGTTCAATGATCCATGAACATGCACCTCTGGAATGGTCATTAAGACATTAACAGCTTACAGACGGTAGGCAATTAGGGTCACAGTTATGAAAACTTAGGACACTAAAGAGGTCTTTCTACTGACTCTGAAAAACACCAAAAGAAAGATGCCCAGGGTCCCTGCTCATCTGCGTGAACGTGCCTTAGGCATGCTGCAAGGAGGCATGAGGACTGCAGATGTGGCCAGGGCAATACATAGCAATGTCCGTACTGTGAGATGCCTAAGACAGCGCTACAGAGAGACAGGATGGACAGCTGATCGTCCTCACAGTGGCAGACCACATGTAACAACATCGGCACAGGATCGGTACATCCGAACATCACACCTGCGGGACTGGTACAGGATGGCAACAACAACTGCCCGAGTTAAACAAGGAACGCACAACCCTCCATCAGTGCTTAGACTGTCCGCAATAGGCTGAGGGAGGCGGGACTGAGGGCTTGTAGGCCTGTTGTAAGGCAGGTCCTCACCAGGCATCACTGGCAACAACGTCACCTATTGGCACAAATCCACCATCGCTGCACCAGACAGGACTGGCACAAAGTGCTCATCACTGACGAGTCACAGTTTTGTCTCACCAGGGGTGAAGGTCGGATTCGCGTTTATCGTCGAAGGAATGAGCGTTACACCGAGGCCTGTACTCTGGAGCGGGATCGATTTGGAGGTGGAGGGGTCGTCATGGTCTGGGGCGATGTGTCACAGCATCATCGGACTGAGCTGTACGCTGTGTGTTACAGGGAAGACATCCTCCACCCTCATGTGGTACCCTTCCTGCAGGCTCATCCTGACATGACCCTCCAGGGTGACAATGCCACCAGCCATACTGCTCGTTCTGTGCCTGATTTCCTGCAAGACAGGAATGTCAGTGTTCTGCCATGGCCAGCGAAGAGCCCAAATCTCAATCCCATTGAGCACGTCTGGAACCTGTTGGATCGGAGGGTGAGGGCTAGGGCCATTCCCCGCAGAAATGTCCGGGGACTTGCAGGTGCCTTGGTGGTAGAGTGGGGTAACATCTTACAGCAAGAACTGACAAATCTGGTGCAGTCCATGAGGAGGAGATGCACTACAGTACTTAATGCAGCTGGTGGCCACACCAGATACTGACTGTTACTTTTGATTTTGAACCCCCCCCCTTTGTTCAGGGACACATTATTCCATTTCTGTTTGTAACATGTCTGTGGAACTTGTTCAGTTCATATCTCAGTTGTTGAATCTTGTTATGTTCATACAAACATGTACACATGTTAAGTTTGCTGAAAATAAACGCAGTTGACAGTGAGAGAATGTTTCTTTTTTTCTGAGTTTATATAGAAATCTAAATGTTTTACCTGCATGGGACTCTGAAAGAGAATTTGTTAAGGTGATGCTCATTTCCATGCATTTGTAAATTACAAGAGCCCATCTCTTCATGTACAATTTGACAACTGATAGGCCTAATATTGTCACTTATCAGATTGTCAATTTAATCTTGTCTATAGGTTAACTATTATTGCTGGTGAAATTAGTTCCGGTACAGTTCAGGTGTGGTTTGGATGGGCTGGCTGACTGGCTTCTTTTGTTTCTCACTCATCAAATTGGATAGAGTCAAGGATATGTTTTGCATTATTCTGAAGGCTTACTGCAACACATTGCATGTTTTCGCTTGACTTTACAATAAATTATATTTGTAATAGAGTTACAATAAATAAAACAGTCCTGTAATATATTTTATATTTTATATAATTTTTTAAAATCGCGCTACTTCTTGACACAATGCTCGCTTTAACCCGGAAGCCAGCCATACCAATGTGTGGGAGGATACATCGTAAACCTGGCGAGCGAGTCGGCGTGCACAGCATAACAAGCTCATCGTCACACTATTGATGTTCGAAAATAAATCAACCTCTTCACCCTCACCATTCAGTTAGGCCTAATTTAAATTTGATTGTGAAGTAACTTGCACAATTATCGCCCATTCCATCCATTTGTCATTCCTTCAGTGGGCTCGAATCATTTGCTTCGCTGGATTGAGTCAAGGATATGATTTGCATTATTCTAAAAACCTACTGCAACGTGTAGCATGTTATCGTATTTTTTTACAATTCATTTTACTCGTCATAGAGTTTTAGTAAATAAAACAGGCCCATAACAGCTTCTCTTTACAAAGTAAAATGTAAAAGAGAATGGTATCAACATGTAACGGCCTTCTTCGTTTGTGGAAAGAGAGTCGGACCGAAATGCAGCGTGTTGGTTACTCATGTTACTTTAATGAAAGAAAACGTGGTACATGAAATAACTCAAACTATGAAAACAACAAACAGAACGTGAAACCTAAATACAGCCTATCTGGTGAACTACACAGAGACAGGAACAAACACCCACGAAATACCAAGCGAAACTCAAGCTGCCTAAATACGGTTCCCAATCAGAGACAACGAAAGCACCTGACTCTAATTGAGAATCGCCTCAGGCAGCCAAGCCTATACCACACCCCTAATCAGCCGCAATCCCAAATAATACAAACCCCAATACGAAACATAACATATAAACCCATGTCACACCTGGCCTACCCAAACATATGACAAAACACAAAATACAATGACCAAGGCGTGACAGAACCCCCCTAAGGTGCGGACTCCCAGGACGCACCTCAAGAGCATAGGGAGGGTCCGGGTGGGCGTCTGTCCATGGTGGCGGTTCTGGCTCGGGGCGTGGACCCCACTCCATTAATGTCCTTGTTCCTCCCTTCGGCGTCCTGGGATAATCCACCCTCTCCGCCGACCATGGCCTAATAGTCCTCACCCAGATCCCCACATAACTGAGGAGCCGCTCGTAACAGAGGAGCCGCTCGTAACAGAGGGGCAGCTCGGGACAGAGGGGCAGCTCGGGACAGAGGGGCAGCTCGGGACAGAAGCAGCTCGGGACTGAGGGGAAGCCCGGGACCGAGGGGATGCCCGGGACCGAGGGGATGCCCGGGACTGAGGGGAAGCCCGGGACTGAGGGGAAGCCCGGGACTGAGGGGAAGCCCGGGACTGAGAGGAATCCCAGTACTGAGAGGAAGCTCAGTACTGAGATGAAGCTCAGACAGGTAGTAGGCTCCGGTAAATCCTGGCTGGCTGGCGGAACTGGAAGATTCTGGTTGTCTGGCAGATCTGGAAGAGACTGGTTGTCTGGCAGATCTGGAAGAGACTGGTTGTCTGGCAGATCTGGGAGAGACTGGTTGTCTGGTAGATCTGGAAGAGACTGGTTGTCTGGCAGATCTGGAAGAGACTGGTTGTCTGGCAGATCTGGAAGAGACTGGTTGTCTGGCAGATCTGGAAGAGACTGGTTGTCTGGCAGATCTGGAAGAGACTGGTTGTCTGGCACTTCTGGCGGATCCTGGCAGACTGGCGACGCTGGGCAGACTGGCGGCGCTGGGCAGACTGGCGCTGGGCAGACTGGCGGCTGGGCAGACTGGGAGCACTGGCGGCGCTGGGCAGACTGGGAGCACTGGCGGCGCTGGGCAGACTGGGGAGCACTGGCGGCGCTGGGCAGACTGGGAGCACTGGCGGCGCTGGGCAGACGGGGAGCACTGGCGCGCTGGGCAGACGGGGAGCACTGGCGGCGCTGGGCAGGCGGGGGCACTGGCGGCGCTGGGCAGACTGGAGACTCCGGCAGCGCTGGAGAGGAGAAGAGCACCGACAGCGCTAAACAGGCGGGAGACTCCGGCAGCGCAGGAGAGGAGACAGGCTCTGGCTGCGCTGAACAGGCGGGAGGCTCCGGCAGCGCAGGAGAGGAGACAGGCTCTGGCTGCGCTAAACAGGCAGGAGATTCCGGCAGCGCAGGAGAGGAGACAGGCTCTGGCTGCGCTAAACAGGCGGGAGACTCCGGCAGCGCAGGAGAGAAGGAAGGCTCTGGCTGTGTTGAACAGGCAGGAGACTCCAACAGCGTAGGAGGGAAGGAAGGCTCTGGCTGTGTAGAACAGGCGAGGCGCACTGAAGGCCTGGTGCGTGGTGCTGGAACTGGTGCTACCGGATCGAGGACACGCACAGGAAGCCTGGTGCGGGGAGCTGCTACCGGAGGACTGGTGTGTGGAGGTGGCTCTGGATAGACCGGACCGTGCAGGCGCACTGGAGCTCTTGAGCACCGAGCCTGCCCAAGCTTAGCTGGCTCGATGCCCACTCTAGCCCGCCAATCTGAAGGGCTGGTATGTACCGCACCGGGCTATGCACCCGCACTGGAAACACCGTGCGCTCCATAGCATAGCACGGTGTCTGCCCGGTCTCTCTAGCCCACCGGAAAGCACAGGGAGTTTGCGCAGGTCTCCTACCTGGCATAAACATACTCCCTTCTAGCCACCCCCAATAATTTTTTGGGGTTACTTTACGGGCTTCCTTGCCAACCGTGTTCCCTCGTATCGTCGGCTCCTATCTCCGGCTGCCTCTGCTTCTTCCTTGGGACGCGATATTCTCCCGGCTGCGCCCAGGGTCCTTTTCCGTCTAATATCCTCTCCCAAGACCAGAAGTCCTTATATTGCTGCTCCTCACAATTAACAGGGAGAGCAGGCTCAGGTCTGAATCCTGACTCAGTCACTCTCCCTCTGAGCACTCCCCAATAAATATTTGGGGGTTACTGATTTTCGCTCTGTTCGCCGCGTTTTCCTTTTGACTCCATTCGCCTGTAGCCCTCTTCGCACTGCTGAAGCGAATCCCAGGCGGGCTCCTGCACTCTCTCTGGGTCGGCCGCCCACCTGTCGATTTCTTCCCACGTATTATACTCCATGCCTCTACCGTCCATAACGTCCTCCTTTCGCTCCTGCCAGTTTTCACGCCGCTCGGTCCGTTTGTGGTGGGTGTTTCTGTAACGGCGTTCTTCGTTTGTGGAAAGAGAGTCGGACCGAAATGCAGCGTGTTGGTTACTCATGTTACTTTAATGAAAGAAAACGTGGTACATGAAATAACTCATACTATGAAAACAACAAACAGAACGTGAAACCTAAATACAGCCTATCTTTTTTAAATTTTTTATAAAAATAATTTATTATCTTCAATACCATTCATTCTTTACAAACTCATAATTTACATACATACACAAATAATGGTATTTTAAATAAACTAATTAAACTAAAACATAAACCACAAACAAAACCTCAGGGGAGCATCTTCCCTCCCCGTTACCCTACAAAATACCTCTCCCTATCTCCCCGTCCCTAATCTATCCTCTTACAAATCTAAATGACACCCAGCCCTAAACCCCCCTTCCACCTCTCCCGAGCAGCATGCTGCCCCCACTTCCTCTCCTCCCTCTTCATCCTCCCCCTCAAATCTCCTTCCACCCTCCTCACTATCCCTTCCACCCCCCAATCTTTCCCTGTCTTCACCATGTTCTGCCTTGCTTCCCACAGCCCCCGTTTAAAGAGACTCATGAGAAGCCAGAGCAGAAACCTGTCCCTATCCGTCCCTCTCGCTCTCCCTACACCCCTCTCTAACCTGGCCCACGTCAATACAAAATCCCCCTTTACCAAACCTAACAACACCCGTGCCCTAGCCCATACTACTCCGGCAAAGGCACAGTCCCAAAAGACATGGCGCAAGAGGATCTTAGACAGGTGGGGGATTGCACCAAATTATACCGGTACAAGATGGAACGTACCGGCAAACACTTATGAAGGCTCAACCAATTCAGGTCCTTGAGCCTGTTATCCAGACCCCGCGCCTGCACTCCCTCCCAGACCACTTCCGAGATGCCCACTACAGACGCCGGACTCCCTGCCTTTCTGACCTCCTCGTACAGGTGCCTGTGATCTAAACCTACTCGGGCAACTTCAACCTCAGGGTGCGCACGCAGCCACTTGGCCGCATGACCAAAGTGCCACGGCAGCTGTTCCGCCCGAGGACCCGTGTTAGACCACACCATTATGCTTCTCGCCTGATACGAGAAAAACACCCGCAGGAGGTAACCGGACGGGTGTATCACTGGCTGAGCAAGTTCCGTTAACAAGAAGGAAACAAAAATTGAGTCCAGCTTGAGGGAAATGTGGTACCCCCTACCTCCCTCCCGATGGGACAGATCATGCGTGCCCTGGCGACCCACTCGCACCTGCCACTCCACATAAACTGAAACACAAGCCTCACTAGAGGCCTCCTCAGACAAGCCGGCAATGGGTAGATGTATGCCAAATACAAAAGAGACGGCAACACATCCACCTTTAGGACCAGGACTTTGCCCATAAAAGACAAATACCTAGCTTTCCACATTGCTAGCTTCCTCTGTACCACTGCGATACGCATGTTCCAGTTTAGCGTCGCTGAGCCGGAGGTCTCAAAATGGACCCCGAGAATCCTCAGGGCCCCCTCACAGAGAGATAACCCCCCAGGCACATCCGTTCTACCGCGCCATCTTCCGAAAAACTTGACAGAAGACTTTGCATGGTTCAGAACTGCTCCCGGCCTTTCGGGTGAAATCCCCAAAGATGGCAAGGGACCTTGTCAGGCACGAGTCCTTGCACAACAGCAAGGAAGTGTCGTCGGCGTACTGCGTCATCTTAACATGCAGCCCACCACTTCAGGGATCAGCAAACCTTCCACCCCTGTGTCTGCCCTAATGGCAGCCCCCAGAGGCTCCATGTACAGAACGAAGAGGAGAGCCGAGTGGGCACCCTGCCTGACCCCAGACGAGAGGTCAAAAACATCACCCAAGTGACTATTTACACTAACTCGGCACCCCGCTCAAGACATATAATGTCTGAATCCATCCTATAAACTTCTCCCCAAATCCTAATCGACCTAACACTCTGAATAAAAAGGATCTATTCACGCGATTTCGCGATCTAGGCTTTAAAGGCAGACCTCTTTCAACGATGGAGTCCTGATTAACTGTAGGTTCCATCTAATAGAGCGGCCCTCTACCCGCACGTCTGATCCTCATGAACAGCGTAGGGAAGGGCTGTGCGCAACCGGTCTGCTAAAACCTTTGCAAGTAGCTTGTAATCTACACACAGCATGGTCAACAGCCGCCAGTTGCCAAGGTCTGTTACTTCCCCCTTCTTATATAAAAGTGACAGCACACCAACAGCCATTGATCCCCCGGGACCCCGTCTCAATGATGGCCTTCAAGACTTCGAGGACCACTGGTCCAAGTATACCCCAAAACTTGAGATAAAACTCAGCCGGCAGCCCATCTATCCCAGGCACCTTCCCTTTTCCCATCCTCCTAAGAGCGCTCTCAACCTCTTCTAGTGAGATCTGGGCCTCCATCACTTCTCTAATGTCCTCCGGCAACCGCCTGGACAAGTGTTCTAAAAACACATTTCCCTGCTCTACATCTATTTCCCTTTCCTTAAATAAATCTTGGAAATGATCTTGGAAACTACCATTTTCTTCCCTAACACCATGCATTACCTTCCTACTCTGTCTTGCCCTAACCAACTTAAAGAACATAGCAGAACAAGTCTCATTATGTTCTAGAAAGCCACTATGCGCTCGCTCAAGGAAAGCTCGAGCCTTCCGCTCCTGCAACTCCCTGAGCTGCGCCTTTAGGGTTGCGGATCTCTCCCAGTCAAACGACCCGCCAAGGTTGCCTGCCTCGTATTCGAGTTCAATTAACCTCTGGATACGATCCACCTCCCTCCTCTCCTCCCTTTTTTTCCTCTTGCAATACCCTATTATAAAAGCCCTAATCCTCACCTTAACTAATTCCCACCACTCTAACACCCCCTCGCACATGGACCGGAGGCCCTCAAGCCTCCAAAAGAAACCATAAAACCCGTCAACAAAAGCCTGCTCCTCCAGCACATCCCGATCTAGCTTCCAGTACCCTCTACCAAAGAGGCAGACTGGCGACCCCACCTGCAGGAGCACCCCGTCGTGATCCGAAAAGAAAACAGGCAGCAGCCGCCCAAACAGCTTACCCAAAGACCTGGGTACAAAAATATAGTCGAGCCACCGCTCAACCCCCCTGGAGTTACGCCATGTAGGACCGTCCATTTTCGGAGTAGTGTGCAGACCATCATCTACCAGACCATGGCAAGCCATTAGCCTGGCAATGGCGCCCGCACTGCTATCCCCCCCTCTTCCTAAATCTGTATTAAAATCCACCCCTATCACTAATTTCCTATTTGTGACACACAGGGGCGTCAGACAGTCCACAATCTCCCTCCTGTCTGCCACCACCTGTGGCCCATACACCACCACTAATCTAAATTTACAATCCCTTATCGTGACATCCACCCCTATAACCCTCCCCTGCATTACCACAAAAGAATCCTCCACTTTTACCTCCCTGTGCCCACACAAAATCCCTACCCCGATGAGTGCACCCCCAACACCCCAAACCGACTCCCCCTTGTCCCACTCCCTCTTAAACCTAATAACATCCCCTCCATCCCTCAGGTGAACCTCCTGTAAAAAACAAAAATCAAACCCCACACCCTCCAAATAACTAAAAACCGCCCTCCTCTTAACAAAATCCCTTAAACCCCTTACATTTAAACTAACAAAAGTAAAATTAGACTCCATGAAAAATAAATACATGTAATACACTCAAATTCTAAACCCAGACAGAAAAAAACATAAAACAGGAGACTCACCCGATGCTCCCCTGCTCCATATCTACCGGTGAGAACACCATCCGTAATCCCGACATCCCCCCCTCTTCCTCCATCACACCATCCCAGGATGCAGGAATAGTGTTTGGCTCCTGGGTGCCCTGCACCCTGGGTCTACCCCCACAATCCTCCCCCTCCCCAGTGTTGCAGCTGGTTTGGAAAAAAATTGGGGAGGCTGAGTCCCCAAACAAAAAACTCCCCACCTCCTCTTGTACCCAGTCCTGAGTCTTGTTATGCGTGTCCCCACCCAACAGAAGTTGAGGG
Source organism: Oncorhynchus nerka (assembly GCF_034236695.1). Taxonomy (NCBI): domain Eukaryota; kingdom Metazoa; phylum Chordata; class Actinopteri; order Salmoniformes; family Salmonidae; genus Oncorhynchus; species Oncorhynchus nerka. Next base: position 45,616,911 of record NC_088406.1, read on the forward strand.
CCTGGGGAAACCAGCAACAACCAGAGGTTTCTCCCGCCCCCATCACTCTCTTGGCCATCCCTTCCCCCTCACTGTCGGCCAATCGCCCCTCCTCTTCATACTCTTCTTTGGTGATGGCGGCAGTGAAGAGATACCACCCTCCCCCCGCCAGCTCCTCCACCATACCCCTCATCTCTTCCACCATGGCACTTTCCCCCAGTCCACTTTCTCTTCCACCGTCTCCTTCTCCACCACTCCTCCCTCGCTTTCTTCTCTCTCATGCTCCTCCACTCGGTTGCCTTCTTCCGCCACTTTTTCTGGTTCTCCTACTCCCGTGCCTTCCGTTTCCTTCTCTCTTCCATCCGCCTCTTCTGGCTCCTCCTCCTTCCTTGTGGCCTTCCCCTCTGGACCTGAACTCTGGTCATGAGGCGTGCTTCCTTCCCCTCCTCTTCTTCCCCCATCCCCCGCTCCTGCTCCCCCCCAGCCGCAGACGCATATGACCTCTGACGGGCCGGGCACCCCCTCCACAGGTGTGCTGACGAGCCACACCCATGGCACGTCTTAGGCTTGTCACAATCCCTCGCCTCGTGATCCTCAGATGCACAAAATCTGCATTTTCTTGCACTGCATGAGGCGAATATGTGACCATAGGCCATACAGCGTCTGCAAAATGGGGGCTGACGTGCATAATACAATGTCCCCTGTCAGCCCCTAGGAGAACATAGCAGGAGGATGGAGGTAGCCACCATGTCCCCTTTGGGTCCTCTCTGAGGAGGGCCTGGAAGCCTCTCCTCCCATTCCAAAACCCAAGGGAGTCTTTGAGGTGCCTTGCTGAGGAGACGTTATCCATGTATCTCCCCAGAAAAGCCCTCACCTCTTCGTCCTTAACGTAAGGGTTGTAAATGTTTACAGTTACAACCCTAAAGTTATTCTTCGCCAGGCTTGTTATTTCGTAGTGGCACATCGGCCTCTCACCTCCCACTGCTCTTGCCCTTCTCAGGATATCATCGTGTTTTCCTCTGTATATAGTGCAACGTCGTATGCTCCCTCCAACGAGTTGCCTTGGAAACAAAACACGTCCTTCACCGTCAGCTTTAGAATCCCCATCAATATTATCCTTCCAAAGGATTCCCGTCCTAAAGGCTCAAACTCCTTTTCCTTCCAAGCAAACCGAATCGTGTTGGCCAGCCCAATCCCTGGGACCGACCGTGTTGATGTATTTAGCACCATCTCCGCAAGGAGAATGGCGCTCGTTCTCTTCTCTTCCAAACCAAGGAAAAAAGAAAAACCAAAGTGACTGAGCCTATCTGGTGAAAACAACACAGAGACAGGAACAAACACCCACGAAATACCAAGCGAAACTCAGGCTGCCTAAATACGGTTCCCAATCAGAGACAACGAAAGCACCTGACTCTAATTGAGAATCGCCTCAGGCAGCCAAGCCTATACCACACCCCTAATCAGCCGCAATCCCAAATAATACAAACCCCAATACGAAACATAACATATAAACCCATGTCACACCCTGGCCTACCCAAACATATGACAAAAACACAAAATACAATGACCAAGGCGTGACATCAACCCCCAAAGGCGAGCAGTCAAATGATTTGCTACTGATATGTAGGCATAGCACAAAATCATTATCACACTATTGTCTTTCTAAATCAAATCTCTCCACCCTCATCGTTCAGTTAGGCCTAATTGAAATTGAATTGTTAATAAGTAAGGTGCACAAGTATTGCCCATTCATCCATTTGTCATCCATTCAGTGAGGAGAGGAAGACGCATTAGCACCTGGATGGGTACCAACGTCCTACAGCACATTGTCTTGGCAGGTTAAGTTAAGAAAAGGTGTGAAAAAAAAAAGTGTAAAAAAAAAGGTCTCTAAATACTTTTCTTTTTGTGATTTCAAAATTCTGACAAATGAGCAGTGTGAAATACAAACAATTAGGAAAAGTCAGGGAAGGAGCAGGACATAGCTTTTTTGGGGGGCTGATTTGTTTTTTATTTACAAAATCAAACGTCAGCGGCCGTTGGCTGTGACACTCGACAAAGCGAAAACAGGTTTAGACTATTTTTCAAAAGAATTACAAATAAAAAACAGAAATACCTTATTTACATAAGAATTCAGACCCTTTGCTATGAGACTCGAAATTGAGCTTAGGTGCATCCTATTTCCATTGATCATCCTTGAGATGTTTCTACAAATTGATTGGAGTCCACCTGTGGTAAATTCAATTGATTGGACATTTTTTGGAAATGCACACACTTGTCTATATAAGGTCCAACAGTTGACAGTGCATGTCAAAGCAAAAACCAAGCCATGAGGTTGAAGGACTTGTCCGTAGAGCTCCGAGACAGGATTGTGTCGAGGCACACATCTGGGGAAGAGTACCAAATAATTTCTGCAGCATTGAAGGTCCCCAAGAACACAGTGGCCTCCATCATTCTTAAATTTGAAAATTTTGGAACCAGCTAGACTTTTCCTAGAACTGGCCGCCCTGCCAAACTGAGCAAACGGGGGAAGAAGGGCCTTGGTAAGGGAGGTGACCAAGAGCCTGAAAGACACTCTGACAGAGCTCCAGAGTTCTTCTGTTGAGATGGGAGAAATTTCTAGAAGGACAAGCATCTCCGCATCACTCCACCAATCAGGCCTTTATGCTAGAGTGGCCAGACGGAAGCCACACCTCAGTAAACGGCACATTACAGCCCAGATTGAGTTTGCCGAAAGGCACCTAAAGACACTCAAACCATGAGAAACAAGATTCTCTGGTCTGAAACCAAGATTGAACTCTTTGGCCTGAATGCCAAGTGTCACGTCTGGAGGAAACTTGGCACCATCCCTATGATGAAGCATGGTGGTGGCAGAATCATGTTGTGGGGATATTTTTCAGTGGCAGGGACTGGGAGACTAGTCAGGATTGAGGCAAAGATGAGCGGAGCAAAGTACAGAGAGATCCTTGATGAAAACATGCTACAGAGCGTTCAGGACCTCAGACTGGGGAGAAGGTTCACCTACCAACAGGAGAACAACCCAAAGCACACTGCCAAGACAACGCAGGAGTCTGGAGAGACCTGAAAATAGCTGTGCAACAGTACTCCCCATCCAACCTGACAGAGCTTGAGAGGATCTACAGAGAAGAATGGGAGAAACTCTCCAAATACAAGTGTGCCATGCTTGTAGCGTCATGCTCAACAAGACTCGAGGCTGTAATCGCTGCAAAAGGTGCTTCAACAAAGTACTGAGTAAAGGGTCTGACTACTTATCTAAATGTGATGTTTCAGTTTTTTAAAATAAATTTGCAAACATGTCTAAAAACAAGTTTTTGCTTTGTCATTATGGTGTATTGTTTGTAGATTGATGAGAAAAGTCAAGGGGTCTGAATACTTTCCGAAGGCACTGTGTATACAAATACATTTCCACCTGGACCAGCTGCAGAAATTCAAACAATATAACACAGATTAATCTGGATTTCATTGATCTATCAATATTCCAACACAGTATAATATGAAATAAATTGTGTGTATGCCACAAGCACTCTTAGACTGTTCACTTTAACATCTATCGAATGCAAATCATGTGCTTTGATTCTGTCAATATCAACCGTGCTCTCACACTTCCTCCAGAGCAGTCACATTCTGTCTCCTTCACTCTCATCATCGGATTAGTGGGAAGCTAGCTAGCTAACAGAGGCAAGTCCCATGTGTTGTCAGAGCTAAACCTGAGTCTTTCACATCTACCACTGCAATCTAATAAAACAATTCAAAGGCAGTTCCTAGAATAAATATTTTGCAGAGTAAACAGGGCTGAGGCATAGAGAACACAGATGGAGACCTCTGGGAGTTCTCGTAGGCTTCTGGGAGAAGATGGTGGTGCAGCCTGAAAAGCTAAGGGATAGTGTACCATTTCAAAGAGGCCGAGTGATTTAAGACAGTTAAGACACTATTTTAAATGGCTCAAACCTATTCTGCTGCCGCAGTGCTCCACAGAATAGAAATGGTCAGTTTTCTCTGTTATAATGGGATCTTTAGAAAAGAGAAGCGATAATGGTTCAGACATAAACCCCATTGACAAAAGAACATAGCTCATAACTCAGAATAACACAAAGAACATACCTAATACCACTTACAGTGCCTTGCGAAAGTATTCGGCCCCCTTGAACTTTGCGACCTTTTGCCACATTTCAGGCTTCAAACATAAAGATATAAAACTGTATTTCTTTGTGAAGAATCAACAACAAGTGGGACACAATCATGAAGTGGAACGACATTTATTGGATATTTCAAACTTTTTTAACAAATCAAAACTGAAATTTTAAAAAATAAAATAAAACTAGCAATGAAAATGGTTTTCTGAGATATTAATAATATTACTACACAGATCACACATCACAACCTTAGCTAGCGAGCCAGCAAGCTAACATTCACTAGCTAGCTAACATTACACTTTAACTTGGGGCAGCAGGTAGCCTAGTGGTTAGCGCGTTGGATGAGAAACCGAAAGGTTGCAAGATTGAATCCCCAAGCTGACAAGGTAAAAATATGTCTTTCTGCCCCTGAACAAGGCAGTTAACCCACTGTTCTTAGACCGTCATTGAAAATAGGCATTTGTTATTAAAACTTTTCAAGGGTAGGGGGCAGCATTCTGAATTTTGGATGAAAAGCATGCCCAAATTAAACTGCCTGCTACTCGGGTCCAGAAGATATGATATGCATATAACTGGTAGATTTGGATGGACAACACTCTAACGTTTCCAAAACTGTTAAAATAGTGTCTGTGAGTATAACAGAACTGATTTGGCCGGCGAAAACCTGAGAAAAATCCATTCCGGAAGTAGGTATTTTTTTGGTTTTGTAGTTTTCTATTCAATGTCATTACAGTATCCATTGAATTAGGACTCAAATTGCAGTTCCTATGCATTCCACTAGATGTCAACAGTCTTTAGAAATAGTTTCAGACTTGTATTCTGAAAAATTAGGGAGTAAGAGCAATCTGAATGAGTGGACCCTGCCGTGTCATGCGCGCGACCAGAGAGAGTGCCTTTCTTGTTTACCTTTTATATTGACGACGTTATTGTCCGGTTGAAATATTATAGATCATTTAGGCTAAAAACAACCTGAGGATTGAATATAAACATCGTTTGACATGTTTCTATAAACTTTACGGATACAATTAGATTATTTGTCTGCCTGTTTTCACTGCGTTTGAGCCTGTGGATTACTGAAGAAAACGCGAACAAAACAGAGGTTTTCGGATATAAAGAGACTTTATTGAACAGAAGGAACATTTATTGAGTAAATTAATGTCTTCTGAGTGCAACCATATGAAGATCATCAAAGGTAAGGGATTAATTGTATCTCTATTTCTGACTTGTGTAAATCTTCTACTTGGCTGGTTACTGTTTGTAATGATTTGTCTGCTGGGCTATGTTCTAAAAATAATTGTAAGGTATGCTTTCACCGTAAAGCATTTTTTAAATCTGACACCATGGTTAGATTCACAAGAAGTGAATCTTTAAACCTATGTAAAAACATGTTTTGTTTTCTGAATTTTTATAATGAGTATTTCTGTATTTGAATTTGGCGCTCTGCAATCTCACTGGATGTTGGCCACATACCCTAGAGAGGTTAACTGACTTGCCTAGTTTAATTTTTTTTATCTGAAAATGTAGCTAGACTTACCCGTATACAAAGATGAATGCTTCACGGCAGTATGTCTTTCCCATTTTGTTGGGAAGCTTTGTTTTGTAGCTAGCTACAGCTTGTTTGGCCCGTTGTGTCAAGTCACTCTGGTTCATACTGACTGTGTGCGGAAAGTAGTCCATCACACTTTTTACAACTGACCTTTGTCTATAGAGGTTAACTGGCTAGTTAGCTACTGCTATCAGTTGTTGTGTTATCATATTTAGCCTATTCCACCATTTGTAGAATGCACACTGGCATTTGAATATACAGTTGAAGTCAGAAGCCAAATACGTTTAAACTCAGTTTTTCACAATTGAAAATTCCTAATGAAAATTCCCTGTCATCGGTCAGTTAGGAACACCACTTTATTTGAAGAATGTGAAATAATAGAAGAGAAAATTATTTTCTTCAGCTTTTATTTCTTTCATCACATTCCCAGTAGGCCAGAAGTTTACATACAATCAATTAGTATTTGGTAGCATTGCCTTTAAACTCTTTAACTTGGGTCAAATGTTTCGGGTAGCATTCCACAAGCTTCCCACAATAAGTTGGGTGAATTTTGGCCTATTCCTTCTGACAGAGCTGGTTTAACTGAGTCAGGTTTGTATGTCTCCTTGCTCACACTTGCTTTTCAGTTCTGCCCACAAATTTTCTATGAGATTGAGATCAGGGCTTTGTGATGGCCACTCCAATACCTTGACTTTGTGGTCCTTAACCTGTCTAGGACTGGGGTTCCGCAACAGCCAGTGAAAGTGCAGGGCGCCAAATTCAAAACAACAAAAATCTCATAATTAAAATTCCTCAAGCATACAAGTATTTTACACAATTGTCATGATACAATTCTCGTTAATCCAGCCACAGTGTCTGATTTCCAAAAGAGTTTACAGCGAAAGCACCACAAACGATTATGTTAGGTCATCACCAAGCCACAGAAAAACACAGCCATTTTTTACAGCCAAAGAGTCACAAAAAGCAGAAATAGAGATAAAATGAATCACTAACCTTTGATTACCTTCATCAGATTACACTCATAGGACTTCATGTTACACAATACATGTATGTTTTGTTTGATAAAGTTCATATTTATGTAAAAGAAATCTGAGTTTACATTGGCGCGTTACGTTCAGTAGTTCTAAAACATGCGGTGATTTTGCAGAGAGCCACATCAATTTACAGAAATACTCATAATAAACATTGATAAAGATACGACTATTATACATGGAATTTCAGATAAACTTCTCCTTAATGCAACCGCTGTGTCAGATTTCAAAAAAACTTTACGCAAAAGGCAAACCATGCAATAATCTGAGTACAGCCTTTAGACAACAAAGCAGCCAAAAAGATACCCACCATATTGGGTAGTCAACATTACTCAGAAATAGCATTTTAAATATTCACTTACCTTTGATGATCTTCATCAGAATGCACTCCCAGGAATCCCTGTTCCACCATAAATGTTTTGATTTGTTTGATAATGTCCATCAGTTATGCCCAAATATCTTCTTTTGTTAGGGCATTTGGTAAACAAATCCAAAAGCGCGTTCAGGTCGCGCTGAACGTCGGACGAAAAGTTCAAAAAGTTCTGTTACAGCCCGTAGAAACATGCCAACCTAAGTATGGAATCAATCTTTAGGATGTTTTTAACATCATTAACATCCATTAATGTTCCAACCGGACAATTCCTTTGTCTGTACAAATGAAGTGGAACGTAGCTACCTTTCACGTGATCGCGCCAGACCGAGGCTGTGGCACTCTGCCAGACCACTCACTCAAAGAGCCCTTATGAGCCCCTCAGAGTAGAATCCTCAAAACAGGTTCTAAATACTGTTGACATCTAGTGGAAGCCTTGGGAAGTGAAACATAACTAATATCACCCTTCAATGGGGGCTGAGTTGAAAAACTACAAACCTCAGATTTCCCACTTCATGGTTGGATTTTTCTCAGGTTTTCGCCTGCCATATGAGTTCTGTTATACTCACAGACATCATTCAAACAGTTTTAGAAACTTGTGTTTTCTATCCAATACTAATAATAGTATGCATATACAGTATTACCATTTGGGACAGAGTAGGAGGCAGTTCACTCTGGGCACGCTATTCATCCAAAAGTGAAAATGTTGCCCCCTATCCCAAAAAGGTTCAACTATTTTGCCACAACTTTGGAAGTATGCTTGGGGTCATTGTCCAATTGGAAGACCCATTTGCGACCAAGCTTTTACTTCCTGACTGATGTCTTGAGATGTTGCTTCAATATATCCACATAATTTTCCTTCTCATGATACCATCTATTTTGTTAAGTGCACCAGTCCCTCCTGCAGCAAAGAAACCCCACAACATGATGCTGCCACCCCCGTGCTTCACGATTGGGATGGTGTTCTTCGACTTGCAAACCTCCCCCTTTTTCCTCAAAACATAACGATGGTCATTATGGCCAAGCAGTTCTATTTTTGTTTCATCAGACCAGAGGACATTTCTACAAAAAGTATGATCTTTGTTCCCATATGCAGTTGCAAACTGTAGTCTGGCTTTTTAATGGCGGTTTTGGAGGAGAGGCCTCTTCCTTGCTGAGCGGCCTTTCAGGTTATGTCGATACAGGACTCGTTTTACTGTGAATATAGATTATTTTGAACCGGTTTCCTCCAGCATCTTCACAAGGTCCTTTGCTGTTGTTTTGATTTGAACTTTTCGCACAAAGGAACGTTAATCTCTAGGAGACAGAATGTGTCTCCTTCCTGAGTGGTATGGCGGCTGCGTGGTCCTGTGGTGTTTATACTTGCGTACTATTGTTAGTACAGATGGACGTGGTACCTTCAGGCGTTTGGAAATTGCTCCCAAGAATGAACCAGACTTGTGGAGGTCTACAATTATTTTCTGAGGTCTTGGCTGATTTCTTTTGATTTTCCCATGATGTCAAGCAAAGAGGCACTGAGTTTGAATGTAGGCCTTGAAATACATCCAGAGGGACACCTCCAATTGACTAAAATTATGTCAATTAGCCTATCAGAAGCTTCTAATGCCATGACATCATTTTCTGGAATTTTCCAAGATTTTTAAAGGCACAGTCAACTTAGTGTATGTAAACTTCTGGCCCACTGGAATTGTGATACAGTGAATTATAAGTGAAAGAATCTGTTTGTAAACAATTGTTGGAAAAATTACTTGTGTCATGCACAAAGTAGATGTCCTAACCGATTTGCCAAAACTATAGTTTGTTAACAAGAAATTTGTGGAGTGGTTGAAAAAAGAGTTTTATTGACGCCAACCTAAGTGTGTGTAAACTTCCGACTTCAACTGTAAATGGAATCCGGACACACTGTGGACCCATTTAAAATGTAAGCATAGATGCACGACGCGTTCGGAATTCCATTATCAGAACTCTATGATCAGAATACTAAAGGTGGATAAACTATTAAGTATAGCTACAGCCTGAGGTGGTTGTTTCACTGTTAAGGATTTCAGCTTTAAGGTCTGATATTTAGTCTGACCCCCCTATCAGTTTCATAGGATATACATGTCTAAGATCTGCTCTTTCTCCTGTATAGACGTTATATATAGTCTGTCAAATACTGAAGTATTTTACTCTATAACAGTAACCAAATACATGTTAATATACTATAAACATGTTAGGTAAAAAAAACAATAAACTGGTTAGCTGTTACATATTACATGCTCTGACTTTGTGGAGTTTATAGAAGGTCAAATGAGGTCAATGGATGTACTATTTCATCACTCAATCATATACTCACTGAAGAGTCAAACTATCATTACTGAACAAGACCTATGGTCGTCAGCCAACACTATAAACTCAGACCTCTGTTGAGTCGACTTAAGCCTTTGTTTTTCAGGGCAAGAAACATAGATCCACATTAAAATCCCTCTTTGATGTGAAGTTAACTTTGCTATCACATAATCACTAGTCTGAAAACCTCCTTGAGCTGCCCAGAGGAAATAGGCAGTAGATCAGGAGAAAAACAACAGGTTGGATGACTGTTTGACTAAGATAGTTTCCCCTGGTGTGAACTATATGAAGGTCAAGGGGTTGCTTTGCAGTGCTGCTGAGGAGAACCAGAGAAACCTTTAAGTCATGGCTAAAAATGTTCACTGGAGAGCTCATTATTATGGGGTAAGTGACCTGTAGGAAACAAGTATTGAACATTTTGTGAGAAAACAAGTTCTACAGGATTTCTCCAGCAATAAATCAGCTTGGTCTGAATGGCTATTGAGTAGTATTGAGCAGTGCTGGGATTGTCAACCATAGACCCCTTTTGATAGATGGAGGGAGCACTGGACAATTGAGGAAAGCATTAGTGAAAACCATATACTGTAGAGACATGGGAGCTGATACCAAGTAACCAAAGGAGTCGAGAAGACCTGCTGTCGCAAAAAGTCACTCAGGAAACAAACACACACGGTAAAGAATTCAAGCTTCTGCAAAAGACCACTGAAAACACACCTCTTTTAACAGGGACAGAATCATGAAATAATAAGACACACCTGAGTCCAATAAAAGTCTCTAGGGCGGTCTCTGCCGCCCTCTGGTGCCAGGAGGAAGCATGACAATCCGTTTGGCATGACAAAGACAGTCATAGGATTTGACTATACTGTACCTACAGATCTGGGACCAGGCTAACAAATACATGGTTTCGACAAAATGTGGCTAACTAATTGATTGTCATTATGAGCCATTTTCAAAATACATCCAGTCACAGGCTAATTTCATTCAATTCACATTTAATTTGCATTCCCGACAATTTACGATACAGGAGGAGGAGGAATGAGGTATAATGCATATTACGTGAAATTGACTGAATTCAACATTTATTACAATGTTTATATTATTGTGCATTAAGGAAATGGTGTGGAAAACACGAATTCATAGATTGTAGGACTTTGCCATCCACATGCAAACATGTGCCATCTCTTAAATGGAGTAGGAGCATTGTACACTATCTTCAATTATTTTGGGGCTGAGAGTAATATTAGTACATGGGAATGAATCTCTGCTGTTTACATGGCTCAGGGGTGAACTCAAATGGTTATCACACATTGTTTATCAATCCATGGGCAACCAGGAGATAATCCATCAGGTCACGGAAATTAATATGCAATATTCACACTATAAGCCTCAATGATTACAGCTACTACTGCCCGCAATTTTATTTTGTCCTCTCCCAAAAGAAAAACAATCATACATTACATTACAACAGCCAGGACCATGTACGTACATCTCACAGTTTGACTCTCTGGTCTCAAAAGTATGTAACAGTATGGGAAGAGATCAAGTAAGCGTCATTTAAATAGTGACCTGTAGGACACAATTATTGAACATTTTGTGAGAAAACAAGTTCTACAGGATTTCTCCAGCAATAAAACAGCTTGGTCTGAATGGCTATTGAGTCCATTTAGGAGGCACAAAATATTAGGTTTCTGTCTCTTACTAATTATTACATCCCAGGAGAGAACAGATAACTCACAAACGGCTTTATGTCCGAAGGAATAATGGGCATTCATTTGCTGCCAAAATGAGGTATTTGCATTGTCGGTATAATTGTTGAGTGGATGTGGGTAGCACCAAGCCCACTGGTTCCCTTTGCAACGTTCCAACACAACAAACCACGGCCACACTGTCAGATCTGCTGACACAATTTTGCCCAAGAATTATTACATCCTCAAGAAATACAGCTTTGTGAAACGGAAATCATTTCCATAGACAACTCCATTTGGGAGAGACGTAATGCCTTGTCAGGAGAAGAGAGCCTGTATTTTATGCAGTGGACTGTGAAATGTGGCGGCCTACACAGCCTTATCTAGTGACATGGCTTTTCCTGGGCCAACAAATATAAAGCGTTCTTTATGCGATAGCTGGAAGGGAATGTATACATTGTGCATGGTGCTGGCACAAAGAAACGCCTCAAGACGGCATTACCTGACCCTCCTTGCATCAAAACAGTTCCACTTCAAGGGTTGAACCCTCGTCAGGGTCACCAACTTGATGTTGTCCTTGAGGAATTACACTTCTCATACAAGTATGTCTTCGTGCATGTTGTTCAGGGTTTTATCCCTCTTCATAGGCATGATTTAGTAAATGAGAAAACATTCTTACGTGTATGGTTGACAACAAAATGTTTTGAATGAATGGTCATAACATTACAGAAGGATCTGAAGTGGTAGTAGTCAGTAGTAGTTTCCCCAACCATCTATTATATTAAAGTGATTGTTCCTGGCAATGCATTTCTTCCTACAAAGTGTTTGTTGGTGTATTTGTTCAAAGATGACCTGTAGTTTTGCAAAGTATGTTATCTCAGAAGATTGATCTTGTGCTAGCATTATTGAATAGAGTGATCTGGTTGAGAAAATAAAATACATGCTGAGTTAGATTTTTTTTTCATGTGATAATTTGTAATTACGTAAATTGCATACGATTCCACAGGAGTCCAGTGAATGAAATATAAGTTGAATCAATGCACTTACATGGTTGTTTTGTGTACATAAATACTTACGTATTGTCCCCCAAAATAAATTGGTACCAAAGTGCTAAAGTGCTAAATATTTCTTCAGAGCTATCAAGTAGCTTTGGCCACAACCTATCATTTCCTTTTCCCAGACATATTTAATTCTACAATCATATCACAGCAAGGACCATGGTTAGCAGGTGTGCCTAAGACTCTCTTTACAAAAGTCTGATACAAACACACCAGTCGAGAACATGGATACATATTGACACCCAGCTGAGCTGTTACATTTGAAGACATCTGGAGGACCATTAAATGTATAATGGTATACATAAACATTTTCTGCCTTGTGCTTGATGATGACATGAATCTGTTATAGCATGGTGGTGCTATGCAGACTATGTAAGGAGAAAATCAGTGGGTGCACTCTCCTCCTCAACTCTCCTCCTCAACTCTCCTCCTCAACTTTCCCCCTCAACTGTAAGTCGCTCTGGATTTTTTTATTTTTTTAAAAAAATTTTCACCTTTATTTAACCAGGTAGGCTAGTTGAGAACAAGTTCTCATTTGCAACTGCGACCTGGCCAAGATAAAGCATAGCAGTGTGAACAGACAACACAGAGTTACACATGGAGTAAACAATTAACAAGTCAATAACACAGTAGAAAAAAAATGGGCAGTCTATATACAATGTGTGCAAAAGGCATGAGGAGGTAGGCAAATAATACAATTTTGCAGATTAAGAAACTAAAGCAGGATAAGAAACTAAAACGTAAATGTAAATAAAGAGTTCATCATAGAGGCTCCACCTAGCCCTGCACACTAGTCATGCTCTTGTTTTCACTGCAGGTACTCATTAAAAAAGCTTATAGGGAAAGTCAACTAGTATTATGTTTTGATTTACCGAAGGTGTTGTCGTTTCATCCACACCCTAGCTTGGAAAGTGAACTACGCCTTTAAAACGTACAAAGAAACAAGGTTGAGTTTCCTTTCCTTTGTGCGATATGTGTCAAGCCGTCACATCCTTTTCATGATTCCTCGGCCGTCACACAGAGACTGAGAATAAAGGGATGACAACCTGAGATACAGTAGGCTTGTAGTCTTCAACCTGTCACATGTCACCCCCTACACACTTAACATTGCCAACAACCAATGCCTTATGTGGCTTTGTTCAAATCTTGGTCTGGTCCTCTCTCACTTGGCTTCCTTTCCTCCATGTTTCTCCTTAATTACCAAACAACTACAGTTCAGAACACTCCGTCACAAAATACATTCTTTTGAATTCAATCTTAGCTTGTTTTACAGGTGGACTCGGCTGTGTGCCAAGTCGATTCCGGAAGGTAGAGGTTGAATTGTGGTGTTGACAGTATCTGTTCCATAAAGATCAAGGTTAATCTGCTGTTCTCTGATGGAAGACTATAGAAGACAAAATGAGGGCTCTCGATGAGAGGTGTGGTCTGGTCAAAACACATTTCACTGAACAACACGTCACTCAAAAAGGAAGCCCATTGCAATTATCTGTTGAGCAGATGGTGAGGGGAAGAGCAAAGGGAGAGAGAAGAGAAAGAGAGAGACTTCACGGTCAGTCAAGATGTTGGTTCTGCTCAGAGGAAGAACTAAGGGAGTCCAAAGATGTGTGCCCCTCCATCACTGCATCTGTCCTTTGATACCGTGATCCACGTTGTATTGTGATATGGATCATTACATCACTGTATTGTGACTATTGTGTGTACCAATGTCAATATATCCAAATACTGAAAGAAAGGTATAATATTTATATTTTCACAATACTAGAGATGAATCAGAAAAGCAATGCCTTCAAATGTGAATATCCATGGCAGGAATATAGCTGCTTGTGACACTGTGACTAAAGAACCTGTGTGAACTTATTGAAGACATTCATAGCAACACTTTCATTCACTTCATGTAGTTCAGAAAATATTAATCAACTCTTGCTACGAAACATATTCTCTGAACTGTTGAATAAAGAAACAGTTTGCTTGAGTCAAATAATAGTCAACAATAGACATTAAATAATAGTCCAGCATTCAATGTACCTCCTTTGGTGGCATCAGCTTAAATATTAAAGGCTCACCACTGGAGTCTTTGTTCCTGTTTCTACCCATTCTCCATACACAGCAATGGAGATATGCCCATCACAAATGTATGACACTTTCAGAGACACTGTCGGGGTCAGTGATATGTGAATCACCGCCAGAACCGTGCTGTGTGACTCTGTGACAAAGGCAATTCAGTTGAAGCATTGGAAGCATCTATTTTATATGCAACATGTTAAATTGTAACCAGAAGCCAAATTCACTCCTCTTGAAGTGAACATTCCACCCTTTCCTAATAATAGCTAATTATGCAGTGTGATTTCTAACAGAAATACAACAGAAAGTACACATACAGGGTTTTGAAGCTTCATTGCAAACAGAAGTCCCTGTCTATGACAAAGAGCTATAACCTACATGATAGATATCATTGAATACAGACCTGGGTTCAAATAATATTTGAAATCATCTAAAATAGTTCAGCTGTCTTTGATTGAGCTTGTCTGGCGCAATGGAACCAATAAAACAGAAACACGCTTATCTGACACTCCATGCAGGCTAAAGCAAACGCTCTATCACGAATCAAGGTCAGACCCAAGTGCAGACTGTGTGAAGGATCAATGTTTATTGTAACTACAGGAGCAGGCAAACAACAGGTCATGGCAGGAAGGGGTTGACAATCCAGAGTAGAGGTCAAGGTACAGGATGGCAGGCAGACTCAGGGTCAGGTCAGGCAGAGGTCGGTAATCCAGAGGTGGAACAAAGGTACAGGGCGGCAAGGCAGGCTAAGGGTCAGGGACATGCAGAGTGGTCGGGCGGGCGGGTACAGGGTCAGGACAGTCAGGGGTCAAAAAATAGGAGTACGAGAAAAAGAGAGACTGGGGAAAACCAGGGGCTGATGCAATATTTATTTTGTAAAATGTTTTTATTTCACCTTTATTTACCAGGTAGGCCAGTTTACAACTGCGACTTGGCCAAGATAAAACAAAGCAGTGCTACACAAACAACACAGTTACACATGGAATAAGTAAACGTACAGTCAATAACACAATAGAAAAGTCTATATACAGTGTGTGCAAATGAGGTAAGATTAGGTAGGTGAGGCAATAAATAGGCCGTAGTGGTTGAAGTAATTACAATTTGCCAATTAAACACCGGAGTGATAGATATGCAGAAGATGAATGTGCAAGTAGAGATACTGGGGTGCAAAGGAGCAAACAAAAAATAAATAACAATATGGGGAGGAGGTCTGACAGCTGATGCTTAAAGTTAGTGAGGGAGAAATGAGTCTCCAGCATCAGTGATTTTTGCAATTCGTTCCAGTCATTGGCAGCAGAGAACTGGAAGGAAAGGCGGCCAAAGGAAGAGTTGGCTTTGGGGGTGATCAGTGAAAAATACCTACTGGAGCGCGTGCTACAGGTGGGTGCTGCTATGGTGACCAGTAAGCTGAGATAAGGCAGGGCTTTACCTAGCAAAGACTTATAGATGACCTGGAGCCAGTGGGTTTGGCGACAAATATGAAGCGATGGCCAGCCAACGAGAGCATTCAGGACGCAGTGGTGGAGAGTATATGGGGCTTCGGTGACAAAACGGATGGCACTGTGATAGACTACCTTCAATTTGCTGATTAGAGTTTTGGAGGCTATTTTGTAAATGACATCGCCGAAGTCAAGGTTGACAATGCACTGGTTGACTTGAACAAACAAGACGAACTGGCCCAGACAGACAGAAAACACAGGTATAAATACCCAGGGGATACGTGGGGAAGATGGGTGACACCTAATGGGGGGTGGAGACAAGCACAAGGACAGGTGAAACAGATCAGGGCGTGACATGCTCAAAGTAATTGAAAGGTTTCAAAAAGTATTTGAAACCATGTCTGACTGAAAAATATTTTTTGACTACACTATAATAACCATGTGAGGATTCCGAACACCTCATATCTGTTCATCAATGTATTGCATTTATACACTGCTATTCAGCGGTTCTCAAACCCCTTTACTCCATTATAAACTCATCCCTTCCACCATCAATGTGTAGCACCCACTTCTGTGATGCATGACTCCCATTGTGTGTCAGAAAGTTCACCGACCATTAGCTATGACAGATGAGAGTTGAGAATGGATTCTGCCAATTTGAAGCTAGGGATGATTAGGTGACCATGGCAGTGTGAGGGACCAGGTTGGTAACTTAGACAGGAAAGAGGTGTAACATTCCCATTTAATCTATGGTATAAGTGTCATGGGGTTCCTTTAGAGAGGATTTTGGTTAACCGTCTCATTTGAAGGACAACACCTTTTGCAGGCCAGCGTCTCAATCCCTGACCCTTACTGGCCATCAAACACTACTTCCAGCTGATTAAAAAATCCCACCTGGTTTTTCTAAGGTGTCTCCTAACCAAGCTGAATCTTACTTAGCTTCACAGGAGATTCGGCAGGATTGTACGGTATTTGTTAAAATGTGCAAACCTACAGTATATAGTCAAACTGACAGCTGCTTATTGGCACTCACACGATTGAACCCTGTAATCTAAGAGAGACTTCATGATTAAATAAATATTGAGGTTATCGAAGCACAGTTCTTCTGGAAGGGCTCAGAAGCATGCTTCGTGACTTATTTCACTCTTCTAGTGCCGAGCTAATGTATTTGGTATTTTATTAGGATCCCCATTAGCTGTTGAAAAAGTCCAAGTAATCCAATGTACAGATGTATTACTAAAACGTTTTTTGGCCAGGATTAGATTGTACAATACATTTTTTTAAACCAAATCAATAATAATAAACCAGTCATGAATGGAGAGTTAATTAATTGCGTGCTAAGAGAGTAATCAAAGGCCGATGAAATGATGTAACTTTGCCTCTGATTTGAATTGTTCAACATCTTTATTCTGGGTGGACATATTTCAGATACAGGCGTCCAACCGAGGTCCCTTGTAGCTCATGGCTCTCCCTCTTGGCTGGTCACTGAAATGTGACTATACTGTATAGCCCTGGTGATTACTCTCTTTTACAGACCAACAGAGAGCTGCAGTTGACGTCTTTTAATGGCCCTTATCTACCTTTCCCCTTGCAGCTTGTGTCAAATCCAATCTTCTGGATCTGGTACAGCTTGTCTGCATAAATTCAAGACATTTTATCGTGCACTGGATGATTAATAGCCGGCTCCATGGCTCGGATTTAAGAAAATAAATCGGACAATTACATGAAACAATAATAGTGTGACAAATGTGTTAATGTTTGAAACTCATGGTTTTCTTTTAGATCTCCTTTGAATGTGGGACATTATTTCGCCATGGCCAACAGGGTTACCCTATAGCTACGACAGCACATTTCCCATACTGACTGAAGCCCTGTATCTGGATGTGACCTGGAATCACATAGCTTGGGATTCTATAGTATTCATATCAATAATAGACTCTTTGAGTGGCAGTGGGCTGCTAAGGACAAAATTAGACTCGCACGCAAGGCATTCATATTTCATTGGACTACTAAAGTCTGAAATTAAATATAATTGAGGGTCAATATCAAAACACCAGTGGATAGCATTATTGAATTGCTTTAATCATTTGCAAAATGTTTAAACATTGATGCGAACGACTTTAAAGTATTATTTTGACGCAATGTTGTTGACAGATTACAAGGTAGGGACAACATTATGAATTGTAGATTTTCCTTAAATTAAATGGCCTTTAAGACCTTGCAAAGCAGCATGTTGAATGACCTTTACATTGGCATGCAGCTATCATACTGTCACCTCATTCATGATCCAAACCAGGCCCATATGAATGTACTCCTGTCCTACTGCTAGATTCTTGCACTGATGCAGTCCTGTACACAAAGCCCCTTACACCTTGGAGGTACTTATTAACGAGAGAGGGCTCCATGCAGTGAAGGATTATTGGCTACACGGGAGGGAGTAGTTAAAAGTGATCTATAGGACGCTCCTTAAGGATATTTGCCAGGCGGAAAGCGGCCAGTGACTTTGGAAATAATGATCCATCAAAGCCCAAAGACAAGTCATTTGTCACAAAAGCAATGTTCTACAGCAACATAGCTACGTACACAACAACAAAATATGTGGACACTGTTTATCTCCGGACGTGATTGGCTTGATATTTATCGTTACCCTGTTGACAATAGTGGATAATCTAAAGCTAATAGATATTTTCGCAAATTAAAATATTTAAAAGGTAAATCCGGAGTTGGCACATCAACTATTAGACTTTTCAATGAATTATATATACACTGATTGAACATGGTAGAATATAACTGTTGCATCCCATCAAAACCCATAAGCTTGTTTAACTACATTGTTTGTAAACAATCCGACTGTAAACAAACACTGGTTAGCTTCGACACATGCTTCATCACACGGTTAAACCGACAATTTTGATCTCATGGATGGTCAGTCCACACAGTATATCCTTGCGTCACTAAATGAATGTCAGATGTAGCATACTGTATATTCATTTAGGAAAATAAAAGTAGAATCGTGTTTTTATTTATTTATACATTTATTTATAGAGCACCTTTTTACATCAGCAGTCGTCACAAAGTGGTTATACAGAAACCCAGCCTAAAACCCCAGAGAGCAAGCAATACAGATGTAGAAGCCCGGTGGCTAGGAAAAACTCCCTAGAACGGCTGGAACCAAGTAAAATGATGGGTCTTACTCTCATAAGCTAAAGATTTAGCCTATTTCTCAGTCTCTCTCTCACTCCTCCACTACTGACGGCTAGCCTATTCCAAGTTGGCAGAGAGAGAGAGCATAATCAAACAGTCAGGGATGATACAGATGTACACTGCTGCTTTGAGGATGTATTAAATATTGATTTACCAAGAGGCTAACATAAAGTCCTGGTGATTTCTCTCCACATTTATTATCCTATTAGAAATATGAGACACAATACAATGAACAATATTACACTGCTCCAAAAAAATTAAAGGGAACACTTAAACAACACAATGTAACTCCAAGTCAATCACACTTCTGTGAAATCAAACTGTCCACTTAGGAAGCAACACTGATTGACAATACATTTCACATGCTGTTGTGCAAATGGAATAGACAACAGGTGGAAATTACAGGCAATTAGCAAGACACCCCCAATAAAGGAGTGGTTCTGCAGGTGGTGACCACAGACCACTTCTCAGTTCCTATGCTTCCTGGCTGATGTTCTGGTCACTTTTGAATGCTGGCGGTGCTTTCACTCTAGTGGTAGCATGAGACGGAGTCTACAACCCACACAAGTGGCTCAGGTAGTGCAGCTCATCCAGGATGGGACATCAATGCGAGCTGTGGCAAGAAGGTTTGCTGTGTCTGTCAGCGTAGTGTCCAGAGCATGGAGGTGTTACCAGGAGACAGGCCAGTACATCAGAAGACCCGGAGGAAGCCGTAACAGGGCAACAACCCAGCAGCAGGACCGCTACCTCCGCCTTTGTGCAAGGAGGAGCAGGAGGAGCACTGCCAGAGCCCTGCAAAATGAACTCCAACAGGCCACAAATATGCATGTGTCTGCTCAAACGGTCAGAAACAGACTCCATGAGGGTGGTATGAGGACCCGACGTCCACAGGTGGGGGTTGTGCTTACAGCCCAACACCGTGCAGGACGTTTGGCATTTGCCAGAGAACACCAAGATTGGCAAATTCGCCACTGGCGTCCTGTGCTCTTCCCAGATGAAAGCAGGTTCACACTGAGCACGTGACAGACGTGACAGAGTCTGGAGATGCCATGGAGAACGTTCTGCTGCCTGCAACATCCTCCAGCATGACCGGTTTGGCGGTGGGTCAGTCATGGTGTGGGGTGACATTTCTTTGGGGGCCGCACAGCCCCCATGTGCTCGCCAGAGGTAGCCTGACTGCCATTAGGTACCGAGATGAGATCCTCAGACCCCTTGTGAGACCATATGCTGGTGCGGTTGGCCCTGGGTTCCTCCTAATGCAAGACAATGATAGACCTCATGTGGCTGGAGTGTGTCAGCAGTTCCTGCAAGAGGAAGGCATTGATGCTATGGACTGGCCCGCCCGTTCCCCAGACCTGAATCCAATTGAGCACATCTGGGACATCATGTCTCGCTCCATCCACCAACGCCACGTTGCACCACAGACTGTCCAGCAGTTGGAGGATGCTTTAGTCCAGGTCTGGGAGGAGATCCCTCAGGAGACCATCCGCCACCTCATCAAGAGCATGCCCAGGCGTTGTAGGGAGGTCATACAGGCACGTGGAGGCCACACACACTACTGAGCCTCATTTTTACTTGTTTTAAGGACATTACATCAAAGTTGGATCAGCCTATAGTGTGCTTTTCCACTTTAATTTTGAGTGTGACTCCAAATCCAGACCTCCATGGGTTGATAAATGTGATTTCCATTGTGATAATTTTTGTGTGATTTTGTTGTCAGCACATTAAACTATGTAAAGAAAAAAGTATTTAATACGATTGTTTCATTCATTCAGATCTAGGATGTGTTATTTTAGTGTTCCCTTTATTTTTTTGAGCAGTGTAGTTTAGGGAACGGCAGGGTAGCCTAGTGGTTAGAGTTGGACTAGTAACTGGAAGGTTGCAATTTCAAACCCCCGAGCTGACAAGGTACAAATCTGTCGTTCTGCCCCTGAACAGGCAGTTAACCCACTGTTCCTAGGCCGTCATTGAAAACAAGAATTTGTTCTTAACTGACTTGCCAAGGTAAAAAATAAATAAAAAATATCATCAAAACTTTGTTGAGAAAATCCTGATAATTACTAGTGCAGACAACTGAAAAGCACTATTCATGATCAACAACTTGCCACAGTACCACTCTCTGACATGTAGCTCAGGGGATATTTTTATCTCATCTCAAACATAGAGATTCCAACTGTGAATCTAAATCACATGACGCTAAATCACTCCACCAGATAAACCAGCTCACTGTAGATTACAGAGAAATTCATGAGCAGGGCCACGTACAGAAGCAGTGGTTCTGCTACAAACACTTTCAAGTGGACGTCCAATGTTCCCCAATGATGGGAAGTTAAAGCTGATGTCACTACCATTAATCTGGAGTTCAGTGTTCCTTCCTTTGACACCACAAATGGATCATTCTGACGGCCAGGTCGCTATCGTGCCGTATCTTATTCCACCACTAGCAAGGATGATTTATGGAAAAACTGCATTTGGTGAGATTAGCATTTCACACTTCTCTTTTTGTGAAATATGACTTGGATGTAATCCTCACAGTTGACACAATCCAAGGCTCCAGCTCCAACCACTGTTCACAGTCACCCTAGAGATTAATATTAATACAAAGAGCTTAGGATGCTGACAGATATAATATACTGCATAATATGTGTGTGTTGTTGTCTGGTAACTATATTATGTTTGTATCAAATATACAGTGCATGGTGTATTAAAATGTCCTGTTTCGTATTCTTTCGTCAATTAATGAAATGTACAAATTGCATGTTGTTTTTAATTAATGTAGTTGAGCTAACTAACTTTTCTTCAAAAAAGTGATTTCAAGTTGACTTTTCAAGTTGAACATAAATCACACTCACCATTTGAGGCTGTAAGGGCCAATGGGGCCACAGTAAGTGAAACCTCTAGTAGAGGTGGGTTCAACAAGCAGTCAAGTGTAATACTGATTCATTACCCTTTCACTGCAGTGGGCTAAATCTGTATCACACTGAGTGTTTCTTGGTAGTCTAAACCAATCTACTTTGAAATAAAAGTATACACCTCATATACATGGTTATGGGCTTACAAAAAAAAGAGTTTGAGTTTGCATCCCAATATTACACTTTATATAAGTCACAGACGACTGAAATATAACAAAACTGTTTGAAAAAGAAACACCACATTTTTTGGCAATTAAAAAAAATATATTTTTATTAATTCTGAAATTACAAAAACTATTAATAACATTTCACCCATGAGGCCACTGGGTCATTTGACTGCAGGAAAGGGCTGCGTAGACGAGTGAGCTTGAAAGACTTGGAAAAGGAAAAGTATCAAGGTGGATTTGCGTCCAATCACACGCTTACATTTTCAGGACTTATTCTCAGGGACACAGCTAACCTACAGTACGTGCTTAAATGATGCTTCTAAGGGGGTATAGTCTAATAGGCTAACGTTAGACTACTCAGACTACTCATGTGGGGTACATGAAAACACTATCAAATAATCTCACATGCCATAGGCCTAAGCATTCAGAACAACTCATATCTCTGTTAAACGCTACATAAACTGACATGGCAATTTACATATATAAACAGTTTGGTTTATTGATGTCACATGACAAGGATGGACGTTAACGTGCCACATAATCATGTCATATTTATCTCCTCAAGCTAACAGTATATAAATGTCACCCAGTAATTAGACTGTATCGCTCAGACACAATATGAAAAGTGTTTTTATTCTTTTTCTGCACTTATCCTCCACTGAGTCCTCTTGGGAGCTGTGGTAATGAGCCACCTTTATTCCTTTTTCATAGCAACACTGTGCCGTGCGACCTTGTGTGCCTGTTGTAGTATTCAAACGACACAAACTACACACAAGACACTAAATACTGGGCCGGAAATATAATAAAATCAGCAATCAGAAATAGGATAAGAAAAGACAAGTCACTCATCAACCGTTAAATCTTTACTGAAGACTCATCTCTTCAGTAGGTCCTACGATTGCTAGTCTAGGAGTGCGAAGGTGAACGGCAAGGCACTGGAGTGACGAGCAACCTTTGCCGGTTCCCCTCTCTCCACTGGGATTCTCTGCCTCTGAGCCGATTACGGGGGCTGAGTTACTGGCTTGCTAGTGCTCTCCCATGCCGTCCCCAGGAGGAGTGCATCACGTCGTGCCAGACTTTTGAAAAACTTTACTCGACTTGAGTGAGTTGAGTCACTGATGTGATATCCCTGTCTGGTTTTGTGCGCTCTCGGGCTTGTGCGGAGAGGAAGAGCTTTGTGGGCTACACTTTGCCTTGTCTCAGGGTAGTAAGTTGGTGGTCTGTTGATATCCCACCGGGCGTGTGGGGGCTGTATCGTCAGACGGGACCACACTGTCCAGTATCTATGTGCCAGGGGGCTAGGGTCAGTCTGTCCTATCTGATGTAATGTGTGAAGTATGCTCCCTTTAATTCTCTCTCTCTCCCGCTCTCCCTCCCCTGGTGTCCTGTGTGATACACATTTCAAAAGCATGTCAAACATTTATATGTGAGAATTGCCAGAACAATCTGAGATAACAAAAATATGTTCCTTTTCCTTTCCCGCTGGTGTAGAATCGCCCTAAGGTCGAAGTAGTCCATTTGGACATGAGTGTACATGAATGTAATTTTAGCATTAGTCGATGGTGAATGCGTTGTAGTTGTTTTGACCTGCAGCAAGCACAGAAGTTAACATTAGTTTACACTGTGAAGTGTTTGCTCACATTGGGGCTGTGAAAACCCATCGTATTCTGCAGAGGCCCTTACCGCCTCAAAAATACTTCAAACGAGATGTTCCATACATCACCACATACATGACCTCTGGAGGTAGGTGAGAAGAATGGGAAAAGCACTCTACTAGAAACCTTAACCTCTTCATTGTGTAGGGAGAGGGTTTTGTTGTTTTCTTAGACTATACCTACATTATTTAATTCATGGCACCATACAATTTCAGTAGTACCACTGACCTTTCAACAATATGGATGTTACAGACACAGGTATCCTGTGTGTGTATTTCTTTTCTCTCCTTCTCCCCTCACAGGTGGAAATCATCACTCCCCAATCAGTCACCAAAAAATCATCAATCAGAAGACACACCTCCTCCGGTTTCCATTACCCTATCACATTCCCTTTCCTTTGGTTTAAAAACCCAGTCAGTTGTTTCCTCTGAAGCAATCTCTCTGTAAATGCCATATGTTTGTAGATCTCTTGTGTGGTTTAGGATACATGTCACTTTGTCCCCACCTGTGAGTATTGTTTTTGGTTATGGTGTTTGTTTGATGGTGGGAAAAGGAGGTAACCAGACAGGTAGCCCATGTGCATACTCTACCCGTAGGTAAACTTTGTTAAATACACTAGTTAGAACTGGGCGGACCACCCACTGTATTTTTGGTTAGTTAGTTAGCTGTGGTTGAAATAGGCTAGTCTAGTTTAGGGGTGTTTTTGGATGCTTATTGTTTCTTTCCTTGGGTCCAGTTCAGCCTCTTTTCCTGTTTTAAGTTGTTGTGGTTATTTGTTCTCACTGTTACGTTTTCACGATTATAATTTGCATGAGTTATGTTACGGGTCTCGTTACCATCCTAGACTGTCGGGCCAAAGGGATTTGTAACAATGGATAACTATGAATACTGAATATCAAACACAATTGTAATGTACTGAGGCATGTAGTGAAGTAGGAGGGGTACATCAGAGTGCCAGGCTTTTTTCACTATACTCGATTTGAGCACATACTGGAATATATTCTGGTATTCATCCAATGGCATTGAGGAGTATACCACCTCGGTCACCGGCTTCATCAATAAGTGCATCGATGAGGTCGTCCCCACAGTGACCGTACGATCATATTCCAACCAGAAGCCATGGATTATAGGCAACATCCACACCAAGCTAAAGGCTAGAGCTGCAGCTTTCAAGGAGTGGGACACTAATCCGGACACTTATAAGAAATCCTATGCCCTCAGAAGACTCATCAAACAGGCAAAGAGTCACGACAGGACTAAGATTGAATCCTACTACACCGGCTGTGTCGCTCGTCAGATGTGGCAGGGTTGGCAAACTAATACGGACTACAAAGGGAAACCAAGCTGCCCAGTGATGTGAGCCTTTTTATGCTCGTTTCGAGGCAAGCAACACTGAAGCATGCAAAAGTGCACCAGCTGTTCCAGACGACTGTGTGATCAGGTCAACATTCACAAGGCCGTGGGGCCAAACGGATTACCAGGACGTGTACTTGGAGCGTGCACGGACCAATTGGCAAGTGTCCTCACTGTCATTTTCAACCTCTCCCTGACCAAGTCTATAATACCTAAATGTTTCAAGCAGACCACCATAGTCCATGTGGACAAGAACGTGAAAGTAACCTGCCTAAATGACTCCCGCCCTGAAGCACTCACATCATTAGCCACAAAGTGTTTTGAAAGGCTGGTCATGGCTCACATCAACAGCATCATCCCGGAAACCCTAGACTCACTCCAAATCATATACTGCCCAAACAGATCAATAGATGACGCAATCTCAATTTCACTCCACATTGCCCTTTCCCACCTGGACAAAAATAATACCTATGTGAGAATGCTGTTCACTGACTACAGCTCAGCGTTCAACACCATAGTGCCCACAAACCTCATCACTAAACTAAGGTCCCTGGGATTTAACACCTCCCTCTGAAACTGGATCCTGGTCTTCCTAATGGGCCACCCCCAGGTGGTAAGGGTAGGCAACAAAACATCTGCCACGCTAATCCTCAACATGGGGGGCCCCCCATGGGTGCGTACTTAGTCCCCTCCTGTACTCCCTGTTCACCCACGACTGTGGCCAAGCACAACTCCAACACCATTACTCCGTTTTCTGACGTAACAATGGTTGTAGGCCTGATCACCGACAACGATGAGACGCCCTGTAGGGAGGAGGTCAGAGACCTGGCACTATGATGCCAGGACAACAACCCCCCCCCCCCCCCCTAACATGAGCAAGACAAAGGAGCTGATTGTAGACTGCAGGAAACGGAGGGCCGAACACGCCCCCATTAACATCGATAGGGCTGTAGTGAAGTGGGTTGAGAGTGTCAAGAATCTTGGTGTCCACATCACCAACAAACTATCATGGTTCAAACACACCAAGACAGCCGTGAAGAGGGCACAACAATGCCTATTCCCCCTCAGGAGATCTGATTTGGCATGGTAACGCAGATCCTAAAAATGTTCTACAGCTGCACCATCGAGAACATCCTGACCGTTTGCATCACCGCCTGGTATGGCAACTGTTCGGCATCCGACCGTAAGGGGCTAGAGGGCAGTGCATATGGTCCAGTACATCACTTGTGCCAAGCTTCCTGTCATCCAGGACCTCTATACTAGGCGGTGTCAGAGGAAGGCCCAAAAAATTGTCAAAGACTCCAGTCACTCAAGTCATAGACTGTTCTCTCTGCTACCGCACAGTATGCTCTACCGGAGCGCCAAGTCCTTAACAGCTTTTTCCCCTGAGCCATAAGAATGCTGAACAATTAATCTAATTGCCACCCGGACTATTTGCATTGACCCCCCCACCCCACCCCCGCCGCCTTCTATTCTGTTAGTTTTTTAAAACTTTAGTTTATTTAGTAAATTGTTTTTGAACTCTTTTTTTTAAACTGCATTGTTGGTTAAGAGCTTGTAAGTAAGCATTTCACGGTAAGGCCTGTTGTTTTCGGCGCATGTGACAAATACATTTGATTTGAAGTAGTAAGGCTACAGTAATTGTTTTGAAAACATGAGTATATTTCATGTTAGTATTATGTTTCATTTTCAATGTTGTCATACTTAAAAGTCATAAAATGCTCTGGAAAACAACAGCCATAAAATGCAATCAAACCGAAAAGTGCAGTCCGTTTTAGATAAAGAATCCACGTCGGTTGCCAACTGCGACACATGGGGACCTGAGTTCTAGTTTACAAAATGCATTCATTCCCACTTTCAAATACATACTTGTTTCATCTGAAACAGCCAATAATTTCCCTCATGAATTTTCATGCTAGTGACTGCCTCACCCTCATGAATATTCAATATGCCCGGCCAACAGTGGAGAGCCCTCTGCTTTCTGCACCCTGTTGCAATACAGCATATCTCACCAACAGGTCGATAGCGAGCTACCAGTAGCTCATAACCCACCTAATGAGTAGGTTGTCAAACAATTCTGAAAGTACATGCAATTTTCACAAGTATCAGACACCACAAGCTCCCAGCTACTATCTCATCAACGCAACATTGACATTATCCCACACCTGGTGAGCAACTATTGGCTTAAAAATCAAAACCTAACACAGTATCTGCCAATTCATTTCCAGTAATATTGCCTGTCTATCTGTGTGGTGTGCATGTTTGTCTATCACTCTGTGTGTAGTCAGCCAGTTGATTTGATAACCGTCTTGTGGGTTGAGAGAAATACTTTCCTGAAAACATTTTAATTGAGAAGGTTAACTGCAAAGTAGCTTTACCTGGCAAAAGTATGCAGTATCATGAGTAACTATATCATTTGAATCTATTGTTTGTTATTTGCTAACTTTGCCATGAAATGAGCAGACAGCAGTACAGAACCATCGCTAGACCGGCACATTAGATGGCACAATCCACACTCGATAGATGCGCAATTAAAGGGGAATTACACACAAGAATCGGAATGAGTTACGTTTTCTTCCAGGCCTAAAAAAAGTGTCTTCTGATGTGATTTAAGCATTAATATGGACTCAGAACATCACATTTGGTTTCTCTATGAACAACTGTAATTTTGAGAGTATCAAAGTTATATATTTAGAACCAGGAAAACTTAAACCGAGAACATAATTTGTGAAAATAAGCCCTCCCTTAAAGTTGTTTATTAACCATTATTTGACCAGGTATATTGACAGAAAATAGAGTGCACTAATTGCTCTTGTACAATAAGGACAAGTAGTTGCAGGGGAGAGGAAAAGAGTACAATGTGCCTATTTGAATGCTAGATAAAAATGTGTAGCTCGTGACTTGTTACACTTTCCAGAGTAGCTCTTAAGCTAGAAAAATGTGGAGACCCCTGCAATACAGTATCAGTGATAAATCCTGAGGTATCCATCCAACAGACACCTCTCCCTGCCTTCCTGAAGAGAAATAATGTATATGAAATGCTAAAGTCTGGATTTTAGACCCCATCATTGCACTGAGACTGCACCAGTGAATGTGGTAAATTAGCTGTTAATGGCGTCAGACCGAGGCTCTGCATCTGTCCTCGTGCTCCTAGACCTTAGTGCTGCTTTTGGCACCATCAATCACCACATTCATTTGGAGAGATTAGAAAACCTAATTGGTCTACACAGACAAGTTCTTACCTGTTTTAGATCTTGTCTGTCGGAAAGATATCAGTTCGTCTCTGTGGATGGTTTGTCCTCTGACAAATCAATTGTAAGTTTCGGCATGGTAAGGTTCGGTTTTAGGACCACTATTGTTTTAAATATATATTCCACCACTCGGTGATGTCATTCAGAAACAAAATGGCAACTTTCTTGTCTATGCAGACGACACACAGCTGTACATTTCGATGAAACATGGTGAAGCCCCAAAATTGTCTACCCTGTTAGCCTGTGTTTCAGACATAAGGAAGTGGATGGCGGCAAATGTTTGACTTTTTAAGCTCGGACAAAACAGAGATGCTAGTTCTAGGTCCCAAGAAACAAATAGATCTGCTGTTTGATCAAAAAATGAATCTTGATGGTTGTACAGTAATCTTAAATAAAGTGACCACCTCTGCGTTACTCTGGACCCTAATCTCTCTTTTGATGAACATATCAATAATATTTCAAAGACAGCTTTTTTCCACCACTGTAAGATTGGAAAATTCTGACACTTTCTGTCAAAAACTGATGCAGAAAAGCTAATCCATGCTTTTGTCACTTCTTCATTAGACTACTGCAATACTATACTCTCCGGCTACCCGGATAAAGCACTAAATACACTTCAGTTAGTGCTAAACACGGCTGCTAGAATCTTGACTAGAAGCAAAACATTTCATCATATTACTCCAGTGCTAGCATCTCTACATTGGCTTCCTGTTAAGGCAAGGGCTGATTTCAAGATTTTACTGCTAACCTACAAAACATTACATGGGCTTGCTCCAACCCATCTCTCCGATTTGGTCCTGCCGTACATACCTATGCTACGGTCACAAGACACAGGCCAACTTATTGTCCCTAGAATTTCTAAGCAAACAGCTGGAAGCAGGGCTTTCTCCTATGTGTATATGTGTGTGTGTGTATATATGTATATGAGAGAGCGAGAGCTACATTTTTTTATGGTATGATCTGCCTATCCATGTGAGAGACGTAGACTCGGTCTCAACCTTGAAATCTTTACTGAAGACTCATCTATTTAGTATGTTCTATGATTGAGTATAGTCTGGCCCAGGGGTGCTAAGGTGAACGGCAAGGCACTGGAGCGACAAACTGCCCTTGCTGTCTCTGCCTGGCTATCCTCTCTCCACTGGGATTCTCTGCCTCTGACCCTATTACGGGGGGCTAAGTCACTGGCTTACTAGTGCTCTTTCATGCTGTGCCTAGGAGGGGTGTGTCACTTGAGTGGGTTGAGTCACAGACATGATCTTCCTGTCCGGTTTTGCACCCCCTCGGGCTTGTGCGGTGGAGGTGGGCCTCGGGGTCGTACGTTGGTGGTCTGCTGATATCCCTCTAGTGGTGTGCTTTTGGAAAATTGGGTGGGGTTATATCCTCCCTGGTTGGCCCTGTCTGGTTGCATCGGGTCCACAGTTACCCCGATCCCACCCCTTTCTCAGTCTCCAGTATCTATGCTGCAATACTGCCGCTGGGCTAGGGTGTCTGTGATATCTGGTGTAATTCTCCTGTCTCATCTGGTGTCCTGTGTGAATTTAAGAATGTTCCCTCTAATTCTCTCTCTCTCCCTCTATCCCTCCCCTCCTGGAGGACCTGAGCCCTAGGATCATGCCTCAGGACTATCTGGCCTGATGACTTCTGGCTGTCCGCAGTCTACCTGGTCGTGCTGCTGCTCCAGTTTCAACTGTTCTGCCGGCGGCTAGGGAACCCTGACCTGTTCCAGTGACGTGCTACCTTGTCGCAGACATGCTGTTTTCGACTCTCTCTACTGCACCTGCTGTCTTAACCTCTGAATGTTCGGTTATGAAAAGCCAACTGACATGTAGTCCTGAGGTACTGACCTGTTGCACCCTCTATAACCAATGTGATTATTATTTGACCCTGCTGGTCATCTAGGACATCTAGGAACGTTTGAACATCTTGAAGAACAATCTGGCCTTAAATGGCCATGTACTCTTATAATCTCCACCCGGGACAGCCAGAAGAGGACTGGCCACTCCTCAGAGCCTGGTTCTTCTCCGTGTTTCTTGCTATGTTCCTGCCTTTCTAGGGAGTTTTTCCTAGCCACCGTGCTTCTACATCTGCATTGCTTGCTGTTTGGGGTTTTAGGCTGGGTTTCTGTATGGCAACCGCTGATGTAAAAAGGGCTTTATAAATACATTTGATTAATTGATCATAAGTAAGTTAGTGTATAGTGCATATATAATTTGCTGAGTTGGTAAATTATTCAAAGAGCTTTTAAATAATGCAAGGGCAAAGTATCAATCAAAGCAGATTTTCAGCAGCACCATTTTGTCCCAGTTGATCAGCAGTGAAATGTATGTATTCCCATGGCTTTGTTCCTGAAGCCCTGGTTTGATTTGAAAATCATGAAACATGTCCTTTCCTGTTGACATTTTAATGAGGACTACTGCCCAAAGCTCTGTCTCTCTCTGTGTCTCTGTAGACCTGACAGGGACTAACATTTGAAATATTGAATTGTGTGGCTTGGGATCTATTTAATTAGCGATAAGGACACACACAGAGCGACGTGTCTTTGGAGGAAGTAAAACAATCCACATTGGAATAGCAATCGCTTTTGACATAGCAGTTCACCTTGAAACAACGTTTCTCTGGCTTTGGTGTGTGGATTGTTCTCTGGTCAGTAGGCGGTATTCCAGTATTAATGAAACAACATAAAAACAAAGTTATATAGTGGCCACCTTGCTCAGAGAACTGTTGACTCACACCAACAGGGTTGTATTTTCTCTTTCAGGTCAGGGGGATTATCAGAGTCTGGCCCAAACACACATCTACTGTTGGAGAGCGTTTTTTTACAGGCATTGAATCCATTGCCCACCTGGTCAACTTCTCCATAACTGATAACAGAGGAGACACTCTCTGATTGCCCTAAAATGGCTGAGATAGGACCACAACAGTCTTCGTAAAATGCTTGCTTCATTGTCCAGCATGGGATTATAGCTAACTAGGGCCCGGGAGGACAGGTGCCGGACCCATGATATGATTGTGTGAGCCAGGTCATTGAGTGCTGCAGATGGAGCCTGAGTGTGGACCCTATCTAGTCTTCTCAATCCCCCATGTGGTGTAGGGGAGCGCTGGGCTCAGGCTGCTAGCAACATATTAGTATGGCTGGTTCATATCTAATTCAGGTGGTGCACTACAGCTGTGCCAGGCCCAACCAAGGAGTCTAGAGTGGGGAGACTAGCACCAGCAGCACATAACCCACTGTCATACCAGGCACAGGGAGAGAGAATGATTAGTAGGACAAGCTCTGCAGTCAGCCGAGATTGACGGGCACCGCCAAAGTTTACAGTCACTCTGGATGATGAGACCCAAACAGCAGACGGCAACACACAGAAACTATCCTACCTTGAATGCTGTTCTGAGAGTCCTAGAGGTGTGATACTGATATGGTAGTAATCTCACAGTAGTTTCCAGCCATTTCTTTTACCTACCTATCCACACTTTTCAGAGGCAGTACTTAATTGAAGGAAGGTAGGATTGAAGGAGCAAAGAAAATGAAGGAAGGGAGGGAGGTTGAGAGGGAGAAGCTAGGAAGGAAGGAAGGTAGGAATAAACAAACAAAGGAAGAAGAAAATACCAAATAATGAAGGAAGGAGGGCAGTTAGAGTATGAAGAGTACTTGGACCAGAGAGACAGCTACACCATGTCTGACACAGTGACTACAGTAGTCTCAGAGACTAGCCACAGTGAACCATAGAGCCATAATACACCAGAGAGGAAAACCTTAGAGGAAAAAAAGTGTCCAATCCTTCATCCTAACTACATGATTACTGTGAATTAAACAGCTGGGGCGACATCTTCCGTCCATTACACTGCGCTGACGTGGACAAAATAGGGATTATATAATACTTGCAGCAGGAATCCAATGTTTTTAGCAATAAAGTCCATGAGATGGTAGCAATTGTTTACTTTAGATCTGCATAAAACGATGTGAAATTGGTGCATTGGATGAATGTAATGCACGTAATGCAACTGCAAACTGCTGTATTCCTCCAAATTTGTTTCATATAAATGACCCTGACGTCTATGTGAAATTGTTTTTGGAGAAAAAAAAAAATGGTAACAGAAGAACGAAGGGAACGATAACTTGACCATCCCACCACAGTTGACCTGACCAAACCACTTTAAGTTAACTTTGATCAAAGTGATAAATATAGTCATCATCCTTATGAATATGAAACAAATCAATAATGTATTATTTTTGATAGATGGTACCAGTTTGTTTATTAATGATTGATGCTTAATCATTTCTAAAGGACTTAATGATGTATAGTAATTGGTCCAGTTTCATGGGAACGGGTCAAACTAAATACATGGATTGTTTCAACAGACAACAACACATCACAACAGGCCATACAGAGGCATCCTTGCATTGCAGTTTTAGTGTAATATTTGCGGGGTGCAACATGGTGTCATTATAATATGTCAAAAGTAACATTTAACCATTACATTTAGAAAGCATTCACACCCCTAAACTTTTCCACATTCTATTGTTACAAAGTGGGATTCAAACGGATTTAATTGTGATTTTCTGTCAACAATCTATACAAAATACTCTAATGTCAAAGTGGAAGAAGAATTCTAACATTTGTAAAAAAGAAACATACAAAATAAAACACTAATATATATTGTTTAGGTAAGTATTCAACCCCCTACATAAAAACATGTTCGGATCACCTTTGGCAGCCTCCCGAGTGGCGCAGCGGGCTATGGCACTAAGGTTTGATCCCAGTCACAGCCAGTCGTGACCAGGAGACCCATGAGGCGGTGCACAATTGGCCCAACATCGTCCGGTCTAGGGGAGGGTTTGGCCGGCCGGGATTTCCTTGTCCCATCGCGCTCTAGCGACTCCTTGTGGCAGGCTAGGCGCCTGCAAGCTGAACCCGGTCGCCAGTTGTACAGTGTTTCCTCCAACACATTGGTGTGACTGTCTTCAGGGTTAAGTGAGCAGTCAAGAAGCAGTACGGCTTGGCAGGGTCGTGTTTCAGAGGATGCATGGCTCTCGACCTTCGCCTCTCCCGAATTTGTACGGGAACAAGATTGTAACTACCAATGGATATCACGAAATTGGGGAGAGAAAGGGGTAAAAGTACCAAAAAATTTAGATAAATAAATATCACCTTTGGCAGGGATTACAGCTGTGAGTCTTTCTGGGCAAGTCTCTAAGAGCTTTTCACACCTGGATTGTACAATATTATACAATAAAATTCTTCGAGCTCTGTCAAGTTGGTTGTTGATCATTGCTAGACAGCTATTTTCAAGTCTTGGCATAGATATTCAACACGATTTATTTGAAATCTGTAGTTAGACCAGGAACATTCAATGTTGTCTTGGTAAGCAACTCCGGTGTATATTTGGCCTTGTGTGTTTTAGGTTATGGTTCCGCTGAAAGGTGAATTTTCCTCCCAGTGTCTGTTGGAAAGCAGACTGAACCAGGTTTTCCTCTAGTGTTTTGCCTGTGCTTAGCTCTATTATGTTTTTTTTATCCCCCCAAAAAACTATTGTCCCTGCTGATGACAAGCATACCCATAACAGGAAGCAGCCACCACCATGCTTGAAAATCTGAAGAGTGGAACTCCGTGATGTGTTGGATTTGTCCCAAACTTAACGCTTTGTATTTGGGACATAAAATACATTTCTTTGACAGTTCTTTGGAAGTTTTACTTTAGTAAAACTGTCGGCCAGTGACTCTTAATTTAATAATTTTTAAATTCAGGCAGCAACACAACAAAATGTGGGAAAGGAGTGTTAATACTTTCTCAACGCACTACTGCGTGTCACCTTGGCTAAGACAGTGCATTTGGAAAGTATTCATACCTCTTCACTTTTTCCACACTTTGTTAAATTACATCCCTATTCTAAAATGGATTAAATAAAAACATTTATTCATCAATCTACCCCATAACGACAAAGCAAAAACAGGTTTTTAGACATTTTCACAAATGTGTATATATATATTTTTTAAGAAATACCTTATTTACATGTTTCTACAACTTGGAGTCAACCTGTGGTACATTCTATTGATTGGACATGACATAGGATCCCACAATTGACAGTGCATGTCAGAGTAAAAACCAAGCGATGAGGTTGAAGAAATTGTCTGTAGAGCTCCGAGACTGGATTATGTCCAGACACAGATCTTGGGAAGGAAACCAAAGGTCCCCAAGAGCACAGTGGCCTCCATCATTCTTAAATGGGAGAAGTTTGTAGCCACCAAGATTCTTCCAAGAACTGGCTGCCCGGCCAAACTGAGCAATTGGGGGAGAAGGGCCTTGGTCTGGTAGGTGACCAAGAACCTGATAGTCACTCTGACAGAGCTCCAGAGATCCTCTGTGGAAAACCTTCCAGAAAGACAACCATCTCTGCAGCACTCCCCCTAATCTGGCCTTCCTGGTTGAATGGCCAGACGGAAGCCACTTCTCAGTAAAAGGCACATGACAGCCCGCTTGGTGTTTACCAAAAGCCATCTAAAGGACTCTCAGACCATGAAAAAAAAAGTTTTCTGATCTGAAGAAACCAAAATGTGACTCTTTGGCCTTAATGCCAAGCGTCACGTCTGGAGGAAACTTGGCACCATCCTTACGTTGAAGCATGGTGGTGGCAGCATCATGTTGTTGGGATGTTTTTCAGCGGCAGGGACTGGGAGGCTAGTCAGGATCGAGGGAAAGTTGTAGGAAAAAAGTACAGAGAGATCCTTGATCTAAACCTTCTCCACAATGCTCAGGACCTCAGACTGGGGCGAAGATTCACCTTGCAACAGGACAATGACCCTAAGCACACAGACAAGGCAACGCAGGAGTTGCTTTGGGATACGTCTCTGAATGTCCTTGAGTTGCCTAGCCAGAGCCCGGACTTGAACCCAATCGAACATCTCTGGAGAGACCTGATAATAGCTGTGCAGTGACGCTCTCCATCCAACCTGACAGAGCTTGAGAGGATATGTAGTGAAGAATATGAGACACTACCCAAATACAGGTGAGCCAAGCTTGTAGAGTCATACCTAAGAGGACTCGTGGCTGTAATCACTACCAAAGGTGCTTCAACAAAGTATTGAGTAAAGGGTCTGAATACTTATGTAAATATGATATTTAATTTTAAAATATTTTTTAATACATTTGCAAAAATCTTTTTGCTTTGTCATTATGGGATATTGTGTGTAGATTGATGAGGGGAGCAAACTATGTAAACCATTTTAGAATATAGCTGTAAAGTAACAAAATGTGGTTAAGGGGTCTGAATACTTTCCAAATCCACTGTACTGTATTAGTTATAGCCTGTCAGCTTTACGACTGTTGTTGGCTACATATTGGTGATGCCTTAGTTACAATGAAAACATACATGCACCATTTCACAACTGTTACCTTACTCGGTCATCTCAGAATTGACATTTCAGTCACATCCTCTACCTTCAACCTGTCATTGCTGTGCCTCAGAGGCTAGTGCACGTCCATTTGTCACCTGCTTTTAGAAAATATTCCTGGGTAAAAGAGGCCAGCCTCATCATCCTGAGCCACACGTCCTACATCCTTGTACGGGTGACATAATGGAAGCGAACACCGGTGTAAAAGAAGAGGCCTAGAGCCATTTTATTTAACACATCCCCCTGATGCCCAGGCAATCACGCTAGAGAAGGTCTACTTAGCAAAATAGAGCAATCCTCTGGGCTCCAGTGCATACTATGACCACAACAGAGCCTGGAATAAGGAGAGGTGCCCCCTCTGCACAAAATCGCCCTGGGCACAACTTGGACAGTGACCAAAATAAAAGTTCCTGGTTTAAACTAAACGTTTCTGGTTCAAGTTAATTACAAGTTCAGAGTGATATAATATGCGTGAGTAACTATAGTACTGTATATGTACTTTAGGTCATGTTAATCCTATCATCAAATGTAACATATCATCAATCTCCTAATCATAGGATTTCAAACTAGGTCTCCACCCCTAAATCCCCATCAAACATGAATAACAGATTTGATTTTCCCAAATACTTCCGATGTGACTCAGACCCAATTAGAATGTTCCTCTGTGTGTGGTATACTGGAGAGAAAAGCAGAAGAGCAAGAACATCATGTAATGCTGAGTACAGCGAGGAGCTGTTGTCTTACTGTGTCTCTTCTGAAGTCCCTGAACACCCAAGAGGATAATGTTCCTCCATTTCCCCTCTGGCACACACACAGGTTTAAAGAGCTCTCCCACTTACCTAGAACAAGAAGAAGGTAGACAAACATAAGACTTGAGGCTGTAATCGCTGCAAAAAGGTGCTTCAATAAAGTTTTGAGTAAAGGGTCTGAATACTTAAGTTAATGTGATATTTCCAATTTTAATAATCGTGCAAAAATGTATTTTTTCTGTTTTTTTTCTTTGTCATTGTGGGTAGATTGAGGGTGGGGAAAAACGATTTAATCCATTTTAGAATAAGGCTGTAACATAACAAAATGTTGAAATAGTCAAGGGTCTGAATACTTTCCGAATACACTTTACATGTCACTGTGGATCTCAATAGCTGTTTGGCATGCACGTTGACAAAAACTTTATATTTCATCATCGATTGCCAAACCTCCTTAAAATCTCTTAAACGTACAACCTGAAATCAGTCAGACCAATATAAAAGTCAGCCCAATACACAGAACAGCAGTAGCACCACTGAATGTGTAACTCTTTTTTTTCCTGGTTGACTTTCACTTTTACTCGAGTCAGTTCCTATTAAGGTATCTTTACTTTTACTCAAGTATTACAATTGGGTACTTTTTCCACCACTGGCTAAATGTACTACTGATGATACTGGTATGCCATCCCTGGCTTATGCAATGGATTAGTCAACTCAGAAAGGCGTAAATCAGACGTGTCAGGTGTCTCGTATGCCATACATAGTTTTTATATATTTGCTACTGCTTGACTAAAGAAACCTTAGTCGAACAACAGCCTATTGACCAAACAATTGACCAGTCGACTAAATGTGACTCGTTACAGGAAACTAGGCGTATGTCGTGTTTCACTACTTAACAGGAGAGCCATTTGAATGTAAATGTTTGTTTTTGCAGTTATGCCTTCTGGAACATGCAAACTTTCCTGTATGCCATCTGTAAATATGAATACAATTTTAAAATGTAGAGCCTAGTTGGTTTAGCCACGGAAAAAAAGAGGAACCTTCCTATCTTGGCTGAGATAATGGATGGGCTGGACATGCCGAGAGATTAGTTTGGTTGCTCTGTCATGTACTGTAGCACGCTTCGGTCTATAACATGAGCTTGTCAGTATGTGTAGGTAATCCTTTCTAACGCTGCTTTTCGTAAAATATATCACGTAGTAGAACTCTACTTTCTGGAGGACAGAGATTTGAAATCAGTTGAATGCCCGGTGGGCATAGCTAAGGAGATGGAGAAAATTCTGGCATTTGATTGAAAATATGCAGAGGGAGCCAAAAAGAGAACCAACAGAAGGCCGTTTTATAAAACACCTGTCTCCGGATTACATCTTCAAACTAAGAGAAACCATGTTCATGGCATCCGTGAAAGAGAGGGAGAAGCGTCCATCAATGTACATGGGTAAGATAGTACACGTTTCTAATTTTGTAAAAGTCATTTTCATTTCAAGTTAAAGCATACTATTAGGTAGCTAGGTAACGTTAGCTGGCTAGCTCGCTAACTGTGTGGTAATATTATTCGTATCTCAGAGCCATTTGTTAGATAACATAGTTGGTTAGCTACCTGTAGATTGGTGCACAGTAGTAACTTTATGAGTTGGGATTATGGTTAATTGTTTAGCTAGCTACATGTCTAAATATAAGATTCCAATAGAATGTTCATGATGTTACTGCGACAACTGTCGATAGACGTAGCTGGTAAATTCCCTCTGGCTATCTACTCCAATTTCAGAGCCAGAGTGTGCCAGAGTGCAGAAAAACGGGTAAATAGAGTAAAATGGTCAGAGTGAGCGGTTCTCTCATTTGTGTCTGGAAGTAGCTAGGAAGTTAGCCTGTTAGCTTAGGTGCTTGACTGCTGTTGTTAGGGCAGATCGCTCAGATCAACCCTACAACTTGGCCAGAGCATCCTGTGTGTGCTCTGAACACTTTGAGATTGTAGCGCTATGAGTTTACGAACGCCTAGAGCTCACTCTGAGCGCACTCTGGCACTCCAGATTGAATTTACGAACACACCCGTGGTATAAACTATAAACTAGAGGTCGACCGATTATGATTTCTCAACACCGATATCGATTATTGGAGGCCCAAAAAAGCCGTTACCGATTGATTGGCCAATTTATAAAAATAATTGTTTATTTATTTATATATATTTGTAATAATGACAATTACAACAATACTGAATGAACACTTATTTTAACTTTATATAATGCCTCAAGTAAATAATGAAACATGTTCAATTTGGTTTAAGTAATGCAAAA
Organism: Oncorhynchus nerka; assembly: GCF_034236695.1. Taxonomy (NCBI): domain Eukaryota; kingdom Metazoa; phylum Chordata; class Actinopteri; order Salmoniformes; family Salmonidae; genus Oncorhynchus; species Oncorhynchus nerka. The sequence continues at coordinate 45,655,528 of NC_088406.1, forward strand.
ACAAAGTGTTGGAGAAGAAAGTAAAAGTGCAATATGTGCTATGTAAGAAAGCTAACGTTTCAGTTCCTTGCTCAGAACATGAGAACATATGAAAGCTGGTGGTTCCTTTTAACATGAGTCTTCAATATTCCCAGGTAGGAAGTTTTAGGTTGTAGTTATTATAGGAATTATAAGACTATTTCCCTCTACCATTTGCATTTCATTAACCTTTGACTATATAATGTTCTTATAGGCACTTTAGTATTGCCAGTGAAACAGTATAGCTTCCGTCCCTCTAGTTAGCACGCGCTAACTAGCTAGCCATTTCACTTCGGTTACACTAGCCTCATCTCAGGTGTTGATAGGCTTGAAGTCATAAACAGCGCAATGCTTGACGCACAATGCTTGACGCACAACGAAGAGCTGCTTGCAAAACGCACGGAAGTGCTGTTTGAATGAATGTTTACGAGCCTACCACCGCTCAGGCAGATGCTTGTATGGTCAGTCAGATTACATGCGACGCAGGACACGCTAGATAATCTCTAGTAATATCATCAACCATGTGTAGTTAACTAGTTAACTAGATTATGATTGATTGTTTTTTATAAGGTAAGTTTAATGCTAGCTAGAAACTTACCTTGGCTTACTGCATTTGCGTAACAGGCAGTCTCCTTGTGGAGTGCAACGAGAGAGAGGGAGGTCGTTATTGCGTTGGACCAGTTAACTGTAAGGTTGCAAGATTGGATCCCCCAAGCTGACAATGTGAAAATCTGTTGTTCTACCCCTAAACAATGCAGTTAACCCACCGTTCCTAGGCCGTCATTGAAAATAAGAATGTGTTCTTGACTTACCTAGTTAAATAAAGGTATATTAAAAAATCGGCAAATCGGCGCCCAAAAATACAGATTTACGATTGTTATGAAAACTTGAAATCGGCCCTAATTAATTGGTCGACCTCTAGTATAAACCAGCCTTTACTCTTCAAATCTTTTGTTGTTTTGTACATGGCCTCATATGTGAGTCCTTAAAGAGATGGTTGGGGCTAAGGCTTAAGAGGGTGTGAACAATGCTGAATGGTTGCAGACAAAGAAGAGCTCTCCAGTAGGTTTAGCAAAACATTCAAGGGCCATTTCCTCAAAAGTGAGGTTATTAGTTACAAGATTATCAACTTTCAAAGCAGAATTATTTTGCCATTGTTCCTCAACTGTAGTGTATGATATACCATTTTCTAGCTCAGAGGCTCTACTTTTATCCAATGTAAAAAACACTATTTCAAATGTTGCTACATAAGACTGAATCGAGCCGGTCGGTCACAAGTGGGGTCAGCCCTAATTTCTAGCCATTCCATTATTCAAACTTCATACTTTTTCAAACTTTTTCAATTGTTTCCAGAAGGCATCTTTATTTTGGACCTTGGCTGGCAGGCATCATGGCTTCCATTTTCATCTACGCGTCATCAGAAAGAGGGTTGACGTACTGACTACTAAATCGGAACAGACACAGGAGTCAAATGTAAACGAGCTCACCGGGAACAAATTGAGTTGAGTGACTATATCCCAACCACATTATTTTCACAACATGACTACAGATCCCTTTCTCCTGACAGGAATAGATAACTAAGCCTCGGTAAATGAAATGCAAATTGAGTGGCATAACAAACTATTTGAAATGTTCTATTTGTGTTTCGCACTTTAATATTCCATTAAGATCTGTGATTTTCTATGAGACCACCACACTGACAACCTGGAAGCGATGCGTTTGGCGGCTTATTATCCACCTACTAAGAAAGCAAAAGACTTCCATAGTAATTTAAAGTTTGATATCAGAAAATGGCATAAATGTCCTCAAATAAAAGCAAAGTCGTTCATTATGTAACTCCGGGACCATGCTATAAAAATACATCAACTTACAAGTGAGCGAGTGATGTAGAACTATGTCCTATTAAGTATGCTCTAGAGAGCAAACAGACCTTTCAAATAAGTTAAGAATGTGGCAATGGAAATATACACAATAACATCATATGGATTCTGGACCCTGCATAAGCCAGTGATAATAGCGATCTCATCTGAGATCACCAACCTTGTGGTCACTGAATACAAAATAAGTAAAAATAATAGAAATCTGTTCTAAATATATTTTTTCTCCTAAAGGTGCTAGTGATGATGATCACTGTGGATTATAGTTCCCAGCTTGCCTGTGCTTCCCCCTTCTCTCCCCATGAGTGGGAACTGAACACAACTCCTCAGCAGTTTCCAATTTCTGCCCACTCACTGCAGCACTTTCAATTACATGGAAAGCAGTCACTGAAAGGCAGAAGGTATGCTTGGATTTTAGAGGAGTCCTTGGACACTGAACAGTATGTTGCATGAGCAGTTAGCGTTCTAATGAGGAGTTCCGTTCACAAAAAATGGATCGCTCCTACAGACAGTAAGTCACGTGGCCGTGGCTTGCTATATAAAGCAGACAGACGGGTATCGAGGCATTCATTTACTGTTCAATTGAACATTAGAATAGGCTAAAAGTGTGATCTAAGCGACTTTGAGCATGGTATGATCGTCAGTGCCAAGTGCACCAGATCTAGTATCTCAGAAATGGCTGGCCTCCTTGGCATTTACTGGTTTACCGAGAATGGTGCGACAAACAAAAAACATCCAGTCAGCACGTTGGTGAGAGGTCGAAGGAGAATGGCAACTGCGTGATGCCATCGCGTCAACATGGACCAACATCTCTGTGGAACGTTTCCGACACCTTGTAGAGTTCCCCGAAGAATTCAGTCTGTTTTGGAGGCAAAGATGGGTCCGATCCGGTACCTGATGGGTGTACCTAATAAACTGTTCAGTGAGCGGACTGCGTATGGTACATATACCAACTTGAGACTATCTGATCAATTCTGACATTCTAAATTGATAGGACAAAATATACATTTTCCTGTTTTGAAATGGTGATACTGAATGTAACGTTTTCGTCTGATCTGATGGAAGTAAGTCATTTGGCACTTTACTTTAAAGTTGTATTTTATTTAATTGGGCAGGTGATTTTGAGTGATCATATGCCAACAACTAGAGAGGATTATGATAGCATAGAATTGGAGGTCAAGCTTGCTGATTATAATGCTTGAGAGTGTTCCCAGAAGAGTATGTGAGTGGAGCTGGAGCGGAGCGAGGAGGGGAGCGGGCCCAATTTGACTGGAGCACGGGGCGAGTTTCCCAAAGGCTGGAGCGTCGGCCTTCTAACCACTCAAATGTCGCTCCAGTAGCGCTCCAGTAGAGCTCACTTCACAAGCTCAGGCCATGCCCGGCCCAGCATGCATTTGTAGTCTACTTGTGTGCTGCTATAGCCCCTTACTTTAGCTACTGTCATCTAGAATGCAGAATGATGAAAGACAAAAGGTGACAAATCAAGGTGAGGAGGACCAAGAGTAAGAGAGGGAGTGTGGTTATGTAGTGTCTGAAAAGGAATCTGAAAAGACAGGTATCCCAAAAGCATGATTGTGTATTTACTACATGCACATGCTAACAGAAAGGAGCAAAGCAGGTATCTAGCTAAGTGTGCCATTGTAGCAAAGTATTTATAAACAAAAAAATCAGATGTCTTAAATGTTGTGTTCATTTTCATTCCATTAGCCTGTCTATACAATCGGCCATCATTGATTTTGGACTAATAAGCATGGCATATTAACTCTTTCAAGGAGCCATTTTGCTAGCTTTATTTTCACTAAAATCCTTTATACATGCATACAGATTTATTTTTATTTTTTTAACTACACATCCCTGCCCAGCCTGGCAAGAGTGGCTCGAAGGGTGTTTAGCATCCCCTGTGGCTCTGCAAATGCTGAGAGGGTATTTTCCGTTGCTGGCCTGCTCTCCAGGCACCATCACATGAGCCTGAAGCCACAGACTCTAGCCAAACTCGTGTTTCTAAAAATGAAGTCAAAGGCTCTGTAGATGGAGCATGGCATTTTTTGTTTCATTTGTATTTAATTCTAAGTCACAGCCTATATTATGTGCAATTAACAGACTATGATTTATTACGACAAACTGTTGTTTCAATGCTGAGCGCTTAATGTCCCTGACAGCTGAGTGTGTCACACTCACAAATGCTACACAATTTAGTTCTTTGTAGTCTATAGCCTTGAAATAATATAATCTACATAAAATAAATCCTTCTTAGGCTACCTGTCTGACTCCTGACTTATCTAGAGTGTTTTATATGCTATTTGATACGCCATGTAGCCTTGAAGGATTCTGGGTTCTAACTCCCGAACTTGAAATAGGGTTAATTATCAGGTGTTCTATTGAAATGTTGAGTGCTATGGTTTAGAGGGTCTACACCAGAAGTTAATTAATGGTTATATGTAGGAGGAAGGTATATGGTGGGTGCAATTAAGCTTGGAATGTACTGAGTGTAGGGAAAACGATCATATGTGGCAGGCATTGATAAGGGGAGAGAGTCATAGATTAGGGATGAAGGGGCTTGAGGTCAGGTCACATTAAGGGAGAAGGAAAAGTGTATTGCCCGTATCACTTAGTTTCCTGCCTAGCAATAAGGATACAATGTTTAGCGAGAAGGAGGAGACTCCACTCAAAGTGGGGTACATATACCACCACTATTGTGAACTTGTTTTGGTCGATTCAGCTGTTCGGTCCTTTGGGAAGTTCTTACTCTGATAATTAGAACCTACCAGTTGACGCTGCGAGTAGGGTTCACCACGGTTTATTGTCAAATCAGAAAGTCCAGATCAGTGGAGCAGGAGCTGGCAACATACAAGGTAGGCACAGTTCCTACACCTGTTTCAACTCATTTTTACATCTTTGGGAGATTAGAATCTTAGGCTGAACAATTATATGACACGGACCTAGAAAGTTAATTCAGTAGGCCCATTGTGTAACGACCGGTCATACTTATATGGTGTAGGGTAGGTTCCATAAGGATGGGTCCCTGAGTGGAGGTTTTCCTCTGTGAGATCTAGGCTGATATAAGGTGTAGGGTGGGTTCCTTTAAGGTTAGGTCCCAAGTGGAGGTTTTTCTCTGCGAGATCCATGAGTGACAGTACAGTGTAGGTGGTATGTCCCAGCTGCAGTGCCAGTGAGGCAGCAAAGTGTATGTGGATAATAGTAAGGTTGCCTATAAATTCTGAAGGTATTGCATGGTTAAAGGAAAAGCAACAAGATATTCAAACACTGTTTGAGTTACGTGTATTAGCAGTAGCAATAAGGAGAGAGGTTGGTTTATGCCCTATAGGAAGGGGGAACCATGACAGTTTATGTGGAAATAGGAAGACAGGTGTAGATGAATTTTGGTAATGTGTGTTATCGACAACAGTAATATTTGAGGCGCAATACTGGAATAAGACATGAAGTCATCCGTAATCTCCAGTAATACATTTTCAGACGCAATAGTATTGGATCTAATACAAGGGATTGAGTGCTGTGACCAATTAATAGGCCTAAATACCATAACTATTCTTCGGGGAAGTGGGTAGTGCTACTTTGGAAAATAGTTAATAGATGGTGTGTATTATAGACCAGAGTGAAGAAATCTAAACTCCCTGGACACCGTCGGGAGAGGTTTGGGAATAATAACTATTGATATGGTGTTACGGATACAGTTATCCTGTGTGTGTGTATCCTGTGTGTGTTTCTTTTCTCTCCTTCTCCCCTCACAGGTGAAAATCATCACTCCCCAATCAACCAACAATCAATCATCAATCAGAAGACACACCTCCTCCTATTTCCTACCCTATCACAGTTCCTTCCCCATGGTTTAAAAACCCCATCATTTGTTTGCTCTCGAGCTCAATCTCGAGCTCAATCTCGAGCTCAATCTCGAGCTCAATCTCTCTGTAAATGCCATGTCTGTAGGTCTCTGTGTTTCACTCTCGCTTTGTGTCTTAACCTCTCTTTTGTTTAAAGCACCTCCATAGCACTTTGTCATCACCTGTGAGTATTATTTTTGGTTATGGTGTTTGTTTGTTGCTGGTGGGAAAAGGGGGAAACCAAGACAAGTCGCCCATGGGCATACACTACCCGTAGGTGAACTTTGTTAAATACACTAGTTAGAACTGGGCGGACCACCCACTGTATTTTTGGTTAGTTAGTTAGCTGTTGTTAAAGTAGGCTAGTCTAGCTTAGGGGTGTTTTTGAATACTTATTGTTTCTTTCCTTGGGTCCAGCTCAGCCCCTTTTCCTGCTCCCCCCATTACCGTGTGTTTATAAATAAACCTAGAGTTTGACGGTAGATTTCTGTTGTCGTGGTTATTTCGTGCACACTTTTACTTTGTCACAATAATAATTTGCATGAGTTATGTTACGGGTCTCATTACCATCCCCCCCCTAGACTGTCGGGCCAAAAGGGATTCGTAACATAAGTGGAGCCTCGTCCGGGATCTGTCATAACTGACACCCATGCCGCTCATGTAGATTGTTGTAGTGGTATAGTTCAGTGTTGAGCGTCATAGCTAAAGTAGCATTAGTGTTTGCTATTTTCTTTGGCACTTGTGAAGTAGTGTAAAATGACTACTTTTGATTTGAAATCCTTTTTGGATAACCTTTCGTGGGAGGTTTTTGACAAATGTCGTAGAGTTGATTTAATGACCTTGGCTGACCATTATTCAGTATCGATTCCGCAGAGTTTAGTTAAGGCGGAGGTTAACCGGCTAGTATTAAATGTATTGTTGGAAGAGCAGGTGCTCGTGTTACCGCTGCCTGAGTCTACTACCCCTGTAGCGGATGTTGCTGCTCCTGTAAGCCCATTGGTGTCTGATAATGAGGGCGAGGCTAAAACACCAGCCACATTGTCCCGTTTTGATCCACTCTCCCCACTGTCAAATGGTGATGCCAGGAGGGATGTCCATTTAGCACAGTTCCAACTGGAGGTGGAAGAGAGAGCCCAAATTAGGCAAGAGACTCTCCAGTTGGAGATATGTAAAATAGAGGCAGAAAAAGAACGAGAACAACGGCATTTGGAGATGTGTAAAATTGAGGCAGACAGAGAACAAAGGCAGTTGGAGTTCAAAATGCGCCAGATGGAACTGGAGGCAGAGACAGCGAGGCTAGCCTCCGGTCCTACTATGCCTGTTTGTGAGCCGTCCTCACCTACTGTGTCCTCAAACACGTTTGACATTAGTAGGCAGATTGCCTTAGTACCTTTGTTCAGAGAGTCAGAGGTTGACTATTATTTTTGTGTATTTGAGCGTATAGCCGTAGCATTGAAATGGCCTGAAGAGGTATGGTGCCTATTACTTCAGTGTAAATTAACTGGTAAAGCCCAAGAGGTTTTGTCAGCGCTACCTCTGGAGGACAGTTTGAATTACGAAGTGGTCAAAGCTACTGTTCTTCGTGCCTATGAGCTTGTGCCTGAGGCATACCGACAGAGATTTAGGTCTCATAGAAAGTCTTCTAGTAAGACTTATGTGGAATTTGCTAGAGACAAGGGAAATCTGTTTGATAAATGGCATGCTGCTAGTAAGGTAACTGATTTCAACTCTCTCCGGGAGTTAATCTTGTTGGAAGAGTTTAAAAATTGCTTGCCCGAACGCATTGTGGTTTACCTAAACGAACAGAAAGTATCCTCCCTGGCAGAAGCGTCTGTGTTGGCGCACAAGAGTGTGTTTTCTGCTCAAACTGAGAGTAGAGCCACTGAGTTTCCTACCTTTAGCCCTAGTCGGCCAGCAGTAGTATATCAAGCACGCCAGAAGAATGAGCGTCCCTGTTTCTATTGTCATAAAGTAGGACATATGATTAATGATTGCTTCCTGCTTAAACGCAAACAAGGGATGCCTCTTCGTGCCAAGCCACCAACAGGTGTTGCTCTAATTCGTACAGTTGTGAGGTCTGCAACAAAACAGGTGCCTCAGGGTAACTGTAGTTTGAAAGTCTCAATCCCCGACCGCAGTTATGAACCATTCATTTTCGAGGGGTTTGTGTCCCTAACGAATGACGAAGCGTCTCAACGACCGGTTAAAATCCTTAGAGATACTGGTGCGGCGCAGTCGTTTATATTGTCTGATGTGTTGCCCTTATCTGACGATACATACTGTGGTTCCAGTGTGTTAGTGCAGGGTATTGAAATGGGTTTTGTCCCAGTGCCATTGCACTTTGTGAAAGTACACTCTGAGTTAATCAGTGGAATATTCAGAGTGGGGGTACGTCCTATGTTGCCAGTGAAAGGTGTGACCTTTATAATGGGTAACGATATTGCCGGAGGAAAGGTAGTACCCGTATTGGAAGTATTGGATAAAAGTGACCACTCTCTCTCGAATGAGCTGGCACAGAGTTATCCACATGTGTTCCCCGCTTGTGCTGTCACTCGTGCTCAGGCACTACAAGAGGGGGACGTGATAGATTTGTCGAACACTGTTCTGTTCAAAGAGGTTGATCAAGAAGATGGATTGTGTGATACCTCTGAGAAGCTGATCACCTCTGACAAACAGCCCAGGAAAGAATCAAAGAACGTTGAACTTATTGCTGATGCAATACAGTTACCAGTCACTCGTGAGCAGCTGATTGCTAACCAAAAGGTTGACAACAAGCTTGCTAAATGTTTTTTGAGTGTTGTCTCATTGGAAGATGTGAAGAAGAAGAATGTGGCTTACTTCATTGATGGTAATCTCCTCATGCGTAAATGGAAATCCCATGTTGACGCGGATGGAGATTGGAATGCTGTTTACCAAATAGTGATTCCTACAGCCTTTCGACAAAATGTGTTATCCCTTGCTCATGATCACCAGTGGTCTGGTCATTTAGGAATCACAAAAACTTATGATCGGATCCTTCGACATTTCTTTTGGCCGGGTTTAAAACAAGATGTGGCTCAGTTCTGTCGGACATGCCACACATGTCAGATAACAGGAAAACCAAATCAGGTTATTCCTCCCGCTCCTCTTTGTCCCATACCTGTCATAGGTGAACCATTCGAGCATGTGGTGGTTGATTGTGTCGGACCGTTACAAGACAAAATCGGGTAACCAGTTTTTGTTAACGATAATGTGTATGGCTACAAGATACCCCGAGGCCATTCCTCTGAGAAGGATTACAGCCCCGGTAGTGAGTAAAGCCTTAATAAAATTCTTCACGACATTCGGGTTACCTAGGGTGGTACAAAGCGATCAAGGAACCAATTTCCTATCCAAGCTCTTCAGGCAGGTGTTAAAATCCTTGTCAATTACGCACCGTGTGTCAAGCGCCTATCACCCAGAGTCTCAGGGTGCACTTGAAAGATGGCATCAGACACTGAAGTCTATGCTACGTAAATATTGTTTGGAATCTGAGAAAGATTGGGATGAGGGAGTTCCTCTAGTTTTGTTTGCTGCTCGTGAAACTGTGCAGGAGTCCCTAGGTTTCAGCCCGGCTGAACTGGTGTTTGGTCACACAGTGAGAGGACCAATGAAAGTCCTTAAAGAACAGTTCTTGTCCCAAGAGTTGTGTACCAGAGATGAGAATGTGTTGGACTACGTTAGTCGCTTTCGTGAGCGCCTACACCAAGCTTGTGCTCTCGCAAAGGAAGCTCTGTCTTCCTCACAGAGGAGCATGAAAAGACACTATGATAAAGAGGCTGTTTCTCGTCCACTACAGCCAGGTGACCAAGTACTGGTGTTATTACCTGTTCCAGGATCTTCACTGTCAGCTCGTTTCTCGGGTCCTTATTTAATTGAAAAGAAAATAAGTGAAACTGACTATGTGCTTCAAACTCCTGATAGACAACGCCAATCTCGTGTGTGTCACATTAACATGTTGAAAGCTTACCACACCCGACCCATCACACAGTTAGAGAGTTCAAAAACAGAGGAAGGTACTGCTGTCTCCTCTGCTACTACTGCTATGATAGTGGACTGTCATATTGATGATGTTGATGGCTTGAGTTGCGCAATACTCAGCAGCAGTGTGTTAGATTGCCCAACTCAGAAATGCTGCTGTCTATCCAATCCGGTCTGGTTCATTTAACGGATGGACAGGCCAATGATATTGTGAGGCTACTGCACAGTTTTCCATGTCTCTTTAATGACGTTCCTACTCGCACAAATGTGTTGGAACATGACATTATTGTTGGAAATGCTACACCTATCAAGCAACACCCATATCGTATCAACGCTTCCAAGAGGAAGATAATGAGGGATGAGGTGAAATATTTGTTGGAGAATGACCTGGCTAAGCCAAGTTCAAGCCCTTGGAGTTCTCCTTGAATTTTGGTTCCTAAACCTGATGGTACGTCCAGGTTATGTACGGATTATCGAAAGGTAAATTCTGTCACAATGCCAGATTCGTTCCCGTTACCCCGACTGGACGACTGTATCGACACTATTGGTGCTGCTAAGTATGTAACTAAGTTAGACCTCTTAAAAGGTTACTGGCAGGTTCCGTTAACTTCACGTGCTTCTGAGATTTCTGCCTTTGTGACCCCAGATAACTTCCTACAGTACTCGGTCATGGCTTTTGGGATGCAAAATGCACCAGCCACTTTCCAACGACTGGTTAACTCCGTATTAGCTGGCGTTCCTAATTGTAGTGCATACCTTGATGACCTAGTGATTTATTCGTCTGAGTGGTCAGATCATGTTGACTCGCTAAGGGTAGTATGTGAACGGTTGGCAGCTGCTTCTCTAACCCTGAACTTGGCAAAGTGCGAGTTTGGGAAGGCTACTGTTACCTATCTCGGTAAAGAGGTTGGCCATGGACAGGTGCGCCCTGTTGGTGCCAAGGTCTTGGCTATAACTGCATTCCCTGCACCTACCACCAGACGAGAGCTACGCCGCTTTTTAGGGATGGTTGGCTACTACCGTAGCTTCTGTAAAAATTTATCTGCGGTAGTTGCTCCATTGACCGATTTACTTAGTCCGGCTAGATCATTTGTGTGGTCCCCTGATTGTAAGATAGCTTTTGAATCAGCGAAAGCACTCTTATGTAGTACACCTGTACTTGCTGCTCCAGATTTTGAACAACCATTCAAACTTGAGGTAGATGCTAGTGCCAGAGGTGCTGGTGCTGTTCTACTGCAGCAGGACAAGAGTGGAGTGGATCATCCCGTTTGTTATTTTTCACGTAAATTTAATAAATGTCAAACAAACTATGCGACAATAGAACAAGAAGCTCTTGCTTTGTTGTTGGCTCTGCAATACTTTGAAGTATATATTGGTTCCAGTGCCCTACCCGTGATTGTATATACTGACCATAACCCCTTAGTTTTTCTCCACCGAATGTACAACCAGAACCAGCGCCTTATGCGTTGGGCGCTGATTGTACAAAATTATAATTTGGAGATCCGCCACAAAAAGGGTTCTGATAATGTGTTGGCAGATGCTTTGTCTCGTGTGTGAAAATGATTTCTGTATGTTTTGCAAGGTTGTTGCTTTGTTGTGAGTATTCATTGAAATACTGTAGTCGCAACCCCTAGGGTTGCTCTTTTAAGGGTGGGAGTGTTACGGATACAGTTATCCTGTGTGTGTGTATCCTGTGTGTGTTTCTTTTCTCTCCTTCTCCCCTCACAGGTGAAAATCATCACTCCCCAATCAATCAACAATCAATCATCAATCAGAAGACACACCTCCTCCTATTTCCTACCCTATCACAGTTCCTTCCCCATGGTTTAAAAACCCCATCATTTGTTTGCTCTAGAGCTCAATCTCTAGCTCAATCTCTCTGTAAATGCCATGTCTGTAGGTCTCTGTGTTTCACTCTCGCTTTGTGTCTTAACCTCTCTTTTGTTTAAAGCACCTCCATAGCACTTTCTCATCACCTGTGAGTATTGTTTTTGGTTATGGTGTTTGTTTGTTGCTGGTGGGAAAAGGGGGAAACCAAGACAAGTCGCCCATGGGCATACACTACCCGTAGGTGAACTTTGTTAAATACACTAGTTAGAACTGGGCGGACCACCCACTGTATTTTTGGTTAGTTAGTTAGCTGTTGTTAAAGTAGGCTAGTCTAGCTTAGGGGTGTTTTTGAATACTTATTGTTTCTTTCCTTGGGTCCAGCTCAGCCCCTTTTCCTGCTCCCCCCATTACCGTGTGTTTATAAATAAACCTAGAGTTTGACGGTAGATTTCTGTTGTCGTGGTTATTTCGTGCACACTTTTACTTTGTCACAATAATAATTTGCATGAGTTATGTTACGGGTCTCATTACCATCCCCCCTAGACTGTCGGGCCAAAAGGGATTCGTAACATATGGCGACAGACGGCCCCGATTCTCCCTGTAAAGCGGGGCTAAAGGATTTCAATAAAGCCGCGGGGGCGCTGAAAGAAGCACACGAGCATTCTACCAATTCGGCTACAATATGGGAAACATTTAGCAAACTGGATAAAATTGTTTTATTCTGAAAAAGACTACATTTTATGTAGTCTTATTCTAGAATGGACGAAAGGGTGGAGGGGTCATGAGGAATTAGCATAGGGGTTACCAAACCTAAAATGAACTTCAATTTTTTTGTTGTTGTTCATGAACATGGTGGTGCGGTGGTTATGGAGAATCATGGGGAAAAGAGACCAGTGAATCTAGAAAGAGGAGTGGGAGGCCCCGGTGCACAACTGAGCAAGAGGACAGGTATATTAGTGTCTAATTTGAGAAACAGACGCCTCACAAGTCCTTAACTGGCAGCTTCATTAAATTGTACCTGCAGAACACCAGTCTCAATGTCAACAGTGAAGAGGTGACTCCGGGATGTTGGCCTTCTAGGCAGAGTTGCAAAGAAAAGGCCAAAGCTCAGACTGGCCAATAAAAAGAAAATATTAAGATGGGAAAAAGAACACAGACACTGGACAGAGGAACTCTGCCTAGAAGGCCAGCATCCCGGAGTCGCCTCTTCCCTGTTGACGTTGAGACTGGTGTTTTGTGGGTACTATTTCATGAAGCTGCCAGTAGATGAATTGTGAGGCATCTGTTTCTCAAACTAGACACTCTAATGTACTTGTCCTCTAGCTCAGCTGTGCACCGGGGCCTCCCACTCCTCTTCCTACATTATTCTGTTTAGAGCCAGGTTGTGCTGTTTGAGCCTTTGGGAAGATAAAACTTGGTTTAAGCTTTCATAGTGTCCATCGAGTTCTTACTCTGATAATTAGAACCTAACAGCCTATTTGAAATAATGAGTGCTTCTTAGAGCCACCTTTTCCTGTTGTTTATTCAAATACTTTTCATTCAAATCACATGGTTTGGTTTCAATACTTCAAAACCAAATTGTAGTTACAGGTAGTCACAAAAATACCTGGGTGTTGGTTAAATTGTGATTTTAATGACTGGAGCGAATTTGGAGCGCAGAGCGGTTTTCAGCAGACAGATGGAAAAGGATGTGGTGCATCAGATTGGTGTGCAAGCACTGCTCCATGACTGATGAGCAGGATTTCCAACCTCTCCACTCTGCTCACATACTCTGGTTCCCAGGCACAGTTCAATCCCAGACACAGTTCATGACATTACAAAATGAGAGCAGATTACTGAAGTGCTGAAAATCGAGGCAATTTTATGGAGGAAAACAACGTGTTGCTGAGTGTCTCAGACAGACAGTCATCATAACAATTATCATCAGTGAAAATTCTTCAATTTGATGTAGCCCTCTCTATGTATGGAAACAACACCCCCAACAAGCTTTCACATGACAATGTATGCAAATAATTCTAGTGCCACCATGCTAATGTGTTTCACCTTCATATGAATGACCGCTATATGATGTTGAATAAGTGTAACATAGCAGACCCTGTAGTAGTGGGAAGGCCCCTTCTTCGCCTTCTAATGGATCTATATGAAATGTTTACGATACAGTAAGAACACTTTGCATGGTTGATCTGACCCCCCTGATGTAATGTATTGACTCCTGCTTGTGTATAATAGTGTTCATAAATGACAGATTGAGTGATGCTAACTATGTCAACAAGGTTAAAAGCAGCCAATCATAATAAGGAATTAGCCTCTGAATATCTCTTTGGAGACGGGATTTCTTCAAGAACTGATTGATTCAATGTAATCAATTTATCATTATGGTCTCTACTTCTACAGTGTAGCCTGCATTTCTTATCTCAATATACCTTATATATTGAGATTGATGTATTGATCGGGTAGTCAAGGTGGCTGACTCAAAGTGTACATCCATACAGTGAGCCTATTCATGGGCATAATCTAATACTAAAAATACGGTTTATCACAGACGGTGATGCAGAGCTATTTAAATGGAAATTCTCTGCTGAGAAGAGAGTATTTCAAAAGGAAATACCCCTTCCATTTGACAAACGGAAATCAGAGGAGAAATCTTCGAAACAATGACATTCGATGACTGTGAATTTACAAGATAGGCAGCGAGGTTATTTGACAGACGGATCTCCGATGTTCACTTCCCTCCATTCACTCTAACTTTTTACATTTCTAGTTAACTACTGGTGTAAATAGGGCGAGATGACTGGTCTGATTGATACACTCTTAGAAGAAAGGGTTCCAAAATGGTTCTTTGGCTGTCTCCCATAGGAGAGCCCTTTTAGGTTCCATGCAGAACGCTCTGTGGAAAGCGTTCTACATGAAACCCAAAAGGGTTTATACCTGGAACCAAAGGGGTTCTATCTAGAACCAAAAATTGTTATTCAAAGTGTTCTCCTATGGGGAAAGCAAAAGAAACCTTTTAAGTTCTAGATAGCACATTTTTTTTCTGAGAGTGTAGTCATAGGAAAATTAGTCTGCAGATGGAGGAAGCAATTTACAAAGGTGCAGAAGGTGCATTCCTTGTCTTTGGGAGACTATGACAGATAGAGGAAGCAACATTTTTGTTTACAAGGCCCAAAGAGCTATTCATTTTAATTCAGGTTAATGAACACGGTTTAACAGCAATGAGACTATGTCGTGGGAGTCTGTAAAAGGCCAAGGGGACTGACCATAGGAAAAATAAATACTCCTATGGGATGGAAGACATGAAACCTGCATTGTAAACGCCAGATCACCGCGGCTGAGCCGGAAAGGCTATTGTGTATTGAGTGTACAGGCACTATTTACAGTCAGATTGAGAAAATACTAAATGTGGAGATGGATACTGGAGAAGGAGGCCGGTTGCGGTACAATAATTCCAAGTCTCATCAAAATGACTAAACGTTACATGCAACAAATGTGTTTACTCATGTGCCGTATGATTGCATTGTGGTCTATTACTGATTGCCCAGGGAAACCCATCAAGTTATCAAACCCCTGCATTTCTCCCTCTCCTCTATTCCCAAACCATTGATCCCCACTGTGAAAGATATCCAAAGACACACAGCCAATTCCACTGCAAGGTAAGATACCATCATGGGTTATGTTATTCAAAACCTTGACTGTTTGGACACAGACTCATCTGTGAGGTGGCTCTAATTATTTATGCATGCTCTTTCTTTGTTTACATATGGATGCGCTTGGATAAACTCCGGAGGCTGAAAAAGTAAGCCAATCTACTGCTTCAAGCCGTATTACTTGTTTGAGCCCATCTATGTTAGATAAACAACCGTATCCATTAGTAAGAGGTCAATGTAAAAGCTATTCTGCATATCTGTCTACAAAGAACTCACGCTTAACAAACAACCTATTGTTTCCAAGACAATGAGAGAAGTGAAGCAATTCAAGGATAGTAAACAACTTGAACAGAGGTTTTCCTGTTTTGGAGACTTGTTATTATTTGGAATTTCGGATGACTGACGCACCCTACTCAGGATCAGAAGCTAGGATATGCATATACTTGGTAGCATTGGATGGAAAACACTCTGGCGTTTCTAAAACTGTTAAAATAATGTCTGTGATTATAACAGAACTGATATGGCAGGCAAAAACCAGGGGGAAATCCACCTGGAATGTTTTCTTTTTAGGTCACAGGCCATTTCAGTGCAAGCCTATGGGAAATACAAATAGATAGGAACTGCAATCTGGGTCCTATGGCTTCCACTAGATGTAAACAGTCTTTAGAAAGGGCTTCAGGCTTCTTTTTTTTTAAAATGAGCAAGTAGTTGTGGTTTTTCCAAGGTGTCTCTCATTAGGAAAGTAGTCTTGTTGGCACGTGAATGAGGTCTCTTTGTTATTTATCTTCCCTATTGAACATACTATTTTCCTTCTTAAATATTATAATTTATTTAGATATTAGAGTACCTAAGGATTGATTAGAAACATTGTTTTACTTGTTTGGATGAATTTTACCAGGAACTTTTTGGATTTGTTGGATTTGTTTGTATGCATGTTGAACAAGTGGATTACTGAGATCATTGGCGCCAACTAAACTGACTTTTTTGGATATAAAGAAGGACTTTATCAAACAAAACTACCATTCATTGTGTAGCTGGGACCCTTGGGATTGCAAACAGAAGAAGATCTTCAAAGGTAAGAGATTTATTTATTTGCTATTTGTGATTTTGTGATGCCTGTGCTGGTTGAAAAAGTATTTTGATGTGGGGTGCTGTCCTCAGATAATCGCATGGTATGCTTTCAGCATAAAGCCTTTTTGAAATCTGACAACACGGTTGGATTAATAAGAAGTTTAGCTTTTAAATGATGTATGACACTTGTATTTTCATGAATGTTTAATATTAAACATTTTGTATTTTGAATTTCGCCCTCTGCAATTTCACCGGATGTTGTCGTAGGTGTCCTGCTAGCGGTTCATGCGTCCAAACAGGTTATATTGACCAAAGAAAGAACAAGGAAATGCTTAGCTTTTGTCAACCTTTAGATGCTTAATGGGATACTTCAGGATTTTGGCAATGAACTCATGGATATAATTTTTATGTCTCTGCATGCAGTTTGAAGGAAGTTGCTAACTAGCATTAGCACAATTGCTAACTAGCGTGCAGTCATTGTGCTAATACTAGTTACCATTGGCTCGCGAAACTGCCTCTAACTTGTCAGAACAGAAATTAAAAGATTATAATACTGTTATTGCATCAAATGGTTGTTTTATGCAACAGAATAGACGGTTTTTAGAACACTCATCTGTGTGTGTGTACTGAAAGTGGGCCTCTGGGAGATTTAGCACTGACAGTGGATTTACGATGGATTGTTGATAAGTGAACATTTCATTCCGTGTCCGTCTGCCTGTCTGTCGGTACCAGGGAGAACCAATCTCCAGTTTCTTTAAAGAAAGGATTTAGTATTCTAGGTTGCATTAGTATTTTTGTACAAGCAAGCAGTAAATTAACTAGAGACAGATATTTGGCGCCATGTAAATGTTGATGTCTGTTGCATGAGAGCAAAATGTGCCTTTGTAGAAATTCTCTCATCTGTGATTTGTCATGAACATCCAGAAGGATGGTCTTTGCTATAAAATGCTGTAACTTAGTCCTGCTGGTTGGAAATTAACCACCTTACATTCCCCAGGAGAGTAGTTGTAAAGCACTGATTCCATGGAGGGCCGAGTGTCGGCAGGTTTGATTGATGAAACTTCTGTATGTGTAATGTTTACTGTTAATTTTTGTTTATTTCACTTTATATATTCACTTCATATATTATCTACCTCACTTGCTTTGGCAATGTTAACACATGTTTCCCATGCCAATAAAGCCCTTGAATTGAATTGAATTAAGATCACTAATTAGTAAGGCACTCCCCTCATCTGGTTGTCTAGGTCTTAATTGAAAGGAAAAACATAAAAAGCTGCAGACACTCGGCCCTCCATGGAATGAGTTTGACACCCCTGATGTAAAGCATTTATAGATTTAAACAAGATTAAGCAATATCTTTGAGAATGCAATAATAGCTACTAAAGACTAATAATAGCTCTGAATTGAGACATTCATACGGACACAGATACTAGCCAGCATACACTACCGGACAAAAGTTTTAGAACAGCTATTCATTCAAGGGTTTTCTTTAATTTGACTATTTTCTACATTTCAGAATAATAGTGAAGACATCAAAACTATGAAATAACACATATGGAATCATGTAGTAACCAAAAAAGTGTCAACAAATCAAAATATATATATGATATTTGAGATTCTTCAAAGTAGCCACCCTTTTTGCAACCCCAAAAAATGATTCACAGAGATCAAGTAACAGACACATCTCAACATCAACTGTTCAGAGGAGAACGTGTGAATCAGGCCTTCATGGTCGAATTGCTGCAAAGAAGCCACTACTAAAGGACACCAATAAGAGAAGAGACTTGCTTGGGCCAAGAAACAAGAGCAATGGACATTAGACCGGTGGAAATTTGTCCTTTGGTCTGGAGTCCGTGTCTTTGTGAGATGTGGTGTGTGTGCATATTGGGACTATCAAATCAAATTGTATTTGTCACATGTGTCGAATACACCAGGTGTAGACTTTACAGTGAAATGCTTACTTACAAGCCCTTAACCAACAATGCAGTTTTAAGAAAAATAAGAGTTGGGTAAAAAATAGATAAGTAAATTTAAAAACAATTAAAGTAACAAATAATTAAAGAGCAGCAGTAAAATAACAATAGCGAGGCTATGTACAGGGGGTACCTGTACAGAGTCAATGTGTGGGGGCACTGGTTAGTCGAGGCAATATGTACATGTAGGTAGAGTTATTTAAGTGACTACGCATAGATTCTAAACAGAGAGTAGCAGCAGCGTAAAAGGGGGGGGGGGGTTGATTAGGTATTCAGGAGTGTTATGGTTTGGGGGTAGAAGCTGTTAAGAAGTCTTTTGGACCTAGACTTGGTGCTATGGTACCGCTTGATGGGTGGAAGCAGAGAGCGCAGTCTATGACTAGGGTGGCTAGAGTCTTTGAACATTTTTAGGGCCTTCCTCTGACAGACTGGTATAGAGGTTCTGGATGGCAGGAAGCTTGGCCCCTGTGATGTGGGTCATGCTAAATTCTTAAGACACCACAGTGCTGATTGACAGACACTAATGGTTTGGCTTGTTATACAGGTCAACAAACACTTCAGAATCCCACTGTATCTTTCTGACATTATTTGATTGTTCTATATTTGAAATGCAGGCCTAGTTAATAAGGTTGGGAGGTATGCTGCTCAGTCTGAGTCTACAGATATCATCTACACCCTGGAGATTAGCATGGGCCAATTCTAGGACAATTGTAATCTGTTTACCATACAGGCTCTTTATCATGCTGTAGGAGAGTAGTGTAGACTGGGCCTCAGCCCTTGTGCCAGCCCAGCTCCACTCTAATCCACACTTCATGGGGGGAAAACTAATCAAGGGGGAAAAAAGCCCTGTGGAGGTTGCGGGTGAATTCATCAAACAACCACTATACAGTACACAGAACTGCTAGTGCAGAGTGGTGAAGTGCTTATTTCAACTCTGCACATGCACTTTGTAATTATCTTAGTAGGAAGTCTTGACAGCAGGTTGGATTGGGAATAAATATACGTTTCCTGCATCATTATGATGACAGTTATTAAAAGTGTAGTAACAGACTCAATTCCTCGGAGTATGGACTCTACAAGGTGTCGAAAACATTCCAAAGGGATGCTGTCCCATGTTGACTCCAATGCTTCCCACAGTTGTGTCAAGTTAGCTGGATGTCCATTGGGTGGTGAGGCATTCTTGATACACACAGGAAACTGTTGAGGGTGAAAAAAACCCAGCAGTGATGCAGTTCTTGACACAAACCAATGCACCTGGCACCTACTACCATACCCTGTTCAAAAGGCCATTCACCTTCTGAATGGTACACATAACACAATCCATGTCTCAACTGTCTCGAGGACTTAAAATTCCTTCTTTAACATGTCTCCTCCCCTTCATCTACACTGATTTGAAGTGGATTTAACAAGTGACATCAATAAGGGATCATAGCTTTCACCTGGATTCACCTGGTGAATCTATGTAATGGAAAGAGCAGGTGTCCTTAGTGTTTTGTACACTCAGTGCAACACTATGGTTGGAACATTTCACTTGGTGATACTGCAAGTGTGACGTATCCAACCATTACAATGGACACCAAAATTATGCTATCTGAGTTGCATCTTGGGTGGAATTAACCACAGCAAACTGAACTTTGCATTGCCTGTGTGTAAATTGTATACAAAGAAGAGAAAACACTAGGAGATAAAGAAACGTCATAAGAGAATGCAGATGTATTTCCCAACAATGAACTCAGGTGAGACTCTGGGACTCAATGAAAGCATTCACCAACATGAATACCACTAACATACCAGAAGATACGTCAGCTGGTCACTGAAACCATTGCAATTCAGTTGACATGCAGATGACTGTCAAGTTAAACTGGAAACTGATCCGAAAGGTTTCATTAAAGTTGTTAAGTATAGAGGCCAGAGCACAGAACTAGAATGAGGAGAATGTATTCATATGGGCCAGCAGCACTGATGACCTGTGGTGCCTTATTTTTCAGAGGAAGCTTTACATATTGACCTGTCTCGTACCTATGGAAAAGGTCATCATTACACTGAAAAATATTTCCCAAAAGGCAATTAGCTATTGTAGAGCTGTTGCATTGACTTCTATAGTTATGACCTGCCTTGTCTTGGAAAGATCATGATGATTGATCTCTGTTCAGATGTTAACACCTAGCTGGACCCTTTCCAATGTACTTAGAGACGTAGACATGGTAAACATGATACAATGTTTGGTTTGGCAACTTCAGTTGAGTTAAGACCTCAAATTGCCCATCTGACACAAACTACCATGAAAATGATGGGTATGAGGCAACTTTTCAGGCTATTCCAAAAATATATATTGCATACCCGCCTCCAATTTTGAGCACTTGATTCTGAATAATAGCTTCTGCCCTTAGGCAATTACGGCCCCAAAGAGCAGATTGTTGAACAGATACACACATTATTCTGTGCCTTTATTGATCAAACATATTCATGTGAATACAAAAAAAAACATATCAAGAAGCTCCTGATTCACAAATGTAGTGAGTACATACAGTTTGTAGTGAGTTTAATGTCAATTGAAGGTATTAATCATGTTGATATAACATGCTTGTATGTAGGCTTACAAGACACTTTTGTCCTCAGAGACCATCAGGATAAGATGAGATAAACATATCTGATCTTATCTCACTATGGCATTACAGGTAGCAGTATTAGCAATATTGTGAGAATGAATCCAGGGCTCCATTAATATGCTGCCGGGCTGGACACAAAGCAGACCATGTGATGTATTAGTATTACTCTCGTCTCTCGTTTCCAAAGTGAAAGTCCCCTGTCTGGTTATTTATGTGCCTACGAAATTAGAAAACTTCAGCACCAGGTTCAGAGTTAAATGTGTTATTGTATCTCCCTGCAGCTTATCTCAGATGATAGATGAATGCACACCTTCATTACATCCTTCAGCCTCACAATCAATTTGTCCATTTGTCAAGGCTTTTCTCCTTTATTCTGATTGTTTTTTTGTAATCCAACTTGTTTATAGAAGAGAAGAAAGATGAGAAACCCTTGTGGTAATTAGTTAGTGTAGAAATTGGTTGAGACGGATGGGGGAGAGATAGCGTGTGGGGAGGACTACTTTGGATGTGTGCCATTAAAGAAAACGTTGAGCTCCTCCATGCATAGAAGAAAACCCTATTGCCAGTTGCCATACAAAGACTACCTGGGGATAAAACAGGGAAATTAACCCAGCGCTCTTTAACAACTTTTCCTTTCACTTCTTTGTTATGAGATCATGCTTGAAAAAAGCTTTATTTCATCCATAATCATTTTAGGATTACACAAATTAATTTCTCAAAGTGCACCCAGAGACATTTGTTAATAATCCATCAGTGTTTAAAATATACTGTATTTGGATTATAATGGTGGATTTGTTTTGCATATTTTACTCAATTATTGTTTTCAATGTTTATGTGGGATGACATGAAGTTCATCTTGGCAACAGAGGAGAGGGAGGACAACTTGGCTTGAGACATTCCATAGACTGCAGTGTCATGATCACTCTCATCCTACAAGATGTTCACTCTTGCACAACAAATCAATGAAATCTGTCCATGACCTTACCTTATGACTTGTTTCAGGAAACTAGGCATATGTCGCGCATCACTACTTCATAGGAGAGGCATTTGAACGTAAACTTTAAAAAAAAAAATCTAAATCTGTTTTTTGGCAGAAATGCCTTCTGGAACATGTGAACTTTCATGTGCCTTAATAACAAACTTGTATTCCATCTGTAAATATGAATACAATTGTTAAATTACGAGCATAGTTGGTTTAGCCAGGCGAAAAGACAGGATCCTTTCTGCTAGCCATGATTGGCTGAGATAATGGAATGGCTGGAAATGCCAAGGGATGAGTTTGGATTGGTCTGCCATGTAGCGGCTTCTGTCTATAACATGAGCTGGTCAGTATGTGTAGGTAATCCTTTCTAATGTGGCTTTTTTGAAAGATATCATGTTGTAGAATTGTGAAAGTGTTGCTCTCCACTTTCTGGAGGACCGAGTTTTCAAATCAGAGGAATGCCCGGTGGAATTAGAGTATGATAGCTAAAGAGACAGAGAAAATGTTGCCGTTTGATTGAAAATATGCAGAGGGAGTCGAAAAGAGAACACACTGTTGTAAAAAACACCTGTCTCTGGATTACATCTTCAAACTAAGGGCAACCATGGCATCCGTGACAGAGAGGGAGAAGTGTCCATCAATATATATGGGAAAGATAGTCTAGCTAACTACATTTTCAGATATTATACATTTCTAATTTTGTCAGAAAGTCATTTTAATTTCAAGTTAAAGCGTACTGTTAGTTAGCTAGCTAACGTTATGTGTATGATCTGTGTCGTAATATTATTCATATCTCAGAACCACTTGCATTGCTAGTTATAGCCTAATGCTAGCTAGCTAAAATTGAACCTAGCTAGTTGGTTAGCTTTAGCTACAAGCAGATTCATGCAGGGTAGTAACGTTATGAGTTGGGATTATGGTTCATTGTTTAGCTAGCTAGCTACATGTCTAAACAAACTCCACTATGCAAGTAACCATTTCACTACACCTTCTGTATCCTGTGCATGTTTCATTTTTTTTTCACCTTATATTTTTAACAATGGAGTGATATATGTGCAGATGATGATGTGCAAGTAGAAATACTGGTGTGCAAAAGAGTAAAAAAGTAAATAAAAACAATATGGGGATGGGAGGTAGTTGGAGGGAGGTAGTTTGATGGGCTATTTATAGATGGGCTGTGTACAGCTGCAGCGATCGGTAAGCATGTGACAAATAAACTTAGATTTTACTTGATATAGTATGTGTTAACTAGAGACGGTAATGTGAAGAACATGACCTGCACCAAAGTCAAATTAGGATATAACGTTAGGCCGACGAGACAGTGTCCAAGTTCTAAAATTCTCCAGTAGAATGCCATGCTTTAATTTCATTACACTCACAAACGTAAGCTCTTTTCTGCAATTGGCTCACCATTAACTTGATGTGGTTGAGTTTATTTTCCTGTAATAATGAAGACACATGAGCGAAAGTGAATTTGATGTCAGCTATATGATATGGTCATTATTTGAACTGGCTAGCCAGATAACTTAACATTAGCTAGCTAGCTAACAAGCTAGAAACTAACTAAAACATTGTTTAGAAAGTTTCTTTAGTTGCCTGGTTTGCTATATTGACCTATACTAAATTCATTTTTAAATGGGTTGGTTTATTGGTGTTAAAATACACTAGTTATGCTATTTTGGATCACCGGGCTGCTGATGTCATGCAGCCTGTAGTTTTAGTGTTTTTCATAACAACAAGGACAAGTTTGATGTCGGACGACAATAGAATGTTCATGAAGTCACTGCAACAACTGTCAATGGACGCAGTATAAACCAGCCTTTAGTCGTGAAATTTAGTACATGTGAATTCTTAAAGAGATGGGTGGGGCTAAGGCTTAATAGGGCTTTTCTCAATAGTGAGGTTAGAAGTTGACCAACTTTCAAAGCAGAATTACTTTCCCATTGTTCCTCAACTGTGGTGTATAATATACAATTTTCTAGCTCGGAGTCTTTACTTTTATCCAATGTAAAAATCCAAATTTCAAAAGTTACATAAGACCGGTCGATCACCAATGGCAGCAAGACACAGACAAGCAAATACCCTGGAAGAACATGCCTCATATCTATCCTCTCAAATTAACAAAACAAGCTAAGCAAGACACGCTGTCGTGTGACAAACAGTTAACTGTCCTGGTAAAAAAAAAAAAATCTATGGATGAGGTCAGCAACCTCAAGAACGTGACATGAACCCTTTGGCTAATTTGCATTGAGTGCTTGTAAAAAAAAAAACACACAGCTAAAGTAATATCTTCCAATGACAAGCATACCCATAATACGATGCTGCCACCACAATACTTGAAAAAACAGAGGGTTTCACTGTCTTTGTTGTATTGGATTTGACCCAACCCTGTAGTTTTTTATTTAGGCAAAAAAGTGAATTTATTTGGCGTGTTGTCTTGCAGAATTAGTTAATTTGGAGTGGATTTTTGAAGACCTGCTTCTTTTCACTTTGTTATACAGGCCAACAATATGGAGTGAATGCAATATTGTTCATCCCTGTGTATTTTCAATTATTGTGGTGACAGCATCATGTTATGGGTATGCTGGTCACCGACAGGGACTGGGGAGTTTGTTAGGATCAAAATAAATATGAAAGGAGCAAAGCCCAGGCAAAGTGTTAGAGGAAAACCCACAGTCCCTGTGATAGGGGTTTAATTTTCCTGCGGGATAATTACACAACGTTGTATGCAAAAGACACATGATAATGGCTTTCCAAGAGGTGTTAAGTGTTCCTAAATGGTCTAGTCTTAGACCTGACAAGGTTTAAATATTGTTGTCCATCAATGGTCCCCAACCAAATTTACTGAGTCTAAGAGTTGTGCAAGGTGGTAGTTTATACTATTATTTTATTTTGTATTTTACCCCCTTTTTCTCCCTAATTTTGATCTTGTCTCATCGCTGCAACGCCCCAACGGACTCGGGAGGCGAAGGTCGAGTAATGCGTCCTCCGAAACATGACCCGCCTAACCGCGCTTCTTAACACCCGCCTGCTCAACCCGGAAGCCAGTCTCACCAATGTGTCGGAGGAAACAACGTTCAACTGACGATCGAGGTCAGCCTGCAGGCGCCCGGCACGCCACAAGGAGTCGTGAGAGCGCGATGAGCCAAGTAAAACCCCCCCAGCCAAACCCTCCCCTAACCTGGACGACTTTGGGCCAATTGTGCGCCGCCCTATGGGACTCCCGATCACGGCCGTTTATGATATATCCCGGGATCAAACCTGGGTCTATAGTGACGCCAATAGACCTCTGCGCCAATCGGGAGGCCCCAAGTTGGTAGAATCTTAATGAAAATTATTCACAGCTGTAATGGCTGCAAAATGTGCTTCCCCCAAGTATTAAGGTGGAAACTTCAATTCTGATATTTTTTTCTCCAAAAATGTTCTGTTATAGTTTGGACCAGCTGTTAGAGGCAATTTTCTAATTTATATGAGTAGGTGGATGGTTGGGCTGAACCCTGATAGGGGTTGCCATCCACTCACTGTCTTAGGCAAATCAACCTTTTCCAAAGGAATGTTAATAACGATGCAATATTAATGGAGAAAAAAGGGGAAGAAAGAAACTTCACAAATCCTCAAATAGAAGACAATACGGTATTACAAAAAATGTATTTGATAAAAACTATAAGAAAATTGTGATCATCCCCATTGCAAAATGCTCATTATAAGAACTGAACATCAAAAACAACGTATTTCAAAATCAAATGTTCATCTTGTTATTTTTTAAGATAAAATTCTACAGTGGATGAAATAAAAACACTGCAGTGGTGCTGCAAGATGAACAAACACACAGTAGATCATAGGAGGTACGGACATGTCATTGCCAAAATCCCAATAGGCAAAAAGTACATGTTAATTATGTAATTTCACTAATGGGTGAGAGACGGTGTGCTGATTACTACACCTGTGAGAGAGAGTTACAGAAGCTAATCAAATCTCCAAGGTCTCATAATCTCCTTGGATGCCCTTTCAGTTGGTGCTAATCTCAAACAGTACATTCTAAATACCATACAAAAACACTGACTCGCTCCTATACTGCATGCCGATACCTAAACACATTTGAATAATGGATAACTAAAAGGAGATGAAGACATCTTACTGATAATTTCTTACCATTAATACTAGTAATAACATCACAAACACATAATATGGTATGCATGGCTAAGGTATAGTAGTCGATATACAGTATGTAACAAACAAGTCGGTATTACCATAAGGGTGCATCAAATACATCTTATACACACTGCATTTAACTTCTGTTTACCTTGAGGTTATTCAAGCATTTGGATATAGTATGTGCAAAATTGCTTGAATATATATACACTGCAAAAACAAAATATCATATCACGGTATAAAAGGGTGACGCTGGGGTGGCAACGCATACATTCTAAGGGATTTCAATGCGTCTTTCTCCATTCGAAATGTTTTCTACTGTTCAATTAAACTTCAAGCCCCCAACATTTCTGCATTTGTTGCACTCATTTGAGATCATTTCCACACTGCCACGTAGGGCTGCACGATATGGGCAAACAGTCTAGGCCTTACTTTTAACAAATATTGCAATTGCGATTTAGACAAAACACTTGGGTGAACTGTTGGAATCCTGAAAATTGAATGATTATTTGAATTCTATTGTTAGAAAATAATAGTGGGCACTTTGAATACAGTCTTGTTTGACAAGACAATGAATGAAAATGCCAGGGAGAAGTTATTGTGACAGGGTAGGAACAAGGAAGTTAAGTGTTTCCTAGGGAACCCTATAATCTTTAGATACATTTAATGTTTCCTCTTAGCTACTTCATTTAGCTGTTCTATTCTTGCTTCGCATATTCCTCTTTGATTTAGAAGATACTGTTGCACAAACAACATGCTGATTTAGGTCTACACCATCACTGATATTATCAGGCTGTATAGCTAATTACGTTTGCTCTGACTCAGAATATTTATTAGCTAGCTAGCGATTAGCGGCTAACAGGATTTATGCCCAACTTGATAAGAAAAATCTAACTAGCTGATAGCAGATGTAAGAAACAGAAACTAAGGATAAGTAAAAAAACACATCTGCAATGCTGATCCTCAACACAGGGGCCCCTCAGGGGTGCGTGCTCAGCCCCCTCCTGTATTCCCTGTTCACTCATGACTGCACGGCCAGGCACGACTCCAACACCTTCATGAAGTTTGCTGATAACACAACAGTGATAGGTCTGATCACCAACAACGATGAGACAGCCTATAGGGAGAAGGTCAGAGACCTGACCGTGTGGTGCAAAGATAACAACCTCTCCCTCGACGTGATCAAGACAAAGGAGATGATTGTGGACTACAGGAGAAGGAGGACCGAGCATGCCCCCATTCTCATCGACGGGGCTGTAGTGGAGCAGGTTGAGAGCTTCAAGTTCCTTGGCGTCCACATCACCAACAAACTAACATGGTCCAAGCACACAAAGACAGTCAATGAAGAGGGCACGACAAAACCTATTCAGGAGACTGAAAAGATTAGGTATGGATCCTCAGATCCTGAAAAGGTTTTACAGCTTCACAATCGAGAGCATCCTGACGGGTTGCATCACTGCCTGGTATGGCAACAGCTCGGACTCGACCTCAAGGCACTACAGAGGGTAGTGTGTACAGCCCAGTACATCACTGAGGCCAAGATTCCTGCCATCCAGGACCTCTATACCAGGTGGTGTCAGAGGAAACCCCCCCGGAACGCTGCTGCTACTCTCTGTTATTATCTATGCATAGTCACTTTAATAACTCTACCTACATGTACACATTTAACAAACCAAACATTCAAATACCGTTATAGTAAAACCGCAAACCGGTCCGTCAATACAGGTATATCGTAAAATACGGTATACCGCCCAGACCTAGTTAAGATATATCTAAATGAAATAATCATGGGTGAAAACAATGCCATGATGAATCATCATCCTATAAGGATTTGTGGTCCATGCTAATTTTGTAATCAGGTGACATATTAAAGAAAGAAAGTTGGATGTTTGGAGTGAGGAGACTGGCTAAAGCTGTATTTTAAATTAATTCACTATGCTAATTTCGGCCCGCTATTCCCAGAGACTAAGCCCCAGTGTAGGTGTTCTGTGTCAGGCAAGCTTAATGGCTTTGTCATTGCAGCTTAAATCGGGAAATTATTTCCAGCAACACAAACTCCTGTGAAGTGCATCACCTGACCAAAGAAGACACAGCAGCCACAGGAAGACACTATGTCAAACACCATTACCCCTTCTACGAAGCTTGTCTCAGGGTAGTAAATTGGTGGTCTGTTGCTATCCCCCCCCCCCCCCCCTTTCTCAGCCTCCAGGATCTATGCTGCAATAGTCTACGTGCCGGAGGGCTAGGGTCAGTCTATTATATCTGGTGTAATGTGTGAATTTAAGTATGCTCCTTCTAATTCTCTCTCCCGCTTTCTCTCCCCTCCCGGAGGATCTGAGCCCTAGGACCATGCCTCAGGACTACCTGTTCTGATGACGCCTGGCTGTTCCTAGTCCACCTGGTCGTGTTGCTGCTCCAGTTTCAACTGTTTTGCCTGCGGATTTGGAACCCTGACTTGTCCCATTGCACATGCCTGGACCTGCTGTTTTTCACTCTTTCTCTACCGCACCTGCTGTCTCGACCTCTGAATGACACTGCTGGTCATCTATGAACGTTTGAACATCTTGAAGAACAATCTGGCCTTGATGGCCATGTACTCTTATAATCTCCACCCGGCACCCCTCAGAGCCTGGTTCCTCTCTAGGTTTCTTCCTAGGTTCCTGCCTTTCTGGGGAGTTTTTCCTAGCCACCATGCTTCTACATCTGCATTGCTTGCTGTTTGGGGTTTTAGGCTGAGTTTCTGTATAGCACTTTGTGACGTCTGCTGATGCTAAAAGGGCTTTATACATTTTGATTGATTGATTGAGGTGGCCTGTTAGTAGAAGAGGGACTTTAAATGCCAGTGTGTGGCATTCCTTTCTAGAGACAATGCACACAATCAATCTTCTCTTAGCCAGCTTGGTGGGTTCTACAACATCCATATTAGGAAATCTTCGCCAACTTGGTGGGTCTACAACATCCATGTTTGGAAGTCCCTTGCCATATGGGTGGTCTTGGTCATGTGATCAACAAGTGTGTTCCAGAAATAAATTAGGATACAAGGACACATTTCAGAACAGGACATACAGTCCTTCTCCTGTACTTGGAAGGACATGGAAGGCAAGTGTTTAAGCAGTCTTATCGATTGCAGATATCAATACGATTGAATAAGTTTTACCACTGAGGAAAAGACCGGCTCCTCTTTACATCCTGCCTCTCCAACCACCACCATGGATGAGGATGTATGCAACCTCATATCCTATTCAAAGGTAGTTCAAAGGTCAAATGTAATTACATGGTCATGATGTGATGGAAGTGTGTTTCAGACATACATTAATTAGTGAATACTGTGTGTGCTATTTCTATAAACTCAGCACAGTATGGCAGAGCTCAGAGCACAAACAGGTTATGTAAGGAAACAGGCCATGTCACAAACACACAACTTCATGGCCTCGAAAAAACTAAAACAAAAAGAGATCTAGCAAACTGCTTCAAGCCAACAAGCACTGTGTGGGATTTATCATGTTTAATGAATCCAAACAATGGTCCAAGTCCTAACTTGAGAACTGCATGTGTAATTAGAACTTTGCATAAATCAGTCGTTGATCTTGTGTTAGGATTTTGCTCAGTGTGCTTTGGTGGATTTGTATTTTTTTCACCTCAGATAATGAGCGGTAATCTGTGGATTTAGAGCGTGATAATGTGGAGGGAAATTTTAACAAGACAAGACCACCATCTGGATATCAACATGAGGGAACTGTGGTTTCTAAAGAAAACAGTGAAATCAGATCCTGCCCATGCAAAAATATGTTTCAGTACACGTCTGTCATTTTCACTCTCCAAACATCTGTCATTTTCACCCCACCACAGACAGACAGACAGACAGAGAGAGGAGGGCTATTGATTGGAAGCACAGAGTCAGTTCCAGGCAGTGCAAAGATGAAGCTACTGTGTATGGCAGTGATGGATAAGGCACTCTCCTGTATCGGGCCTCAATCTTTATGGCTGTGTCTGAAATGCCACCCTATTATATATGACCAGACCTCTATGGCACTAGTGCACTATGTAGGGAATAGGATGCCGTTTGAGACGCATGTTCTCCATGCTGATTCAGGGGCTTCTCCCCACACATTTACCATTGGCAATCTCAAATACCAACTCCCACTTTCATTCAATTGGCCGGAATGATCAATCACCAATTCTTTGAAGCGCTTCCGGCCGTAGCCCCACTGAGTGGCTTTTCAACAAACGACAATTATCGTACGATAATTAAACAACTAACTCAACAAAGCATGACAATTATTCTCTTGCAACTGAATACTGTCTATTGGCATTAGAAAGTATCCCCAACATGTTATTATAAACATTCATAGAAATGGATATAAGGCATGTTTGGTGTGTGAGAGAGCAGTATGGAACCAATGCACCATCATTCAGTGAATCCGCCTAAATGAATCCTTACGTAACCTATTGAGACATTACATTACATTACATTTAAGTCATTTAGCAGACGCTCTTATCCAGAGCGACTTACAAATTGGTGCGTTCACCTTAAGACATCCAGTGGAACAGCCACTTTACAATAGTGCATCTAAATCTTTTAAGGGGGGTGAGAAGGATTACTTTATCCTATCCTAGGTATTCCTGAAAGAGGTGGGGTTTCAGGTGTCTCCGGAAGGTGGTGATTGACTCCGCTGTCCTGGCGTCGTGAGGAGTTTGTTCCACCATTGGGGGCCAGAGCAGCGAACAGTTTTGACTGGGCTGCGCGGAACTGTACTTCCTCAGTGGTAGGGAGGCGAGCAGGCCAGAGGTGGATGAACGCAGTGCCCTTGTTTGGGTGTAGGGCCTGATCAGAGCCTGGAGGTACTGAGGTGCCATTCCCCTCACAGCTCCGTAGGCAAGCACCATGGTCTTGTAGCGGATGCGAGCTTCAACTGGAAGCCAGTGGAGAGAGCGGAGGAGCGGGGTGACGTGAGAGAACTTGGGAAGGTTGAACACCAGACGGGCTGCGGCGTTCTGGATGAGTTGTAGGGGTTTAATGGCACAGGCAGGGAGCCCAGCCAACAGCGAGTTGCAGTAATCCAGACGGGAGATGACAAGTGCCTGGATTAGGACCTGCGCTGCTTCCTGTGTGAGGCAGGGTCGTACTCTGCGGATGTTGTAGAGCATGAACCTACAAGAACGGGCCACCGCCTTGATGTTAGTTGAGAACGACAGGGTGTTGTCCAGGATCACGCCAAGGTTCTTAGCGCTCTGGGAGGAGGACACAATGGAGTTGTCAACCGTGATGGCGAGATCATGGAACGGGCAGTCCTTCCCCGGGAGGAAGAGCAGCTCCGTCTTGCCGAGGTTCAGCTTGAGGTGGTGATCCGTCAGAGACAATAGAAACACTGCTCTGTGTTATTCATTGAACTTCAGCTAATAGATATTCAGATGGAACTGGGTGGAATAGAGCGTTCCATCATTTAATTGGGCCTTTAATACAGCCCTAATACATCACTTAACTTCAGGAAGCAGTAGTGGCCCTCCCAAGTTTACTTACAGCATGATTGATGGCACCGACAGCCAAGGCAGCTCTGCTTCGAGCTCCTAAGCAACTTTGCAGTATTTTTTGGAGTGTGTGTTATTTCTTACATTATTAGCCCATACGTTTTTTTTGTGTTATTAAATACATCCGGAAATAACTTTTGGATATCAGAATTGAATTAACTCACCAGCATTACTAACAGGAATGCAACTTTTCCGAATTGTCGGGAAAGATTGTCTTGATCATGGGGACTGGGATATGTTCCAGGTTGACCCCTGAGATTACCATTGACGGTTACACTGACACAGTGACTGAGTTAATTAGGAATAGCAGATTAGGAATAGCAGATGTGTATAGCAGATGTTGTTCCCACTATGACTATTAAAACCTACCCAAACCAAAAACAGTGGATTAATGGCAAACCACTGCATAAAGTGCGAACCACTGCATTTAGCCACAGCAAGGTGACTAGGAATATGGCAGAATACAAAGAGTGAATTTATGCCCTCTGTAAGGCAACAAAACAGGCAAAACGTCAGTACAGAGACAAAGTGGAGTCTCAATTCAACGGCTCAGACACGAGAAGTATGTGGCAGGGTCTACAGACAATCACGGATTATAAAGGGAAAACCAGCCACGTCGGGGACACCGACATCTTACTCCCGGACAAGCTAAACAACTGCGCGCTTTGTGGATAACACAAAGCCACCGACACGGTCCACTCCCGAGGACTGTGGGCTCTTGTTCTCTGTGGCCGACGTGAGTAAGACACACTTGGGGAGTGGTGGTAGGAAAATAAACTCTCCCTCAACATCGACTACTAAGGAGCTGATCGTGGACAGCAGAGGGAGCACGCCCCTATCCACATTGACGGGACCGCAGTGGAGAAAGTGAAAAGCTTAAAGGTCTTTAGTGTACACATCACTGATAATCTGAAATGGTCCAGCCACACAGACAGTGTGGTGAAGAAGGCACAACAGCACCTCTTCAACCTGGAGAAATTTGGCTTGGCCCCTAAGTATTTTACAGATGCACCATTGAGGGCATCTTGTCAGGCTGTATCATTGCCTGGTATGTCAACTGCACCGCCCGCAACCGGGGGTGGATGTGGTCTGCCCAACGCATCACCAGGGGCACACTGCCTGCCCTCCAGGACACCTACAGCACCCGATGTCACAGGAAGGTTAAAAAGATAATTAACAACAACAACCACCCGAGCCACGGCCTGTTCACCCTGCTATCATCCAGAAGGTGAGGTCAGTACAGGTGCATCAAAGCTGGGACCGAGAGATTGAAAAACAGCTTCTTTCTCAAGGCCATCAGATTGTTAAGTACTCAACCCTACCGGCCTCCACCCAGTAACCTGCCCTGAACTTAGTCACTGTCACTAGCCAGCCAACACCCAGTGACTCAACCCTTCACCTTAGAGGCTGCTGCCCTACATACATAGACATGGAATCACTGGTCCCTTTAATAATGGAACACTGGTCACTTCAATAATGTTTACATACTGTTTTACCCATTTCATATGTCTATAGTGTATTCTACTGTATTTTAATCAATGCCACTCCAACATTGCTCGTCCCAATATTTATATATTTCTTAATTCCATTCTTTTACTTTGAGATGTGTGTGTATTATTTTGAATTGTCAGATATTACTGCACTGTTGGAGCTAGGAACTTGAGCATTTCGCTACACCCACAGTAACATTTGCGAAATATGTGACCAATAAAAGTTTATTTGATTTGATTGCCCTGGTAGAGGAGGACTAGATGTGGGGTAACATGTCCACCTATTGAACTGAACACAATTGCATTTCTTACGCAAGATGAGTCTTACAATATGAAGACACTGGATGCTTTCATTATGCAGAGACTATTGGCCCTACCATACTATACTAGGCGAGGTTGGGTAACAGATATTATAAATGTGGATGCCCTACTGTTTCTGGAGTGAACATCGTTGCCTTGCCTGACAGTCTGGAAATAGTCCTCATGTCAACAGTCTGTCAACAGGAACATTAGACTTATTATGAGACAAAGTTCCATCAGTTATTGAGACAATGGTTCCTAATACAAAGCAGGAATAAACTGGCACCAAAGCTATGAAAATAGCACCACTGCCTTTAGGAAAACTATTTCAAGTCGTGTTTGTCATGGGGAAGTTCCTTCATTAAAACACACATTACTTCAGGGACAATGCATTGTTTTTTCATTATTAAGAAAACTAGTCCAGTCATCCATACACAACATATCTCTGTCCAACAGTTTTCCCTCCCCCAAAAATGATTTACTTCTACAAAGTAAGCCGGCACGATCTGACAAAGATGAAGAGTTGTACGATGTTATTGTAAATATGAGGTTGTCTGTTAGGGCTCCCCTGCTGTACAGAACTGTCAGAGAACACAGAAACACAAAGTCCGTCTGGCATCTCCCCTGCTGGTCCTGCATCGTGACATTTTCCCTCCTGAGGAGATGTTCAAGAGCAAGGAAGTGAGGAGAAACAGAGGCTTTCAAAAGGTATCTTCTGAGAAGTAAAGGAAAGTGGAATAAAATAACATTATTGACCCCTCTGTGTTTCTGTTTCCTGAAAGATGGTGCACTAATAATGATAACGTTGACGATACCATACCTCTCTTTCAGGCAGTGGTCTACTTTAGTACAGAGCAGTATTGCAGTCAAGGTGCAAAGATATTGATCACAACACCATTATTTTTAATTTCACATGAACAATAACATCTCAAAGGTGATTGAAAACGCTCTAAAAGCCAGATCAACGGATATGGAATAAAACGTTTATTAACACTAGTCCAAATAAAAGGTCAGTCAAATCAAACAAGACATATTTCTTCAGAGAAATATAGGAAACCTTTCTATGTTACTATACAGTAAGATGCAGTTCTAACCAGTCAGCCCTTCTCTCAGCACTGACTGTCCAACATGCCTTACCCAGATGGCCTATCCAACCCTGCACACCTAATAATACTGAAGTCCATCTAGATACCCAGGACTAGAGTAAAGCTGTATGAAAGCCGATAGCAGAAGATCCTCATTCTGCTCGTAATTATGAGAGTCGAACCTCCATCTGAAAAAGAGGCCATTGCTCGGCTCCAAACTACACAGCTGCTGCCATAGAGACCGGTGAACTATAAAGAAGAAAGTGCACTTCAGTATGTCACTATTTGGTATGGCAAGTGTGGAGGGGTTTTGACTGTAGTTCTATTCCTGGTCAACTTGGTCTGTGTCCTCACAGCCAAGATTCCATTTTAAACATAGCATTGTAACAAATACACAGTAGAATATATTACATTTACATTTAAGTCATTTAGCAGACGCTCTTATCCAGAGGAGTGATGTCATGGGCTGGTTCCAAGAACTGATTATGAATACTGACAAGTCCTCTCTGTATAAGGTCTTACAGAGGAATAAGGTACATTAGGAAAGTCAATGGGTTGTTTGTTGACGTAATGTCCTTACTACAGACACCTCTGAAGTGCAAATGCCAAGCTATAAATGAGTGTTCATTTTGCTGTTCTGTTATGTATATCTCTAGTCGGTAGGTCTTTGTCTCAGTACAGCACGTGGCATTCCATAATACTGTGTCTAAGCTACACCACTCCCCTTAGCTTCAGGCTACTGAGGTCCCATTTGATATAAGAAGTGGTAAAAAAATTACAGAAACAAACATTTGTATTTATTATGGATCCCCATTAGCTGCTGCCAAATTAAGGCAGTTTGTACTATTTTAAAAACATTACAATACATTCACAGATATCACAACACACTGTGTGTCCCCAGGCCACCACTACCGCACATCTACAGTACAAAATCCATGTGTATGTGTGTGTATAGTGCGTATGTTATCGTGTGTGTGTATGCACGTGTCTGTGCCTATGTTCGTGTTGCTTCACAGTCCCCGCTGTTCCAAAAGGTGTATTTTTATCTGTTTTTTAAATCAAATTTTACTGATTGCATCAGTTACTTGATGTGGAATAGAGTTCCATGTAGTGACTCTATGTCAGGAGTGGGCAAACCTTTTGGCTCGAGGGCACCTTTTTTAGAGGACCAACTGTTTGTTAAAAATCAATTTGTGGGGGCCTCCTGAGTGGCGCAGCGGTCTAAGGCGGTGTGAGGTGTCACTACAGACCCGGGTTTGATCCCAGGCTGTGTCACAGCTGGCTGTGACTGGGAGACCCATGAGCCGGTGCACAATTGGCCCAGTGTCTTCTGGGTTAGGAGAGGGTTTGGCAGGCCGAGATTTCCTTGTCCCATCGTGCTCTAGCGACTCCTGTGGCGGGCCGGGCACATGCACGCTGACACGGTTGTACGGTTGCCAGGTGTACGGTGCGGCTGGCTTCCGGGTTAAGCGGGCATTGTGTCAAGAAGCAGTGCGGCTTTGTGGAGTCATGTTTCGGAGGACACGAGGCTCTCGACCTTCGCCTCTCCCAAGTCCGTACGGGAGTTGCAGTGATGTGACAAGACTGTAACAACCAATTAGATACCATGGAATTTGGGGGAAAAAAGGGATAATTGAAGTGCCTGGCGGCCTGGATACGGCCCGGTGGGCCCCCTTGCTCTGTGTAGTGCTCTCATAGTCTGTTCTGGACTTGGGGACTGTGAAGAGATCTCTTGTGGCATGTCTTGTGGGGTATCCGGGCTGTGCGCCGGTAGTTCAAATAGACAGCTCGGTGCATTCAACATGTTAATAGCTCTCATAAAAACAAGTCGTGATGAAGTCAATCTCTTCTCCACTTTGAGCCAGGAGAGTGACATGCATATTATTAATATTAGCTCTCTTGTACATCCAAGGGCCAGCTGTGCTGCCCTGTTTTGAGCCTATGTTGTGGCACCTGACCACACTACTGAACAGTACTCCAGGTGCCTCAACTAGGACCTGTAGGACCTTCCTTGTTGATAGTGCTGTTAAGAAGGTAGAGCAACGCTTTATTATGGACAGACTTCTCCTCATCTTAGCTACTGTTGTATCAATATGTTTTGACCATGACAGTTTACAATCCAGGGTTACTCAAAGTAGTGTAGTCAACTCAACTTGCTCAATTTCCACATTATTTATTACAATATTTAGTTGAGGTTTAGGGTTTAGTGAATGATTTGTCCCAAATACAATGCTTTTAGTTTTAGAAATATTTAGGAATAAGTTATTTCTTGCCACCCACTCTGAAACTAACTGCAACTCTTTGTAAGTGTTGCAGTCATTTCAGTCTCTGTAGTAGCTGACATGTAGAGTGTTGAGTCATCTGCAAACATAGACACACTGGAGAGGCTTCCATTAAATAACACCCTCTGTGTTCTGTTAGACAGGTAACTCTGTATCCACAATATAGAAGGGGGTGGAAAGCCATTACACATACATTTTTCCAGCAGCAGACTATGATCGATAATGTCAAAAGCTGCACTGAAGTCGTACAAAAAAGTTCCCACAATTATTTTTGCATTAATTTCTCTCAGCCAATTATCAGTCATTTGTGTAAGTGCTGTGCTTGTTGAATGTCCTTCCCTATAAGCATGCTGAACGTTTGTTATCTATTTGTTTCCTGTTAAATAGCATTGTATCCGATCAAACACTGTTTTTTTAAAAAATGTACTAAGGTTTGTTAACAGGCTGATTGGTTGGCTATTTGAGTCTGTAAAGGGGGCTTTACTATTCTTACGTAGCAGAGTGACTTTTGCTTCACTCCAAGCCTGGGGGGACACACTTTCTAGTAGGCTTAATTTGAAAGTATATCACCCACTATTATCCTCAGTAATTTTTCATCCAAACTGTCAGACTCCGTTGGCTTGTCATTGTTGATAGACAACAAGATTTTTTTCACCTCTTCCACACTCACTTTACGGAATTCAAAATGACAAGCCAACGGAGTCTTTCATGAAATGTCTTTCATAATTTGGTCAGATATTACTTGGATGTGTAGTGTCAGCATTTGTTGCTGGCATGTCATATCTAAGTTTGCCAATCTTGCCAATGAAAAAATAATTGAAGTAGTGAGCAATATCAGTTGTTTTTGTCATGAATGAGCCATCTGATTCCAAAAATGATGAAGCTGAGTTTGCCTTTTGACCCAAAATTGTATTTAATATGCTCCAAAGATTTTTACTATCTTTTTAAATTTAATTTATCTTTGTTTCATACTGTAGTTTCTTCTTATTTTCATTCAGTTGTCACATGATTTCTCAATTTGCAATGAGTTTGACAATCAGTTGTGCAGCCAGACTTATTTGCCATTCAAATAGAATTTTATTTGTCACATGCGCCAAATATAACACATGTAGACCTCACAGTAAAATGTTTACTTACAAGCCCTTAACACTTATTTTTCTTAAAACCACATTGTTGGTTAAGTAACAAAAAAAATAAGTAAAAAATAAAGGTAACATATAACTAAAGAGCAGCAGTAAAATAACAATAGCGAGACTATATTCAGGGGGTACCGGTACAGAGACAATGTGCGAGGTTAGTCGAGGTAATTGAGGTAATATG
Source organism: Oncorhynchus nerka (assembly GCF_034236695.1). Lineage (NCBI taxonomy): Eukaryota > Metazoa > Chordata > Actinopteri > Salmoniformes > Salmonidae > Oncorhynchus > Oncorhynchus nerka. Next base: position 45,693,528 of record NC_088406.1, read on the forward strand.
TACATGTAGGTAGAGTTTAAAGTGACTATGCATAGATAATAAATAGAGAGTAGCACCAGCGTAAAAGGGGGGCAAATAGCCAGTTGGCATTTGATTAGCTGTTCAAGAGTCTTATTGCTTGGGGGTAGAAGCTGTTAACTTCTTCAAGATAGGGGGCGCTCTTTTCATTTTGGGATAAAAAAACGTTCCCGTTTTAAACAAGATATTTTGTCACGAAAAGATGCTTGACTATGCATGTAATTGACAGCTTTGGAAAGAAAAAACTCTCACGTTTCCAAAACTGCAAAGATATTATCTGTGTGTGCCCCAGAACTAATGCTAATGTTTTTCAAATATCTATTTGATAATATATCAACCGGGACAGTTGGCTGGGACTGGGAGGAACAATGGCTGCCTATCCCTTTTGCGCAAGAATCACTCTGAGAGCCCCCACCTATCCACTTACACAATGTGGTCGTTCACGCTCATTCTTCAAAATAAAGGCCTCAAACTATGTCTAAAGGCTGTAGACACCTTAGGGAAGCCATAGAAAAAGGAATCTGGTTGATATCCCTTTCAATGGTCAATAGGGATGCATAGGAACACAGAGCTTTTAAAATAAAAGTAACTTCCTGATTGGATTTTTCTCAGGCTTTCGCCTGCAATATTAGTTCTGTTATACTCACAGACAATATTTTGACAGTTTTGGAAACTTTAGAGTGTTTTCCATCCTAAGCTGTCAATTATATGCATATTCTAGCATCTGGTCCTGAGAAATAGGCCATTTACTTTTGGAACGTTATTTTCCCAAAAATAAAAATAGTGCCCCCTAGCTTCAAGAGGTTAAACATCTGTTAAACGTGGGCTATTTTGAGCACTTTTCATCTGGAATGCTTACTTGTTTTTATTGCTTTACTGTGAAGCTCAGCAGAAGTAAACATGCTCATTTTATTTATGTTAGTGCAGGGTGAGCTACACACAGTGGACTTCCTCCTAGGGCTCACCGGCTCAGTGTTAACAGTAAATATGGTCCATAGGCACATGATTACTGCATATATTAGCTGTAGGATCAGCAGAGGAATTCAGGGCAGTTAGAGGGACACAAATTAGGTTACTTACACTACTGTTCAAAAGTTTGGGGTCACTTAGGAATGTCCTTCTTTTTGAAAGATGTTATTAAAATAACATTAAATTGATCAGAAATACAGTGTAGACATTGTTAAAGTTGTAAATGACTATTGTAGCTTGAAACGGCAGATTTATTTTTTAATGGACTATCTATAAAGCCGTACAGAGGCACATCTTCAGCAACCCTCACTCCTGTGTTCCAATGGCACATTGTGTTAGCTAATCCAAGTTTATAATTTTAAAATGCTAATTGATCATTAGAAAACCCTTTTGCATATATGTTAGCACAGCTGAAAACTGTTGTTCTAATTAAAGAAGCAATAAAACTGGCCTTCTTTAGACTAGTTGAGTATCTGGAGCATCAGCATTCGTGGGTTCGATTACAGGCTCAAAATGGCCAGAAATAAAGCCTTTCTTCTGAAACTCATAAGGCTATTCCATGCGAGAAATTGCCAAGAAACTGAAGATCTCATACAACGCTGTGTTCTACTCCTTTCACAGAACAGCGCAAACTGGCTCTAACCAGAATAGAAAGAGGAGTGGGAGGCCCCGGTGCACAACTGCGCAAGAGGACAAGTACATTAGGGTTTAGTTTGAGAAACAGATGCCTCACAAATCCTCAATTGGCAGCTTCATTAAATAGTGCCCGCAAAACGATGCCGACTCTTTGGGCAGCATGGAGCTGCCACACTTCACAGGATTCGGAGAGCCCTTTATGGATGGATGAGAGGCAGGATAACTTGAGCCCATTGCTCCTGGCACCTGGTGCAGGCCTCCGACAGATGGAGAATCCCCGCTCGATCCAGAGCAGGGACGGAAGGTTGCCGACGTCAACATTGAAAGTTGGCACTGCGGCCGCATACACAGGCACCCCCAGCGACGAAGTTGCAGGAAAATCAAGTTACAGGACGGCTAAACTATTTGTTTTTTGTCTCCGCCCCGGGGCTCTCGTTGGGAGTGTAGACTTGCGACCATCTTTAATTGCCTTGCTCCTCTTGCTGTGCTCCTTCGACTCAGCTATCAGATGGGGGAGCTCCGGGCAAAACCGGCCAGTTGGATAGGACAAACAACAAGGTATCCAACAAGGGCAAACGCTGTCCAGCCAACTCCATAGAAAATGTAAACATTCCACAGTGTTTTCTCCAGTTTCTTACGTAGGCTGGCAACCTGCGTGTTCAAGGAAGCCACCTCAAGCCTTTCATCCTCAGCAAGTAAACAATTACCACATTGGAAGTCTGAGTGATACAGCGCTGGAACTGTTAATTTATTTCTCCAGACCAAAGACGGCTCCATTGCAAAACTCATCTGGTACCAACTTCGTTAGCTTGATGGCTAGCAGCTTAGCGTCTCTGTTAAGCGGGATTCTGTGACAAATAGTGGTCATAGCTGTTAAAAGCTAACCGCATTGCGGAATCCACGCAAACACAAGTTTGGTTTTCATATTTAATGAATAGCGGTTACGTTTCATTTAAAAATAACAAACTGAGTGTTTTCCAGCATAAAATGTTCAGCTGCGCACACATTTTTTCAAAAATGTTTCCCGTAAAATATGACAGTTATTAGAAGGGGGTGTTGACCCCCTCAACATAGACTGCAGAACACAGAGCACAATTATTTAGAAATGTTGTCATCTCAAACATTTAATGTGCAATGTGTCTTTCAGACTGATTCTGTGGGTTTTCTGAACAGAGCCATTAAGACGATCTCTGAGCTCTCTGAAGGCTTTATACAGGTTTCCAAATAGAAAGATATACAGACTCCTTGCCTGAGAGGGCCTACAGTACTCTCACTGCTGTTAATTGTTCTTTGTAGCCAATTTAATGAGGTAAATGTTGTTATTTCATACATGCATTCTTCTAAACACAGTCTTTTCTCATACACCACTTAAGTTATTAAAATAGTAGGGCTGTATTTTTAAAACCTCAACAATGGGATTGCTTTAAGCACTTGTTTCTCTACCTTAATCACCTCCTGTTCTTTGATGTTCTGATCCCACAGAAAAAGTAATGTTGACATCAGGCGTGACCACATTGCAGGTGTATTTTCACAGAATTCAACCAGTTGTAATCTTAGCCAGGCTGAGTACTTTGGCTCAAATTCATGTGTATTAGAAAGGACGCTATTATTTTAGCAGGCCCCGAGTGCACAGATGTAAGCAAATGTCTTGTGTAATTCCTGCTCATGATGGCAACAATTATTTCCATGAGGGAGACAGGCTATCAGTTTTTATAAATCACTCCTTGCTCACTAAACTGAGGAAATGACAATGTGTCCTCTGGGATGGAAAATCAGACAGCTATGAGACAGGTCATGTTTTGTAGGAGGTCAACGCCTGTGAAGAAACATTCAGTATCAAGGAGCAAGGGGATGTATTTGTACTGTATGTGTTTGTGTGTGTGAGAGGAGAGGGGCACTCTGTGTTTGTCAGAACTAGACGTGTGGGTTGAAGGAAGCTTGACCTCAACAGATAAGTCTAAGAGACCGAAGCTATGGACTGAAATGCACTAAAGAATAGGTACATAGAAACGGGTTGAATTGAATTTCTTCTTTATTGGATATAAAATAGACTGTCTTACAGTAGCAACTACATTTGTTTAGATATTAAAATTTGAATATACAACAACAAAGTGACCTTGAGTGAGCAGAAATGGGATTGGAATAGTGGGCAACCGTATTATATGTGAGAACGCTGTGTGTCATAAAAAAACAAATACATAATATGAATACGTTTCTGTAGGAACCATTATGTGAATGCATATGAACAGAACATGCACACAGGAGGTACAGTGGGACAAAAAAGTATTTCGTCAGCCACCATTTGTGCAAGTTCTCCCACTTAAAAAGATAAGAGAGGCCTGTAGTTTTCATCATAGGTACACTTCAACTATGACAGACAAAATGAAAAAAAAATCCAGAAAATCACATTGTAGGATTTTTAATGAATTTATTTGCAAATTATGGTGGAAAATAAGTATTTGGTCACCTAAAAACAAGCAAGATTTCTGGCTCTCACATACCTGTAACTTCTTCTTTAAGAGGCTCCTCTGTCCTCCACTCGTTATCTGTATTAATGGCACCTGTTTGAACTTGTTATCAGTATAAAAGACACCTGTCCACAACCTCAAACAGTCACACTCCAAACTCCACTAAGGCCAAGACCAAAGAGCTGTCAAAGGACACCAGAAACAAAATTGTAGACCTGTATAATGACTTAATATATTCTTCCATTTTGTCTCTTTATGGTAGTATAGCTTTCTGGTACATCTACACAGAAATATTTATTTGAGGCAATTTCGACCATATCCCCATCTGAAGAGCCAAAGAGCTATCCTCGCTAGTCAGATGGCCTTTTACCATACCTCGACTGACTCCCACTACGAAGTTACATTTGCTTGAGTTGATGTTATAAAAGGACTACAAACTATACAGCTATTGTATTCTCTGTGTTACCAGTTTGATTTAATTGATCTTTTCATGATTTTCTCACTAGAGCCGAGGCCATTTTAACTTCTTCGATATAGGGGGCGCTCTTTTAATTTTTGGATAAAAAAACGTTCCCGTTTTAAACAAGATATTTTGTCATGAAAAGATGCTCGACTATGCATATAATTGACAGCTTTGGAAAGAAAACACTATGACGTTTCCAAAACTGCAAAGATATTATCTGTGAGTGCCACAGAACTGATGCTACAGGCGAAACCAAGATGAAATTTCAAACAGGAAATGCCCCAGATTTTGAAGGCGCTGTGTTCCAATGTCTCCTTATATATCTGTGAGTGCCACAGAACTGATGCTACAGGCGAAACCAAGATGAAATTTCAAACAGGAAATGCCCCAGATTTTGAAGGCGCTGTGTTCCAATGTCTCCTTATATGGCTGTGAATGCGCCAGGAATGAGCCTACACTTTCTGTCGTTTCCCCAAGGTGTCTGCAGCATTGTGACGTATTTGTAGGCATATCATTGGAAGATCATAAGAGACTACATTTACCAGGTGCCCGCTTGGTGTCTTCCGTCTAAATTATTGCGTAATCTCCAGCTGCGTGCATTTTTCCATTTGCTTCAGAAGAGAAACCCAACTGCCACGAATGATTTATCATCGAATAGATATGTGAAAAACACCTTGAGGATTGATTCTAAACAACGTTTGCCATGTTTCTGTCGATATTATGGAGTTAATTTGGAAAAAAGTTTGGCGTTGTAATGACTGAATTTTCAGGGTTTTTTCTTAGCCAAACGTGATGAACAAAACGGAGCGATTTCTCCTACACAAATAATCTTTTTGGGAAAACTGAACATTTGCTATCTAACTGAGAGTCTCCTCGTTGAAAACATCCGGAGTTCTTCAAAGGTAAATGATTTTATTTGAATGCTTTTCTTGTTTTTGTGAAAATGTTGCCTGCTGAATGCTAGGCTTAATGCTATGCTAGCTATCAATACTCTTACACAAATGCTTGTGTAGCTATGGTTGAAAAGCATATTTTTAAAATCTGAGATGACAGTGTTGTTAACAAAAGGCTAAGCTTGTGAGTGAATATATTTATTTCATTTCATTTGCGATTTTCATGAATAGTTAACGTTGCGTTATGGTAATGAGCTTGAGGCTATGATTACGCTCCCGGATACGGGATTGCTCGACGCAAGAAGTTAATTTCTCAAGCCTTTTTCAATGGACCCTGGCTAGCCTATACTGTATAAGATCTATGTGTTTATTGAAGCTGAAGGAGATCTGTCTTTCTCATCTAAAAATATCGTATTTGGTTTTGGTTTATGATATTATTAAATGATGAAAGATTTCATTGTATTAAATCAATAAACTGCAAATGTACTGTATGCAAAAATGCAGCCTGGTCTTTAACGAGAACAGTGCAACTCTTCATTCAGCATGTTCTTTTGTCACATCTTCTCCTGCTACTCCCCTCTGGCGTACGACGTTGCCAGAATACTAACCACCGGTCCTGGGATTCATCATTACACACACCTGGCACTCATCATTACGTGGACCTGTTAATCATTATGATTCACACCTGGACTTCATTACCTTCATCATTTCCTCCCCTTTATACATCACTCCCTTATGTTTTCTCACCAGTTAGTACTCTTTTTGTTTACCGGCGTGTAGCCTTATGGAATTGGCTCGTTACTGGTTTTGTTGTTTTATTAAATGTTTCACCTGCTTCCTGTCTCACAGCTCCGTTATTCCATCTTTGAATATTTAAAGGATTACTACTGACAAGGGTTTCTGAAACCTTGTTCGAGAGAAACAGAGCTGTAGTTTGAAATCAATTGTGTAAAACTATATGTCCCTATTGCACTTTATACACCAGAGCTTCTGTTGAATATCACATTGTGGAGTGAAATATTTTTTTTCTCTAAATACTAATGACCTCTATCGAGTGTATTGATTAGGAACGTCCACAAGATGCTTTGATGAGGTGCTTATAATTGATGCAAACAGTGCTTGATTTCTTTATACACCACATTGGCAAATACTAACAGGAATGATGCAGTGCATGTAAACTAAAATAGTGATTTAATTAGTGTCAATTACTTTACTTTAGTCTAACAAAAGTTAGAGACCAATGAAAACAACCATAGAAATGAATGTGTTACTTTAGCCATACATGTACATGGTAAAGTAAGGAATAATACTGTTCTAGTGTTTCCAATTATAAAAAGCGATCGTTGGTAAATCTTTCTGTTTAGAAAAGGGCTAATGAGAGATTACGTCTTCACCTCTTTTTATGAAACTGAAAAATGTTAATATGAGCAGATGCACGGTTTGCTTTCTGTAACAATCAATGTTAAAATAATATAGGCTTGAAACATGAGACAAACACCTGGGTCTGGAGCTGGGAAAAACACAATTTCTTTATGAAGCCATAGAAGACACCACCCCTTACCAAACCACTTTAATCACATACGTTTGTTTCTTTAAAAGGACAATCATTTCAATGGAGAATAATAAGTTATAATTACATTTGAGAGGTGCTTCAGATGCCTCACTTATAAATGTAAATTAATATACATAATTCCGCTTGAGTTTATATACATTTTTTTTCTTCCCTTTGTGATTAATAGAATGAGAGCCAGGGCAATGGTCGGCGATATTGGAGAGGCCCTATCTGTGTAATGAAGAGATGCATGGTAGTGGTTAATCAGGATTACTCACTAACAAAGAATGTGTTGATGGAAATGAGATAGCCAACACGATTAAGTCGGCCCTAAAGGAATACAAATAAATAATGAACGCTAGGCTGGAGGGCAAAAAGGCCACATGTTTCAGTAATTACTACAACCATGACAGTACAGAGTAATCTAACTGTATTACATATAGTTTGAGCTTTGTCAGGTTACTATTAATTTGGCAATCCCGAAATATGCACTAAATATAGGCTACATATTAGTACCCTCCTAGAGTTTACCTTACACAACACTTATCAAAGCTGTTTGAGTTTTATGTCTTTCAAAAGTTGTATTACAACACCTAATACATTAGCAGTCAATGCTGGACAGTTGAAAGACAAACAGTGCCAACACAGTCAGCGTCTTTAAGCAGCCCGAGCTCCACCATCTCCAAGTTGGGGAATGAACTGTCTAACTTCAGGAGCATCAAGGGATGTACATGTGTAGGTTCCACCCACGTTCTCCTGAAAAAACAGTTACAAGCCAAAGACAGCTTGTCACAAATGATTGTCTTCTTCCTCCCAGCCCCAGCCAGCAGATTTGGAGGGACTCTGGGAGCTGTAGAGTTACTAAAATCTTGTAAATTAGCTGTGGGTCTCAGGCAGGTACCACTCTCTCCCTGCTCATCAGCACTGCCTGCAACAATTAATCACTCAGATTTGACTTCCTCCAACAACGGCACAACTTCTAATTTGGCCTCCCGATGCAGAGAGGGGTAGAAGGGGTTTATTAATATTCTCTCAATTAAAAACATTACAATCAAATTAAAACACTGCTCATCTGAGACCCCTTTCCTTTTTCATGTGGGGGATTTACTCGTGCTGTGTAATTTGATGGGCCATTAATAAGCTTGCCGATGACATATATGGTAATGAGTAACAATCTGGACTTTATTAACACAAGCTGAGCTTCCTTTTTTCACAAATAACTAATTGCACCATTTTATGCAGTGAAAAGAATAGGATTTTTTTTGTTTTAATTGTTCATTGAGCCTAATCAGAATGTGTCATTATGCTTTGAAGAGGGGAACTGAATAAACAGAAGGGCAGACATGTTCAGTTATTGGTTATCTAACAGTGATATCATTCAGGTCAGTCTGAGTGGCAAACCAGCCTTCTCATTTCCATTGGGACTTGTTTAAAAAAAATGTTTTACTCACTTTGTAAACATTATGGGCTCAGATTTGTAGACTGTGTTGAATTTCTTGATTGTGGACGGCAGCATAAAAGACTAATCAATGCAGAGCTGTCAGTGCATTATGTTATCCAAATCAGGAAATAATCTTCTCACAATTCAATGAGTAAATATCAGTCAAAAGGCAAACACAAAATCTGCTCTCATTCAAACCACTGAGGCGAATATCAAATCAAAGCACTGCCTTGGGTGAATACTGTCACGCCCTGGTCTAAGTATTTTGTGTTTTTCTTCATGTATTGGGTCAGGCCAGGGTGTGGCATGGAGTTTTTTGTATTGTGGTGTGTTTTGTCTGGGGGTTTTGGTGTGTAGGTTAGTGGGATTGTAGCTTAGTGGGGTGTTCTAGGAAAGTCTATGGCTGTCTGAAGTGGTTCTCAATCAGAGGCAGGTGTTTATCGTTGTCTCTGATTGGGAACCATATTTAGGCAGCCATATTCTTTGGTTGTATTGTGGGTGAATGTCCTTAGTGTCTTGTTGTCCTTATTCTGTTGTAGTTTGCACCAGTTTAGGCTGTTTCGGTTTTCATTACGTTTATTGTTTTGTTGAGTTTATATTTTGATTCGTGTTACGTTGTTTTATTAAACATGGATCGAAATCTACACGCTGCAGTTTGGTCTGACTCTCCTTCATCACCATTAGAAAACCATTACAAATACAGACAGAATGCACGGTAATAATGATGCATTTTAGACACATTCCCTAATCCCTACCCATGGCAGCTACAGCCCTGCACAGCACAACATGTCTTTGAGTTGCTGTGTCTGTGTTCCCCAGCAGGATGAGGCTGTGTGGAGGAGGATGGAGCAGAGGAGCCCATTAGGCATCTAGCTATCATCTTCGAGCTGCTGAGAAATGCCTGTCACTCCATCTGTCACACAGGCCTGGGCCAAGATGGTGGTGTTGGGGACAGTTAGGGACAGGCCCAGTTGTCCCTTACCTCTCCGTTTAAAAGAAGCCCGCCTGTCACTCTATGATGGCATCACAGCCTCCACAGGGACTTCTTGGTCCTGTTGCAGCTTCCTTGTAGAAACAACCAACTTTATTATTCCCAAAGTTCTGGCATGAGATGAAGAAGCTTATATGGTTCCAGCAACGATTATGCTACAACATTATTAAATGTTCATTTATTATAGATTAAAAGAAGGAAATAAATGGAGAACTTGTGGATTGATGAATGTATTCTACTTGATGCTTTTCCCTAATCTATCTAATTATTGTTCCTTCACAATAATGGGGTGCTTTGAATGGACTTTTCAGTGTTTTTCATATGTGACCCGGTTCAAGAAACTAGGCGTATGCCGCAAGTCAAGACTTCACAGGAGAGCCATTTGAACTTTTCTTTTTCTTGTATGCCATTTGTAAATAGGAATACAATTGTTAAATTATGAGTGTAGTTGCTATAGCCACAGAAAAAGGAAGCAACCTTCCCGCTAGCCATGATTGGCTGAGATAATGAGTGGGCTAGACATGCCGAGAGATGACTTTGGATTGGTCTGCTGTGTAGCATCTTGTGGCTATAAAATTAGCTGCTCGTAATGCGTAGATAATCCTTTCAAATGCAATGTTTTTGAAAGATTTAACGTTTGCCATGGAGAACTGCAATTATGTTGCTTACTGCTCTCAATAACATCGCTGCCCTGAATTTATCAGGCACGATCAACCAAGGTCAGTGGGGAAAAGTTGTGGTGAACCACTTGAGGACGATCGTGCCATATTGACTCTCTGACTCAAAATGAATGAGACGATGAGGAAATCCCTGATTTAGGTAAAAACATTTTAATTGAAGAAGACATTGTAGAGTATTCTGATGATAGTGGTGGAGAAGAAATGGTGACAATCAACAGTGTTGTCACGGAAGAAGTTCACTGAGTTTTGAAATCAGTGGAATGTCTGGTAGAAGCAGAGTGTAATAAGGAGATCAATAGAATTCTGGTGTTTGATTGCAAATGCATAGGGAGTCGAAAAGAGAACACAGAAGGCTGTTGTATGAAACACATGCCAACTGATTACATCTTCAAACTAAGGGCAACCATGGCATCGGTGACAGAGAGAGAGAAATATCTGATGATTATTTTTGCATTGCACATGGTCAGCGTGAACCAGAGTGACCTGACACAACGGACCAAACAAGCTGTTCAAACTAAACGGAAACGACACAACATCTTATTTAATAAAATGGGTTGCAGTCTGCTGTGAAGCTTTCATCCATGTATACAGGTAAGAATCTAACATTGAACCTATTTGGTTAACTTTAGTTAACTATGACAATCGGTTTGTATTGCTAGCCAGCTGGAGTTTGATGGCTGGCTTGATAACGTTACTCTATGGATTGGGATTTTAGTTCATTTTTAAGCTAGTTTACGTGAACATTACATGTCTAAACAAAAGACCCCAAGTTGAAGCTTGCTGTTAGCTAGCTAACGTTAGCAGAGGTTAGATGGCTGGCTTGCTAGCTAACATTACATGTATGAAGTGTGTGTAACGTTAGTATCTGGAATTTGTCTTTCATCAGTAGAACACACCTGACAATCCTCCACCAGTCATACAAGGAGAATGGTCTAATGCCTCCCATCAAAAAGAGAGCTGGCCCAAGCAAGCACAGGTTACAACTGAAGCATGAGGACCTGCATCGAGTGGGGAACCTCATCAACAACTACGCAGAGGATAATGCAATTGTATTACCAGGACAACCCAGAACACAAAACTTTGATGGAAAGCTGCTGCCAAACATGTGACAAAAGCAGGAGTGTGGCATCTCCACAAGGAATCGATGACAACACTTGGTATGTAAAGCATAAACACATTTTGATTATTTAATTGACCTCCAACATGACTGGCACTACATTTATTGATCTCACATTTTTTTGTGTATTCGAGCTGTCTTCCTTCAGGAATCTGTGAAGAAAATTGCCGCCCCACATCTCAACACTAAGCCGAGGACAGACCTGTGCTAGCAGTGCAAGAGGAACAGCTATCAGGTCTTCAGATCTGCCAGAAGCTGTTAAGTCAGCCAAGCTGAAGAAGCAAGAGCAGGATCTCCTTCTTGTTCAGTGAGCAGTCTGTCTACCAGAATATGGTTGCTGACTGCAAGGCCACCTGTCAAGACCTGCAGTTGTCTCTTGGGGCCCCTACTGAACCAGCAACCAAAGACATCAGGATGCATTACAGCTTGATTTTGCTCAACAATAAGCAACATGTCCTCCTTTATACTGATTAAGGACAAATATCACACAAAAAATATATAAATCAAATAAAATGTTATTGGTCACATAGACATGGTTAGCAGATGATAATGCGAGTGTAGCAAAATGCTTGTGCTTCTAGTTCCAACAGTGCAGTAATATCTAACAAATTATCTTAAATGTGGTGGATCACGCTTTCAGTTTTTCGCAAATGCCACCATCCCATCCATGGTTTCTGGTTAGGGTAGGTTTTAATAGTCACAGTGGGTATGACATATCCAATGTACTTATTTATAAACACACTTACAGAGTCAGCGTATAGATCAATGTCATTCTCTGAGACTGACTGGAACATATTCCAGTTTGCGTGATCTAAACAATCTTGGAGCGTGGCTTCCGATTGGTCGTTGAATGGTTCTCGTCACTGGTACATCATGTTTGAGTTTCTGCCTATAAGCCGGGACAAGCAAAATGGCATCATGGTCGGATTTGCCGAAGGGAGGGCGGGGGAGGGCGAGTGAAGTTCCTTGAGGGCCGTCTTAGTGTTTGCTTGAGGGGGGGGGGGTGTACACAGCTGTGACTATAACTGACAAGAATTATCTTGGTAGATAGAATGGCCGGCATTTGATTGTAAGGAATTCTAGGTCGGGTGAGCAGAAGGACGTTCCTGTGTGTTGTTATGATCACACCATGAGTTGTTAATCATAAAGCATACACCCCCACCCTTCCTCTTCCCAGAGAGGTGTTTATCTCTGTTGGCCCGATGCATGGAGAAGCCCGGTGGCTGGACCGATTCTGACAAAATATCCAGAGAGAGTCATGTTTCTGTGAAACAGAGCCTTCTCTGGAAGAAATTCGTCTACCTTGTTGTCAAGCGACTGAACATTGGTGAGTAGTATACTCGATGTGCCTGTTTACGAAGCCTAACCAGAAAACCGCCTCGTCTGTCCCTTCTGCGTCTCCGTTGTTTTCGGTCAGCTGTTGGAATTAGATACATTTTCCTGGGTGGTGGTACGAAGAGAGGATCTTCGGAAAAGTCGTATTCCTGGTCGTAATGTTGGTAATGTTGACGTTGCTCTTATATCCAATAGTTCTTCCCGGCTGTATGTAATAAGACTTAAGATTTCCTAGGATAACAATGTAAGAAATAATACATAAAAAACGAAATCCTGTATTGTTTCCTAAGAACGCAAAGCGTTAACCCATATACATTTAAACTCAGTTTTTCACAATTCCTGACATTTAATCATAGTAAAAATTCACTGTCTTAGGTAAGTTAGGATCACCACTTTATTTTAAGAATGTGAAATGTCAGAATAATAGTAGAGACAATAATTTATTTCAGCTTTTATTCATTTGATTTCTTTCATCACATTCCCAGTGGCTCAGAAGTTGACATACACTCAATTAGTATTTGGTAGCATTGCCTATAAATTGTTTAACTGGGATCAAACGTTTCAGGTAGCCTTCCACAAGCTTCCCACAATAAGTTGGGTGAATTTTGGCACTTTCATCCTGACAGAGCTGGTGTAACTGAGTCAGGTTTGTAGGCCTGCTTGCTCGCACAAGCTTTTTCAGTTCTGCCCACAAACTTTCTATAGGATTGAAGTCTGGGCTTTGTGATGGCCACTCCAATACCTTGACTTTGGTGTTCTTAAGCCATTTTGCCACAACCTTGGAAGTATGCTTGGGTTTATTGTTCATTTGGAAGACCCATTTGCGACCAAGCTTTAACTTCCTGATTGATGTCTTGAAAAGTTGCTTCAATATATCCACATAATTTTCCCGCCTCATGATGCCATCTATTTTGTGAAGTGCACCAGTCCTCCTGCAGCAAAGCTCCCCCACAAACATGACGCTGCCACCCGTCGTGCTTCACGGTTGGGATGGTGTTCCTCGGCTTGCAAGGGGTTTCCTTTTTCCTCCAAACATAACGATGGTCATTATGGCCAAACAGTTCTATTTTTGTTTCATCAGACCAGAGGACATTTCTCCAAAAAGTGCGATCTTTGTCCCCATTTGCAAACCGTAGTCTGGCTTTTTTTATGGCGGTTTTGGAGCAGTGCCTTCTTCCTTGCTGAGTGGCCTTTCAGGTTATGTCGATAATCGGACTCGTTTTACTGTGGATATAGATACTTCTGTACCTGTTTCCAGGATTTATTTGCACTTCTTGCACCAAAGAACGTTCATCTCTAGGAGACAGAACGTGTTTCCTTCCTGAGCATTATGACGGCTGCATGCACCTTCAGGCATTTGGAAATTGATCCCAAGGATGAACCAGACTTGTGGAGGTCTACAATTTTCTTTCTGAGTTCCTGGCTGATTTCTTTTGATTTTCCAATGATGTCAAGCAAAGAGGCACTGAGTTTGAAGGTAGGCCTTGAAATACATCCACAGGTACACCTCCAATTGACTCAAATGATGTCAATTAGCCTATCAGAAGCTTCTAAAGCCATGACATAATTTTCTGGAATTTTCCAAGCTGTTTAAAGGCGTCAACTTAGTGTATGTAAACGTCTGACCCACTGGAATTGTGATACAGTGAATTATAAGTGAAATTATCTGTCTGTAAACAATTGTTGGAAAAATTACTTGTGTCATGCACAAAGTATATGTCCTACATATGTCCTACAGCTTTTTTATCCTGCTGCTCAGCCACTTTACCCCTGATTGCAACTACCTTGTCTATCACTATCGTTATTGATATTGTCCGTGTACGTACTCTATATTTTATTTATATTGACACTATCTATTTCTGATATTGCTACTATGCAAGTAACCATTTGGCTGTACCGTTTACACTTTCTGTAGAAACCCATCCACTTAGCAAGACATTGGTATGTGTGGTCGTAACATGACTATGTGACATACCACACACTCACTAAACATAAATGCTTTGTTTGTAAATTGTCTGAGTGTTGGAGTGTGGACCCTAGATATCCGTCAATAAAAACAAAAAATTGGGCCATCTGGTTTAAGGATTTTGAAAAAATGTATACTTTTACTTTTGATACTTAAGTACATTTTAGAAATCCCTTTTTCTTTTGATACTTGAGTATTTTTAAAACCAAATACTTTTAGACTTTTACTCAAGTAGTATTTTATTGGGTGAATTTTACTTCAGTCATTTTCTATTAAGGTATCTTTACATCTGGACACTTTCTGTTTACCTGGAATGTTTCCTTATTGTAAGCTACTACCACTTTTATTCTTAATGTTTACAGAACTACTCACTGTTTAGCACATGACCACACATGTGAATCCTTAAAGAGATGGGTGGGGCTGGCTTAAGAGGCTGTGAACAATGCTGAAAGGGTGTAGGCTAAGGAGAGCTCTCCAGTATGTACCAAAACATTCAAAGGCCCTTTTCTCAAAAGTGAGTTTACAAGTGTATCAACTCTCAAAGCAGAATTACTTTCCCATTGTTTCTCAAAAATACAGTGTATTATATACGAATTTGTAGCTCTGAGTCTCTACTTTTTACCAATGTAAAAAAAAACATTTTTTTGCTACATAAGACCGAATTCAGGTGGTGAGTCACATACTGCATGCCAAAACAATATCAACACTAGCCATAAAGAACACCTATAGACCAGCAGGCTAACACTGTCGTCTTTATGTGCACCAAACACCCAGGTTTGATACCCAGTTGGTAAGATGAGGTATTGACTTGTTGAGAAAGCTCAGGTCTCCCACCTGAGTGGGTATAGGTCAAATCAAATTAAATTGTATTGGTCACATACACATGGTTAGCAGATGTTAATGCGAGTGTAGCGAAATGCTTGTGCATTTCGGCCTGCAGTCCAGAGAGTACTGCAGGCCTATGTAGGAATTTATTTGTGAATTACATTTGGTTAACTACAGTTAACCTACAGACACAAGCATAATTAGCCTTTCCCTGGGGGAGGCAAAAACGTTCCACAAGCAAAGTACTTACTGTAGGTGGGCCTACACCTAAAAGTTAATCTGTTGTCAAGGAGACAACAGACATTCTGTGGCAGCAGACACATTCTCTCTGAGCCATTTAGTTTTAATACCTCAAGTCTCCTCTGTTACACAATTGCACAATTGCTACACAACTGGCTGTAGATCTAGGGAATGTCAAGCAGTCTGTTTGTGTGCCTGCCTCCAACCCAGCAGGGATATACTGTGAGGAACAAGGGCAGTTTTGGACAGCCAACTTGTTCAGTGTCTCACATTCAGCTTAATCACCCCACTCTCTTAATGCCAAGTTCCCAGCATCCAAGTATGTCCTTGCTCACCAATAGAACACAGCTAGTGGTGGGGCCAAGATGGTTAGAAGACAGGTTCTACTTTCCAGGGACTGGGCCACAGCTACTGCAGCTCATGACTCATTGTTACTCACGTTCTGTGGAGCTTATTGTGGATAAAACATATCAATGTACAAATCAAATGTATATAAATGCTGACCTCAATAGAGACTGTTGTCATATGGAGTAGGTGGTATACAGTGGGGAGTGAAATATAAATTAAAATAAATATTGGTGGATGTTGAAAGATCGCGTTTGCTACCATCTCCCTTGAATTTGTACACAGACAACTGGATGTTTTTGTGTGACCCTGAAATACTATAGCGATGCATGTTATAAGAATTCAACAGCCGTTCCAGCATCGGTATAACAAAGCTCTGTGACCTGTACTCAAACAGAAAGGCAGAGAATTTGCTATTTACTGTTGATAATCTTTACAATGTACACAGTTAAAACCCACACTGCTTTTTTTAACAGTATGTATTTTCCTGCCAAGATTTCTTCATAGTATGTATTCCTGACTGTCCATTTAATTTCAACATACTGTTTAATGGCTTTAAACTCACATGGAGAGAATACACATTCAGCGAAATAGTTATTTGGTGATTTTTCAGGAATATGGCCACCTTCAGAGTGCATGTGAGATGTCACTAGAGATTGGCATCCTGCTGTAGTGTCTCAGTGACCTAGAAAACAAAAGTTGCTGTAACAGCTGCCAAGAGGCCAAAAGTAAAATGTTCCTTCAAAAAAAGGAGAAGACAAGTTGTATCCTCAAGTTATCATGAAATTGTATTTTTTACATTGGATAAAAGTAGAGATGGTATATAATACACTGCAGTTGAGCAACAATGGGAAAGTAATTCTGCTTTGAAAGTTGATAACCACACTTTTGAGAAAATGGCCGTTGAATATTTGGTACACCTACTGGGGAGATCGTCTTTGTCTACACCCAATCAGCATGGTTCACACCATCTTAAGGCCATGTACTAAACAACCAAAGATTTCAAGACTACAGGCATGTTCATAAATTCAATTCGGAGTGTCAAAGTGCACTCAGAGTGCGCTGTGGGCATTCATAAACTCAGAGCGTTGTCAGATTGTCTGTTCGTAAATTCAGTGTTTCACCTTCAGAGTGTTCAGAGTGCACACTGGACGCTCTGGCCAAGGAGTAGGGTTGATCCGAGCATTCTGACCTAACAGGACAAAAGCTAACTGGCTAACATTGGTTAACTTGCTAGCTACTTTCAGACACAAATGAGAGAACAGCTCACTGACCATTTTACTTGCCCTAGCTGAGCTGGTTAGGCTGTTTTTATGTTATCCAGAGCGTTGGTGTCCATAACTGTGCTGCTGGCAACTATTTAATTAAAATATGAAATGGTTACTGAAATGGTTATTTGCATAGTGGAGTCTTTTGTTTAGACATATGTAGCAAGCTAAACAATAAACCATAATCCCAACTCATAACGTTACTACCCTGCAAGAATCTGCATGTAGATAACCAACCAGGTTCATTGTTAGCTAACATTAGCCTATATCTAGCAATGCAAATGGCTCCGAGATACAAATAATATTACTGCACAGATCATACACGTAATCCAGAGCCAGCCAGCTAAAGTTAGCAATACGTCTTAACTTTAAATAAATTATTTTCTGACAAAATTAGAAACGTGTAATATCTGAAAATGTAGCTTGGTAGACTATCTTACATGGATGGACACTTCTCCCTCTGTCACGGATGCCATGGTTGCCCTTAGTTTGAGGATGTAATCCGGAGCCCTATGTATTATACAACAACCTTCTGTGAGTTCTCTTTTTGACTCCCTCTGCATATTTGCAATTAAACGGCAGAATTTTCTCCATCTCATTAGCGATCATACTCTAATTCCACCGGAGAGGATCCTGTCTTTTCATTGGCTAAACCAACTCGTAATTTAACATTTTTATTTGTATTTACAGATGGCACACAGTTTGTTATTAAGGCACATGAAGGAAGAGAAGGCAATTTGATTAAAAAAAAAAGTTATGTACAAATGGCTCTCCTGTGAAGTAGTGATGCACAACATACGCCTAGTTTCCTGAAACGAGTCACATATGTTGACAACGATGTAGGCCCTGTGTAGTGGTTAGTGGTTGTGATACTGTATTAAGGTTTGGCTTGGAAATATTTTTTTGCCTGGTCACAGACAGCTGATGTGTTGTGTTCCCGCGCAGCCCAGTCAAAACTGTTCGCTGCTCTGGCCCCCCAATGGTGGAACAAACTCCCTCACGACGCCAGGACAGCGGAGTCAATCACCACCTTCCAGAGACACCTGAAACCCCACCTCTTTCAGGAATACCTAGGATAGGATAAAGTAATCCTTCTCACCCCCTTAAAAGATTTAGATGCACTATTGTAAAGTGGCTGTTCCACTGGATGTCTTAAAGTGAACGCACCAATTTGTAAGTCGCTCTGGATAAGAGCGTCTGCTAAATGACTTAAATGTAATGTAAATGTTGTGCACTGAAGTGCACAAGCAAAGGGAAAATGTGAGAGAGTAGGAGAGCGCATAGACGCGAGAAGAAATTACAACAAGCAAAGTGATCATGCTGTTTGTATGTGGCTGCTATGAAAGTGAACCGTGTTTTCGTGTGATCAATGGTATATTCATTCCGCTGACTGTTGAAAAACATTCCTTAAACGGAAGGAAACAGGAAAAAATGCCTGAATTTGTCAAATAGAAACTCTCATTTGCAACTGTTGGACTAATGATTACACACTAGATAAGCTAGATGCAGGAAAGAGTGTGCAAGGCGGTATTGAATGTGTCACTGTCTGTCACCTTGATTACAAAAAATGATTGACCTGTGCACCTACATTGTAAACGTTCATTCATAGGCTAGGTTGTAGCCACCTCATGATGGCTATAGGGAAAATTGAGTATCATGTAGTAGCCTAAACTGGATGAATAGAATTTGAATGACAGTCTTCCAATATACTGTAATAGAAATAAGGCCATGCTGTATATCCTCTCCAAACATGTGTGTGAGCTTTTTCCAAGCATCCAATCATCACATCTTTCCTATATTTTGAAAGGTGTTCAACACTTCTAAAACAAAACACACACACAAAGAATCAGACAAATATTTCACAAAATCTAGGTTGATAAGTGGAACCAGACGACGGAGTTCCCTGCCAAAATAAATGAGGAAGCCTGCAGTATAGCGCTGAAAGGTGTCGTAGAAGCTGACAAAATCTTGTTTGCCAGTTTTTTTAGGAAAATGTCTGCTCTGGTATCACATTTGGCATGGCTAATTACATGACTACCTATTTTCATTTTTTCATTACAGTAGTAAAAATATTGCTCCTGTAAATGAAGTAGCAGGCTAATATGTATGCAAAATTTAAGCCCATGATGAATAAATGTGTCAATGACATAAAAACCTTGCGTGAATCGAGGAGAACTTTGTTTATTCCTGAACACACCAAGTCAAGATATTATTTCAAAGCCTATACAAACTGGATGAGGCCTTCCAGGAAGAAGCACTGGAGATGCACTTACAGGAGAAAAGAGGCCAAAACAACATGCGCCAAGGGAGAAAACATTTCAGCCTTACTAACCATGTCACCAGTAATCATGTTAACTTTAGAGTTTGCTTGACTCCTCTGACTTTACTGAGTTCTCCTGTCAAAGCGAGGAGCTCTGGGCCAGGAGCTACTGATAAAGCCTTTTGTACAGAAGCTCACAGGGCTGTGTCGCCGCAATACAGGATCGAATAGAAAGGGAAACCATCTGACCCCGTCTATGACAAATGTGAAATCACTTCCTGTGATCGGATGAAGGTCAGACAGTGAGGTCGGAGGTTTTTGGTTGAGTGTCCGATCGTGATTGGCTGCGGATGACCACCTCCGAAGGCAGTTGAGGAACCATTAGAAATATCAGTTGTTAAATGTAATGAGAATTTTGCATAGAACTGAATCAACATGTATGGAAAAAGTAAGAAAAAACATGGCAACAATTGTTAAAAATGGGAACTATGACAGAGCCAAATTAAAACATTTAGACATCTGTTTACATCTTGTGTGAAATGACTTCAGCGTATAGAGGTTGTTGGTGGTCCTGAGTAAGTAGAATTAAACTATGAGGTTTTTGGGTAACCTAGTTCTAAGAGCTTATTGTGAATATCCACCTCATATTCAATCAATGCATGTTTTCCCTTAACCCTCCTGTTGTGTTAGTTTCATGTTAATTCATTCTGTGTTCCCGGTCCAAAATAACCGCCCCATTATAGCTGATTTATAAATCCATAATAATACATATATTATCACCTAATGTTGTGTTGGATCTTTTTATCAACTTACAAGTTTTGAACTTATTTGCTATTTATGGCCTGTAAGGCCTCATTGACCTGAGCTCATACAACTTGTTTTTGAGTTTAAAAAAAGCATAAAGTATGGATTATTTTGACTATAACAAATACTCAGATGAAACAAATTGTGCTATTTATCACAGACTACTTTGTGTCAAAGTTTAACAAGGACTCTCTCCTCCTCACCAGTGTCAAGATCAAAGATATGATCAAGAGCCTCACATACAGTATATCGTTTGGTCATTGTGCTACCACAGAATGAATTGTGAGCACGGCCTCAACAAAGCTTCATATACCAGAGCTGACAGAACATATATTATTTAAACAATGTTGCGATTGTTTGTGAGAATGCCAACAGGTGTGGTTCCCATGGGTGAAAGATTCGATTAGGGAAAGGTTTCCATGGGGGCCAAGAAGGGGAGTGTGTGTGTGTGTGTGTGTGTGTGTGTGTGTGTGTGTGTGTGTGTGTGTGTGTGTGTGTGTGTGTGTGTGTGTGTGTGTGTGTGTGTGTGTGTGTGTGTGTGTGTGTGTGTGTGTGTGTGTGTGTTGAAGGTATTTCTGGCCAACACTTAAGTTTCTCAAACACACATGCATGTGGGGGTCTTGGAGAGGAAGTGTGTCCATCTGATGAATGGGCATGAGCATGATTTCAGATTTATACACTAATTGAAGTCTCACCCATTCATTTCTAATGACAGAGAACACCACAGCTGTACAAAAGTTAAATAAAACACCCAAAGTGTAATTCATTATTTTTTTCCACCTTTATTTAACCAGGTAGGCTAGTTGAGAACAAGTTCTCATTTGCAACTGCGACCTGGCCAAGATAAAGCAGTGTGAACAGACAACACAGAGTTACACATGGAGTAAACAAGTCAATAACACAGTAGAAAAAACTAAAAGAGAGTCTATATACATTGTGTGCAAAAGGCATGAGGAGGTAGGCGAATAATTACAATTTTGCAGATTAACACTGGAGTGATAAATGATCAGATGGTCATGTACAGGGAGAGATATTGGTGTGCAAAAGAGCAGAAAAGTAAATAAATAAAAACAGTATGGGGATGAGGTAGGTAAAATTGGGTGGGCTATTTACCGATAGACTATGTACAGCTGCTCAGATAGCAGATGTTTGAAGTTGGTGAGGCAGATAAGTCTCCAACTTCAGCGATTTTTGCAATTCGTTCCAGTCACAGGCAGCAGAGAACTGGAACGAAAGGCGGCCAAATGAGGTGTTGGCTTTAGGGATGATCAGTGAGATACACCTAGAAACCCATGGGCACATCAGTCCTGCTGGGGAAAGACAGTGTGATCAGCCTATCACACACACATGTGTGTGAATAGTGAGTGAGTGACTGAGAGAGAGTCAACTACTGTACAAATGGATAGCTGTAGTGTAACCATTTAACTTTTTTTAAATAAACCTTTATTTAACTAGGCAAGTCAGTTAAGAACAAATTCTTATGTACAATGACGGTCTACCCCGGCCAAACCCGGACGACGCTGGGCCAATTGTGTGCCACTCTATGGGACTCCCAATCATTGCCAGATGTGATACAGCCTGGATTCAAACGAGACACAGTACAGACCCAGAAATTGAAACTTCACTGTATTCTCCATCGAGGAAAGATAATTACTTCCCCCCTGGCTATCAACAATATGCTCCGTGCCTAGTTTTGACTGTATTTTACCCTAAAACTGCACAAAAAAAAGCAATATTCAGACAATATGCCTACAATACCAATTTGAGAAGGGATGAGAGTGGAATGCCCGGGGTTCTGCCTTCAGGCCACACTAGTAATTAGCTAGCCCTGAACAACATGCTTATTTGCTTCCCCGTTATTCTAGACAGCAGAAACAGAAGGAGAGGGAGTAGGCTGATTGTGTGTGTGTGTGTGGGGGGGGTTGAGTGTGTGTGTGTTCCCGTTGAAGCAGCTTGAGTGAAGCAGCTTGAGTGAAGCAGCTTGAGTGCACACTTCTCCACAACATGTTGGATCACATACTTAACCAATGTAAGTGGCAGATTTTCACTCAAGAAAATAGTATAGGTAAATGTAGGCCTAATACTGTTTGAGCTGTCTCAAAACAGTGGATTATCAAAATCCATAGGCTTACATTTTCCTCATTGTCACCAGCTCTCCCAGGCTCCAATGTCACATTGAGGATGACCGTAGGGAAAATACAAGGACATTTTAAGTATAATAGCCTTTCAAAATGTAAACAAACTCTGCAAAAATGAACTTTATTTTATATTTTATATATATATATAAATTAGCAAAAATGTTTTAAAAAATTACTTTGTTGTTATGGGGTTTTGTGTGTAGATTAATGAGATTGTTAGAATAATGCTGTAACCTAACAAAATGTGGAAAAAGTCTAGGGGTCTGAATACTTTCCGAAGGCACCGTATACATAATGTGATCTAAAAATTACAATGGACCATGAAGTTTTCTTCTTCAACTATATTACACTGCAGACAAGTTATCTGACTACAATAAAAAAAAACGGTTCACCAAATCTTATCTCTAAATGCCTTGTCGGCACCAGATACTGTAGACTAAGTATACCAGAACTCGCCTTTGCTTCAATAATACAAGGCATGTGTCCTCAGCATTGCAGCTATGAGGCCACCCTTATTCACGTGTGTCACCAAAATTGTGTCACCAAAATTACCAGACGAGAAGGCTGCCGGGTGCCGTTGGTGTAAATCACGAGAGTGACATTCTCTGAAATATATTTCACAGACAGACAAAAAATAACTAACATGATAATGAGCCTACTACTACAAACTGTGTGTTTGTGTGTGTGCACGTGTGTGTCATCAATGAAGGGAAGTAGCCATGGTTGCCCTCACTATGAGATTACAGGATCAGTGACCATCAGAAGGAGCCTGGCTTGTGTGGGCCGACCAGGCCCCATACTGCACCGCTGCAGCCCCCCTCATCATCTCTCCTGACGGAGTCATTATGCGCCTTGAGGGCGGCTCATAGGCTCAGGCAGCCAACTGCAGCACATCTAAATACTGATGCAAATGAGACTTTTGCCACAATTAATCATCATTTAGGCAGAGTTCCCTGCTTTTGGTCAGGCCGGCCTCCACCACGCTAATTATTACCCACATCCTTTAATGGGTCGTTATCCACCACGATGCTGTACCTGCCACACATGCCATTAGTCCTGTGTGCTACAGATGTCAGGGATGCCTGGATAAAAACACTACACGTCTATTGATCAGTTATGCATATATTTATAAATGTTTGCATAACTATGCAAACAAATGAATACTGCTGCCATTTAAAGAACAGCAGCTGTTACATACACTGGGAAAATAACATATGCCTAGTATCGATCTTTTGGGTTTTTAGGGTTGCGTTTCACCAGCGAAGGCTAATTCAATCTAAAAGCTCTTACTATACAAATTAATAAGTGGACTCCATTAGTTCACATCGTCAGACCAACAAGTACAGTAAGAGGTATATGCCTCAGAGATACGAAAGGCTGAAAACACAAGTGTCAAATCTTTGCAGAATTTTTGGTGGAAGAACATGAATATAGTACTAACAAAATAGTATATTTGTTCGTATGCAATTATCTTTAAATAGAATGGGCATGCCAAAAGGGATTTATGAATTCATATACAAACACTGATTGTTGCTTCTGGGATTTACCCAATTTGGTGTAGAATATGAGAACACATCCATTTATTATCTAACTCATTTTCACAGAAACATTTTCCTCTGGTCATGGAATTGTGTGTTCTAATAAAGTTAGGCCTAGGAGGCATCACAGTTCCTCTGTCGGTTTAGGCTTACAATACCGGTGGACCCTGATCCACCGCTCAAGCATTTATATATCCATTCAATAAGCATTTCAGTTAGTCATTCTATTTCAATTATTTTGCCATGAATCTGCTTCCATGCAAGGGGAATAAAACAAACCAATATCTTTAATGCATTTTATTTATATTTTGTCTGTGTAATTTAGATCATTTAGCAGCCCACATTTGACACGATCATATCTGTGCAATATTTAAATACTTAAAATGTTCATTATTTATACCATTTCTTTTTTTACATTAAAATCTTATATCCTGTTATGAAAAAGTTCAAATGAATTGTTCTTACTTTAATAAAGGAATCAACGTCCCTTTTAGCAAAGAAAAATACAGAATATTATTAAATTATTGACACTGGAATACCCCTTTCAAATCGAGGAAATGGTTCTCCAAACACAATTGATGTATATAAATGATTTCAAATGTGAATGAATATAGATCTCAAAAGTTAGTTTATATTATTAAAAAAACCTGGAAAGCATTAACAGTTGACCATGGTACCAAAACCCTTATAATCCATCCATTTAAGGCAAAGCACTGCACTCTAAGTTGGGAGAGTAACCATCATGAAAACAAAGGATGGGGACTAAAGCACAATTTGTTGTTTGACTTATGCTGTTTTTTTGAAGGCCCAAAGGTCGAAAATATAATGGTTTCCTCTTATAATTTGGTTATGATGTGTTCCTCAAAATATCACAGGTATCAAAAGATACGTATTACTCAATTCTGCCTGGAGTCGCTCTCGTAAAGGTCATTGGACAGTGGGTAAAGTTACTGGGGCTTATAAAATTGTCGGCTTAAAAATGCATTCGTTTTGTGAGTGTGTGACTCAGGGTCTCTCAGTTTACGTCTACCTGGAGCTGTTTAAATGTCTTCTCTGTTGTTCAGCCATGCATTATGCATCACAATCTGCTGAAGGTCAAATTCCTTAGGATTCAAATGTTTCAACATATTACGGGCAGAGGAAGCATGGGCACGGCATATGGGGACTAAACTTAAATCTACATAATAAATGTTGGAGACGTTATGGACATTGAGCATAAATTAAGACCCAAAGCAAATTACTTTGGACTCAAGAAACACCTGGAGCATATGCATGGTGCGCTGTATGGACAACAAGTTCTGCCAATATGCAAATGTGTGTTAATCAAGTAAGCACACATGGATACCAATTCAATTGACAAATTATGGACATTACTTTAAGAGGGGGCTGATTACATTTGCTGACATACAATTATGCAGACAATGCAAATTAAATAAAAACTGATTGAAGTCTAAAGTAAAGACCTACTTTGCTTTCCCATGCAGCAGAAAATCCCCATCTATATCCACTCAGGCATTGTTTTAGTCTGTTAGTAAGATGCAGTGGAGTTCCTAGTAGTGGGTAGGTCGCCTTATAAGAGAAATGGAGTGATGATACAGAGCTGTGCTTTCTGAACCTGGAACCAGCACACAGTCATGTTGCCTCTTGGCTATTCTCAAACAGCCCTCTGTACTAGGCCTTGTGGGAACATCTCCCCTCAGACTGTTTGTGGTGGAAACTTCACTCTGGAATGTGTTGCTCTTAAACTCAGCCAACAAGCAAAGTCCCAGGAGGGTTACACTACAGCTTTTCAAAACTCTAAAATAGTTGGAAACAAAGCGGCTGCCATTATGAAAGATCGATTGATTAATTTACTGCTAACAGGTAGTTTTATCACAGCAATACATAGACATTTGTATTTTCACCTAGAGCCTATGAATTTGGTTTCACTTTCTAACCTGAGGCTTTTATTTTATAACGATAACATTGAGGTAACCTAAGCATGTATTCATATGACACAGCGTTCACAAGGCCTAGCCCACACTTCAATCTCCACAAATGGATGAGTGAGATGTATCTGTATTGATGGAGGAGGGGGTATAACAGTGGTACAATCGGCTGGTTTAATGTCAGCCTTGACTGGGATAACTCTGGATTATAAAATAGCTGTAATTTGCTCATGGTGTCATAAATCTATATAAGAGAAATGCTTTCCAATTTGTTTTCTCATTTAGTATCAGCTCTGCTAGAAAAACTGAGATAGGAAATTTACACCAAAAATATTGTTATTCCACCTGTTAAGCAATAACAATGTTGTGTGAGAGAAAGAATCAAGTACTACAGACGATTTCAACCAGTTACAGTACGAGTAATGCTTTATAAATAGGTGTTCGATAGTGATTGATAGACTGTAGATGAACTTAGCTCCAGCCACACAGGTATTACTGTAATCCTGATCAGTCATTTGCTCAGGCTTGGGCTTAATGTTTTCCTGTGGTTCAGACTACACAGAGATCCAGGCCACCCAACTCACCTATGGAATATTCACATCCAGCAGTCCATTAGGAAAATCCTTCATTCAAAATGCATCCACAGCTGAACACACTACAGATAGGCCGGGGTGGTTCAGATGAGCTCCATAACATTTCGCTATTAGCAGTGAGAGGCAGTGGGAATGGTGGGTGTGACTGACTGATTAAAATGGCATTTAATGTGACAGATGTGTGCTGTAGGGGGATTTCACCTCGCACACATCCACTGCATAAAATATCTACAAAAATAATGTAGATCTACAAACCTAATGTAGAGCATTAGACCTCTGTTGCTCTGAAATATCATGGATCAGCTATATGGCTCGTCTAGTGTCAGAAGTGATCGACATGAGGCATTACATTACATTATACACAGTCAGAGAAGGACTACTCATAGGGGATTGGATAACCCAAAATACTTGCTCGCCACACATCCTCATTCTCACACTACTGAATCCATATTATGAAAACTGTCATTCTTCCAGAACAGGTGAAGGGTGAACATTTTCTAGGGATGCACGAGATATCGGTATGCATGTCGGGAATTGGCTGACATTAGCTAAAAATGCCAACATCGGCATCGGCTTGATGTCTAGTGTTTGTGCCGATGTGCAAAACCGACGTGCATTCCCATATAACGTAAGGACGGCATGAAAAATATAGCGCTACACGTGCCCACAATGTCTGCTGTGTGCAGTCAACAAGTCGAGCAGTCATTTGAAAGAGTAAGAACATTTCAGCGAGACAACTCAAAGGCGAAATCCATTAACGGCAAGATAATGGAATTCATTGCGCTTGACAATCAAACGTTCTCTGTCGTGGATGATGTTGGCTTTCGCCAACTTGTCGAGCACCGGTACACACGACCAAGGCGGAGCAATTCTTTACACAGTTACACAGTATTGTTGAAACTCACATCCATGAGCCTCTGCTATTAGCTTCAAGACTGACATTTTGGACCAGCAATGTCAGCCCCATGAGCATTATGAGTCTGACAGCAAAGTGGGTCGACAAGGATTTTGTACTGAGGAAAGCCGTATTGCATGCTCAAGAATGTGCTTGTTCTCATACCGCTGCAGCCCTTTCAATGGCATTCTCTCTGAGCCTCTACTGTCTCGCCGCCATGCTCAAGGACCGCTACTTCAATGCTGACAAGAAACAGAGTTTACGTAAAATGTTAAGACACAGCTGGACAAGATGGAAACGGACACAGTGACAGTGCGCACCGAGGAAGAGAGGCCACGGACAGACAGAGCTGAAACTTTGAAACATGTATGATGAAATCCTGGTTGAGTCTGAACATATGAACAACGAAACAGCACAGCAAGTAAGTGAAATAAATAGGTTTTGATTACGTTTTACTGGTAATGGGGACATACATAAATGCCAACAAAATAACGTTTTGGTCAGTGTGTGTGTGTGTGTGTGTGTATGTGTTTGTTTCAACTATTTAACTGTACTAGAATGCATAAAAGGATGGTCAAATTTTAAATATCAGTTATTGGTATCAGGTGTTTTGGCAAGGAAAATATTGGACATCGGTATCGGCCAAAAATGTCATATCGGTGCATCCGTAACATTTTTTCAATATGAATTCTCCAAGTCTACATTAGTAAAGCTAATACCATGATGATCGATAGACATAACTATACAGTCAGGAGTGTTGCCACCCAGCCAGATGACCTTGGTTCATTGGTAGAGTGAGTGAGTTGGTGTGTAAGCAGGCAGTAGCACAACCCTGTAGAAAGCCTGACCACCCTTATGAACCTGGACTGACATGACTGTGGAACATAGACAATGTTAACAGCATGAATGAGAGGAAAGGTGACAGAGGCAATGTTAAACATGTCAACACACAGGACTATGGAACATAGACAATGTTATCACTATGAATGAGAGGAAAGGTGACAGAGGCAATGTTAAACATGTCAACACACAGGACTATGGAACATAGACAATGTTATCACTATGAATGAGAGGAAAGGTGACAGAGGCAATGTTAAACATGTCAACACACAGGACTATGGAACATAGACAATGTTAACACTACGAATGAGAGGAAAGGTGACAGAGGCAATGTTAAACATGTCAACACACAGGACTATGGAACATAGACAATGTTATCACTATGAATGAGAGGAAAGGTGACAGAGGCAATGTTAAACATGTCAACACACAGGACTATGGAACATAGACAATGTTATCACTATGAATGAGAGGAAAGGTGACAGAGGCAATGTTAAACATGTCAACACACAGGACTATGGAACATAGACAATGTTATCACTATGAATGAGAGGAAAGGTGACAGAGACAATGTTAAACATGTCAACACACAGGACTATGGAACATTGACAATGTTATCACTATGAATGAGAGGAAAGGTGACAGAGACAATGTTAAACATGTCAACACACAGGACTATGGAACATTGACATGTGTTCACATGGTGTAAATGAAAGGAAAGGTGACAGGATTAGACATTGTCAAAGAGCTATTGTAAAACATGTCCACACACAGAAACATGATCTGCCATGAGGCTGGTGTGAATCAGTAGGGTCTAGCTAGTTTTAGGACTATGGACAGCGTATCTACGTCACCGACTCATCTCCCTGCCATAGAACATATAGCTAGGCCAACATGCTGTTCAAACAGTTGGAGACTGACAGAAGGGTTTGTTCATAATACTTCAACTGTTCTGCCTTGTTAGCTAGCAAATAGATCCAAGTTGCCTAAACTTTAAATATAAAGATTAGCTGGCTCCTCTGTGGGCTTGTGCTCGAGTGATTGTTTATGAGACCTGCGTTCATTTCCTAGAGCCTAATGCCTGCTACAAGAAGAGAGTCATTATTAGTGAACGTGCATTATGCATGGTCCTGGTTAAATGTGTAAAAAAAAGGCATTTTCATAGACAGACTTGAAAACCAGATCAGTGATTATTGCAAAAAAGCCGGTTAAACTAGTTTGATAAAATAATACAATTATTACATTTGTGGATTATATTTAGCTTCGGTATAACTTCACAAGCCCTGAAATCATTAGATAATTTCTGACTGTTTGAACTTTAATTGTACAACAAAGTTTATTTAGAGAAAACATTTTTTAAAATTAGATATACAGTGTTTCTTCCTTTAAAAGTTGCATCGTACTGCAGCACAGCTTGCGCGTAGCCACAGAATTGTATGGCACGTTAGTGAATGGCGTCGTATTATTTTGCTGTCAGCCATTGTTGCCTTTAATGCTAGTTTGCATCTTTGAGAAGCTATGTTATCAAAATGACATGGAGCTGTAGGCCTAAGAGTTTTGTTTACAGTAGCTGTTTTAGCGTAACTTACCTATTGGCATAAAGGTGTACTTTATAGGCCTACATAAAGCATTCAAGTCATCCATGTCCTTAAATACAGTCAAGCGTTTTAGTTATAACGGAATAACAAAGGGAGCCTTGAATAATTAAACAATGAATAAACCACAACATGTCGGCTAATACGCTTGATTTCATGAATGCATAGGACTGTTTTTAATGTTGGCTGTACTAGAGACTTTCAAAAAAATTTTTGTTAGAACAGATATTTATTCCCGTAGTAATTTGTTATGGAGCTATCCAGATGTGGTTAGAAAACAGCGCATTTGGTGTCCTATGCAAAAGAGATGGGAGAAGTGACATGCCTCGCAAACATCCATTAATACATCCCTAAAATCGGCAAGAGTCTGTTGTCCTTCTGATAGCCCATCAAGGGTGGATGGCTTCTTTTGTATTCTTAAAAGAACTCCAGCACAGAGAAGAGAAAGGAAACCTTGAATAATTGAACAATGAATAAACTTTAGAGTTCTTAAGCATCGTTTACAAGTTGCAACAAATACATTGATCATCTCAGCAAGGTTTTACCCATGGTCGTGGAGTTGGGGGGGGGGAGTTTAACTAAAATGTAGTTGAAAGTATATTTTTTAATCATTATTTTATTAACGAAAGCATAAATAAAGATGTTGATGAACAAATACTGTATATGCCTGTTACATTGTCCAGTTACAGCTTCTTCTGACAAAGTGGGAAAGAAATGTATATTTTCTTAGTGTCTGGCACTATTACATGTGTGTGTGCCAGTGTATGCGTGTATTTGAATGAGAGTGTGTGTATATGCATGTGTGCAAACACCTACACGACATCAGTCAGCCGCAGGCATACCGGCATTAGCTGTAAAAACACTGCCCCTCGGTGTCATTCAAACAGACTTTTTATTATGTTTTATTTTAACTGTATTTTTTTTTGTTATCTTTGACCATCATTCTATCTCCCGCACAGCAACTCCACTCCCACTTGTCTCCAATTCCACATCCCAACCCTCAGCTTCCCTCAGCCCATCCCACCTATCTCTGCTGGCCACCCTCTTCGGATTTCTACGCAACATATATCTTTCCACTATGCTGTGATGTTTAACATACAATATCTAATTGAATAGAATCCACAGATTGCGAGTTGGAGATGAATACTTTTACTAAGAGTCTTAGTATATTAGTAATCGACTGACCCGGTCTCTCCAGATCTACCAACAGTACAGTACTATTTCTCGGGTCAATTTTAGATTAATGTTGTGCATTTTCAGCCATTCCTGAGACCAGAAACAGGCTACCTGAGGGCAATACCAAAAATAAATGGTCTATTGATTCTGTATCCTCACAATAAAATCTGCAGAGCTCCGATGATTTTATGCCCCAAATATTCAAAATGTTGTTGATGGCAGGAATTCTATATAATAATTTTAGCTGAAAAGCATGAAGTAATGAATATTGTATCGTTTTATATATCAACTCATATACCCTGTACCATGGAATCAGTACATCAAAAATCTCTTCCCTGCTATTTGGCAATCTGTACAGTTGTCAACTGGTCCTCAAATGAAACTGGTATACTTTCCTATTTATGCTATTTTTATTCCTCTACCAGTTTTGATCCTTTATATTGGGCAGATTGACCAGTTCCCTACCTCCTCCCGCTGCCACCTGCCTCCTCCATTCTTGGGGTAATGCTGTAATCAATTGGTTGTACTCTTGGATTGAGCAGACCTTCCCTTACAATTCTGATAACTCCATGAAGGACATAACTCTACCATTCCAATTTACAATGTAATTTAAGAACAAAATACAATTTTCAAACATATTTCCCATAAGTACAGGTATTTTATCAACCAGCATATTTGAGTTTCATATTAGTGTGAAATTGCTTCATCCAACATTTTGCGGTAGTATGAGGCATGGTGATCTCAGAATCAGTAGGATTAGACTGTCAAGCCTCATAGCCAACCTCAGCCTCATATAGGTCTAGGCTCCAAAGAAATAGACTCCAATTAAGCCCTCTTGTTGTTTGTGAAGATTGTTATTGAAATGAATTGCTTGACTGGTGCAGGTTTTCTCCATTTGTTGTTATGCAACACTCGCATAACAAGTGCGTATCTCTCAGGTCGCACATCAAATTGAAACATATTGTCATTCTCTGCAGAGTAACGTTATTGTATTTGGCGCAGAGAATGTGTCCACTTTAGGCTGGGGATTGTAGACCTTTTGAGGGATAGCTCTAGTGTAAATCTCTGTAATATGGATATCTTCCATACAGGGTTCTAGCGTGATCTGCCCAGAAGAGTGTAGCCTACCGCCTGTAGAAATATAATGACTACGAGGGCAGTTTCTAATTAGCAAAGCTGGTCTCATGAATTGCAAAGAGTTATGGGATATTAGAACCCCGTTGTCTTAACCTTGTAATCTTCAACCTACACGATAGCTAGCTGGCTAGATGGGTTTTTGTCTTTTTCCTGGCATTAGCTTAAATTTCAATTTTATTTCACCAACCTTATGATCTTCTTCAGACCGCTTGTGTTCTGCCTAAGCAGCGTAGCTACAATGCTTGAGCTGGTTGATGGTTGATCAACAAAACTAAGGAGATGATTGTGGACTTCAGGAAACAGCAGAGGGAACACCCCCCTATCCACATCGATGGAACAGTAGTGGAGAGGGTAGCAAGTTTTAAGTTCCTCGGCATACACATCACAGACAAACTGAATTGGTCCACTCACACTGACAGCGTCGTGAAGAAGGCGCAGCAGCGCCTCTTCAACCTCAGGAGGCTGAAGAAATTCGGCTTGCCACCAAAAGCACTCACAAACTTCTACAGATGCACAATCGAGAGCATCCTGGCGGGCTGTATCACCGCCTGGTACGGCAACTGCTCCGCCCTCAACCGTAAGGCTCTCCAGAGGGTAGTGAGGTCTGCACAACGCATCACCGGGGGCAAACTACCTGCCCTCCAGGACACCTACACCACCCGATGTTACAGGAAGGCCATAAAGATCATCAAGGACATCAACCACCCGAACCACTGCCTGTTCACCCCGCTATCATCCAGAAGGCGAGGTCAGTACAGGTGCATCAAAGCTGGGACCGAGAGACTGAAAAACAGCTTCTATCTCAAGGCCATCAGACTGTTAAACAGCCACCACTAACATTGAGTGGCTGCTGCCAACACACTGTCATTGACACTGACCCAACTCCAGCCACTTTAATAATGGGAATTGATGGGAAATGATGTAAATATATCACTAGCCACTTTAAACAATGCTACCTTATATAATGTTACTTACTCTACATTATTCATCTCATATGCATACGTATATACTGTACTCTACATCATCGACTGCATCCTTATGTAATACATGTATCACTAGCCACTTTAACTATGCCACTTTGTTTACTTTGTGTACATACTCATCTCATATGTATATACTGTACTCGATACCATCTACTGTATGCTGCTCTGTACCATCACTCATTCATATATCCTTATGTACATATTCCTTATCCCCTTACACTGTGTATAAGACAGTAGTTTTGGAATTGTTAGTTAGATTACTTGTTGGTTATCACTGCATTGTCGGAACTAGAAGCACAAGCATTTCGCTACACTCGCATTAACATCTGCTAACCATGTGTATGTGACAAATAACATTTGATTTGATTTGATTCCGAGCGGTAGAACCTCTGCATTATTGTGACTCCATTGTCTTAAACTTCCCATCTTAAAGCATGGGAACACTTAAAGTATGGGAACACTCAAAATGTCTGACAGCTAGTGGAGGCTCCTCAGAGAGTGAATTTTCATATAAATAGTGAAACATTAAAGGTATCCTTTCTGACGAAAAAAAATATATACATACGTGTATATATATTTTTCTTTCTTTTATTCTTCAGAACATGAACCGTGTGTACATAGATAAGGCGTAGATAATAACAATTCTTTAGTAAAGGTTGAGTAGTCTATTGTTCAGCTAATAGCCCATCCTGCTTGCTTGTGAAAAACGAATAATAATACTTTTTCCCCCTTTCCACATGTTAAAGATTCCAATTGATAAAGTGTTTTTAACCACAATCTGCCCCAACCCCAATTAATATATTAGGGCTTAGTCAATAGCGTGCTGGACTTGGCTAGAATGTTGAGAGTCCGAAACCTGCTCCATGCTTGTTTCATCACATTATTATGCCGGTCTCAGAGCAAATAACATGGATTGTTACTCCCATCTGGTTCCTCGCTCTCTTCCACGCGTCATTCAGCATGCTTGTGGGTGTGCTGGCAGGATGTACTGTTTTTTATTCTGTATATATGAATTACAAAACAGCCTTCACTTAAATCATGTTTCTAGTCTATTGCATAGTTACAATGTGTCATCATTGATGTCCCAGGAGCAGGAGTGGTAAACACTGTTGAAGTGTATAATTGTAATACACTCACAGCATCATTCACAGAATGGAGTTTGATACACCTGGTATTGGATATGACAGAAAAAGTACTTGCTAAATAGCAATTTCCGTAAATTAATTTTATGACAAAAAAATATGCACAATTGTTTTGTTTCTAAATTAACTAACATATTCCTCTCAATTGTAATTCTGCTTGACTTGTTATGACTTTATAACTACTTACATTGGCTTCCCCGTAATGTTTTGTCAGCCATCTTTGCTGAAGAAAGTCACCAGGGAGCGGTGGCTCACGTCATTGGAACCACTCGATATGATTGGTCATATAGAAACCTTGGGACCCAAATGCATAATTGGTGGTCCGGAGCAATGAAGCTGAGTACCTCTGAGTCCCGCGGTGTAAACTCACAACTTTTAAAGGAGGAACCACTGTAGCAGACTAAGATTGGCTAGCTACTTCCAGACTCAAATTAGAGAACACCTAACTCTGACCATTTTATTCACCCTTGCAGGGCTGGTTAGGCTGTTTTCATGTTATCCAGAGTGTTGGTGACTAACTGTGATGCTGGCAACACTTTTAATTACGACTTTTTTGCAAACGTTTACTGGCACCGGCCATATTCAACGTGTGTTGAGGGTTCATAAATAAATGTGTTACCCTGCGCTCTGGCACACTCAGACAAGAGTGCACGTAAATTGGAATAGATAGCCAGAGTGAATTTACGAACGCGCCCCTAACAACAGCAGTCAAGCACCCAAGCTAACTGGCTAATGTTGGCTAGCTACATCCACACACAAATGAGGGAATAGCTCACTGACCATTTTACTCACTCTAGCACAGCTGGTTAGGCTGTTTTTATGTTATCCAGAGAATTAGTGACTGCAACTGTTGTGATGGCAACAATTTATTGACGCTCTTTTGCCAACCTTTACTGACACCGACCATATTCAACAGGTGTTGAGTGTTCGTAATTTTGTCCGTTTTTCTGTGTTCTGGCACACTCAGACGGGAGTGCTCTGAAATTGGAGTAGATAGCCAGAGTGAATTTACCAGCAACGTCTATCGACAGTTGTCGCATTGACATCATGAACATTCTATTGAAATGGTTACTTGCATAGTGTATTCTTTTGTTTAGACATGTAGCTAGCTAGCTAAACAATGAACCAAAACCCCAACTCGTAAAATTATTAATCTGCAGGTATCTAACCAACCAGGTTCAATATTAGCTAGCTAATATTAAGCTATAACTAGCAATGCAAATGGCTCTGAGATACGAATAATATTACTACATAGATCATAGACATAACTTATGAAGCGAACCAGCCAGCTAACAGTACACTTTAACGTAAAATGAAAATGACTTTCTGACAAAATTAGAAATATGTAATATCTGAAAATGTGGATGTCCCCTTAGTTTGAAGATGTAATCCAAAGACAGATGTTTTAAACATTTGATTTCTGTGTGCTCTCTTTCTGTTTGCTCTTCAACTCTGTCTGCATATTTGCAATCAAAGGCCAGAATCTCCTTAGTTATCATACTCTAATTCCACTGATTTCAATACTCGATCCTCCAGAAAGTAGAGAGCAAGACTTACGTAGTTCTACTATGTGATATCTTTAAAAAAAAGCCGCATTAGAAAGGATTAGCGGGCTACATGGCAGACCAATCCAAACTAATCTCTTGGCATGTCCAGCCCACTCATTATCTCAGCCAATCATGGCTAGCGGGAAGGTTCCTCCCTTTTTCTGTGGCTAAACTAGCTAGGCTTGTAATTTAACAATTTTATTCGTATTTACAGATGGCATACAAGTTTGTTATTAAGGCACATGAAAGTTCACCTGTACCAGAAGGCAGTTAACCCACTGTTCCTAGGCCATCATTGAAAATAAGAATTTGTTCTTAACTGACTTGCCTAGTTAAATAAAGGTAAAATAAAATGCATTTTTAAAAAAAATCATTAAAAAAATGTTTATGTTCAAATGGCTCTCCTGTGAAGTAGTAACAGGCGACATACTCATTTCCGACATACTAGTTTCCTGAAACGAGTCACATTTGGGCTACCTTTTTTCCCTCCCTATCCTCGCTGGACTGTCTTTCATTCAGTTTCTTCTTCACATCAGCAAAGAAGCACTCTATGAAAATATAGTACATTTGTGCTACATTTTAGATACGTGTTCTAATTCCCCCTTGTGATAGTGTGGTGCAATGACAGAATGACGCAATTTACCACAAACGATCACGGCATAAGCTCGGAACTTTTAATGGAAGAACCACTATTGAAGCTGTTCTGGTGGCTTGTGTTGGCACAACGCTCTATTAAGACACTTTATGTTGGGGTTTCCTATACTTTGGCAGTTACCTGTATTTTAGTCAACCTGATTTTAAGAGTATTCCAATGCATTTTTTGATAGAGAGAATGGGATGTCTGATGAGAAGGATGCTGATTGCAAGTCCAGGTGAGACCCTGCTGTTGTGCCCAGGAGCCAGGTACTCACCCTAATGGCTTTGGTAAATATCCAGCCGAGTAAATTACAATTTATTAAAACTTAAGCCATAGAATGAAGGCGCCCTAGGTAAGGGAATTTGCTCTGCCAATATGAAATCAGAGGGTTGCACAAAATATATATACAGTGGGGAGAACAAGTATTTGATACACTGCCGATTTTGTAGGTTTTCCCACTTACAAAGCATGTAGAGGTCTGTAATTTTTATCATAGGTACACTTCAACTGTGAGAGACGGAATCTAAAACAAAAATCCAGAAAATCACATTGTATGATTTCTAAGTAATTCATCAGCATTTTATTGCATGACATAAGTATTTGATACATCAGAAAAGCAGAACTTCACATTTGGTACAGAAACATTTCTTCGCAATTACAGTGATCATATGTTTCCTGTAGTTCTTGACCAGGTTTGCACACACTGCAGCAGGGATTTTGGCCCACTCCTCCATTACAGACCTTCTCCAGATCCTTCAGGTTTGGGGGCTGTCGCTGGGCAATACGGACTTTCAGCTCCCTGAAAAGATGTTCTATTGGGTTCAGGTCTGGAGACTGGCTAGGCCACTCCAGGACCTTGAGATGCTCCTTACGGAGCCACTCCTTAGTTGCCCTGGCTGTGTGTTTTGGGTCGTTGTCATGCTGGAAGACCCAGCCACAACCCATCTTCAATGCTCTTACTGAGGGAAGGAGGTTGTTGGCCAAGATCTTGCGATACATGGCCCCAACTATCCTCCCCTCAATACTGTGCAGTCGTCCTGTCACCTTTGCAGAAAAGCATCCCCAAAGAATGATGTTTCCACCTCCATACTTCACGGTTGGGACGTTGTTCTTGGGGGTTGTACTCATCCTTCTTCCTCCAAACACGGCAAGTGAAGTTTAGACCAAAAATCTCTATTTTTGTCTCATCAGACCACATGACCTTCTCCCATTCCTCCTCTGGATCATCCAGCAGGTCATTGGCAAACTTCAGACGGGCCTGGACATGCGCTGGCTTGAGCAGGGGTACCTTGCGTGTGCTGCAGGATTTTAATCCATGACGGCGTAGTGTGTTACTAATGGTTTTCTTTGAGACCGTGGTCCCAGCTCGAATCAGGTCATTGACCAGGTCCTGCCGTGTAGTTCTGGGCTGGTCCCTCACTTTCCTCATGATCATTGATGCTCCACGAGGTGAGATCTTGCATGGAGCCTCAGACCGAGGGTGATTGACTGTCATCTTGAACTTCTTCCATTTTCTAATAATTGCGCCAACAGTTGTTGCCTTCTCACCAAGCTGCTTGCCTATTGTCCTGTAGCCCATCCCAGCCTTGTGCAGGTCTACAATTTTATCCCTGATGTCCTTACACAGCTATCTGGTCTTGGCCATTGTGGAGAGGTTGGAGTCTGTTTGATTGAGTGTGTGGACAGGTGTCTTTTATACAGGTAACGAGTTCAAACAGGTGCAGTTAATACAGGTAAAGAGTGGAGAACAGGAGGGCTTCTTAAAGAAAAACTAACAGGTCTGTGAGAGCCGGAATTCTTACTGGTTGGTAGGTGATCAAATACTTATGTCATGCAATAAAATGCAAATGAATGACTTAAAAATCATACAATGTGATTTTCTTGATTTTTGTTTTTAGATTCCGTCTCTCACAGTTGAAATGTACCTATGATAAAAACATTACAGACCTCTACATGCTTTGTAAGTAGGAAAACCTGCAAAATCGGCAGTGTATCAAATACTTGTTCTCCTCACTGTATATATTTAAATCACTTTAACCCCAAAACACATTAAGCTACTGATGTCCTTCATAGTTTGTTAACTTAGTTGCGTGTTGCACCCTCGAACACGACTCAGTGAAAGAGTCCTATCCCTTTTAATCAGTGCCTTACTCCAGAAACCACCAGGACTTAGGAATGACCCTGTGAAACGCAGTCAAACAACATACGTCAGAACCGATACCACTGGATCGGAAACATTAGTGAAGTCAAGTGACGCTCAGGCTTTTTGCTGAGCTGAACACAAGAATCCTTTAAATTGTGCTCTGAATGGTGATAAGGTGATAAAACGTCCTTTCAGAGCTTTCAAAAGAAATAATGACATTTTAAATGGACATTCAGTCATTAATTCCAATTCAACTCAATACGTTTCAGA
This sequence comes from Oncorhynchus nerka, assembly GCF_034236695.1. NCBI lineage: Eukaryota > Metazoa > Chordata > Actinopteri > Salmoniformes > Salmonidae > Oncorhynchus > Oncorhynchus nerka. The sequence goes on from NC_088406.1 coordinate 45,732,361, forward strand.
AAGTAAATAAACGCAGCTAAACAACCTCTTTGATAAATTAAGAAATATAGGGAAAGGAGCAATCATTCCACTGCAGTCCACGACACAATGTCATTGTTATTTTAAAAAATTGGTATCATTATTATTACTGCCTGAATTGCTGCCTTTGACTGTTCAAGTTGAACATTAAGTTTTCAGCTATCAGGTTAATTGACTCTTCTCTCAAGAGACCATACGCTGCCACAGCCACCAACATGAAAACCTAGCTGATGAACACTGGCAATAACGACAAGCTGTTTTCTAGCCTGGCAATATGATTTAAGATTTTTTTTCTCCATTAGCCTCTTGAGGACAAGCCAAGGTTGAGTTCCACCACCACAGCAAAAAAACTATGGCTGATTCACACTATAGGGCCGACACGATCCAGGCTTGGATATTTTCGTCTCATATTATCCTTTCCAGCAAGTATGGTGGAAGCGTATCCACTCGGCTAGCCCAGTACACCATCCACTTGGCAAACAGTCTGGAAAACATAATCTTTACAATGTAATACATTTGTTCAAATTCAATTCACTATCACTGTATGAGTCACAGTAGCATGTCAATACCAGATTACCAGCCTGGCATTAGGGTATGGCAGAAAGGTCATAGTGAGGTCACAGTAGTTCTGTCCTGCCACGGCTACATCCTCTGACTCTGCAGCTGTGTTTCTTCACACACTCAGGTGCTAAACCACAGTGTGATCAGACAGATTCAGACAGACGGTGGGATTATAGAGTATTTGTGAGCTGTGTCTGCTGTTACGTAACATAACAACAGTGTGACCAGTCATGATGAAGTAATTTGACAAGGTGCAGGACTTACAGCCACACTTTGGGGCTTGAACCAAACAATATCATAGTGGCCGTTTGATTCCCCCAGCACCGTGTAGTAGGGGATGGAGAGAGAGGAGGGATAGAGGGTCGATGGGGCTAGTTCCGCAGACAAAAGGGCAATCACAGACCTGCCATGTCAGGAGTCCTTCCCTCCTGCACAGTACGGTTTCAGACGATCAGTACAGGCGTTAGCGGAAGCCAAGAATAATACTGTTACCTTGTGTGATTCTTCCCCATCTTTAAGTGTGTGAGTTCCACATTCACGCTCATTATTTCTGATGGGAGTACAGAGAAAAAGTAGGTCCTTGCTCCTGTATCATTAAAGGTCCTTTATGACCCTAATGTGACTGGTTTAATGTGAGAGGTAGAATCTACAGGCACCCAGTGGTGAGGTATAACAATTTGCAACAAAAACAATGCGATGGAGGGGTTAAACCTACAATTTGTAACTGCACAATCACAATATGGGGCTAATTCTTGCCTACGGGCTGGAAGGCTAAAGACCCACAAGGGCATTTCACTGTTGCAATATTGATGTCAGAAGTGAGATGACACTTCCTATATAGGAACAGAGTAATGCTGGCACTCCCTCCAAAATATTTGGAAAAGTGGTTTAAGCTATACTGTAATGTTCTACTCTTATGATCTTCCATTACATGCAGCTCACATTTTGAATCTATCCAAGACAGAAAGCTATCAGGTCATCTCACTCCGACACATACAGATTCCTTTTATCCCTCAGCATCCTACATTATACCAGTAATGGAAATCCAGCACTAACCATGACTAATGACTGAACAGGCCTTTGCTGGCTACAATATTAGGATAGTCATTATAGATTATGTTGATACCAGTGGTACTATAGATACCTGAGCAACAATGGCACGCATTCCAATTTGTAGGACTGCACAGAGTCAGAAGGGTGCAACGCTACATCTCTCCACTCGTAATTAAACATATTGATATTACAAATAGTTTGGGCCAGGGTTATTTCCTGACTAAGTGGCCAGACTGGGAAAAACTCTGGGCCTCAAGTGTAGGCTACAACTAGGGCCCAGAAATGTTCCTGGTCAGGTCATACGTTCAGTAAGCTCCTGGTCTTATCAAGTCTTGGATAAAACTAAACTCCTGGCCCTATCTATTTGTGAGTAATACTGTTAAATAAAATGACATGTTTTACATAGTCTACAGTCATATAAGAGCTCTATTGAGCTTTGTCTAAATTAATTTGGAGTTCTCTCTGTGAACGCTGTTGTGTTTACAGGATGTTACTTTTGAAATTGAGGAAATGGCCTCCTAAGTAAGCCTCCAGACAGGCTTAAAACATTTGCCCTCGTCCATGTCCAAATTAACTGTCATACAATTTTTATGATAATGGTGACAGTGGATGCAATCCCACAGATGGACAAACCCAGACACACACACTTAAAGGAAGAAAGGGAGTGCTCACTCTCACTAACAAAGAGAAACGTATAGACAAACAACTGAAAGCATTTGCAACTTAGGCTTCATTACAGTAAATCAAACACACATTTATTTTTTTGTAATTTTTCTCTCCAATTTCGTGATATCCAATTGGTAGTTACGATCTTGTTTCATCGCTGCAACTCCCTAACGGGCTCAGGAGAGGCAAAGGTCGAGTCATGCGTCCTCTGAAACATGACCCGCCAAACCGCGCTGCTTCTTAACACCTGCCCACTTAACCCGGTAGCCAGCCGCACCAATGTGTCGGAGGAAACACTGTTCAACTGACGACTGAAGTCAGCTTGCAGGCGCACGGCACGCCATAAGGAGTCGCTAGACTGAGCGATGAGCCAATGAAAGCCCTCCAGCCAAACCCTCCCCAAATGTGCACAAATTGGCAGGAAAGAGCGCATTCTAGAGCGAGAAGTGCATTGTGCATCTGGGCGCATGGTCAAACTGACATCTGCATTGGCCATGCAGCATTTAAGGTGATATGGCTTCAGCTGAGGTTAGGGCATTCATACTTCTTGCGCTTCGCGGAGCAGTACAAAACTACTGTCAAGGAAGTGAGTTTGTGTTTATACAGGGTGCACCACCCCCACTTACCGTCAACCAATAATGGCCTCCTGACCTGTTTCACATGTCCTTGTGCTTGTGCTTGTCTCCACCCCCCTCCAGCTGTCACCCATCTTCCCCATTATCCCCTGGGTACTTATACCTGTGTTTTCTGTCTGTCTGTGCCAGTTCATTTTATTCATCAAATCTACCAGCTTTTTCCTCTTGCGCCTGTCTTTGCTATAGTCCCTGTTTTCTAGTTTCCCAATTTTTGACCATTCCTGCCTGCCGTCCTGTACCTCTACTCTGGATTACCGACCTCTGCCTGATGTGACCCCGAGCCTACCTGCTGTTCTGGTGCCTTACAACCTCTCTGGATTACCGACCTCTGCCTGATGTGACCCCGAGCCTACCTGCTGTTCTGGTGCCTTACAACCTCTCTGGATTACCGACCTCTGCCTGATGTGACCCCGAGCCTACCTGCTGTTCTGGTGCCTACTGCCTTGACCTGTCATTTGCCTGCCCCTGTGTAAAGAATACACTTTTGTTTCTTCAACACTGCACCTGGGTCATACCTTAAAGGTGATATTCGCATTGTTAAAACATTTGGGAGGCACATGGTGATGGGTGCGGAGCTCGATTTGGCCTCTGGAGGCTCAGCAATTGTGTTACACCCTCCATAGGGAACCTCCCACCACATTTTCAGATAAACCAATTGATGGTTTATCTGAAAATGTGATTCCACAATGGTTCACTGAGATGGGCGCAACTAACTATACAAATATATACAGTACCAGTCAAAAGTTGACACACCTACTCATTCAAGTGTTTTTCTTTATTTTTACTATTTTCTTCATTGTAAAACAGTGAAGACATCACAACCTTTAAATGACATATTGAATCATAACCAAAAAAGTGTTAAAAAAGCATATTTTAAATATGAGATTCTTCAAAGTAGCCACCCTTTACCTTGACAGCTGTGCACACTCTTGGCATTCTCTCAACCAGCTTCATGAGGTTGTCACCTGGAATGCATTTCAATTAACCAGGTGTGCCTTGTTAAAATTAAATTTGTGGAATTTCTTTCCTTAATGAGTTTGAGACAATCAGTTGTGTTGTGACAATCTAGGGGTGGTAAACAGAACATGGCTCTATTGGGTAAAAGACTAAGTCCATATTATGGCAAGAATAGCTCAAATAAGTAAAGAGAAACGACAATCCATAATTACTTTAAGTCATGAAGGTCAGTCAATCTGGAAAATTTTAAGAACTTTGAACGCTTCTTCAAGTATAGTCGCAAAAACCAAGTGCTATGATGAAACTGGCTCTCATGAGGACCGCCACAGGAAAGGAAGACCCAGAGTTACCTCTGCTGCAGAGGATACGTTCATTAGAGTTACCAACCTCAGAAATTGCAGCACAAATAAATGCTTCACAGATTTCAAGTAACAGACACGTCTCAACATCAACTGTTCAGAGGAGACTGTATGGTCAATTTTTGGTTCCAAACACTGTGTCTTTGTTAGACGCAGAGTAGGTGAACGGATGATCTCCACATGTGGTTCCCACCATGGAGGAGGTGTGATGGTGTGGGGGTGCTTTGCTGGTGACACGGTCAGTGATTTATTTAGAATTCAAGGTACACTTAACCAGCATGGCTACCACAGCATTCTGCAGCGATACACCATCCCATCTGGTTTACCCTTGGTGGGACTATCATTTGTTTTTCAACAGGACAATGACCCAACACACCTCCAGGCTGTGTACGGACTATTTTACCAAGCAGGAGAGTGATGGAGTGCTACATCAGATGACCTGTTCTCCACAGTCACTTGACCTCAAACCAATTGTGATGGTTTGGGATGAGTTGGACCACATAGTGAAGAAAAAGCAGCCAATAAGTGCTCAGCATATGTGGGAACTCCTTCAAGACTGTTGAAAAAGCATTCCAGGTGAAGGTGGTTGAGAGAATGCCAAGAGTGTTCAAAGCTGTCGTCAAGGCAAAGGGTGGCTGCTTTGAAGAATCTAAAATATATTTTGATTTGTTTAACACTTTTTTGGTTACTACATAATTCCGTATGCTATTTCATGGTTTTGCTTCACGCTGTGATCTGTTTCAACTGACTTTGTGCTCGTCTCCACCCCCCTCCTAGTGTCGCCCATCTTCCCACATTATCCCCTGTTTATTTATACCTGTGTGTTCTGTCTGTCTGTTGCCAGTTCGTCTTGTTTGTTCAAGCCTACCAGCGGTTTGTCTCGGCGCCTATTTTTCCCTAGTCTCTCTTTTTCCTCATCCTCCTGTTTTTTTGCCTTTGCCTGTCTCTGCCCCTGAGCCTGCCTGCCATCCTGTACTTTTGCTCCACCTCTAGATTACCGACCCTGAGCCTGCCTGCCGTGCTGTACCTTGGCCTCTGCTCTGGATTATCGACCCCTGCCTGCCTTGACCTGTCGTTTACCTGCCCCAGTGTTTACAATAAACATTGTTACTTCACACAGTCTGCACTTGGGTCTTACCTTGATTCCTGATAGTTTTGATGTCTTCACTATTATTCTACATTATAGAAAATAAAGAAGAAAAACCTTGAATGAGTAGGTTTGTCCAAACTTTTGACTGGTACTGTGTGTGTGTGTGTGTGTTACTGCTCAACTAAAACAATATCAGTCAACCAACAGCCTAACGACCAAACAATCTACCAGTCAACTAATTGGGGTCAACCCTAGTGCTTTTACATAATGCTATTGAGATATGGAGGATTTCCTGTCAGCCAAGAATCAGGGGATTAGATAAATATGACACGAATATCTCATAAGTATTGATATTGTAATAATTACCAATGACCATTATTTAAGCCATATCGACAACAGTATTCTTCTCCGAAAACCACAGTTCAGCAGTATTCAGTACTGCTCTGTCACTGTGTATTATTATACAGAGCAGGATGTTTTTGTCATTTCAAGTTCTTCACCTCCGCTCAGTGCTGCATTTTTTACAGAGGCATTTCTTTGTATTCCTCTGTATACAGTATATCGGTATCATCCACCCTTGTTTTAATATTCAAGGGTGTTTACACAGCCTTACTCAAGGTTACAGGGCTATGATAATGAACAAACAGCAGCAATACAAGGCAGTGTTCCTGCTTCTCTGTGCCTGTGTGTATCTGAGACTACATTCTGATAAACCAGGGGGAATATCTGAACAGATCTCACACAAAAAGCACTGTACTGTAGATATAAGGCACTTGCATTTTACTATAAAATGAAGCAGTGCCACTTTTTAATCTAGGAATGCTTGTAGGTCTAACCCCTTTCTCTCGTCTCCTCTGAGCATGGTTAAATGGTTTCAAACATCTCCAATCTGTATTTTTAAAAACAAAAGGATTCAAACAATGTCACTTTTTCATCTAGACTGCTCATATCAGAGGGCTTTTGAAAAGCTAATGAAGGTAATATTGAAGTATTATTACATTCTTTTGTTAGCATCCCTTCACTTTAACTCCAAGATGTGAAGTCTGCCACAGTCCCACATTAGAAATCCCCAATTCAACGACAAAGGCGAGTCAGAAAACAGCATCACTTTAATGTAGGTTTATAGGTTGTCATTATCACTCTGATGTTTGTGTGTAGTCATTACCTCCGGAAGAGCATCACTAAGTCCTAGGAAACTTTTAGGTACAAACACAAATAGTTTTTCATCCAAAAGGAACTTTGTCCACCTTAAATTAGTGTCTTGATTTACTTGATGTTTATTTGCAGTCATCATCAACTGCCGCTCACTTTTGATCTCCAATTGTGCTGATCTCATTTAGAGGATGAAAACAGAACATCAACACAACAAAAAACCACGCAGGCAGTCAATCTCAGATATCTGCACAGAATAAGCCATGTCTAGACATTTTATGGGTAGTGATCAGTGATGTAGTGGTAAAAGAATAGGTGGGAAAACGCTGGTGTCCGTTCATGGTGAATAAAAGTGTGTAAATATAGTTTACACGTGTTCACCCACCGATACATCACTGGTAGTGATACAGTAATTACACTGAGACAGGTAATATGTGATTATAGTAACATACTGTAGGTAAAATGTCACTGTAAGTGACTTATATATTAATTTATGTGATTTAGCAGACGCTTTTATTCATAGCAACTTACAGTAATGCATGCATACATTTTGCATACATTTTACGTATGGGAGATCCCAGCAATCAAACCCACTATCCTGGCATTGTAAGCACCATACTCTACCAACTGAGCTACAAAGGGCCATTTATATAGAATATTTTACTGTAAGTCATCGTAACTAATATGTCAGCTTAGGTAACTATTTTATTGGTAAATAAAGATAAAAAAGTTGACAAGTAATAATAATATAGCCAACTGTCTGCAAAGCTTGAGACATAATCATTTGTTTTCCCTAAGGTCTTTTTAAATCATAATCAATAAAGAGCCATATCCAATGAACAGTGACCAGAGTTGTGTTTGTCATTGAAATATAATCTTCACTAAATTTGGAGCCACATGAAGAACGAGATATTGAAAGTGCCAGAGAGACCCACTCAACAACTTCAGTGAAATTTAATGCCACTTGAAATGTTGGGAGATTCTCTCTGCAGTTCCCATAAGCCCTTAAAGCTGCACCATGTAGAAATCACTCCACCATTTCCTGGTTGATAAAACTCAAATAGTTTGCTAATTTCAGTTTCTGTGACAAACTATGCTAATAATCATTTTACCATCTAAACCGCTGTGAGATACAGTACCTGTCAAAAGTTTGGACACACCTACTTATTCAAGGGTTTTTCTTTATTTTTACTATTTTCTACACTGTAGAATAATAGTGAAGACATCAAAAATATGAAATAACACATATGGAATCATGTAGTAACCAAAAAAGTGTTAAACAAATCAAAATATATTTTAGATTCATCAAAGTAGCCACCCTTTGCCTTAATGACAGCTTAGCACGCTCTTAGCACGATCGTCTTGGCATTCTCTCGACCAGTCTTGAAGTAGTTCCTACATATGCTGAGCACTTGTTGGCTGCTTTTCCTTCATTCTGCGGTCCAACTCATCCCAAACCATCTCAATTGGGTTGAAGTCGGGTGATTGTGGAGGCCAGGTCATCTGATGCAGCACTCAATTTCTCTCCTTCTTAGACAAATAGCCCTTACACAGCCTGGAGGTGTGTTGGGTCATTGTCCTGTTGAAAAACAAATGATAGTCCCACTAAGCACAAACCAGATGGGATGGTGTATCGCTACAGAATGCTGTGGTAGCCATGTTGGTTAAGTGTGCCTTGAATTCTAAATAAATCACAGACAGTGTCACTAACAAAGCACCCCCACACCATCACACCTCCTCCTCCATGCTTCACGGTGGGAACCACACATGTGGAGATCATCCGTTCACCTACTCCGTCTCTCACAAAGACACACCATTTGGAACCACAAATCTCACATTTGGGCTCATCAGACCAAAAGACAGATTTCCACCGGTCTAAATGTCAGACTGTATCACAACCAGCCATGATTTGGAGTCCCATAGGGCTTCGCACAATTGGCCCAGCGTCATCCGGGTTTGCCTGGTGTAGGCAGTCATTGTAAATAAGAATTTGTTCTTAACTGACTTGCCTAGTTAAATAAAGGTTAAATAAATAAAAAATATATATCTTTAAATGTCCATTGCTCATGCTTCTTGGACCAAGCAAGTCTCTTCTTATTATTGGTGTCCTTTAGTGGTGGTTTCTATTGATATTGAGATGTGTCTGTTACTTGAACTCTGTGAAGCATTTTTTTGGGCTGCAATTCTGAGGTTGGTAACTCTAATGAACGTATCCTCTGCAGCAGAGGTAACTCTGGGTCTTCTTTTCCTGTGGCGGTCCTCATGAGAGCCAGTTTCATCTTAAAGTAATGATCGTCTGAGTTTATTTGTGGTTCCACTTTTTTTATACATTGTTGGTAAGGTGACTGTAAAAAAAAAAGGGGTTGCTTTTTCATCCATGACAACCCTACTATGAGTTTGTAATCTATTCTCACCTATACAAATCACTTTACAATAGACCTCCTCTCTAACAGAAAACCAATACTGTCCTTGCAGGGGCTCCTGCTCTTCCATTCCAGCTATAAACAGACCCAAAAGTAAACAAAGCTCCACCCATAGGTCCGTCTGTCATTTCAAATAGTATGTACAACCATTTTTCATCAACCATTTTCCATCTAACGTTAGCTAGTTGCTAGAAAAACATATAGTTCAGTGGAGGCTGCTGAGGGGAGGATGGCTCATAGTAATATCTGGAATGGAGTGAATGGCATGGTATCAAACACGTGGTTTCCATGTGGTTGATAACATTCCATCGACTCCATTCCAGACATTATTATGAGCCGTCCTCCCCTCAGTAGCCTCCACTGATATAGTTATATGTCTGTCACATTGAGGTGTATAGCTATAAGTTAAACCTGATCAATCAAATGGATAGATCTAAGCAATTATGGTAATTGCACCTGCCCTTAACTAGAGCTGTGTTCGGTACTCATACTAACCGTACTATTTGTGACGTGAATTGAGTATATATTATGCTTATTGGTCATGGTATGGATATAATTAGTTAGGTTCCCGGATGTTGTACTAAATTCGCCAAAAAAAAGGACGTATACACGCAGAGGACACTATTTCTGTATTTTTTGGCCCATAATGTAATTCTTCAGGAGATGGGCTTGGCTTCACATTGTTTCCAGATTTGAAGAAAATGGTGGTAAATACGCAGGCGAAGTACAACGAGAGCGGATACAAATGCATTGCTTTAAGAAAATGTTGAGCAATGTAATAAAGAAAGGACTTTTCAATAAGTTACTTTACATGTTATATTGGCTGACAATTTGTTAGCTATGCTGTCCTTACGAACCACATAGCGTATCATTACAGCAGTATGTTGGTAGCTAGCTACCTAATGTTACTTGCTAGTAGATTAACTATAGGCTAAATAACTAACTACCCAACGTTTATTGAATAGATTATTCCTGTCATTCTTAGCCTAGCTAAATGGTATAGTGGTTGTGCGTTCTCAATGGACATTCGGGTGCTTTCGTAAATTCACTCTGGCTATCTACTCTGATTTCAGAGCACTCTCGTCTGAGTCTACCAGAGTGCAGAATAATTCATTTGCTAGCGCTCAACACCCGTTGAATATTGCCGGTGTCAGTAAACGTAATTAAATTGTTGCCAGCAGCACAGTTACAGCCACCAATGCTCTGGATAACATTAAAACTGCCTAACCAGCTCTGCTAGGGTGAGTAAAATGGTCAGTGAAGTGTTCTCTCATTTGTGTCTTGAAGTAGCTAGCAAGCTAGCCAATGTTAGCCAGTTAGCTTGGGTGCTTGACTTCAGAACGCTCAAAATCAACCCTACTCCTCATCCCGAGTGTCACTCGGAGCGAATTCAGAGCACACTCTGACACTCCAGATTGAATTTAAGAACCCACCCAAAATCGTAAAATGTCTATTTGTTATGCTAACTAGCTAGAAAGAGGTTGCAAAGCAACAGCATCAACTTCCGGTAGACATGTGAAGAGCTAGTGTGCTCAACTGAATGCATACTGTTAGTTTACAGTATACTAAAATGAACTAATAGTATGTATTATATACTCATTAAGTATGTAGTATACAGTATGTTAGTATGGGTATTCAAACACAGCTTAGGAGTCTTTAGTAGACAGGGGGCAAGAAAGTGAGAAAGAAAGGATGAAAGTGAAAGAGAGGTGGGAAGAGAGTGGAAGACAGACAAAGAGAGAAACAGAGAGAGAAAGACAGCAGTGCAAATGTACTTAGACTTCCAACTTGTTAGGCAATCATATCTACCTACGGGGGAAGGATGTCCAGCCACACAGGAGTGTGATTTTTACTAAGGAGGCTGTGCTGACAGAGATGAATGCTTGCCATTTAGGATTGAAGAATCTGCCAGAAGTTTGAGAGGGTGAAGACTGTGGCGCCGGTTGAAGCCCATCAAAGTTGTTACACCATGGCACATGATCAGTAAGTGGCCCATTTCAAATTTTACCCTGATAAGTTGTTTTGGAATGGTTTCTTTATTTGACCACAGCAGAGTTCAATATTATAGACTGTGTGTGTGTGTGTGTGTGTGTCAGTATGCTTACAAATATGAAAATCTGCATACTGTATGACACAGATACGGGTAAGAATATAAGTAATCTTCTTTCTAACACTTTAAAGGTTAGGGGTAGACCTCATCGATTGGCAACAGCTGGTGTCTGACTGCGACCGATCACTTTACCAAGTGGGTGGAGGAAAGGTCAGTAAGGGAAGAGTATGTGCTTAACTCTAAATTCCCTTCTGTAACCCATTAAAAAGGGTACTTGGAACCAAAATTAGATTTTATTTTTTATGATACCCATCAAGGACGAGACTTGCAAGGCCAGCTCCAAGGCGATGGTGGACATCTTCAACAACCACGGTTCTCCTGAGACCATCTTGAGGTCACCTGTTTAAAATGAGACAGAACATGGACAAGGCGCAGGAGAAACAGAAGAGCAGAATAAAGAAGGGGACCAAGTGCTACGACTTCCCCTTTTTCCTCCAAACATAACAATGGTCATTATGGCCAAACAGTTCTATTTTTGTTTCATCAGACCAGAGGACATTTCTCCAAAAAGTACAATCTTTGTCCCCATGTGCAGTTGCAAATCGTAGTCTGTTTTTTTTATGGCAGTTTTGGAGCAGTAGCTTCTTCCTTGCTGAGCGGCCTTTCAGGCCATGTCGATATAGGACTCGTTTTACTGTGGATATAGATACTTTTGTACATGTTTCCTCCAGCATCTTCACAAGGTCCTTTGCTGTTGTTCAGGGATTGATTTGCACTTTTTCCACCAAAGTATGTTCATCTCTAGGAGACAGAATGCATCTCCTTCCTGAGTGGTATGATTGCTGCGTGGTCCCATGGTGTTCATACTTGCATACTATTGTTTGTACAGATGAACGTGGTACCTTCAGGCATTTAGAAATTGCTCCCAAGGATGAACCAGACTTGTGGAGGTCTACAATTTTTTTTCTGAGGTCTTGGCTGATTTCTTTTGATTTTCCCATGATGTCAAGCAAAGAGGCACTGAGTTTGACGGTAGGCCTTGAAATACATCCACAGGTACACCTCCAATTGACTTAAATTATGTCAATTAGCCTATCAGAAGCTTCTAAAGCCATGACATCATTTTCTGGAATTTTCCAAGCTGTTTACAGGCACAGTCAACTTACTGTATGTAAACTGCTGACCCACTGGAATTGTGATACAGTGAATTATAAGTGAATAATCTGTCTGTAAACAACTGTTGGAAAAATTACTTGTGTCACGTACAAAGTAGATGTCCTAACCGACTTGCCAAAACTATAGTTTGTTAACAAGAAATGTGTGTAGTGTTGGAAAAACGAGTTTTAATGACTCCAACCTAAGTGTATGTAAACTTCCGATTTCAACTGTATAAAATCTCAGATAATAACTATTTGCATTTGCACACAAAATAACCTGAAGCTAGTTTTAGTTTCCCTAACACTGATATTTTTCTCTTTGTCTTCCTAGGGTTATCTCGGTGAAAGCCAACAATCTTCCACAGTTGGAGCAGTTGGACGGTCAAGCATTGACGCCCCACACTTCAGTGAAGCCCAATAGACAAAGTATGTTTAAGCTTTGGTTGACATTTGAGAAAGCAAGAAATGGTAGTTAATGCTGAGCTTATAAAAATTTACCTCTTCAATTTACCTCTCCAAATTACTTTAGGACCATCGACTGTCCGAGTTCCCCAGGAGGTATCCCGTCCACCAGAACGGAGGGGGATCAGCTTGAGGTAGGCTGTACCTTCCAAAAGTGTTGAAAAGTACATATCTCCTATTTATAACACTGCACTAATTCATCACATATTCTCACAGTAAAGTGTAAACTGTATGTTTTCTTGTTTACGTCTCTGTCTCCTACCCTGTTCCATTTAACTCTGCTCGTGTTCTCCAGGACCTAGGGCTTCTGCCCAACACCCAGACGTGGATCCACCTGATTTTCTCCATTACATAATCTACAGCTACTGTTATTGTCATTTATCTGCTAAGAAAGTTTTCTTGCTGTATCATATTGGGCACAACATGTGAGATACACAAATGAACTAAAAACACTAGCACTGCAAACTCAAAGTGAGCAGCAGCGCCTGGACTTTTGCAGTCTGCCTCCCTTCAAATCCTCCTTCTCAGACTGGCTGCCTGTTGAAAACAACGACAGGCAGAACCTCCCACCCACACAGCAACCATGTCCTCTATATTCCACACACCAGAATTCAGTATTTTAGATTATTGCGAGTGCACAAAACATCTGTGAAAATAAATGAATGACACAACTGTACCAAAAACTATCACAGATTATGTATTAAAACCTTAAATATTGTCAGATTGGTTTTCACAGCTGTTTCACATGGTGTTCATTATTGTAAGTTGTAAGGTGTCCTTTGATGGTATTTATTTGTTCCATATTATTCATTGTTGTATCCTAGGACTTACAATAGATACATACACTACTCTTCAAAAGTTTGGGGTCACTTAGAAATGTCCTTGTTTTTGAAAGAAAAGCAAATTCTTTGTCCAGTAAAATAACACAAAATTGATCAGAAATAGTGTAGACACTGTTAATCATGTAATGACTATTGTAGCCGGAAACAACAGATAAAAAAAAAAAAAAAGAATATCTACATAGGCGTCAAGAGACCCATTATCAGCAACCATCACTCCTGTGTTCCAATGGCATGCTGTGTTAGCTAATCCAAGTATATCATTTTAAAAGGCTAATTTATCATTAGGAAACCCTTTTGCAATTATGTTTGCACAGCTGAAAACTGTTGTTTTGATTAAAGAAGCAATAAAACGCCTTCTTTAGACTAGTTGAGTATCTGGAGCATTTTTGGGTTCGATTACAGGCTCAAAATGGCTAGAAACAAAGACCTTTCTTCTGGAAATTGTCAGTCTATTCTTGTTATGAGAAATGAAGGCTAATTCCATGTGAGAAATTGCCAAGAAACTGAAGATCTCGTACAACGCTGAGTACCACTCTCTTCACAGAACAGCGCAAAATGGCTCTAACCAGAATAGAAAGAGGAGTGGGAGGCCCCGGTGCACAACTGAGCAAGAGGACAAGTACATTAGGCTGTCTAGCTTGAGAAACAGATGCCTTACAAGTCCTCAACTGGCAGCTTCATTAAATAGTACCCACAAAACACCAGACTCAACATCAACAGTGAAGAGGCGACTCCGGGATGCTGGCCTTCTAGGCAGAGTTTTTCTGTCCAGTGTCTGTGTTCTTTTGCACATCTTAATCTTTTCTTTTTATTGGCCAGTCTGAGATTTGGCTTTTTCTTTGCAACTCTGCCTAGAAGGCCAGCATCCCGGTGTCACCTCTTCACTGTTGACGTTGAGACCGGTTTTTTTGTCATTGTTAAAACCTTTCTAGGGTCGGGGGCAGTATCCTGAATTTCCACCTGTTCCACCATTTTGTCTATCATAGTTGAAGTGTACCTATGATGAAAATTACAGGCCTCTCTCTCTCATCTCTCATCTTTTTAAGTGGGAGAACGTGCACAATTGGTGGCTGACTAAATACTTTTTTGCCCCACTGTATGTTGTTGTGGGGCGCTGTCATCAGATAATCAAATGCTATGCTTTCGCTGTAAAGCCTATTGTAAATCGGACAACCCGATTCGATTAACAAGAGTCTAAGCTAAAGAACCATGTATGACACTTGTATTTTCAGGAATGTTTAATATTATAATTTTGTATTTTGAATTTGGCCCGCTCCGATTTCACCGGATGTTGTCGAATTTAGCGCGCTAAGTATCTTGCTAGCTGAATTGAATTCTCCTTCAGCTAGCCAGAGAAATGTTGAGCAACATTAGCTAACATAACTGATCAAATAATTGAGTTGATGGTGTGAAAATTAGCTGGCTAATAAAGTCAGACAGCTAACAGTTAGCTATCTAACGTTATAACATCAGATGAGTTAAAGTTAGTAACCTATCTGTGAACTAATGTTTTCTCTCTACAGTATGTGGTTAATTTTCAGAATGAGAGAATTAGGTGAAAATGAGGCGTTGCTTGTTAAACAAGGGATTCAGGGATCAAGTGTAGCTGGAGCTGGGCCTGGCTTTAGCTGGATGCCACTACAGAGGTGAAAGGAACACCACACACTATCCCTCTGTCATACTTTTTCAATACAGTGGATAAAAGGGGTATGCTAGGTGTACTCTATACCTGAAAGAGATCAATTATGCCAACAAGGGGTATCATGCTCTGCTGGGCACACTGTAGAACAGATGTCCACAGGCAGAAAGTGTGCAATGTAATAATAGTGTGCAAATATATTGCTTTTGTTGTGTAGAACTTGACAGTAACACTTGTGTGTGAGTGAGGGGGGATTATTACATGTTTTACTCAGAGAACGTTATTTATGCACATGTAGCCTTGTGCACTTGATCAATGTCTACTATAGTGGCCTCTATAATAGAGCAAAAATAGAATGCCTGTTTGTTTCATTCTATTTCTACTTTAAGATGTTTTCCCCAAGTGCAATATTTAGATGTGTGTCGTCACAACAGTACTATTATATGGCTAATTGCAATATTATTGTATTGTTTTTTTTCCTCAAGACTTGAGTGTCATTTGCAGTAAAGTCTAATCAACAAATGACATTGGATTGCTTTCTTTACATTTTTCAGCTGTGAGTTAGGTTCACATGAACCACTTTATATTTTACACACAGAGACCGATCATGTAGATCATATTGTTTGTTGTTTAATTAGTTAAAACTTGCATTTCCCCCTATAGCAGGGATTTTTTGCATGGTTCAGTGCAACAAAGAAAAGTGTCACCTGTTTGGGCCCTCGCCAGTTTGCATCCCTGAGGACTACTTAAATGATATTATTTCAGTGTAGATAAAGGAAGGGCAGGTTAAAATATAAACATGACAGCCAGAGAAGCCAGGGAATGAATCAAACATATTTGCATATGAATGGAGTGGAAATTAGCTGACTTCATGATCTGTAAGGTAAGTAACTTTAATGTGTCAATCAGATTACATGTTTTCTTTGCCATTTCCCGAAATGTAGCAAAGTTTAAGACATGGCATTAATGTTGTAATATTAACAAGGTACCCAAAAGTAGTTCGAATTAATATTGTCATTTTATTAGCTAAACAAAACTTTAAACAGCGAACTGTTGGCGAAATCAGATGAGGAAAATAACGTCATTTAGGCTGTAATGATCTCCAAAATTCGAATCATTAGGTCATCACACCGTTGACATAGCAACAGACACTATTTGGCCGGGGGACATTATTTGGCATGACACATTCTCTCCCCAGTCGGACTGACCCAAGCTAACGTGTCAGTTACCGTAGCAGCTCAAGGACAGAGCGGTGCAGCTTTGCCAAAGTGTTGTGTTGTGTGTCTCCCGGTGAAAGGGATTCTGCTCTCCACTGCTTTGCTTTCACACAGTAGAATGCCAGCACTACAGGGGACCCTGAGCGGTGGACAGAGCCAAGGACATTTTCCCAGTAAAAGTAAACAAGCGCACCATCCCACAGATTCAGATGCCTTCTGTTTCTGGAGTCTCACGTGGCTGTGTGTGTGATCGATGCCTAGCAAAGTCCCCCCACTTCCTTCCCCTGATCCCACCCTTCCAGAGCATGGTCGGCCACTTTACCTGCAAAGAATGTAATCTTTCCCATTTTGCATAATGCCAATATGGCTCTCATCAATGTGATGGACACACGCTATGGAAAACCCTTTGTCGTCGATCAGAGATATCCTCTCCAAGATTTAGATTCAATTCTGGATGCACCGGGATGCCACACTGGGAGGAGTTCCTAGACACTCACTCCAAATCAACAATCAGCCACAAATGTGTGTGTAAGAGTAGGTCTAAACCAAGTAGCACTGCAATAGGCCCCTTTCTGTGTTTGCAAACATTGCCGCACGAGGGCGATGCGCACAAGTTGGTGCCAGAACTCGGGGGAGTTCTTATAGAACACCAGCGAAAAAAGCCTCTATTTACATGTTTCTTATTATAATTGGATTTTAAGGCTCATATGAATGTCCTCCATAATATAATTTTGTGTCATCGCAAATCAACTTCAACTTCAACTTTATTTCACCTTTATTTAACCAGGTAGGCTAGTTGAGAACAAGTTCTCATTTGCAACTGCGACCTGGCCAAGATAAAGCATAGCAGTGTGAACAGACAACACAGAGTTACACATGGAGTAAACAATTAACAAGTCAATAACACAGTAGAAAAAAAAGGGGGAGTCTATATACATAGTGTGCAAAAGGCATGAGGAGGTAGGCGAATAATTACAATTTTGCAGATTAACACTGGAGTGATAAATGATCAGATGGTCATGTACAGGTAGAGATATTGGTGTGCAAAAGAGCAGAAAAGTAAATAAATAAAAACAGTATGGGGATGAGGTAGGTAAAAATGGGTGGGCTATTTACCGATAGACTATGTACAGCTGCAGCGATCGGTTAGCTGCTCAGATAGCAGCGATTTTTGCAATTTGTTCCAGTCACAGGCAGCAGAGAACTGGAACGAAAGGCGGCCAAATGAGGTGTTGGCTTTAGGGATGATCAGTGAGATAGACCTGCTGGAGCGCGTGCTACGGATGGGTGTTGCCATCGTGACCAGTGAACTGAGATAAGGCAGAGCTTTACCTAGCATGGACTACAAGGACAAGACAAATTACCACCAAGAGAGTCTGTAGAAAATGCTATGTGTTATGTGGTAAATATACCCCTTTAATAATGGAATATAAATGCTTTGACAAACAAACAAACTAAAAATTAATGGCTGGTGCTGAAATGAATCACTGCTAATGTGCAATGCTTGTCTTTGATCCAAATATAGGGACTCATGGAAGAGAAAAAAACACATCATGGGCGGAACTATGGCTGTCTGAAAACCTTACTAGCTGTCAAATCCTTGCTTCCTCTGTCCTGATTTCTCAATTCCTTTCAACATCAATTTGAAATTGAGTAAACAAAAAGGAGGAGGCAAGAATTAGACGGATAATAACGCTTTCAGATGAAGACTATGTAGTCTATCGTTACATGTAGTGTCTGCTTTGTTGCACAAAAAAACAAGACTCATAAAATATCTTCAACCAGTCTGTTTAAATGTTCACCTACAACTTTCGTAATGTGAAGCAAGCATATTTAAAATCTTAATGCTTGTTTCATACCGTCAACGTAAGTGCTAGGCTTCAATTGTTTTTCAAAGTCAGTTCCTCTAGTAATAAAACCCCACCAACCACTCTGGGGTAAGATGCTTGTATATTTTGAGAACGGGAGCTTGGAGTATTCAAGCCGCCAAAGGTGTTCTCTCTTATGTGTAGATGCACATCGCTCCTTGAGGCACTGCAAAGCAGTGGCAAAAATACAGGATGAAAGGGCAAGCGTATGTGTCCCATAACAGCTGACCCTACATGGGGTGGAAGCCTCATTAAGATTGCTGTGATAACTGGGGGAGGAAGAAGAAAAACTGGGCTACTTCTTTATTTTAGATGTGGTTCCAAATGCCTTTTCAAGTCTCTCTCTTTCCCTTTCTCAGGCTCATTTTGGCTCCTGAAGGAGGAATGCTGGGCACGATGTCATCCAAGCTCACCCAGAATTTCCTCACAAACCAATCAAGGATTCCTCTCGTGTTCTCGCTGCCAGCTCTGCTCCCACTCCCCGCTCCCCGTAGGAATGAGCAGGAGCAGGCCAGTGGCAGTCATGCCTGGGAAATATAATTAACCTCAAATGTGTTATTAGTGGCTGTCATAATGAAGAAATTAAGAACAGACTGCCAAACTAAATGACACAACAGACTGGCGTTGTAGTTCTAAAAAGGGTCACCGTGTCAGCATACTGATTAAGAAAGAAAAAAAGATGAACGGCCCATAATTCTTGTCAGAAGTTGAATGTCCGTCCATCAGTGCTCTAACAACAGTACCCTACAAAATGTGTTTATGCAGTTGTTATACAATATCAAATCTCACAGGTTCTTGATCCTTCTCAGATGTACTGCTCTGTTGTCAGGTTACCTGGATATTCCTGTTGAAGTAGCATTGGCAAACACAAACACGTACTGTACATGTAAACCAGCTATTATCTTCTCTCCTTAACATTGTCAGTGATTTATCTTCAGTCAATTAGCCAACCTCACAAAAGGATCACAGGAAGAAATGACTTTGACAAATAACATCATTACATTCATTGATACCGTATCAATCATCACCTGAGCAAAAAAATGGCTAAGATCGGAATGCAATGCCATTACAGGTGCTGTGTTGTACCTAGAGGTATTTTGGCAAACATAATTCAGTTCTTCTGTGTGCAACTGTACATTTGTAATTCTTCAGGTAGGCCTCTGAGCATCAACAAACAAAAAGGACTACTTCCTGGTAAACAAGTTGGAGCATTCAAAAAATAGGCAGAGATAAATATCTTCTTAACTCAGACTTTATTGTAAACAGGTTCTGACGTTTCTGATAGATCCATTTTTAATGTCTCACTCGCATTTCAATGTGTGGACCAGCTTACCACAGCCTAGGTACCTTTACAATGGCAGTCGGTGTGCGTCCCACTTTTCTCTACACAATAGTGATCTGATTCAATTAGTGCACGGGGATTTGGTGATTCATTATCGGGCTGGTAACAAGTTTACGTTTGAGGAAAACAGAGCTTACAACCATGTTTTCCTACGACTGAACATAAAGCGAAAAATATACTAATTAAAATTACAACGTGTCATTTCCTCATATTAAATCTCAAATCTCCGGAGAATAGGTTCAGCACCCCGATAAACAAGAAAATAGAAAACCCTCCCTGTTGCACATGTCAAACCAACACGGCTGGTGGAAAGACTGGAAACAGAACTAGAACTAAAAGCCTCAGGTTCATAACTACTCTCTAAAGCTCAGAGTCTCATTTTGTAAACAGAACCCTCACCAAGACAGCACTGTCTGTCTGTCAGTGGATGTTTCTTATAGTGTATTACGAGGGAGAAGGAGTGGATATTAAAGGGAAGATGAGACAAATTGCTTTCCTGCAAGGTTCACCACACATTAACATTTCTTGACACATTTTGTATCATTTATAATCTAGAGCGATTCATTATTAGTATTAGCTGACATTTCCCAGCCACATGTGGGTAAAATCACTTTAGTGTGTCAGAATCAATTCCAGTTTGAATGATCACCCCTTGTCGCTGAAAAAAAAAACTGATCACTGTCTTCAGGGAATGCTGGAGATGTGCATCTGCCAGTATAGAAAAGATGAAACCAGGAGTCTTGAAACTCAAGAAATGGAGCCAAGGAAGTGTTTGTCAACCATCATAAAGAGACAAAATGGAGTATGTGGTCTGGGAAACAAGCTGTGTTTTAATATCTCAACGTTGTAAAGACTACAATCTGGTAGTGAGCTGGAACCTGACAGATGAAAGATGTTTCTGAGCCTATTCTGGAGACACTGAAGCACACTATTAGGTATACCAGGTGTTGTAGAGAGGACAGGGAAAAAGGCAAGGTACGTATTCGCCCAGGTACAAAACATAAATATACCACATGTCCCTAAATATGTCCTTTCCCCTGACAAAACCTAGGTGACCGTGTGCATGTAACACACACCAACGACATCCTCATCCAGCCAGACAGCAAAGAGCTGGGAAACAACTACACTTAGCATTGGGTTGATGAGCAATGCAGACGATGGGCTGAGTAGGCCGGTTATAGAGGTCAGTAATCAGGATCAGACAAGCTTGTTCAAGACAGGCACAGAAGGAGTATTGCTTGCTTCATTACAACAGTGGTACACTACTTCTATACAAGCAAGAAGATGATCCTGGATTTGCATCACTATGAAAGGAAGTAAAACCTCTGATGTTGGTCTTCAAGATGAGATTCAGAAACAGAGATAATATAATGTCAGGGACTGGAAGGCAGAGGAATAATACTAATATGAGTCTCCTCATTTCATTTTTCTATTAGAGTATCTATCTGCTGAATTCAAACATTGTTTATGAAGTATACAGTGCATTTGGAAAGTATTCAGACCTCTTGACTTTTTAAACATTTGTTTTATGTTAAAGCCTTATTCTAAAATGGATTCAATTGTTTTTTCCCCCCCTAATTTTTCCTCCATTTTGACTGACTTGCCTAGTTAATTATAGGTAAAATAAAAAAATCTATAAATATAATCTACACACAATACTGTATAATGACAAAGCAAGATTTTTTTTTTTGTTTAAACAACAGAAATATCACATTTACATAAGTATTCAGAGCCTTTACTCAGAACTTTGTTGAAGCACCTTTGGCAGCGATTACAGCCTTGGATATGATGCTACAGGCTTGGCAGACCTGCATTTGGGGAGTTTCTCCCATTCTTCTCTGCAGATCCTCTCAAACTCTGCAGGTTGGATGGGGAGCAGATATTTTCAGGTCTCTCCTGAGATGTTCGATCTGGTTTAAGTCCGGTCCCTGGATGGGCCACTCAAGGACAAATCCGAGACTCTTCCTGAAGCCACTCCTGTGTTTTCTTGGCTGTGTGCTAAGGGTTGTTGTTCTGTTGGAAGGTGAATCTTCATCCCAGTCTGAGGTCCTGAGCACTCTGTAGCAGATTTTCATCAAGGATCTCCATGTACTTTGCTCGAGTCTCCCAGTCCCTGCCACTGAAAAACATCCCCAAAGTATAATGCTGCCACCACCATGCTTCACCATAGGGATCGTGCCAGGTTTCCTCGAGATGTGACACTTGGCATTCAGGCCAAAGAGTTCAATCTTGATGTCATGTGCCTTTTACTGAGGTGTGGCTTCCATCTGGCCACTCTACCATAAAGGCCTGATTGGTGGAGTGCTGCACAGATGGTTGTCCTTCTGGAAGTTTCTGCCATCTCCATAGAGGAACTCTGGAGCTCTGTCAGAGTGACCATCGGGTTCTTGGTCATCTCCCGGATCAAAGCCCTTCCCCCCCAGATTGCTCAGTTTGGCCGGGTGGCCAGCGTTAGGAAGAGTCTTGGTGGTTCCAAACTTCTTGCATTTAAGAATGATGGAGGCCACTGCGTTCTTGGGGACATTCAATGCAGCAAACATTATTTGGTACCCTTCCCCATATCTGTGCCTCAACACAATCCTGTCTCTGAGCTTTATTCCTTCGACCTCCTGCTTTGGTTTTTGCTCTGACATGCACTGTCAACGATGAGACCTTATGTAGACACGTGTGTGCCTTTCCAATTCATGTCCAATCAATTGAATTTACCACAGGTTGACACCAATCAAGTTGTAGAAACATCTCAAGGATGATCCATGGAAACAGGATGCACCTGAGCTCAATTTCGAGTCTCATAGCAAAAGGTCTGAATTCTTAGGTAAATAAGTTATTTCATTTTTAAAATGCTAAAAACCTGCTCTCGCTTTGTCATTATAGGGTATTGTGTGTATATTGATCAGTTCAATCAATTTTAGAACAAGGCTGCAACGTAACAAAGTGTTGAAAAGGGAAGCAGTCTGAATACTGAATACTGCACTGTATTTTGTCTTACCTCTACACATTCGTACAGCTTCTCCATTCTCATTTACATTTACATTTAAGTCATTTAGCAGACGCTCTTATCCAGAGCGACTTACAAATTGGTGCGTTCACCTTAAGACATCCAGTGGAACAGCCACTTTACAATAGTGCATCTAAATCTTTTAAGGGGGGGTGAGAAGGATTACTTTATCCTATCCTAGGTATTCCTGAAAGAGGTGGGGTTTCAGGTGTCTCCGGAAGGTGGTGATTGACTCCGCTGTCCTGGCGTCGTGAGGGAGTTTGTTCCACCATTGGGGGGCCAGAGCAGCGAACAGTTTTGACTGGGCTGCGCGGGAACTGTACTTCCTCAGTGGTAGGGAGGCGAGCAGGCCAGAGGTGGATGAACGCAGTGCCCTTGTTTGGGTGTAGGGCCTGATCAGAGCCTGGAGGTACTGAGGTGCCGTTCCCCTCACAGCTCCGTAGGCAAGCACCATGGTCATTCTCCAACTTCAGCCATGATGCATTTGTCAGTTTCTCTCATAAGAGAATAAAGTATGTGGATTCCAACCTGCATGATAGTTGTTGTGATTCTAATTGGAATAGGAGTACTCCGTAGAGTAGAGAGATACAGCTAGTCTTCCTGAAAGCTTATTGGTTATGATGATACTGAAATCTAATTAAAGAGTTTACACTTAGAAATGGATTTTGTATGGATGTTGATTAGAAATGCATCACTTAAATCAACAACAAAGATACGCAAACTGCCAGAAGATGGACTCGTGGAGAAAATAAATAATTTCATTAAACAGCTTTATAATATCGATGTATGCTGCACCCCTCCCCCTCCCCCCATACGCCGCACATGCTTTCACTTCGTGAAGGAAATGTCAGATAAATGCAAAGTGATAACAATAAAATGTGTTAGTAACACAACTAAATGCAGTCAACCCTGTCATATATTACAAAGGTCTGGGGGGCATAGAGCCTAAGACAGTGTACATCCATTTTCATTTCCAAAGTGCACAGATCCTTCTCCTGTGCCCACTGGAGGTATTGAAGAGAGTTTAACGTTAGCTGCTCAAAGGAGGCAAGTCTGTTCTCTGGAAAACAAACAACCATAGTGAGTACATTGACCTGGAGGGATGAGGAGAGAAGCCCTACCAACAGACACCACGTTTACGGTTAGCAAAACGTGTTTCACTTCAAAGTACCAGAGGATCACAGGCACCATAAGGCTTGTACAGGGAACACAGAGATAATTGCAATTTTCCTGGGATGGGGCTCTGAGAAGTGGAGTGTTGTGGACATTAAAGAAGCTGAAAGCAAAGTGGTGCGGGGGTATAAAGGTATGAAGTATAACGGTGTATTGCTGCAATTTCGCTCTTTTGTGTTTCATTCCAGACCCAAATCAGCCCTGTCTCTGCTCCCCTCTCTCCCTGTGGCTACAGCACAGCATTTACATCATTCCCAAGCCCAGAACACCTGAGAGGAACCCAGACTACATCCTGCCTACAACCAAACACAGAGACGTTATTGGAGTATATGAAGACCCCAAAAAACACAAGAGTCAATTAAGTCGGATCGTTTTTAAATAAGGGGAGTCTGTGGTCTCTCGTGAGGAGGAAAATCACGAGTCCCCAAAGAGAGATCAATGTGGACTCCAGTGAAAGGCCCGGCGAGAGATATTCTGATTGTATTAATTATTCTGACTGTTTAACCTTCTCTTTCCAATTCATTTCTGAATGTGTGTCTATTCCCTGTGTGCCTGACATTCTGAAGGTTTATTTAATGGGTATGGGGTAATGTTTCTGAGTTCTCCATCCAACTCTGTTTTGGGGTTAATCCCAGAAGCCATTCCAAACAGATTACAGAATCTAGCATACTCCAACTTTATTTAAAGAGTGTTGTCTTGTTTCCAAGGTGATGGCACGATTTTCATTCGAATAAGCATTTGAATAAACCCCTCCCAAGGGGCTAGTGTGAATTGATCACCACATGAAAGGCAATTATTTGTATAACCGGGAAAAAGAAGAAGAAATCAATTACATCCACAGCTATATTACTCCATTTCTGCTATGCCATCTCTGGATAATCGACAAGTCATTTTTCCTCCGAAAAGAATAACAGCATCAACACCATTAAACAACTCTGTACTTCAAGGTTCCTAATACTTCCCAGAATTTGGATTAACCAAAAAACAAAGAAAGAAAATACAAGGCACAAGGCCAAACTGCTGTTTTCTTCCTCTTTTTTTCAACTGCAAAGTCATGTCTTTTTTTCAACATACAGTATGTGAGGGAAAAATACAGTACATGTGCTCTATAAGGAGGAAGTACAGTACATGTGCTCTATAAGGAGGAAGTACAGTACATGTGCTCTATGAAGGCAGCAGCATACCACCCTGCATACCACTGCTGGCTTGCTTCTAAAGCTAAGCAGGGTTGGTACTGGTCAGTTCCTGGATGGGAGTCCAGATGCTGCTGGAAGTGGTGTTGGAGGGCCAGTAAGAGGCACTCTTTCCTCTGGTCTATAAAAAATATCCCAATGCCCCAGGGCAGTGATTGGGGACACTACCCTGTGAAGAGTGCTGTCTTTCGGATAGGACGTTAAACAGGTGTCCTGACTCTCTGAGGTCATTATAGATCCCATGGCACTTATCATAAGAGTAGGGGTGTTAACCCCGGTGTCCTGGCTAAATTCCCAATCTGGCCCTCAAACCATCACGGTCACCTAATAATCACCAGTTTACAATTGGCTCATTCATCCTCCTCCTCTCCCCTGTAACTATTCCCCAGGTCGTTGCTGCAAATGCGAACGTGTTCTCAGTCAACTTACCTGGTAAAATAACGAAAAGAAAAAAAGAAGAGCAAATACAGGACATGTGCTCTATGAAGAGCAGATACCGTACATGTGCTCTATGAAGAGAAAATACAGTACATGTGCAATATGAAGAGCAAACACAGGACATCTGCTCTATGAAGAGCAAATACAGTACATGTGCTCTGTGAGGAGCAAATACAGTACATGTGCTCTATGAAGAGCAAAAACAGGACATGTGCACTATGAAGAGCAAATACAGTACATGTGCTCTATGAAGAGCAAATACAGTACATGTGCTCTATGAAGAGCAAACACAGGACATGGGCTCTATGAAGAGAAAATTCAGGACATGTGCTCTATGAAGAGCAAATACAGGACATGTGCTCTATGAAGAGCAAATACAGTACATGTGCTCTATGAAGAGAAAATACAGTACATGTGCTCTATGAAGAGAAAATACAGTACATGTGCTCTATGAAGAGCAAATACAGTATATGTGCTCTATGAAGAGAAAATATAGTACATATGAAGAGAAAATACAGTTCATGTGCTCTATGAAGAGAAAATACAGTACATGTGATCTATGAAGAGCAAATACAGTACATGTGCTCTATGAAGAGAAAGTACAGTACATGTGCTTTATGAAGAGAAAATACAGTACGTGTGCTCTATGAAGAGCAAATACAGGACATGTGGTCTATGAAGAGCAAATACAGTACATGTGCTCTATGAAGAGAAAATACAGTACATGTGCTCTATGAAGAGCAAACACAGGACATGTGCTCTATGAAGAGAAAATACAGGACATGTGCTCTATGAAGAGCAAATACAGAACATGTGCTCTATGAAGAGCAAATACAGTACATGTGCTCTATGAAGAGAAAATACAGTACATGTGCTCTATGAAGAGCAAATACAGTACATGTGCTCTATGAAGAGCAAATACAGTACATGTGCTCTATGAAGAGCAAACACAGGACATGTGCTCTATGAAGAGCAAATACAGTACATGTGATCTATGAAGAGAAAATACAGTATATGTGCTCTATGAAGAGAAAATATAGTACATATGAAGAGAAAATACAGTTCATGTGCTCTCTGAAGAGAAAATACAGTACATGTGCTCTATGAAGAGAAAGTACTGTACATGTGCTTTATGAAGAGAAAATACAGTACGTGTGCTCTATGAAGAGAAAATACAGTACATATGAAGAGAAAATACAGTACATGTGCTCTATGAAGAGAAAATACAGTACATATGAAGAGAAAATACAGTACATGTGCTCTATGAAGAGAAAATACAGTACATGTGTTCTATGAAGAGAAAATACAGTACATGTGCTCTATGAAGAGAAAATACTGTACATATGAAGAAAAAACATGTACATGTTCT
Organism: Oncorhynchus nerka; assembly: GCF_034236695.1. Taxonomy (NCBI): domain Eukaryota; kingdom Metazoa; phylum Chordata; class Actinopteri; order Salmoniformes; family Salmonidae; genus Oncorhynchus; species Oncorhynchus nerka. The sequence continues at coordinate 45,759,023 of NC_088406.1, forward strand.
ATGAAGAGAAAATACAGTACATGTGATCTATGAAGAGCAAATACAGTACATGTGCTCTATGAAGAGCAAATACAGTACATATGAAGAGAAAATACAGTACATGTGTTCTATGAAGAGAAAATACAGTACATGTGTTCTATGAAGAGCAAATACAGTACATATGAAGAGAAAATACAGTACATGTGCTCTATGAAGAGCAAATACAGTACATATGAAGAGAAAATACAGTACATGTGTTCTATGAAGAGAAAATACAGTACATGTGCTCTATGAAGAGAAAATACTGTAGATATGAAGAAAAATACAGTACAAATACAGTACATGTGCTCTATGAAGAGAAAATACAGTACATGTGATCTATGAAGAGCAAATACAGTACATGTGCTCTATGAAGAGAAAGTACAGTACATGTGCTATATGAAGAGAAAATACAGTGATCATGAAGAGAAAGTCAATGAAGAAGAGAAATACAGTACATGTGCTCTATGAAGAGAAAATACAGTACATGTGCAATGAAGAAAAGAGCAAATATGAAGAGAAAGTACAGTGTACATGAAGAGAAAGCAATGTGCTGAAGAGAAAATACAGTACATGTGCTCTATGAAGAGAAAGTACAGTACATGTACATGAAGAGAAAGTACAATATGTAAGAAGAAAAGTACAGTACATGTGCAATATGAAGAGAAAATACAGTACATGTGCAATATGAAGAGAAAATACAGTACATGTGCAATATGAAGAGAAAATACAGTACATGTGCTATATGAAGAGAAAATACAGTACATGTGCAATATGAAGCAGCCATACTAAATACTTTACATTCTCCTGACTTCAATAGTGATCTATGTTGCAGTTTCATTACTAGTTAACCATGTTGGCTGTACTGCACTCAGAAGAGGCTCCATCTCCAAAGATAAATGAACAGTGGGCATTTAGAGCAACATGTTGACTTGCCTACACCAATTCATTTAACAGATGAGCATTACGTTAATACAACAAGAAGGGTAACTTAAAGTTAGATGAAGAGGAAAAGAGGGCCAGCGAGGAGGACCACCAACCCGTGACACCCGTGACACCGCCCCTAGGAGTGAGACATGGCCAGACTGGTTAAGCATACAGGGTTCTGTTGGAGATCAAAGTGAAACACTTTTCTTTATCTCCTGCTGTGGTTCCATGTAAACAGACCTAGTCAGGGCTCTACGCTGATCATCTTTACAAGGTGCACTGTGGCTCCTAAATAAAAAGCCCTGCTAGTGTATATTAGGAACACCTCATACGACATTCCCTGGTAGTTGTCTATAACACACATTCTGCTGTCATAAGGCTGAATCATGCGTTGCATTTCATAGAATATATTAGACATTAACATAAGTTAGAGCTGGAAGCCCCTAGTGTTGTTGACCTGGAGGTTGTGGTTTCATTCAAAGCCATTTCCTAATTAAACCCCATTGAGTTGTTTGTTGACTACTGTGCTGGATTTCACAGCTCACCATAAATGCACACACAACTCCTTTAGAATCAGACAATTAACAAACTACTTCAATAGTCATGTCACAATGGAAATCATTTACCAAATTAGAATTAGTCTGCACACAGGGGTCCTTGGGTACATGGTCATCATCAGGAACACCCAAAAGACAGAACCACAAGGTAGCAGGTTTGAATCCTGTGCAGGCCAACCCTCAAATTTCCTATATTAGTGTCAGTAGTGGGATGCTGCCATGAGGGCATCAGAGATGTACCCAGTCATAAATAACTGTGGAAAGAGAGGGGTTATAGACAAGTGGACATTACCTTAGTACACCAGCAACCTGTTCAATGCAGGCCTATTGGTGTTATGTGTAGATGTTGTACTGCACATATCGTCACAACAAGCTGTCTGAAGCTAGGCAGGGATGGGCCTGGTTCATCCCTGTACGGGAGATGGAAAACTGCTGAAAGTGGGTCGGAGGGCCAGTAGGTTGAACTCTTCCCTCTGGTCTAAAGGAGACCCAAATGCCCCCGGGGCAGTGATTGGGGTGGGGTCACCGCCCTCCAATGAGACATAGCACCCAAGATCTGACTCTGTTTAAAATAGGGGAGTCCTGTCTTAATTCCCTAGTTTCATTCCCAATACCATCATACTATGTGGGGATGAATGAACCAGCTCCAACTTGGCAAATTCTGACACTCTTCTCCAGGTTTGTTGCTATAGCCTAAATGTATTCTCTAGTCAACTCACCTTGTCAAATAAGGCTTGAATAAATGAATATTAGGGACACTTGTATGTATCATTAGTTAGGTTACTGTATCAATTAGTCACTTGACAATGCACCACCTTGCAACTTCATACAAGCAATCAGTTCTATAACCACAAAGGGGGGAACAGAAAAATATAGCAAGATGATTCAAACTCGGCAGGGACATCACAGACAAGTCACTTCAGAAATAATTTAATAACTGGTGGCTTTAGCAATTTCCTATGAACTCTCGCCACTGAATGTCTCCTGCTCCACCCCCCACCCCCTCACTTAGAATCGTAAATACACTATTTTGGTCAATCTAAGTGCAATAAATAGCCAAGGATGACCGTCATAAACACCGGGGATAAATAAGTCATAGAAGACACCAGAAGTAGCCAGCCGATCAAAGCAGCATAAGCAGAGTCTCAGCAGGCGCAGGTACACAACATGAATTCCTCTGACTCCAAACTGAAAAGAGGAACGTGACTGGTAATCTAAAGCAACATAATTACATAAAAAATTCACTAGAATGCGACACGTACCTTGAATTCCAAAAAATAAAAATAACTCCGGTATCCAAATTGTGTATATCCAGAAGGAATTCATGTTGTCCTCGTCAGCTCCAAAACCTCTCCTGTATGTCAACGTACTTGTGCTGGTCTCTTGCAATAATTTTGTGAGCAGGCAGTATCGTTTTTTGGTAGAAATTATGCTCAGAGTGCATGTAGCTCCAAGGATATGTCCAAATACTGCAGAGCACTATAACTACAACTTGAGCGCTAAACGCATCCTTTTTGCAATCATGAATAGCTGTGCACTTCAATGCTTGCCTCATCTGGTCGTCACTCCCACCTAGTGGTTAAGCAAGTACCTAGAAAAACACCAGTTTGACATCATCTTCTGATTATTGATATTGATGAGGATAAGGACCCATGCTGCACAGGGGGAGTCACCGGTCAGCTTATGTTCCAACTGTGTTTACTATGCAACTGAATTGGTATTTCAGCCGGACTTTATGGATCGACAGTCACACGCATGCCTGTCATGTAGGATAGCATTCTGTGTTACATAACATCTGGTATGACCTGTTGAATTTGCAAAATGATTTCACGTCTGACATATTCTAATGATTGTGTTTCTCACTGTCTATATCCATGTACATGCTTCCATTATCTATATTCCCTGTTAACACCACTGTAGCTACTCCAGCCATAACCTTCAGATCTCTCTGATGCATAGGCTACTACAAAACCAAAGAAAAGAAACCTGGACAAGTGCAAACAATTAGAGTTATTTCATCGACTTAATCAGGATTGATTCTCTCATTGCATGTGTGTGATATGCAATCTGTGATAACAATACCATTATTTCCTAAATCAAGTCCCACTACATAGTACAACTGATGCTAGTTGAAAGAGATATCTAGCTACCTACTGTGAACCCTTCAACACCTCAACAACCAAACAGCAGTCCTCAAGAGAGGGGCAACCTTTTGCTACCTTCTGTAAACCAACGACAAAGGTCCTCTGTAGCGCATGAGGTGTTTCCCTAAAAGAGGTGAGGCTTGGCAGAGGACAGGAGAGGAGGATAGCAGCACGGAAATCTATGGAATACTAATAGTGACATTTGGTAAGAGAGCTTCATTCAACCTGCAGGCAAGGTGAGGGCGGGCTGTTTGTAAAGACACTTGAGACTAATCAAAGTCCAGGGATCCTTGCTCACTAGAAAATGGCCTGTGAGAGAGTGGCAGAGAGGGAGAGAGAGGGACAGGGAGGGAAGTGTTTCCCCCTTTAATGTGCTCTGTTCCTCTCTCTCTCTACTGCCAACCAAACACTGTCCTCTCTTCTACTGTTTTACATGTCCACGACTGACAGCAAGGCTAGTACAGACAAATCCTGCAATTGCAACCCTGTCTTTTTTTGTGATCAAGCAATGTATTTTCTTACTGAATCTTACTAAATTTGATTGTGATCGCAATGAAAGCAGATGCTGCCTGAACATGCCATTGTATTCCTGCACCTAAAGCTCAGTCTCCTCTTGTAAGCCCTGGTGAGCTACATGACTGGTGTTGCTGAATTGAATTATGCTCAGATCTTAGTCATTTGTTAAGTATGAATGCCAAAGACATTACAGCTTCAATAATTGAAAAGAAAAACAAAAGTGGCTCATGAGGATGTCTGGATGTGATGTTTAACACACCTTATTGAATATTGAATTACCCTTGTTCTCCACCTGTTCTCCACCACCATGTGAACCACAAGCTTTTCATTATGAAATGTTCTGCTAGAGAACCCTTGTGTGTACACTATTCCCTTTCATATCTGAATCGTATTTCAGTTACTGTCTGATATAGTAATCAATGAGATCCCTGCAGTTTAGACACCATCCCATTAGAATGTATTCACGAGCAGCATGTACTGTTCGAGCAACTGGCCAAGGACTGCAGTCAGTTGTCATAATGTTCTCAGTTGTCAGTATAAATCATTTTGTTCCACAACACCTGTCACGTGTAAGCTCTCTCTATGACTCACATGGTTTGTCATTTCATTGGGATATTTAATTGAAGACATGCAGATCGCAGTGAACAACCATGAGGTCACCGCAGCTTGCTTGCTCAACCCACAGGTGAAATGTGTAAAACTGTATGTTAGTTTCTCATGCGAATGCCTGTTATATGTGTGCTACACCAGCCCATAGAAACACATTGAATTAAAATATTCATAAATGGCAACAACAAAAAAGACAGTGAAAATGTTTTATCATAAGGAATGAGGTTTTGAAGTGTCTGTCCTATATCTAAAGAAAGCTCAGGAAATAAAGTATATCTTTTTTTTGGGGGACGTATCCAGCCGCTTATTTTTATTGGCACAAAATTACCTCCATACTTCCATTCATTGTATGGGTTACATGCAGATGGGTCATAGAGCAGTCTCCCCTTTCCACAGTGAGGTCATATTAGTTTGTAGCCCAAAAGGTTTGGACGCTACTGACAGAAGTTGGCACATCAGCGTTACCACCTTCAGGCCAATGTCTGACAAACACCGCTGTAGCTCAGCACCTTCCACCACAGATGCAGAAGGCTGACATAGTGGATAAGGTGAATTGAGACGCAGCCCATGCAAAACCCCATATATCTCTAGTTTAACATTTTGATGGGGATTTTTATATTATATTACTTAGATTGACGCACAGGTGGATGACTGCCATTAAAAAAAGCATTAGCTCCGTCTGAAATTGTCAAAACAAAATCCTGTAGACTCTACGGCTATTCCTACCGTGGTTTGCATTTTTCATGGCTGGAGCCCAATTCAATTATTATTATTTTTTGTCCATCCACATTTCTTCCATTCACAACAATACAGACAGGCTCAGTGTGACAAACACGTGAATGCAATTGGAGTGGCAACTCTTTGAGGGTGTGTGAACAAAGTGCTTGGAATTGTGGGAGACGGCCCATAGCGCATGTGTAGTCAAATCTTACCCTGGAGGTCCAGAGTACTGCTTACATTTACATTTACATTTAAGTCATTTAGCAGACGCTCTTATCCAGAGCGACTTACAAATTGGTGCATTCACCTTATGACCTCCAGTGGAACAGTAGTGCATCTAACTCTTTTCAGGGGGAGGGGGGGTGAGAGGGATTACTTTATCCTATCCTAGGTATTCCTTAAAGAGGTGGGGTTTCAGGTGTCTCCGGAAGGTGGTGATTGACTCCGCTGTCCTGGCGTCGTGAGGGAGTTTGTTCCACCATTGGGGGCCAGAGCAGCGAACAGTTTTGACTGGGCTGAGCGGGAACTGTACTTCCTCAGTGGTAGGGAGGCGAGCAGGCCAGAGGTGGATGAACGCAGTGCCCTTGTTTGGGTGTAGGGCCTGATCAGAGCCTGGAGGTACTGAGGTGCCGTTCCCCTCACAGCTCCGTAGGCAAGCACCATGGTCTTGTAGCGGATGCGAGCTTCAACTGGAAGCCAGTGGAGGGAGCGGAGGAGCGGGGTGACGTGAGAGAACTTGGGAAGGTTGAACACCAGACGGGCTGCGGCGTTCTGGATGAGTTGTAGGGGTTTAATGGCACAGGCAGGGAGCCCAGCCAACAGCGAGTTGCAGTAATCCAGACGGGAGATGACAAGTGCCTGGATTAGGACCTGCGCCGCTTCCTGTGTGAGGCAGGGTCGTACTCTGCGGATGTTGTAGAGCATGAACCTACAGGAACGGGCCACCGCCTTGATGTTAGTTGAGAACGACAGGGTGTTGTCCAGGATCACGCCAAGGTTCTTAGCGCTCTGGGAGGAGGACACAATGGAGTTGTCAACCGTGATGGCGAGATCATGGAACGGGCAGTCCTTCCCGGGAGGAAGAGCAGCTCCGTCTTGCCGAGGTTCAGCTTGAGGTGGTGATCCGTCATCCACACGGATATGTCTGCCAGACATGCAGAGATGCGATTCGCCACCTGGTCATCAGAAGGGGGAAAGGAGAAGATTAATTGTGTGTCGTCTGCATAGCAATGATAGGAGAGACCATGTGAGGTTATGACAGAGCCAAGTGACTTGGTGTATAGCGAGAATAGGAGAGGGCCTAGAACAGAGCCCTGGGGACACCAGTGGTGAGAGCACGTGGTGTGGAGACGGATTCTCGCCACGCCACCTGGTAGGAGCGACCTGTCAGGTAGGACGCAATCCAAGCGTGGGCCGCGCCGGAGATGCCCAACTCGGAGAGGGTGGAGAGGAGGATCTGATGGTTCACAGTATCGAAGGCAGCCGATAGGTCTAGAAGGATGAGAGCAGAGGAGAGAGAGTTAGCTTTAGCAGTGCGGAGCGCCTCCGTGATACAGAGAAGAGCAGTCTCAGTTGAATGACTAGTCTTGAAACCTGACTGATTTGGATCAAGAAGGTCATTCTGAGAGAGATAGCGGGAGAGCTGGCCAAGGACGGCACGTTCAAGAGTTTTGGAGAGAAAAGAAAGAAGGGATACTGGTCTGTAGTTGTTGACATCGGAGGGATCGAGTGTAGGTTTTTTCAGAAGGGGTGCAACTCTCGCTCTCTTGAAGACGGAAGGGACGTAGCCAGCGGTCAGGGATGAGTTGATGAGCGAGGTGAGGTAAGGGAGGAGGTCTCCGGAAATGGTCTGGAGAAGAGAGGAGGGGATAGGGTCAAGCGGGCAGGTTGTAGGGCGGCCGGCCGTCACAAGACGCGAGATTTCATCTGGAGAGAGAGGGGAGAAAGAGGTCAGAGCACAGGGTAGGGCAGTGTGAGCAGAACCAGCGGTGTCGTTTGACTTAGCAAACGAGGATCGGATGTCGTCGACCTTCTTTTCAAAATGGTTGACGAAGTCATCTGCAGAGAGGGAGGAGGGGGGGAGGAGGATTCAGGAGGGAGGAGAAGGTTGCAAAGAGCTTCCTAGGGTTAGAGGCAGATGCTTGGAATTTAGAGTGGTAGAAAGTGGCTTTAGCAGCAGAGAGAGAAGAGGAAAATGTAGAGAGGAGGGAGTGAAAGGATGTCAGGTCCGCAGGGAGGCGAGTTTTCCTCCATTTCCGCTCGGCTGCCCGGAGCCCTGTTCTGTGAGCTCGCAATGAGTCGTCGAGCCACGGAGCGGGAGGGGAGGACCGAGCCGGCCTGGAGGATAGGGGACATAGAGAGTCAAAGGATGCAGAAAGGGAGGAGAGGAGGGTTGAGGAGGCAGAATCAGGAGATAGGTTGGAGAAGGTTTGAGCAGAGGGAAGAGATGATAGGATGGAAGAGGAGAGAGTAGCGGGGGAGAGAGAGCGAAGGTTGGGACGGCGCGATACCATCCGAGTAGGGGCAGTGTGGGAAGTGTTGGATGAGAGCGAGAGGGAAAAGGATACAAGGTAGTGGTCGGAGACTTGGAGGGGAGTTGCAACGAGGTTAGTGGAAGAACAGCATCTAGTAAAGATGAGGTCGAGCGTATTTCCTGCCTTGTGAGTAGGGGGAAGGTGAGAGGGTGAGGTCAAAAGAGGAGAGGAGTGGAAAGAAGGAGGCAGAGAGGAATGAGTCAAAGGTAGACGTGGGGAGGTTAAAGTCGCCCAGAACTGTGAGAGGTGAGCCGTCCTCAGGAAAGGAGCTTATCAAGGCATCAAGCTCATTGATGAACTCTCCGAGGGAACCTGGAGGGCGATAAATGATAAGGATGTTAAGCTTGAAAGGGCTGGTAACTGTGACAGCATGGAATTCAAAGGAGGCGATAGACAGATGGGTAAGGGGAGAAAGAGAGAATGACCACTTGGGAGAGATGAGGATCCCGGTGCCACCACCCCGCTGACCAGAAGCTCTCGGGGTGTGCGAGAACACGTGGGCAGACGAAGAGAGAGCAGTAGGAGTAGCAGTGTTGTCTGTGGTGATCCATGTTTCCGTCAGTGCCAAGAAGTCGAGGGACTGGAGGGAGACATAGGCGGAGATGAACTCTGCCTTGTTGGCCGCAGATCGGCAGTTCCAGAGGCTACCGGAGACCTGGAACTCCACGTGGGTCGTGCGCGCTGGGACCACCAGATTAGGGTGGCCGCGGCCACGCGGTGGGAGCGTTTGTATGGTCTGTGCAGAGAGGAGAGAACAGGGATAGACAGACACATAGTTGACAGGCTACACAAGAGGCTACGCTAATGCAAAGGAGATTGGAATGACAAGTGGACTACACGTCACGAGTGTTCAGAGAGTTAAGCTTACGTAGCAAGAATCTTATTGACTAAAATGATTAAAATGATACAGTACTGCTGAAGTAGGCTAGCTGGCAGAGGCTGCGTTGTTGACTAAGTAGGCTAGTTGGCATTGGCTGCGTTGTTGACACTACACTAATCAAGTCGTTCCGTTGAGTGTAATAGTTTCTACTGTGCTGCTATTCGGGGCTAGCTGGCTAGCTAGCAGTGTTGATTACGTTACGTTGCGTTAAAAGAACGACAATAGCTGGCTAACTAACCTAGGAAATCGCTCTAGACTACACAATTAACTTTGATACAAAGACGGCTGTGTAGCTAGCTATGTAGCTAGCTACGATCAAACAAATCAAGCCGTTGTACTGTAATGAAATGAAATGAAAAATGTGATACTACCTGTGGAGCGAAGCGAAATGCGACCGGATTGTTGAGTGCAGAAGTTCTGTTCGGTAGACGTTGGCTAGCTGTTGGCTAGCTAGCAGAGTCTCCTATGTTAAGGACGACATAAAACTACACACTCTAAACTACACAATTATCTTGGGTACGAAGACAGCAAAGACAACTATGTAGCTAGCTAACACTACACTAATCAAGTCGTTCAGTTGAGTGTAATAGTTGTGCTGCTAATCGGTAGACGGTGGACTAGCTAACGGTGGACGTTAGCTAGCTGGCTAGCTGCAGGGCAGTGTAGACTGCGTTAGGACGACGAAATACGATAATTACGCAATTATCTATGATACAAAGACGGCTGTGTAGCTAGCTAAGAAGAAATTGATAAGATTAGACAAATCAAACCGTTGTACTATAATGAAATGTAATGAAATGTAATGAAATGTAATACTACCTGCGGACCGAGTGCAGATGCTTGTTTTCTGTTCTACCTGATAATTAATTGTTCACACCTGGTGTCCCAGATCTAAAATCAGTCCCCGATTAGAGGGGAAGAATTTAAAGAAGCAGTGGAACTGGCATCAAAGATCCAGATTAGAATGTATTTTTATTTGAACCGTTATTTAACTTGGCAAGTGGGTTAACTGCCTTGTTCAGGGGCAGAACAACAGATTTATAGCTGGTCAGCTCTGGGATTTGATCTAGCAACCTTTCAGTCACTAGTCCAATGCTCTACCTGCCAATTTGATGGCCATAGTGAGTTTACCCAAAATAACAGTCAATAGAGAATAAAGGGATTTTTCTTAAAGACCATTTATTTGAAGACTTTTTCACTGACTATGCTTCTCTGAGATCTTTCAGGTTGGCCGCCCCAAATATTCATCTTCGAGTAATGACAAATTACAGTATGTTTTTCCATATGATAATTGCCTTCAGCAGCGATTGCTTCACGGCCTACTTCAATCACCAGGATAAGGATAGCCTGAAACTGCATGAAGAAAATTCCATCAAGTTAACCATTAAGGAAAAACACATTAACGTGTAGTCAGTCGAGCACTACATGTTAGTCTAGAATAAATCAATAGTCATGATGAACTATGTTTGAGTTGAGTATTCAGTGCTTTTTGAAAGACATGGAAAAACAAGCCATTGGATTTCTGCACGTTGAAAGCACATTTCTTCTGTCAGGACTAGTGGCACTAAACATAATAGTCTACTGTGAACAGGCTAAATCTTTCCCACAGACACGCCTTCAGAGAGAAATGAGGAAGAGACTCATGTAAGTTGCCTGTCTCATTCAAAGACACTGTTCTTCCGAGGGCTGGGATAGTGGCTCTGACATGCATGTAATCCTCATATTAATCTTTGGAAAGGGCCAAGTAAATTTAACTGTCAGTTACTGTAAAGAAGTAACATCCAGGCCGTTTCTAGTTTGAGTTTAGCTACTTTTGCTACTGAATGAGTTTGCTCTGTAGATCTGCTGTGTGTGTGTGTGTGTGTGTGTGTGTGTGTGTGTGTGTGTGTGTGTGTGTGTGTGTGTGTGTGTTGAAGGTATTTCTGGCCAACACTTAAGTTTAGAGTCTAAAGAATAAACAATTATGAACTCCAAGTGAATGAAAGGCCCCAATGAATGAATTAAATTGGGGAACAAATGATTCTATCCAGTTATTCTATCCAAATCAACATTACCTAATGTTCCTCTCAATTACCATCATGTCAGAACACTCTTTCTGACAGGTTATGGATCACAATTAGAATTTTAACAACATTTAGCCATGACACATACAGTACAGTACTTACCCCTGATAGTTATTTGATTGAAAACAGCGTTCAGAAGCTAAGGTGACCACCGATAAATAAATGAGACAGGAGCATCCAATCGCAATTCAGTCTGGTGAATATCTGATGGTAATTCCAATTCTAATGTGTATGTTTTATTGAAAGGCCCTTTGGGCTGGAGCTTAATTAATGTCATTACTGTATGAGACCTGGTAGAGTGGGATTGTTACAGCCATCGACTGACTGATTGATTCAGTCTTAATTTCGTGGACAGTCGTGGCCAAAAGTTTTGAGAATGACACAAATATTAATTTTCATAGCCTGCTGCCTCAGATTGTATGATGGCAATTTGCATATACTCCAGAATGTTATGGAGAGTGATCAAATGAATTGCAATTAATTGCAAAGTCCCTCTTTGCCATTCAAATGAACTGAATCTCCAAAAAACATTTCCACTGCATTTCAGCCCTGCCACAAAAGGACCAGCTGAAATCAGTGATTCTCTCGCTAACACAGGTGTGAGTGTTGATGAGGACAAGGCTGGAGATCACTCTGTCATGCTGATTGAGTTCGAATAACAGACTGGAAGCTTCAAAAGGAGGGTGGTGCTTGGACTCATTGTTCTTCCTCTGTCAACCATGGTTACCTGCAAGGAAACACGTGCCGTCATCATTGCTTTGCACAAAAAGGGCTTCACAGGCAAGGATATTGCTGCCAGTAAAATTGCACCTAAATCAACCATTTATCGGATCATCAAGAACTTCAAGGAGAGCGGTTCAACTGTTGTGAAGAAGGCCTCATGGCGACCAAGAAAGTACAGCAAGCGCCAGGACCGTCTCTTAAAGTTGATTCAGCTGCAGGATCGGGGCACCACCAGTACAGAGCTTTCTCATGAATGGCAGCAGGCAGGTGTGAGTGCATCTGCACGGACAGTGAGGCGAAGATTTTTGGAGGATGGCCTGGTGTCAAGAATGGGAGCAAAGAAGCAACTTCCCTCCAGGGTAAACATCAGTGAGCGCTACAAGGTGAGCGCTACCATCAGTCCTGTGTCATGCCAACAGTAAAGCGTCCTGATACCATTCATGTGTGGGATTGCTTCTCAGCCAAGGGAGTGGGCTCACTCACAATTTTGCCTAAGAACACAGCAATGAATTAAGAATGGTACCAAAACATCCTCCGAGAACAACTTCTCATAACCATCCAGGAACAGTTTGGTGACGAACAATGCCTTTTCCAGCATGATGGAGCACCTTGCCATAAGGCAAAAGTGATAACTAAGTGGCTCTGGGAACAAAACATCGATATTTTGGGTCCATGGCCAGGAAACTCCCCAGACCTTAATCCCACTGAGAACTTGTGGTCAATCCTCAAGAGGCAGGTGGACAAACAAAAACCCACAAATTCTGACAAACTTCAAGCATTGATTATGCAATAATGGGCTGCCATCAGTCAGGATGTGGCCCAGAAGTTAATTGACAGCATGCCAAGGCGGATTGCAGAGGTCTTGAAAAAGAAGGGTCAACACTGCAAATATTGACTCTGCCTCAACTTCATGTAATTGTCAATAAAAGCCGTTGACACTTGTGAAATGCTTGTAATTATACTTAAGTATTCTATAGTAACTTCTGACAAGAATATCTAAAGACACTTAAGCAGCACACTTTGTGGAAATTAATATTTGTGTCATTCTCAAAACTTTTGGCCACGACTGTAGTGTCTCAACTCCCACAGTCTATGTCAAGGGTGGCTGGAGTCTTTTTATTCTTATTTTTTATTTTACCCCCTTTTCTCTCCAATTTCGTGGTATCCAATTAGTAGTAGTTACTGTGTTGTCTCATTGCTGCAACTCCCGTACGGACTCGGGAGAGGCGAAGGTCAAGAGCCATACACTAAGCGACCCGGTCAGCGCGCACTGTGCCCGGCCCAGGTGGCTGGAGTCGTTGACAATTTTTAGGGCCTTCCTCTGACACCGGCAGGTATAGAGTTCCTGGATGGCAGGAAGCTTGGCCCCGGTGATGTACTGGGCCGTACGCACTACTCTCTGTAGCGCCTTGCGGTCAGAGGCCGAGCAGTTGCCATATCAGGCAGTGATGCAACCTGTCAGGATGCTCTTGATGGTGTAGATGTAAAACCTTTCAAGGTTTTGAGGCCCAAGTTCAAAACTTTTGAGTATCCTAAGAGGGAATAGGTTTTGTCAGGCCCTCTTCACGACTGTCTTGGTGTGCTTGGACCATGTTAATTTGTTGGTGATGTGGATGCCAAGCAATTTGAAGCTCTCAACCTGCTCCACTACAGCCCCCTCGATGAGAATGGGGGCGTGCTTGGTCCTCCTTTTCCTGTAGTACACAATCATCTCCTTTGTCTTGATCAGGGAGAGGTTGTTGTCCTTGCACCACACGGTCAGGTCTCTGACCTCCTCCCTATAGGCTGTCTCGTCGTTGTTGGTGATCAGGCCCACCATTGTTGTGTCATCAGCAAACTTTAATGGTGGTGTTGGAGCCAGATGTGTTGTTACCTTCCCTTACCACCCGGGGGCGGCCAGTCAAGAAGTCCAGGATCCAGTTGCAGAGAGAGCTGTTTAGTCCCAAGGTCCTTAGCTCAGTGATGAGCTTTGAGGGCACTATTGTGTAGAACGCTGAGCTATTCAATGAATAGCATTCTCACATAGGTGTTTCTTTTGTCCAGGTATGAAAGGGCAGTGTGGAGTGGAATAGAGATTGCATCATCTGTGGATCTGATGGTGTGGTATGCAAATTGGAGTGGGTCTAGGGTTTCTGGGATAATTATATTGATATGAGCCATGACGAGCCTTTCAAAGCATTTCATGGCTACAGACATGTGTGCTACAGGTTGGTAGTCATTTAGGCAGGCTACCTTAGTGTTCTTGAGCACAGCGACTATGGTGGTCTGCTTGAAACATGTTTGTATTACAGCTGTTCTTAATGTCGTCGTTGAAACACAAGATATTACAGTTTTTAATGTCTCATTGGTACGATAAACGTGCTTTCAGTTCATCCCGTTTATTTTCCATCAAATGAACATTAGCTAGCAGGACAGAAGGCAAGGGCAAATTAGCAACTCGTTGCCTGATCATTACAAGGCACCCTGATCTCTTTCCGCGAAACCTCCGTTTCCTTCTCCAGCGAAAAATAGTGGATCTGGGCCTGGTCGGGTGTCTGTATTATATCCCTCCCGTATGACTCATTGAAGAAGAACTCTTTGTCCAGTTTGAGGTGAACTATCTCAGTTCTGATGTCCAGAAGCTCTTTTTGGTCATAAGAGACGGTAGTAGCAACATTATGTACAAAACAAGTTACCTACAACGCACATTTTATTTTTTAAATAGCATGGTTGGTTAAGAGCCGATAACACTGCAGCCTTTCCCTCCGGCGCCATCATGGATCTTCCATTCCTGTGGCGGTCCTCATGAGAGCCAGTTTCATCATAGCGCTTGATGGTTTTTGCGACTGCACATGAATAAATGTTCAAAGTCCTTGACATTTTCCGGCTTTGACTGACATTCATGTCTTAAAATAATGACCGCGTGTCATTTCTCTTTGCTAGTTTGAGCTGTTCTTGCCATAATATGGACTTGATCTTTTACCAAATAGGGCTATCTTCTATATACCACCCCTACCTTGTCAAAACACAACTGATTGGCTCAAACGCATAAGGAAGGAAAGAAATTCGACAATTGAACAATTCATGAGTGGACTTGGTATCAGATAGAGAGAGCATATGCAGTCTGCTCAACGGGGTGTGTAATGCAGTGTAAGATCATGTGCAGGTTATCTTGACGTACACAGTGACGGGAGACTCCACAGAGGGCTGGAATAGGAGCAGTATCACATTCTCTGAGCCACCTGTGTACAGTCCAACAATAGTGCTTTAATCACATGACAAGACCTGCTGTTAGACCTCCAATAACATGTCATTGCTCCCTGTACAAACATTTATGATCCACCAAGGGGTCAAAATGCACTTACATGTATAATACATTACAAGACGTTATATAAGCTTTTGTAATGGCTCATGGCTCCTTATAACAGTCTTTTTAAATAACGAATGTCTTAAACACACATTGGAAGTGTTAACGTAAAGATATTGGAATCTAGATCTGAAAGAGGAATATAAACATAAGATTCAGGGGTGTGACTTTTAACACTAAACCAAAAGCAACACTATGTCCTCAGTGTAAAACCCATCACTCATAACAGACATGTGGATGGGCTTGCTACTAGCAAAAAGGCAGCTGTAGCAATGACATGTGAGATGTGTAAGGTTCTTCGAGTCTGAATTCCTACATTCTAGCAGCCATCCATTTTACCATAGAAATGTAATGTGTAGCATGTTTTTCTCTAATAATTTCACAGTAGCTAGCATTGTGTCAGTAGCCTATAGCCAAGCTTTGTCAAACCCCTCATTCCCCTGCTTTTGAAATCCTTTTGATTTAATTATGTTTAAACCCGCCATTAGACAAAGCTTTTGTGAGAGAAAACATTTGTATTTCTGTGAAACCGTAATCCTAGGGTTGGTTGGAGAGTTTGGAGATGCATTTGACTGTGAGAGTGGGATACATTAGGACAGGTAATTCATCATTGCCAGGATGCATTGAGACTACCACTGTCCTCAGGGGTTGGACACTGGACTGGAACACTTTAGTTTCCTCCAGATTGGGCCTCAGCCCCTCATCAGAGAGAGAGAGAGTAACCGAGAGTGAAAGATAGTTAGAGAGTGATTGAGAGAGAAAGAGAGATGCATGCAAGCCCACGTTCTGAACTGCTTTGTCTCCAGATCAGTCATGCTCATATTGGAGACACACTGCTCTGATTCTGTCATGTCTTATGGAGGATGTTTCCTGTGTGACCTCTAATGGAGTGTCTATGTTCAGGAGTCTTATGGCTTGGGGATAGACACTGTTTAGAAGCCTCTTGGACCTAGACTTACCACTTGCCTGCGGTAGCAGAGAGAACAGTCTATGACTAGGGTGGCTGGAGTCCTTGACAATTTTTATTTTTAACTCAAGGACATTCATTGACTTGTCCCGAAGTCACTCCTGTGTTGTCTTGCCTGTGTGCTTAGGGTTGTTGTCCTGTTGCAAGGTGAACCTTTGATCGGGTCAGAGGTCCTGAGTGCTCTGGAGCAGATTTTCATCAAGAATCGCTCTGTACTTTGCTCCATTCATCTTTCTCTCGATCTAGAAAAGTCCCTGCTGTTGAAAAACATCCCCACAGCATGATGCTGCCACCACCATGCTTCACCGTAGAGATGATGACAGGTTTCCTCCAGACGTGACGCTTGGCATTCAGGCTAAAGAGTTCAATCTTAGTTTTTGTCAGACCAGAGAATCTTGTTTCTCATGGTCTGAGAGTCCCTTACGTGGCTTTTGGCAAACTCCAAGAGGGCTGTCATGTGCCTTTTACTGAGGAGTGGCTTCCAACTGGCCACTATCATAAATGCCTGATTGGTGGAGTGCTGCACAGATGGTTGTCCTTCTGGAAGGTTTTCCCATCTCCACAGAGGAACTCTGGAGCTCTTTCAGAGTGACCATCGGGCTCTTGGTCACCTACCTGACCAAGGCGTTTCTTCCCAGATTGCTCAGTTTGGCCAGGCGGCCAGATCTAGGAAGTCTTGGTTGTTCCATTTAAGAATGATGGAGGTCACTGTGTTCTTGTGGACCTTCAATGCTGCAGACATTTTTTGGTGCTTCAACACAATCCTGTCTATGAGCTCTATGGGCAATTCCTTCAACCTCACGGCTTGGTTTTTGCTCTGATATGCACTTGGGACTTTATATAGAAAGGTGTGTGCCTTTCCAAATCATGTTCAATCAATTTAATTTACTACAGGTGGACACCAATCAAGTTGTAGAAACATCTCAAGGATGACCAATGGTAACAGGATGCACCTGAGCTCAATTTCGAGGTCTCATACCAAAGGGGCTTAGGTAAATAAGTTTCTTATTTAATTTTTTTCAAACATTTCTAAAATCTTGCTCTCGCTTTGTCATTATGGGGTATTGTGTGTATATTGATGAGGGGGGTTATTTAATCTATTTCAGAATAAGGCTGTATTTTAACTAAATGTGGAAAAGGGAAAGGATCTGAATACTTTCCAAATGCACTGCATTACAGCTTCTCCATTTTACAACTTCAGCCGTGATGCATACGTCAGTTTGCCTGGTAAGAGAATAAAGTATGTGGATTCCAACCTGCATGATAGTTATTGTGATTCTAATTGGAATACGAGTACTCTGTAGAGTAGAGAGATACAGCTAGTCTTCCTGAAAGCTTATTGGTTATGATGATACTGAAATCAAATGAAAGAGTTTACACTTAGAAAGGGATTTTATGTGGATGTTGATTAGAAATGCATCACTTAAATCAACAACAAAGAGAAGCGCGAACTGCCAGAACATGGATTTCTGGAGAAAATAAATAATTTCATTCAACATTTTTATAATATTGATGTATTGATGTATGCCCCCCCCCCCCCTCCCTATACGCCACACATGCAAGTCTGCGCTCTGGAAAACAAACAACCATAGTGAGTACATTGACCTGGAGGGATGAGGAGAGAAGCCCTACCAACAGACACCACGTTTACGGTTAGCAAAACGTGTTTCACTTCAAAAGTACCAGAGGATCACAGGCACCATAAGGCTTGTACAGGGAACACAGAGATAATTGCAATTTTCCTGGGATGGGGCTCTGAGAAGTGGAGTGTTGTGGACATTAAAGAAGCTGAAAGCAAAGTGGTGTGGGGGTATAAAGGTATGAAGTATAACGGTGTATTGCTGCAATTTTACTCTTTTGTGTTTCATTCCAGACCCAAATCAACCCTGTCTCTGCTCCCCTCTCTCCCTGTGGCTACAGCACAGTATTTACATCATTCCCAAGCCCAGAACACCCGAGAGGAACCCAGACCACATCCTGCCTACAACCAAACACAGAGACATTATTGGAGTATATGAAGACCCCAAAAACTGTGGCAATTAAGTCGGATCATTTTCAGGTGTACTCCAATCAAGTTGTAGAAACATCTCAAGGATGATCAATGGAAACAGGATGCACCTGAGCTCAATTTCGAGTCTCATATCAAAGGGTCTGAACAACTATGTTAATAATGTACATTTTTAAATTTGCTAAAAAATTTTAAAAAAAAACTGTTTTTGCTTTATCATTATGGGGTATTGTGTGTGTGTGTAGATTGATGAGATTTTTATTTATTTAATCAATTTTAGAATAAGCCTGTTATGTAACAAAATGTGGAAAAAGTCAAAGGGTCTGAATACTTTCCGAATGCACTGTAGATAATAATTGTATCAGAAGTAGCATAATGCTTGAATCAGGTGAAAATAGGTAACAGAAGTCCCGTCTGGGTGTGAGCTTAGCCAACTATCAATTCTAAAGCCAATAGATGTTTTGCCTCCTGGCTAATACATGCAAAGAATAGCAACGACAGTACAGATGAAACAAAATAATATTATTGCCTTAGTAATTATCAAAGAAATAAGACTTATTGGGTTGTTTAGTAAAACATTTTTGGGAATTTTTCGACAATGGACGATAGAATGACTCACCTATTTGACAGATAATCGTCAATTGTATTACAAAATGTCAAAATCAAGACTCTCCTAACTATGGATTCCTTAAATAAGCCAACTGCAAAACATTGATGGGGTGTAGAATGGATATCTGGCTAAGCAAAACCAGGGCGGGACTTCTGCTCCCTATGCTATTGACCCTTTATGATAGTTTAGTATTTTACCACTATGAACAGTCTCTCCTTAACCCACGTCTAGACACCACCTTAGTCCGGATTCTGTATATGTAGAGGGAGTCGATCAACATACAGAGAAGTCAAGCTGTATGTTCAGCACCACCAGAAGTCAGAGAAGTCCGGACCCTGGACATCTCTCAAGCAGCCTTGCCCTTACAGCAGAGCCCATATTCCCCAGTCGAGTGGAATTAGGCAATTGTTCTAGTGGAATAGTTCTAACAAGCAAACCTTAGAGAATACCCCAAACATATGCTCAAAGTTCAAAGTCCCATTGTTAGAAACATGATTCCTCCTATTAAAACGGTTGTCCCTGCTGTCTATACCCCTTGCCCTATCCAGTTTAATGTTTGGTAGAGTCTCGTTGATTTAGTCTACAGTATGGGCCGCTGTATGATGCGCAGCCAGTAGTGAAACATACTCATGTTCTAGAAACACAGATTTCCATCCCCACAACCTTACTGTACCTTAGCCAAACAACCTGCGCTGTGGTAACAAGTGCAATGTATATGGAATTAGAGGACAACACGTCCCTCAATCCGTTCTGTTATGCATAGAGGTGACAGATAGAGTGAACATTATTAGAAGTCTCTCTCTGTAATATGACCACTTACACATTTTCCCTCTGCAAATGAAGTGCTGTTGCCTGTAAATTAACAAGGTGTTAGAAAGGATCAGACCTTAGCCATTTTATTCAATCATCCCATTGTCCTTGTTCTCCGACAGGAAGGAAGTCAATGGCTTTTTAAATTGACTTCTAAAAGGAAAACTGCATCCTGTGATTTGTAAGATTGAGACTTATCAAAGATATACTGAATATCAACCCAAAGGAAACGAATATGGTGGGTGTAGTATTAAATCTAATTCAATAATGCCTAACCATATTTCATAAGGAAGGTAGCTACTTTATAGCATTTTCTTGGCTCAATTTCCACACTCACTATGAGGCAAAATAGGGCTATTTTCAAATGTAGCTGTTCCAGAAAGAATAAAAATGGTTACCATTTAAAAATAATGTCATATCACTTTGCTTTATTGACATCGCATAGCTAATATGACATTATTAAAAAATAATAATAATACAATCGCTCTCTATCAGTGGAAGATCATACACATAATACTAAAAGGTCTTGAAATGGATTCTGGAACGGATTATGTACATGAATGAAACTCTATCTCGGGAATTGGCAACTGAGAACTGAAACTCTACACCTCTTGTTATTTCATTTTTGCATGACTGCTCAACAGGAGAAGCATATGAAGAAAAAAGCAAGCTATGGAATTATATGGGAACTAGGGAGCCCAGCCTGAAGCTGAACACTCAGCCCTGGCAGAGGAACAAGAGAGACAGAGACTGAGAACGCAGACTTACATCTTTAGATCCAACTTCTTTTTTTAATAACAGACAAAAAAAATGAAGAATAAAATGAAGAAAATAATGTCTGTTGGCTACAGCAGTGAACAAGATACTAAAGAAAACATTGCTATTTGAAGAACAAAATGGCACGGATCCCTCCGGAACTTTCATTACGCACGCCTGGCCCCTATTCCCAGTGATTAGTAATTGTGTAAGTGTATCCTTGGTTTACCATTGTCCTTTTGATTATTGTTCCAATGTCCGTTGGTCGTGTGTGTGTACCTGTGCTGTGTGTTTTGGGCGTGTTTTGTGTGTTCGGGCGTGTTTTGGGCGTTCGTGCCCAAATTGGATTGTGCAGATGATTACGGGTCTCGTCCCATGTGTTAATCATTGTGCGCTAGTGTTATTCATTCGAGATACTCCTCGCTCTTTTGTTTGGGTTTCAACCCTATGTTTTTGTTACGTGTTTGTTTGGTCTTCGTCCCCGTGCCTTTACACTGCACGCCGTAATTTGGGGCTAAATTTAAAAAACGATTACGCATTCCTGCGCCTGTCTCCCGAATCATTCATACCGATGTGACACAAAATGCGCAGAGGGAGACTAATTTCAATCATTATATTTTTTTAATGGCATACTCTATACTTTGGTCATAAAAATATATTACTTCTGGTATTTGTCAGTACACAATGCATTGCAGCATCAATATAGAGGAACACAATACACTGACTGTGCCACAGTATATGTTTCAATCATAAACCATTTACCTCCTCGAACTGGTAATATTGATTTACAAAAAAAAATATTTAAAAACCTTGACAGTCATTGTATCCTTTTTGTGAGCAGTGATTCATTGTGTGTTTGTGAGCAGTGTCTGTGTCAGTCAATAACAAGGCTTCTAATTCCAGCTGTTTGAAGCCTGAACAACATAACAGCCACATGTCAGAGACCTTCCATGATCTACTGTCAGTCAGATGAAGACTCCTAAGTGCTTTACTCTGTATCTGCAATCAGACATGAGTGACTAAAGAATCACAAATTGAAATCACGTTGCCAAGAGATGTGAAAAACATTTAGAAACAAATGCAAAAAAATCTGACTGTGTGTTTACTGTGAGGAACTAATTATTTTGGAGAACGCTGAGAACACCTGCTTGCATTAGCACAGGACCCCCCTCAGATAAGTGCAGCAAAAGTCGAATATTGGGGAACATTTCTAGGATTTGAGGTCTGTACGATGTGGAGGCTTATGTTTTATTAATGCTTCAATCTAAACCTTATTTCTTTGGGACCAATTATTCTCAGTGTAGACAGTTATGTATACTTACAGGTACACAGACCGGCACATGGTGCCTTAGTAGCTGTGGCTTTGTGGAATCCAGGCCAGTTCTCAGTCTCTCTCTCTCACCAAGGAGATGAACCCCTAGATCCCATCTGAAATTAGCCACAATAAAGAGGTTCTCCTTGCTGAGTACGATGCATATGGATTTTCTCCTCTTGTTATGCATAATACACACCAGGCCTATTCACTTTAGATATATGGTACGGTAAATGAATGCAGAAGTAATGGGCCTTGGAGAATTGGATTGTGTGTAAGTGCTGTGTCCTGGGGTTTGGGTAGAATCCATACGCTGGTGCATCTACTTCTCTAATTAGCAAGATGAGGAAAGAGAGATGATTCTCAGACCATCTCCAAACGATCAGATATTCACAGAATAAGGTTCTGCTACTAAGAGATGGTTGCTACTGTACATTACCAATTCAAACTGACTCACGTGGGGAGGCTACTGCCACTGACAGTGCAGTGGGTGTACAAAGTTGTGACTAGATGTGTGTGTTGCTTAGAAGCACACAGGCAGCAGACCAGTATATCACAATGCTTTGAAACATATTCTCCATAGACCTACTGTATTGGTAATTAGATAGTTACTGAAGCATTTTTTATTTCATTAACAAGCCGCCAGCTGCCATATCCTGTCTTATAATTAATTACCCATTGTTAGACTAGTGTACGTGTTCACATTCTAAATAGCGATGCTATAGAAAATGAATAAATCAACTGAAAAAGATGCCAAACTTAATTTGATTAATTTAAATTTGGTTGGTTTTCAGATGGGGGAATTATTTCAAATAATACCTTTGTCAAGCAGTAGTGCTCAGAATTACAGTAAACTCTCACAAGGGGCTGAATACAAGCCACCTCAAGCTGACAATGAAGCTCAAGCTGACAATGGAACAAGGAGATTGGAGAGGCACATCCAATAATGCAGTACCTTCACTTGGAAATCCTTCAGTAACAGAAAGACTACCTTTCTAGAGATAAACAAAAAGGAACACATAAGCATTATCTTTAAACATGTAAAAACATGTAAGGAAAAGGACAGGGAAAAGTAACTGTCAGATGTGACACGTACAGTAGATATATATATATTGAGAGAGAGAGAGAGAGACAAACGGACAGACGTGTACTGGTTGTGACTGTGACCTTCCCCTCGGAGTTGGATTCTAGCTCTATCAAAGACATGATGTCCCCCCAGGTCAGTCAGGGGTTGAAGGTCTTTAGGAAGTTAATGTAAGTTATAATTATTTTCCTCGGGGGAAAGCTTCTCAACTTCAATTGTGTACCCTCTGTATATCTGTCATTTCCACTGGGCTGAATGTGAAGTCTAATAAAAAGAAGAATGTGAAGTAAATAGGTTTTATAAGTATAGTAGTTGTCTATTTCTGATGAAAACGTGGTGGTAAAAAAGCCTCCATGTGGTCTGTGTTGTTTTTACAGTGAAAAGTAAAGACCTTCGTGTGTCTGGATTCTAAACGAACCATTCTGAAAACATGCTGTTTGCTGTCTGGTGCATTTAAATGAGAAGCTGTTAAATAGAGCAACTTACAGGAGCTATGTGCCTGCCCCTCAGTGGAACAAACACTGAACCTCAGACAGGATCTGTAAGATTGTACTTGATAAGATTTTGTACAGGGAGTCTTATCTAAAACAGTATAATCTTGTTTTGCAGACATAATTTAACGAGCATAACTCCAACACCATGATATAAACACATAAAGCGTCACTAATATAGCCTCACATTTGGAGAGTTAATTTGACAGATTGCTTGTTCTATCTAAATGATGATACATTTCATATTCATGAAAAATGTATAGATGGCGATATTATGTGGTGCCTGTGTTTATCTTGGAAAACATTTAAAAATAAATGCAGTCTCCTCTTGTAAGTTTGGAGGGAAAGATGAATTCTAAGCAAGACAGTGAATCACAGCATATACTGGGCTAAACATGTGAACAACACTGACAAATGTTGGACGGCCCATTTGTCTGGGGAATGGTCCCAAAAAAATTCTGCAGCATTGAAGGTTCCCAAGAACACAGTGGCCTCCATCATTCTTAAATGGAAGAAGTTTGGAACCACCAAGACTCTTCCTAGAGCTGGCCACCCGGCCAAACTGAGCAATCGGGGGAGAAGGGCCTTGGTCAGGGAGGTGACCAAGAACCCGATGTTCACACTGTCAGAGCTCCAGAGTTCCTCTGTGGAGATGGGAGAACATTCCAGAAGGACAAGCATCTCTGCAGCACTCCACCAATCCTTTATGGTAGAGTGGCCAGACGGAAGCCACTCCTCAGTAAAATACACATGACAGCCCGCTTTGATTTTGCCAAAAGGAACCTAAAGAACTATTAGACAATGAGAAACAAGATTCTCTGGTCTGATGAAACCAAGATTGAACTCTTTGTCCTGAATTCCAAGCATCACGTCTGGAGGAAGCCTGGCCCCATCCCTATGGTGAAGCATGGTGGTGGCAGCATCATGCTGTGGGGATGTTTTTCAGCGGCAGGGACTGGGAGACTAGTCACGACTGAGGGAAAGATGAACAGAGCAAAGTACAGAGATATTCTTGATTAAAAACCTGTTCCAGAGCCCCCAGGACCTCAGACTGGAGCGAAGGTTCACCTTCCAACAGGACAACAACCCTACGCACACAGCCAAGACAACGCAGGAGTGGCTTCGGAACAGGTCTCTGAATGTCCTTGAGTGAACCAGCCAGAGCCCGAAATGTAACCCAATCAAACATCGCTGGAGACCTGAAAATAGCTGTTCACCGACGCTCCCCATTCAACCTGACAGAGCTCAATAGGATCTGCAAAGAAGAATGGGAGAAACTCCCTAAATACAGGCGTGCCAAACTTGTAGCGTCATACCTAAGAAGACACGAGGCTGTAATCGCTCCAAAAGAAAGGTGCTTCAACAAAGTACAGAGTAAAGGGTCTGAATACTTATGTAAATGTAATATATTTCCACTTTTTTTATTTTATAAATGTGCAAAAAGAATCCCAAAACCTGTTTTTGCTTTGTCATTATGGGGTAGTGTGTGTAGATTGATGAGGGGGGGAACATTCATAAATTTTAGAACAAGGCTGTCCTTTCCCCTCGCTAGGAAGGACAAGAACACTTAGGATGTTTTTATTCACTTAATTGGAGGATTTGACTTTGACAAATATGAAAGGCTAATTAAACATTCAAATAAATAAAAAAACATGAAATATCTCACTATTGGGCTGATTTGAATCGGATTTGCATAGCATGTGTTGATTAGAATACGAGTGCGCACTTCTATGACATAGGCTTTGAGCTTGAATAGGCCTCAGTTGGGCAGCTTGGCAGTATGACAACGTTTGTTTGGAGATGGTGGAGAGATAATGTTCCATACACACACACATACACACACACAGGAGCGTGCCTGCACACACACACACTACAATACAGGCTACCATAATTAACTTTAAAAGTTGGCTGGTCTTAGGCTGTGTTTTACATTTATCCACCAACACACACTATGAATGAAAGAAATGAAAATGAACTTAAATGGACATACATTGATACTTCACTTGAGTTATGATGAATAGCTGTGAAAAAGAACCTTGAAGTATAAAACATACTGGTAACGTAGGCAAAGGAAATTAGCTAAGGAATATTGAAGGCTAAGGAAATTAGCTAAGAGTTACTTACCACAATGTTAAAATAGTACACCCATGTACCGTATGCTATATCACTGGAGATGAGAAGATTGAATATTTTCTCCTCATTCTCATATCTCGTCACACGATTCATGAGAGAAACACGTTTAATGATATAATGAAAGAAAATGGAAGCTGAGGATCGCTATGTGGGAGATGATCTGTATGAGCCAACAGCTGTGATTTTGTTTTTGACTGACTGAAGTTTCACTTCAGATTCCTCTGTGGGAAGTGTGGAGTGGATTACAGGGGCATTGATAGGGTGGGACCCAGGGCAGATTGACTATAGCTATAGGTCACGTCCAGAGGCGAAGAGGTGGGCAGACATAGTCAACTTGGTTGTCCTCCATAACTGTAATGATTTAACCCTTTCACAATGTTAACTTTCAAGATATTTTTTTATTTAACCTTTATTTAACCAGGAAGGGCTCATTGAGATTTAAAATCTCTTTTTCAAGAGGGTCCTGGCCAAAATAGGCAGCACCAAGTCATTACAAAAATTACAGACAAACAACATGAAAAACTACAAGTAATCTAGTAAAAACCACAGAATTCACAAGAGTATAACAAAATCAAAAACAGCAAATTAAAAACATGTCAGGGAATCAGTCTCAAGATCATTCATCAGTGATTTAAAAATATCAATCGGGACAACTTCTTCCAGTTGAAAAGTATTTTGTAAGGCGTTCCAAGACGATGGCGCAGAGTATATAAAAGCCCTTTTACCAAATTCAGTTCGGACATTTGGAACAGCAGGATAAAGTCCAGCGAACGAAGAGAGTACCCACCACATTTCTGAACAATAAAAATTCCCAAATAAAAATGTAGTAAACCCAAAATGGCTTTGTAAATAAAAGTATACCAGTGCCTGAGCCTACGAGAGAAGGCGGGCCAGAGGGACGAGAGAAGGCCAGCCAACCCTGGTATACAAAGTGCAGTGGTGCGTAAGGGTCTGGCAGTTTAACATAAATCTCAAAGTGCCATGGTAAAGGGTGTCAATTGATCTCAAACACTGAGCGGAAGCATTCATATATAAAATATCCCTATAGTCTAGTAAAGGTATAAATGTAGCTGATTACTAGCCTCCTTCTGGCTTCAAAAGAAAAACAGGCCTTATTCCTAAAATAAAATCCCATTTTCAGATTAAATTTTTTTGTAAATTGTTGAATATGCAATTTAAAAGAGAGGCCGTCATCAATTAAAATTCCAATATATTTATATGAGGTTACAACCTTAATCTCCTTGCCCTGACAGGTAGTAATAGGTGAAAGGTTCAGAGGTCTATTTCTTGCTTTAGAAAACACCATTAATTTAGTCTTGTCAGTATTGAGGATAAGCTTCAATTGACACAAGGTATGTTGAATAATATAAAAAGCAGTTTGGTTTATTACGTAAACCAATAGACGGTCTCTCACAATTTTAATGTGACATAAGTAATATTTCAAAATAAGTAATGTAATGATTGCATTATTATGTTTCTCTTAGACAGATAAAAGCCAACTTAACCTCCTCATTACTGATCTTGTAAAATGTCATAAACCATATCAACCATTTAATCTGTTCCAGAAATGTGATCTGATTCTGATTCAGACTATATAGGGAGATGCAGCTAGTGTTTCTTTAGTCATTCCACAGCGGTAGATATATGATGAATTGTTGAGTAACTAGTCTTCCATGTAATGGTCATCTGCAATTCAAATCTCTGTGAGCAGCAACAGAATTATTCCAAACATCCTCGTTTCACAGTTTGGAATAGTTCTAGTGACGTCTCATAGAGGCAATCTCACCAAAACTCTTGTCTTGTTCATTCTTGTGCTGAATTGGCTCAACCCATCTAATTTTACTCCGTTCCATTTCATCTCAGACAGACTTCAGATGGACTTTTTCGATCTCTGCTCTCAGGTTAACAATCTGCTCAACCCTCTCCGCCTTGTGGCCAATAACCCGTCGAAAATATTCCAAATGTTTTTTAGTCTCAATGCATCCAGGGTAGTGCTATGGCTGATGCCTGTTTCAAGGACTTCAGCTCATTCTGATATGCACAACGGTAGTTTAGACACAGAGTTGAACCTTTACGGGATCAATGTCCTTAAACCGGGATAGAATGATATTGTAAACGACAGCCAATTCCGAGACAAAGACATGTCTCATATGGGAAGAAATCTTAAATTCTTGTTAATCTAACTGCAGTAGCTATTAGAGAAAAACAAAATACCATGCTATTGTTTGAGGATAGTGCACAACAACAAAACACCTTTATCATGACAACTGGTTTGATATATTGACTTCTGAAGGTAGAAAATGTACTTACGTTCAGTAATCTTGCTCTAATTTGTCATCCTGAGGGTCCCAGAGATAAAATGTAGCATAGATTTGTTTGATAATATCTATTTTTATATTCAAATGTAGGAACTGGGTTCTACAGTTTGACCTCACTGCTGTCTCTGGCTCCACAATATTGTAATCAATATCACTATTCCGTAGTTTTTACATTTATGCTAAATTATTGCAATCACTGTGCGACAACAGGTACCCTTGTCGGGTCATAAACGTGTGGCAGCCTGCTCCAGTGGAGAGAGGTTATAAATGCAGTGATGAAGCTGTTGTTCAACCGCCTCGAGAATTTTTTTAAGTACAGTCCTCCGTGTACCTTTCAGTGTATTTTCCCCCACAGTTTAAAGTGGAATCCAATCCTGCATGACAAAGCAATCACTAGAAGTCTGCAATCCAATTTCAAAGGACTCCATTGTGTCTCAGGGTGTCGCACTCCCCAACAGTCAAGATTTTCAATGAGATATTTTAATTAGATATATGTAATCCGTGTAGTCAGCGAGCTCCTTACTCCTTTCAGCTTGCATTATGCAGAGCTTGCCTTAAATCCCCTTTTCCAAAGAAATCTGATCCCTCAAGTCAAACGGGACTACTTAAAATGAGGTAAAGAAGGTATATTACGATAACACGATACTTAAAAATGTCACTAAATTCCACAGCCAGAGATAAAGACAAAAGTTTGGCCTTTCCAAGTTTTCATCAATCAATTTAATTGTGTTTTGCTGGAAGACGATAGAGCTGAAATTTAAATTACTCATGCCTCATACATTGACTGAATCGTAGATTAAAAAAATGTACACAGAACTGTTGCTATCCAATATCTCATTGAACCAATTCAACCATGGTTGAATTATAACTAGCCAATGAGATATCGGATAGCAATAGTTCTGTGTACACATCAAGACTGCCCAGTCATTGTGCCCATTATACATATCAACCCACACCATTCAGACATTCCCTGAATAAACTCTCAAACACAGTCCTCCTCACATTTCAAACAGGGTCTTGTGCAACCAGTCAGTGTGTCTGGCCTGGACCAGCTCCATCATCGCCATTCTCCAGAGAAGCAGTATATCGACTGGAGAATACAGCTTACCTCTGCAACATGCCACAGCAAGTAGGTGGAATTTACAAATATTGTGTGGGGCTGAAATAGCCTAAGCAACATTCCTGCCCATGTTGATTTGTGCATGAGGCTACTCTGGCAGACAGCATATGCCCATGATTGAACTAGTTACCCTCTGCATGGCTGTTGAGGGGCCATTAGGCCACTGCTATGACAGACCCTGGGATGTTTTCATGGCATTCGGGGCCAGATCTTAGTGGCTGACAATGGCCCTAATACTGACCTAGTCTGCCTCTTGTCACACCTCATAAACCATGGGCCACACCTCATAAACCATGGGCCACTCAGAGAGAGGAGAGAGGGAGAGGAGATTTGAACCTCTCCACCGTCACAAGACTGTCTCTCCAGTCTCCCACACTGCCACGGTGACATTAGTCATGGTCGTTTTTAGCTGAAAGCAATTAGAAAAAGGGGCAGTATTAGCGAGGTGTAAAATACTGTAAATCCTTCTACAGTAAGCACCGTGTGACTAAAGGCATGGCTTACACTTTGAACAAAAATAAATTTTCATAGGTTGCCGGTGGTCTTCAGTTGCTAGGCTGATGTTTACTATTTATGCTTTTCATTTCACATTGTTGAGGAGACAAACTGAATCATCACGAGCAGGGTAACGAGGTGAAAGTGAAGAGCATCTAGAGGGCAGACACCTAAGCTGAGTGTGTGTGTGTGTGTGTGTGTGTGTGTGTGTGTGTGTGTGTGTGTGTGCATCCACATACACTGATTGGCCAAAAGTATGTGGACACCACTTCAAATTAGAGGATTCGGCTATTTTGGCCACACCCGTTGCTGACAGGTGTATAAAATCAAGCACACAGCCATGCAATCACCATAGACACACATTGGCAGTAAAATGGATTTACTGAAGAGCTCCATGACTTTCAACGTGGCATCGTCATAGGATAGCTCCTTTCCAACAAGTCAGTTCATCAAATTTCTGCCCTGCTAGAGCTGCCCCATCAACTGTAAGTGCTGTTATTGTGAAGTGGAAATGTCTAGCATCAACAATGACTCAGCCGCAAAGTGGTAGGCCACACAACGAGCAGCTGAGCGAAAATGGTGGAAAACCTAACTTCCGGAGGACCTATCATCCTTTCACTACATACTCTCCCTCTGTATCAGCCGCTAAAGCGACTTTCTAACACTCTAAATATGGTAGAGAGTCTAAGCGTCTGCCTCTATCCCTTGGAACCTCTTTTCCACCTTTTCCTCCCTCCTTAATCCTCCACCCCTTCCCTCTCAGCGGACAGCTTTGTCAACCACTTTGAAAAAGCCTATTACTATCCTATGCCTTTACCTTTTTCTCCCCTCTCTCTCCTGCACACATCCTGCAACTAGTGAGGTCTGGCTGCCCGACGACAACCTGCCCGCTCAACCCCATCCCCTCCTCCCTTCTCCAGACCATCACTGGAGACCTTCTCCCATTCCTCACTTCCTTCATCAACTCATCCCTGACCACTGGCTGCGTACTCTCTGACTTCAAAATGGCCCGAGTTGCTCCCCTCCTCAAGAAACCAACACTCAACTCATCTGACGTCAAAACTATAGACCTGTATCCCTTTCTTTTATTTCCAAAACTCTTGCTCTCTCTGATCAACTTTCTAGTTAATTCTCTCAGAACTATCTTCTTGACCCTAACCATTAAAGCTTCAAGACGGGTCACTCAACCGAGACAGCTCTTCTCTGTGTCACTGAGGCTGACTCTCTTGCCTCTGTTCTCATCCTCCTAGATATTTATGCTGCCTTCGACACAGTGAACCATTAGATCCTCCTCTGCACCCTCTAAGGGCTGGGTGTCTCAGGCAATGCACACTCTTGGATTGCATCCTACCTAGCAGGCCGCTCCTACCAGATGACATGGAGAGGATCTGTGTCTGCATCACGTACTCTCACTACTGGTGTCCCCCAGGGCTCGGTTCTTGGCACTCTCCTCTCTGTATCCCAAGTCACATCCTCACATGCTCTATGATGATGACACTCAAACTACTTTTCTCCTTCCCCCATCTGACACCCAAATGGCGACCGCATCTCTGCGTGCCTGGCAGATATCTCAACTTGGATGTCGGCCCACCGCCTTAAGCTCAACAAGACGGCCTGCCCACTCAAAGACCTCTCCATCACAGTTGACATCTCCACAGTGTCACCCTCCCAGAGTGCAAAGAACCTTGGTGTGACCCTGGACAACACCCTGTTGTTCTCTGCAAATATCAAAGCAGTGACCCGCTCCTGCAGGTTCATGCTCTACAACATCTGTAGAGCATGACCCTACCTCACATAGAAAGCTGCACAGGTCCTAATCCAGGCACTTGTCCTCTCCCGTCTGGACTACTGCAATTTGCTTTTGGCTGGGCTCCTTGCTTGTGCCATCAAACCCCTGCTACGTATCCAGAACGCTGCAGCCCACCTGGTTATCAACCTTCCCAAGCTCTCTCATGTCACCCCACTCCTCCACACACTCCACTGGCTTCCAGTCGAAGCTTGCATCCACTACAAGACCATGGTGCTTACCTACGGAACAGCAAGAGGAACTGCCCTTCCCTACCTTCAGGCTATGCTCAAACACTACACTCATAACCTGAGCACTCCGTTCTCCCACTTAGGGTCTCTTGGCGCTCCCACTCAGCCTAGTCCAAGCTCTTCTCTGTCCTGGCACCCCAATTGTGGAACCAGCTTCCCCCTAAAGCTAGGATAGCAGAGTCCCTGCCCATCTTCTGACAACATCTGAATCCCTACCTCTTCAAACAGTATCTAAAATAACTCTGGAGTGATGAATCACTCTTCACCATCTGGCATACCGACGGACGAATCTGGGTTTGGTGGATGCCAGGAGAACGCTACCTGCCCCAATGCATAGTAAAGCAAACTGTAAAGCTTGGTGTAGGAGGAATACTTTTCTGTGGCTGTTTTTCATGGTTCTGGCTAGGCCCCTTAGTTCCAGTGAAGGGAAATCTTAACGCTACAGCATACAATGACATTCTAGATGATTCTGTGCTTCCAAATTTGTTGAAACAGTTTGGGGAAGGCCCTTTCCTGTTTCAAGGTGACAATGCCCCCATGCACAAAATTAGGTCCATTCAGAAATGGTTTGTCACGATCGGTGTGGAAGAACTTGACTGACCTGCACAAAGACCTGACCTCAACCTCATCGAACATCTTTGGGATGAATTGGAATACCGACTGCGAGACAGGCCTAATCGCCCAACATCAGTGCCCGACTTCACTAATTCTCTTATGGCTGAATGGAAGTAAGTCCCCGCAGCAATGTTCCAACATCTAGTGGACAGCCTTCCCAGAAGAGTGGAGCCTGTTATAGCAGCAAAGGGTGGACCAACTCCAAATGAATTCCCAGGGACGTCACTATAGATGCATGGAAGGGGTGCTACGCCTCTTTTATGGGGGTCTGGGGATAATCCCCCAAAACGTCTTTTCACCATATATTTTTTAAGTAACAACGGGTGTAAAATCTATCAAATAAGGTTATTTTTGGTCAAGGTTGGCTAACATAAACCTGTCTCATAGTTTATGTTAGGCACTGATCTAATATGACTTACTTAAATTCTGTCCAAATAAATGAATTCAAGTCCACTCTGTCCCCATCCATCCAACACCAACAAAAGGCACAACAATGGCTATACCATGTAGCCAAAATACTTTGGGGATTTTATTTTGAGAGAGAGAGAGAGATAATCAAAAATAGCAGTTCAAGTGTCTTGTACTGCATTCATGGATCGCATCTGGCATGCTCAGTCAGTGTTTGAGAGCTGTACAAGTAACTAACCGGTGACCCCGCACATTAGCCGGACGATTTGCATTGTTTCCCGCCACCCCCCACCCGCCAGCCCCCTCTTTTATGCTGCTGCTACTCTGTTTATCATCAACGCATAGTCACTTTAACTATACCCACATGTACATATCACCTCAATTTGCCCAACTAACCGGTGCCCCCACACATTGACTGTACTGGTACCACCTGTATACAGCATATAGCCTCGCTACTGTCATTTTACTGTTTGTTTTTTTATTTCCTTACTCATCTAATTAACCTAATACCTATTTTTTTACTTAAAAATGTCACTGTTGGTTAGGGCTTGTAAGTAAGCCTTTCACTGTAAGTTCTGCACCTGTTGTATTCGGCGCAAGTGACAAAAAAACTTTGATTTGATTTAACTATATTATATATTTATATTTAAGTCATTTAGCAGACGCTCTTATCCAGAGCGACTTACAAATTGGTGCTTTCACCTTATGACAGGGGGGGGGGGAGAAGGATTACTTTATCCTATCCTAGGTATTCCTTAAAGAGGTGGGGTTTCAGGTGTCTCCGGAAGGTGGTGATTGACTCCGCTGTCCTGGCGTCGTGAGGGAGTTTGTTCCACCATTGGGGGGCCAGAGCAGCGAACAGTTTTGACTGGGCTGAGCGGGAACTGTACTTCCTCAGTGGTAGGGAGGCGAGCAGGCCAGAAGTGGATGAACGCAGTGCCCTTGTTTGGGTGTAGGGCCTGATCAGAGCCTGGAGGTACTGAGGTGCCGTTCCCCTCACAGCTCCGTAGGCAAGCACCATGGTCTTGTAGCGGATGCGAGCTTCAACTGGAAGCCAGTGGAGAGAGCGGAGGAGCGGGGTGACGTGAGAGAACTTGGGAAGGTTGAACACCAGACGGGCTGCGGCGTTCTGGATGAGTTGTAGGGGTTTAATGGCACAGGCAGGGAGCCCAGCCAACAGCGAGTTGCAGTAATCCAGACGGGAGATGACAAGTGCCTGGATTAGGACCTGCGCCGCTTCCTGTGTGAGGCAGGGTCGTATTCTGCGGA
Organism: Oncorhynchus nerka; assembly: GCF_034236695.1. Taxonomy (NCBI): domain Eukaryota; kingdom Metazoa; phylum Chordata; class Actinopteri; order Salmoniformes; family Salmonidae; genus Oncorhynchus; species Oncorhynchus nerka. The sequence goes on from NC_088406.1 coordinate 45,792,493, forward strand.
TGTTGTAGAGCATGAACCTACAGGAACGGGCCACCGCCTTGATGTTATTTGAGAACGACAGGGTGTTGTCCAGGATCACGCCAAGGTTCTTAGCGCTCTGGGACGAGGACACAATGGAGTTGTCAACCGTGATGGCGAGATCATGGAACGGGCAGTCCTTCCCCGGGAGGAAGAGCAGCTCCGTCTTGCCGAGGTTCAGCTTGAGGTGATGATCCGTCATCCACACTGATATGTCTGCCAGACATGCAGAGATGCGATTCGCCACCTGGTCGTCAGAAGGGGGAAAGGAGAAGATTAATTGTGTGTCGTCTGCATAGCAATGATAGGAGAGACCATGTGAGGTTATGACAGAGCCAAGTGACTTGGTGTATAGCGAGAATAGGAGAGGGCCTAGAACAGAGCCCTGGGGGACACCAGTGGTGAGAGCACGTGGTGAGGAGACGGATTCTCGCCACGCCACCTGGTAGGAGCGACCTGTCAGGTAGGACGCAATCCAAGCGTGGGCCGCGCCGGAGATGCCCAACTCGGAGAGGGTGGAGAGGAGGATCTGATGGTTCACAGTATCGAAGGCAGCCGATAGGTCTAGAAGGATGAGAGCAGAGGAGAGAGAGTTAGCTTTAGCAGTGCGGAGCGCCTCCGTGATAAAGAGAAGAGCAGTCTCAGTTGAATGACTAGTCTTGAAACCTGACTGATTTGGATCAAGAAGGTCATTCTGAGAGAGATAGCGGGAGAGCTGGCCAAGGACGGCACGTTCAAGAGTTTTGGAGAGAAAAGAAAGAAGGGATACTGGTCTGTAGTTGTTGACATCGGAGGGATCGAGTGTAGGTTTTTTCAGAAGGGGTGCAACTCTCGCTCTCTTGAAGACGGGAGGGACGTAGCCAGCGGTCAGGGATGAGTTGATGAGCGAGGTGAGGTACGGGAGAAGGTCACCGGAGATGGTCTGGAGAAGAGAGGAGGGGATAGGGTCAAGCGGGCAGGTTGTTGGGCGGCCGGCCGTCACAAGACGCGAGATGTCATCTGGAGAGAGAGGGGAGAAAGAGGTCAGAGCACAGGGTAGGGCAGTGTGAGCAGAACCAGCGGTGTCGTTTGACTTAGCAAACGAGGATCGGATGTCGTCGACCTTCTTTTCAAAATGGTTGACGAAGTCATCTGCAGAGAGGGAGGAGGGGGGGGGAGGAGGATTCAAGAGGGAGGAGAAGGTGGCAAAGAGCTTCCTAGGGTTAGAGGCAGATGCTTGGAATTTAGAGTGGTAGAAAGTGGCTTTAGCAGCAGAGACAGAGGAGGAAAATGTAGAGAGGAGGGAGTGAAAGGATGCCAGGTCCGCAGGGAGGCGAGTTTTCCTCCATTTCCGCTCGGCTGCCCGGAGCCCTGTTCTGTGAGCTCGCAATGAGTCGTCGAGCCACGGAGCGGGAGGGGAGGACCGAGCCGGCCTGGAGGATAGGGGACATAGAGAGTCAAAGGATGCAGAAAGGGAGGAGAGGAGGGTTGAGGAGGCAGAATCAGGAGATAGGTTGGAGAAGGTTTGAGCAGAGGGAAGAGATAATAGGATGGAAGAGGAGAGAGTAGCGGGGAGAGAGAGCGAAGGTTGGGACGGCGCGATACCATCAGAGTAGGGGCAGTGTGGGAAGTGTTGGATGAGAGCGAGAGGGAAAAGGATACAAGGTAGTGGTCGGAGACTTGGAGGGGAGTTGCAATGAGGTTAGTGGAGGAACAGCATCTAGTAAAGATGAGGTCGAGCGTATTGCCTGTCTTGTGAGTAGGGGGAAGGTGAGAGGGTGAGGTCAAAAGAGGAGAGGAGTGGAAAGAAGGAGGCAGAGAGGAATGAGTCAAAGGTAGACGTGGGGAGGTTAAAGTCGCCCAGAACTGTGAGAGGTGAGCCGTCCTCAGGAAAGGAGCTTATCAAGGCATCAAGCTCATTGATGAACTCTCCGAGGGAACCTGGAGGGCGATAAATGATAAGGATGTTAAGCTTGAAAGGGCTGGTAACTGTGACAGCATGGAATTCAAAGGAGGCGATAGACAGATGGGTAAGGGGAGAAAGAGAGAATGACCACTTGGGAGAGATGAGGATCCCGGTGCCACCACCCCGCTGACCAGAAGCTCTCGGGGTGTGCGAGAGCACGTGGGCGGATGAAGAGAGAGCAGTAGGAGTAGCGGTGTTGTCTGTGGTGATCCATGTTTCCGTCAGAGCCAAGAAGTCGAGGGACTGGAGGGAGGCATAGGCTGAGATGAACTCTGCCTTGTTGGCCGCAGATCGGCATTTCCAGAGGCTACCGGAGACCTGGAACTCCACGTGGGTCGTGCGCGCTGGGACCACCAGATTAGGGTGGCCGCGGCCATGCGGTGTGGAGCGTTTGTATGGTCTGTGCAGAGAGGAGAGAACAGGGATAGACAGACACATATTTGACAGGCTAGAGAAGAGGCTACGCTAATGCAGAGGAGATTGGAATGACAAGTGGACCACACGTCTCGAATGTTCAGAAAGTTAAGCTTACGTAGGAAGAATCTAATTGACTAAAATGATTAAAATGATACAGTACTGCTGAGGTAGGCTAGCTGCGTTGTTGACACTACCCTAATCAAGTCGTTCCGTTGAGTGTGAAGTTTCTACAATGCTGCTTTTCGGGGGCAAGCTGGCTAGCTAGCAGTGTTGGTTACGTTACGTTGCGTTAGGAGAACGACAATAGCTGGCTAGCTAACCTAGAAAATCGCTCTAGACTACACAATTATCTTTGAAACAAAGACGGCTATGTAGCTAGCTATGTAGCTAGCTACGATCAAACAAATCACACCGTTGGGACTGTAATGAAATGAAATGAAAATATGATACTACCTGTGGAGCGAAGCGGAATGCGACCGGAATGCGAAAGGGATGTACTGAAAAACAAATACACATTCTCCAAAAAACGGAAAAACTCAGCCGCCTCCGGAATAGCCCTGTAAGTATGACACAACACCAAATGAAGCTCATGAGCATAGAAATGTACATAAATTGCCTCCGGGTGCAGCACTCTGAAATGTGCTTGCACACCTCCTTTGGACCCACTCATGACAGCCGCACCATCATAGGTCTGTGCAACACACTTTAGGCCTGCTACCCCTCTCATTTGGAGCTGCTGTTGCAACTTATTTGCTATCGATTGGGCATCAAATGACTTGATTTCTGCTAGTGCTAGTAAATGCTCCTTAACTGTCCCCTATGTCACATACCTAACACACAGAGCCATCTGTTCAGACTGCCCATCCCTGACCTCATCGGCCATAATGGCATACATTCTAGACTTTGACATCTCAGAGACATGGTGTCCATAATCTCTTGAGCATAGCATTCGATCATGTCATTCTGAGATTCTGGAGAGAGATACGTCGTATTTGATGGAGTATTGTACCTTTGCAGGAAAGGGTCAAACTCCTTCAAAAGCTCCATAGAATCAAGAAAGTTCCCACTATTTGTGCTTTCACTAGATTCATCACTCACTTTCTGGATCTGTTTGTCGTCCCTCCCTGTCTGGATCTGTTGTTCCTCCCTCTCTGGATCTGTTTGTTGTCCCTCCCGGTCTGGATCTGTTTGTTGTCCCTCCCTGTCTGGATCTGTTTGTTCTCCCTCCCGGTCTGGATCTGTTTGTTCTCCCTCCCTCCCTGGATCTGTTTGTTGTCCCTCCCTGTCTGGATCTGTTTGTTCTCCCTCCCGGTCTGGATCTGTTTGTTCTCCCTCCCTCCCTGGATCTGTTTGTTGTCCCTCCCTGTCTGGATCTGTTTGTTCTCCCTCCCGGTCTGGATCTGTTTGTTCTCCCTCCCTGTCTGGATCTGTTTGTTGTCCCTCCCTGTCTGGATCTGTTTGTTCTCCCTCCCTGTCTGGATCTGTTTGTTCTCCCTCCCTGTCTGGATCTGTTTGTTGTCCCTCCCTGTCTGGATCTGTTTGGTGTCCCTCCCTGTCTGGATCTGTTTGTTCTCCCTCCCTGTCTGGATCTGTTTGTTGATCCTCCCTGTCTGGATCTGTTTGTTCTCCCTCCCTCTCTGGATCTGTTTGTTCTCCCTCCCTGTCTGGATCTGTTTGTTCTCCCTCCCTGTCTGGATCTGTTTGTCGTCCCTCCTTGTCTGGATCTGTAGTCCCTCCCGGTCTGGATCTGTTTGTTCTCCCTCCCTCTCTGGATCTGTTTGTTCTCCCTCCCTGTCTGGATTTGTTTGTTCTCCCTCCCTGTCTGGATCTGTTTGTTCTCCCTCCCTGTCTGGATCTGTTTGTTCTCCCTCCCTGTCTGGATCTGTTTGTTCTCCCTCCCTCTCTGGATCTGTTTGTTCTCCCTCCCTGTCTGGATCTTTTTGTTCTCCCTCCCTGTCTGGATCTGTTTGTTCTCCCTCCCTGTCTGGATCTGTTTGTTGTCCCTCCCTGTCTGGATCTGTTTGTTCTCCCTCCCTGTCTGGATCTGTTTGTTGTCCCTCCCTGTCTGGATCTGTTTGTTGTCCCTCCCTCTCTGGATCTGTTTGTTGTCTCTCCCTGTCTGGATCTGTTTGGTCTCCCTCCCTGTCTGGATCTGTTTGTTGTCCCTCCCTGTCTGGATCTGTTTGTTGTCCCTCCCTCTCTGGATCTGTTTGTTGTCTCTCCCTGTCTGGATCTGTTTGTTCTCCCTCCCTCTCTGGATCTGTTTGTTGTCCCTCCCTGTCTGGATCTGTTTGTTCTCCCTCCCTGTCTGGATCTGTTTGTTGTCCCTCCCTCTCTGGGTCTGTTTGTTCTCCCTCCCTGTCTGGATCTGTTTGTCGTCCCTCCCTGTCTGGATCTGTTTGTTCTCCCTCCCTGTCTGGATCTGTTTGTTCTCCCTCCCTCTCTGGATCTGTCGTCCCTCCCTGGCTGGAACTCCTGCATTGTCTTGGCAGTGTGCGTAGGGTCGTTGTCCTGTTGGAAGGTGAACCTTCGCCCCAGTCTGGGTCCATTTGAACCCAATAGCCATAATCTGCTTTCATGTTCTGCAGCAGAATGCAAAATTCTAAATCTTGGCCCATGTTCCTTTGTGTTCAAATATGTTTAGACTGCAAATATTCTGTCAGATTCTGTTGTTTAGCATTTCTTGTCTACAATCAGAGTATAGTTCCTTAGATTTATTGCCACTGAGCCCCCGAGACACTAAGAATATCTAAGATCAGGGTCTCTGGGGATTAGAGTGGTCTTGTCCAAGTCTCGGAGAGATTTGATGAGGGGGTGCAGCTTGACCTGGTCAAATTGTTGTCGTTAAGGGGATGGACCTGGAGATCAAAGGAGGAAGGATGCCGAAACGGCAAATGTAAGATGAGGTGGAGTAGAAAACTCTATTTATTGTATTGATAACAATGGCATGGCGCGACAGAATGACGGAGGTACAACCTACAGTATAGATAGCAGCCCATTGGATTCCATGAAAATGGGATGCCTAGTATTGGGTTGAGTAGCTTCCGGAAGTGTTGTTGAATCCAATGGGTTGATTTAGCATTAGCTAGCCTAGCATGCTGACGAAAACGGCAGTTTAATTAAAAACTATCATTCTGCTCGATGTATCATTTTCAATAAAAGGATAAATAGGATAATTAGGAGTACAGTGCCCTCTCCCATCCATGGATTGAGGTACATTTTCCTTCTAGTTGGATTTGAAAGAGTGATTTTAAAGTGTCACAAAGTAAAGGGAGAAGTGAGATGCCTCACTTACATCACCTGCATCATAGGTCTATTCAGATATGCCTCCAAAATATCACAATGTGAGTAACTACAAATGATTCTGGGAAGTTTCACAGACAACAAATCAATCTGAATTCGCTGGTAGGTAGTAGTCTGGTTGTTGTAGGTCTGTGGTGGTTAATGGATTTTTTTCTTAATTAACTTGGCAAGTCATTTGAGAACAAATCCTTATTTACATCGACGGCCTACCCTGGCCAAACCCTAACCCGGACTACATTGGGCCAATTGTGCGCCGCCGTATGGGACTCCCAATCACGGCCGGTTATGATACAGACCGTAATCGAACAAGGGTCTGTAGTGACGCCTCTAGCACTGAGATGCAGTGCCTTAGACCGCTGCGCCACTCTGGAGACCATGTTGTTTTAGTAAATGTATGTACGAGCCAACGTATAGTAAATGTTGTTACTCAGTAGATGTCAACATAACTAACATCTTGTGCATATTTCTCATGTTTAAAAATAAACTCACAGTCACAATAGATATGATTTTATAATATTGGAACATCATTAAAGGGTGAGGAGTTGTCACGCCCTGGCCATAGAGAGGCTTTAATTCTATATTTTGGTTAGGCCAGGGTGTGACTAGGGTGGGCATTCTAGTTTCTTTATTTCTATGTTTTCTGTTTCTATGTTTTGGCCAGGTGTGGTTCTCAATCAGGGACAGCTGTCTATCGTTGTCTCTGATTGGGAATCATACTTAGGCAGCCTGTTTTTCCACCTTAGTTGTGGGTAGTTGACTTTGTTAGTGGCCTGTATAGCCCTAGGAAGCTTCACATTCGTTTTTTGGTTGTTTCTTGTTGTTGGCGACATTCATAATAAAAAGAAATGTACGCTCACCACGCTGCACATTGGTCCGGTCATTTCCACGACGACAGTGACAGTTGTAACAGTACCTTCACTGCAATGACAATGTAGCTGCCTATATAATAACCATGTAAACACATGATGTATGCCATATAAAGTGGGACTACAAAGTTACAATACCAAAGTATTTTCTATTCTGGAGAGTAAAACATAATGCCAGGGGTTTTGCAATGTTTAACATAATGTCCACAAGTGCACTCCAGTTCATGTTCCTAATAACATTTATTTCACTGAGTAAAATAAGCATTAACAATGTCTCTCTCTTCTCTGAATCCATACCTGTAGGTGCTAGTTTCAGTCCTTAATTTATGAGAACATTTCCAATGTCCTGAATAACTAAGTGTGTAATTAACACAAACATGAATGCTTGGTTAAAAACTAAAGGCTATATAATTTCCTGATATCAGGTGATTTAACGTTAATTTCCTCCATTATAAATGGTCACCTGGCTCCATCTGCTCCACTCCAGTGTTTTTTTTTTCCAGATAGCTGCTGGTTGAAAATTCTATCTACACAGGACCTTCTATTTATCAGGTTTTGCATGGGTGGAGTTTCAGCATGCCTTGTGACATCACCAGGCGGTATAAATGAATAGAACAATAATAGAACAACAACAAAGTGAGTTCCAAACCCCTTTGCCAATAACAGCTAGTTCTCAGGTCACACATCCCTAGGCTCCTCAGCTCTGATCCCCCGCTACTCAGATAACTCCCAGACAGTACTAGCAAATGCTTGCTTGAAAATGTGTTTTTTCCTAAAAAGATTTTGTAACTTATTTTTTTTAAACCATTTTCATGGAAAACTATTACTATTACTATTAATTGTTACCCAGAAATTATTTGATATTGGGTTGCACAAGGCTTTTTAGCCTCACCAATTATGAGTTATAAAAGACCAGATGTATAATTAGCTAACAAAATTGCTCCATGGGATATCTGCTTTGACCCTTTTATTTAATTAAAAAATGTATGCACACTCACAGGACTCTACACAATCACTCACACACACACACACAGACACACACACACAGGACTCTACACAATCACTCACACACACACACACACTTCATTTTCTCACACACACACATAGCACGCACAAAGATTCATACTGACTCTACACACACTTGCATACAATCATTATATACGCTTCTGCTACTCTGTTTATCATATATCCTGATGCCTAGTCTTATCCCTATACTGTATATATCGACCCCTGCCACTACAGTATCCATGTACATTGTAAATATGGTATTAGGACTGAACCTGGAACTGACCCTGTATAAAGCTTACCTACTTCCTTGTGTTCTTCTTACTTCTAATTCTCATGTGCTTTTTCTCTACTTTATTTTACCTTACATTATAATCATTTTACTACTGATATTGATTAGTGGATTGTTGGGACAGAGATTGCAAGAGAGGCATTTCACTGTACTTGTGCACATGACAATAACACTTGAAACGTGAGATGCACCCTGTAACCAAGTTTCAATCCAGATGCTTCCATGTGAACACAATCCTATTGGGGGAAAAGTTCACAACAGAAGCATTGGAACAGCCAAGGTGTTGCATTATATTTGTCCTAGAGTGTATCTTTGAAAGAGTATCACAAAGACTGTCATATAATTCATATAATTAATTATTTTTTATTGAGGATCCCTCCTGACAAGAAAGGTTGATAGGATTTACAAGTATACTGTCCCTTATGGAGTGCTACAATCAGTGTATACCTGTTGCACTGGACGGGGGACTGACCTGTGGAGAATTGACACCTGTTCAGTGACTCACAGATGACTAATATTGAACGGGGTCAACAAGTCCTTTTCACAAAACACCAGATGACATTTTCAGGATTTGCACTTTTGTATGAAAATTCTTGTCATTATGAAAGGAAAATGAAATTGAGCACAAGGAACACTTTAATGAAGAGTTGTATAGTTGTTTGGATAACCACGCCTGTTTTCTCACTGTCTTTTACCAGACTGCTGTGCTGTGCAATGGGAAATTTGAGAGCGATTTAATGCTAGAGTTTCATGAACATTTGATTGAGATTGTTAGGTCTACATTGGTGAAGCTTCTTATGAAGAACATTATCAAAAGACAAGGCGCATTGTAATGATATTACTACAATATAGGTTTATAAAAGTTGTTGTAATATGTAGGCCAAATTATTGGGTAAAATAATTGTTTAAGCAATCTAATGTGTAAAGCTTGATGCCTTTTGGAAAATGTAAGAGGACAAATTATATTAATTTGCACAGACTCAGTAGTTATGACCTTGATAAAGCAAAGCAATGTCATCACTTGTAGATTCAAACAAACCAACATTGCAAAGTGAGGGGAACCTATTTTCTTTAAACACTCAGAAGCAATCTGTCACGGATCCCCCGGGACTGCTGCTCATTCCATTCACCAGCTCCGGAGATCTAAGTCACCGGCATTCTAGGCGTCACTGAACTGGACTCATTACCACCAACCCCGGACTGTCTTGTCTCATTACGCACACCTGGTTCCCATTCCTCGTGATCAGTATGTCTACATACTTTATGTGCCCTCTGTTCCCCATTGTCCTCATCACCTCAAGCTGAACCTCGGCAAGACGGAGCTGCTCTTCCTCCCGGGGAAGGACTGCCCGTTCCATGATCTCGCCATCACGGTTGACAACTCCATTGTGTCCTCGTCCCAGAGCGCTAAGAACCTTGGCGTGATCCTGGACAACACCCTGTCGTTCTCAAATAACATCAAGGCGGTGGCCCGTTCCTGTAGGTTCATGCTCTACAACATCCGCAGAGTACGACCCTGCCTCACACAGGAAGCGGCGCAGGTCCTAATCCAGGCACTTGTCATCTCCCGTCTGGATTACTGCAACTCGCTGTTGGCTGGGCTCCCTGCCTGTGCCATTAAACCCCTACAACTCATCCAGAACGCCGCAGCCCGTCTGGTGTTCAACCTTCCCAAGTTCTCTCACGTCACCCCGCTCCTCCGCTCTCTCCACTGGCTTCCAGTTGAAGCTCGCATCCGCTACAAGACCATGGTGCTTGCCTACGGAGCTGTGAGGGGAACGGCACCTCACTACCTCCAGGCTCTGATCAGGCCCTACACCCAAACAAGGGCACTGCGTTCATCCACCTCTGGCCTGCTCGCCTCCCTACCACTGAGGAAGTACAGTTCCCGCTCAGCCCAGTCAAAACTGTTCGCTGCTCTGGCCCCCCAATGGTGGAACAAACTCCCTCACGACGCCAGGACAGCGGAGTCAATCACCACCTTCCGGAGACACCTGAAACCCCACCTCTTTAAGGAATACCTAGGATAGGATAAAGTAATCCTTCTCCCCCTCCCCCCTTAAAAGACCTAGATGCACTATTGTAAAGTGGCTGTTCCACTGGATGTCATAAGGTGAAAGCACCAATTTGTAAGTCGCTCTGGATAAGAGCGTCTGCTAAATGACTTAAATGTAATGTAAATGTAAATGTCCTTGTCAGTTATTGTTACCATGTCTGTTGGTCTTGTGAGCACCTGGTGGTGTTGTTTCGGCCTCCATGCTACGTGTTATTGTGCTCTTTTTTTACGGGTCTCGTCCCGTGTATTATTTAGAGGTTTCCACCTCTCTCTTTTGTTTGGGTGGAGAAAATAAAAAAAACCTATTACTTATTCCTGCGCTTGTCTCCGATCATTATACAGTGTGACACTATCCTATTTTCTTCTATTTCATGAACGTTGCATTTGGTCTTTGCTTTGAAGTGTTGATGGTAATACAAGATAAGAAGTGCCCACCTTAAAAATAAATGTAAGAGTGGTTGCCTCAGATCATACAGCGGTCAACACCAAACATGGAAAACATTGGAGGAGCATCTTGAAGTGAATACCAACTCTGTATGTTGTTATATCACTAAATATGTCTGGAATTAACATCTTCACAGGGGTCTTGTATTTGATTTGAAAAAGATTATATTTTGATGGTGAATATAACAAGGATTTCAAACACGTTGGGTAGTAAACATAGTGGTTGTTGTTGTGGAAATATCAGGCGGAAAGGGGACACAGACTGACTAGAACCTGAGGATATTTGTAATGGTGGTTTCTAATGACATGGGTATGTTCAAATATGATGTATGAGTGAAATGGATATTAACTTGCAAGGTTATCATGAACACAGCTTATGGAGCATAAAAGTGTGCTGTTGATGGAAAAAGATCATCGTTTGTCAGATAAACGCCTCGAAATTGAAATGGAAACACTGTCAATTTAATAACGTGAAAGAAATCAAGAGTCAAATTGGATTTGCAATATCGCTGCCATCTTAATTTAATGTTGCCAATTCCTCAATGCTTCTTTTAAAATATCAAATGATGAGTCCTTGGAAAGGTAATATCTCTAATTATTTCTCTATTTTCATATGCATATCAAGATGTAAAGCCTATATTGGTTTATATTACCTGTCATCCGATGTATTAAAAATATGTTAAAAAGCTGACATCACATATTAAACTAAAGTAATCAACTCGTTTGTCACCTCAGACAGTTTCAGCCAAGATATTTTCTACTATGCAACATGGTAGATTTCAAACGTTTCAAATGTTTCATTCAACACTTCTCAGTAAGAATGATGGAAATGTTGAGCCAACCACCCAGGTGAGTACTTTTTATAGTGTGTGAGTTTGTAAAATATACAGTGCATGTACATACAGTATGTCCTTAATTAAATGCGGCTATGCAATATTATATTTTGGTTCTGGTCAAATCCCTCATATTACCTCAGACTGTCCCTTTCCCATTAGATGGGTCAAATCAAACATGATGATGTATCATTGTCCTCTGGGAATGTGAGGCAAGTCCATTTACCATGACATTCTCCAGTCACATCAGAACCCCCAGAGTTGATTCATATCAAGGAGAATGACACAATCTACAAATGCTTCAATAGGCTGTGTGTCTATGAAGAGTGGAGGTGACCCTCAAAATGATTGTCTTTTCTCCCCTTGTTACTTGCGACTATGGGTGCCACGTCAACTCTACAGAATAATGTGTGTTAGAGGTTAGAGATCTATTTACTAGACCTGGAGGGTTTTGCATATGCAGATCATGGCAAACAGTCTGGACTGTGATATAGTGACGGGGAAAAGTGTTAACAGTCTAAATAAGCAGGAGAGATGATCTGATTCTTGAACAACATCCAGTTGAATGGTTCAGTGCTGGCTTTCCACTTGAGTTTGTCCTTCAAATAGACTATTCCGGTTTGGGTTTAGAGTGATTGAGAATACCAATTGAAGTTTGAAGGGTATGCACAAGCACTTCAGAGCCATTTCTGCTTCAAATCAGAGGACAAACACGTCATCACCTCTCCAACAAAACAGACACTACCCAAGTCAATCAGAGGAAAACAAACCGGTTCATGTTTTACTCGTCAGACAATGGAACACACAGCCTCCAACTTTCAGTGGGTTTGGAAAACATCACATGCTGAAACCTAGGTCTCAAACAAACACTTCTAACTTGTTCAACTTGTACATTTTCAAATATTCAATATGATTCAGGGCTATAAATCATTGTCATTGTAATGCTCATCACAGTGTCATTTCTTTTAGTATGGCGTTTGCCATCCTCATAAAGTACACACTCCAAAATGACATGGAATAACAGTTGACACTCTGGGCTCACCAAACAGTTTTAAAAGAGCATTTTAAAGTGAAAAATAATTGTGGTTTTCTTCATTTTTATTTAACCACATGTTATCTTGAGGTGTGAGCCTTCTCCTCAAGAGACCTGGATAGACCAGGATACTTTACACAATGACAATACATTAACTTTGCTTTGGCAGATTTTCATCCAGCCCACTGTGCTTGATATAGTTATGGACAGTAGTGGTTTACATTAATACTGTGGTCAGACAGTCAAGGAAGGGATGGGAAATATGACAGATGGACCAAAACCAAAGCCAAACACACTTCCCCTGGCAGAGATCCAAGTGAAGGATGTAATAGCATGGTTCAAATCACAGCACCCTGGATCAAACAGTTCCCACACAACCTGAACGGTTAAATGCTAACCCTGTGAAAATATTTGTGTAGACTCTCATACTGTACGTGGTCATAGCAGCAGCGCAGGTTTACTGTACCGTGCATGTCATTTAACTGGTGTCATGCTGTGAGAACAGTTGTCCAGGACACATTGTACTCATCATGGCAAAACTCTGCACTCCAGTGCCATCATAGGACACTGATCAGCGGGGAGCGAGAAGACTGCTATTGGGAGAAGTGAGGAGACCGCTATTGGGGGGAGTGAGGAGATTGCTATTGTGAAGCAATGGAGAAAATCAACTGTGAGGACTGATCTCTTTGCTTCCCAAGAACACATAGATGGAGCTACCCTACTGAGTTCCACACACACATTTGGCCTCTTGATGGGTTAACCCTAAACAAGCAGTGTGATGAAATACTGGACAATAGTGAATCCTGTCCTACATAATTCAACATGCACTCTGATGGGGATGCTAAACACATGGCAGGAATGAGGTTGGGCCAAAGTAGGATGGAAGTTATTCACTTTACCACCATCGGATGTACCATACTAATTTCAATCAATACAGAAAAACATGCAACGATCTGACTGGAATTCATAATGAAGAGCATCGATTTCCTTTTGCAAGGTGGTCTCGTTTAACCAGTTATGCATTAGAGGGCGCTATTAAATTTTTTGGATGAAAAACGTTCCCGTTTTAAACAAGATATTTTGTCACGAAAAGATGCTTAACTATGCATATAATTGACAGCTTTGGATAGAAAACACTGACGTTTCCAAATCTGCAAAGATATTATCTGCGAGTGCCACAGAACTGATGCTACAGGCGAAACCAAGATGAAATTTCAAACAGGAAATGCCCCAGATTTTGGAGGCGCAAAAAAAAATCTGAGATGACAGTGTTGTTAACCTGTTGCGACGAGCAATCCCGTATCCTCAAGCTCATTACCATAACGCAACGTTAACTATTCATGAAATTTCAGACTTATCATCGAATAGATATGTGAAATACACCTTGAGGATTGATTCTAAACAACGTTTGCCATGTTTCTGTCGATATTATGGAGTTAATTTGGAAAAAAGTTTGACGTTGTAATGACTGAATTTTCGGGTTTTTTTCTTAGCCAAACGTGAAGAACAAAACGGAGCGATTTCTCCTACACAAATAATATTTCGGGAAAAACTGAACATTTGCTATCTAACTGAGAGTCTCCTCATTGAAAACATCCAAAGGTCTTCAAAGGTAAATGATTTTATTTGAATGCTTTTCTTGTTTTTGTGAAAATGTTGCCTGCTGAATGCTAGGCTTAATGCTATGCTAGCTATCAATACTCTTACACAAATGCTTGTTATGGTTGAAAAGCATATTTTGAAAATCTGAGATGACAGTGTTGTTAACAAAAGGCTAAGCTTGAGAGCCAATATATTTATTTCATTTCATTTGCGATGAAATTAATAGTTAACGTTGCGTTATGCTAATGAGCTTGAGGCTATACTTAAGATCCCGGATACGGGATTGCTCGTCGCAACAGGTTAACACCCTAAGCATGTTGCATACATCAAACCCAATCTGCATTGTGTTTCATGCTGCATTCATAACCAAGTGGGAATTTAGCCAGTTGTGAAGTCGTAAATACCAGTCGGATGCATTCACGTGCTTTGAAATCTTTGAGAAACGCTGATTGGCTATTGGCAAACAAGCTGCGTAAAGCATAAACTAAAAGTACAAATATCATGCTTGTAAACAAATTATAGTGTTCAAAAGCCATATTAATAGATTGCTTTTTATGAATAATATTTTGTTGTATTTGACTGCCGAAAATGCTATTATCGAAGTTGTTTCCTTAGTAGGTGACGTCAGATGTCATCATGTGGGAGAAGTGAGAGCTCAGGATGATAGACAAGTTTCCCACTAGTAATTACCAGTTGGAGGGCCATTCAAGTGGATTCTTCCCAGTCATATGTGGCAAATTCCCACTTCCCACTTTGTCACAAACGCAGCACTAATCTTTATTAACCCAGAAGTAAAACCTTGCGTAATTTGAATAGCTGTGGATTCATTTCTAGGTCTATACATGATAGAAATTGACAGTTCGGACAAAAACAAGTCTCCACCCTTGCAAATGGAAACTCTCAGCCAAATTTGTCAATGAAAAAAAGGTCAGTCAACGCAAACACCTGATGAAAATGTTTTCATATGACTGCTACAAGTACAACATTTTTCTGCTCACTGGGAAATGATTATCCAACTTGTCAGGGACAACTGTGTGGAGTTTGTGACAGCAACTGTGCGAGAAATAATGTATAACGTTGAAGATCTGATGTTGTTTCAAAGGTAAAAATGAAACATTTTATAGAAAGTTTGTTTATGTTGAAAATTGGTTACCATGATGGCATAATCCTGTGGTTTACATTTCACCCTCACAACAACGTTGATGACTTTTTTCAAATCTAAATGTATTTTCAATGTAGATTTTACATCACAATACATTAACAAATTATGTTGAAACAAACATTCAACCATTTTGTTCCCAGCGGGGGGGGGGATCATGAATAAATATACTGTCTTTCTTTACCCTGACACTGTAGACGCTTCCATAATGCAGAGAAACAGGGGCTCATCTTCAAACACAAGTTAGGTTAATAATGTATGCCAGACAACCTGCGGAATATTCACACAAGTGGAATGAGGTGATTACTCTGACACTGGCAGGGCCCTAGCCCAGCATTTGTGCTCTGTAAGGTTTTATTGGAGTCTCATAGCCAGGTCTGCATCCAGGCAGGCTAAATTACCCCTGATACTTTCCCTAGTAAATTTGAGGCCTTGTGTATTTTCAGTGAGATGGATAATTAGGAGTTTATTTCATTTATTTGACATTGCATAGTAATAGTTGCAAAGAACTAGGGTTCCACATGATTTTGTCTTCCAGCGTTAATTGGATTTCTGGGGTGAAACACAGAGACAGGAGAGAAACTCTCATTTTGGGCTGTTTTGTAAGAGAAATGGAGAACACCTATAGATTGAAAGGTACTGCCCTGAGTAGAAAAATGGTATACAATTTTTTATTTTTCATAGACCGCACAACAGAGTGATATAGCTGACTGAGAAGAGATTAACAATAATAATTGACATGACATGTTCTATCATGCAAGTCCCCCCATAAACTCCTTCAAAAATATCACAGGTGGATGGATGGGTGTCTATTGACACAAATCTCTCCGCAGCATGTATAGCACACGTTTTTACACACAACGAGGTAATGAAAAGCCAAGAGTGACCCTGACCCAATAATACTACATCCTCATGGTCCAATTAATGTTTATTTTCCATCAAATCAGGTTATGACTGGTATTTACAGAGCCCTTATCTACAGATTCCTCTGCCATACTAATCTAAATGTCAAAAATCCACTTATGACGACCCCTTTCTGAGTGAGGGTTGTAAAAGAAAGAGGTTTGATGAAGATGAACAATGCACCATTAAATGCCTAAGAGCGTGCTCATTATTTATTGTGGGGGAAAACACATGACATAATTGATATGTCAGAGAAACGCAGCAGTGACATAATCAGGTCTTAGTTGATATAAATAAAACAGAGAGGCAAAACTGATTAATGCGGCAGGGATATTGTCCCTCGTTTGTCTGGAGGACACACTCCATCTTCCCCTCGCTGACGGAGTGATCAAAGAGCTTGTGGGGAGCAGGTGGCAAACTCGGAGGAGTTGCGGCGATGAGTGTGGCGCAAGGATTAAACAAAGCCATTCCTGTTTTAAACACAAGGTAAGCCCAGGCACTAATCAAAAAGCTCCTGTGAAATTGACACTGTGTTATGCCTATTACCGACCCAGAACAGCAGGGGATACATGCTCTCCAACCGGCAGAGCTGACTTATACAGAACACAGTCTGGTGGTGCTGACCTCATACTCTGTATGACTAATGTGGTTCAACAATCAAGCAAGTTTCTGCTTTATTATACATCTAACAGTTAATATGGCCGACACTCATGGAGTTACTGTTGTCTACTCCCACCACTAGCACTTAAAGGACTGTGCACTCCACAGTCCTTTGGTAACTTACTATAGCCCCCTAAAGATATATGCAGTGATTATTATGAAAAGTCCCTCTATGATTTTAACAGTTTTCATTATTGGAAATGTAATAAACCTTGAAGATGATTGATATCATCGTAAAGAATATCTTTATGATTAAAGGCATAACTCATATTGTTAATCGTAAAGATTCTGAACAGCTGTAACGAGTACGCTGAGAGTCGGTAAGCAAGTTCAGGGAGTGAGTGTTTTAATAAATAAAATAAACAATGAACATGAAACACAAACAATGCACCGAAATGAAAACAATCAATAAAACCTGAGGAAAGTACCAAGGAGAGTGACAGATATAGGGAAGATAATCAAGGAGGTGATGGATTCCAGGTGAGTGTCATGAGGCGCAGGTGCATGAGATGATGGTGACAGGTGGTGGGATAATCAGCAGCCTGATGACCTAGAGGCCCGAAAGGGAGTATTACGTGACAGTACCCCCTCCCCGACATGCGGCTCCAGCCGCAGGACGCCGTCAAAGGGGACAAACCCGGGGATCAGGAGTGGACAACCCTGCTGATGCGCGGGAACCTGTCGAGTCAGGTGGGGCGCGGGAACCTGACAGTTCGGTTGAGGCAGGGAATCCAGGCGATCCGGCGGAGGCATGAAAGCCCGACAAACCGGCTGAGGCAGGGGAGCCTGGTGATCTGGTTAAGGCATGAGAGCCTGACGGGCCGGCTGAAGCAGGGAAGCCTGGTGATCTGGTTGAGGCATGAGAGCCTGTAACAGTTCCCGGACCGACATCATTACTCTGACACAAAAAAATATAATAAAAAAACTCTGATGCTTCCCTTAGTTGAGGTGTTATTCTGTAACAAGTGCGCTGAGAGTCGGGAAGAAAGTTCAGGGAGTAAGTGTTTTAATAAATAAAATAAACAATGAACACAAAACACAAACAATGCACTGACATGAATACACAGTCAATAACACCTGAGTAAAGAACCAAGGGGTGTGACAGATATAAGGAAGATAATCAAGGAGGTGATGGAGTCCAGGTGAGCGTCATGAGGCGCAGGTGCGCGAGATGATGATGACAGGTGTGCGGGATAATCAGCAGCCTGATGACCTAGAGGCCGGAGAGGGAGTATACGTTACAACAGCAAGTGGAAAAACGTCAATGCTCAAGCCAACGTGCTAACTGTTCAAAGCCTGGTCACTCGCAAAAGGGTTTGTTGTATTAGATAGAGGAGACAAACTGACAGTCCTTTAATAAACTGTTGTTTCTCTGTTCAGCTGTCAGCGAAATGGTCCCCCTTGTCCAGCCATCCCACCAATCACATCCTATTGAGAGAGAAGAGACATACAGGTGTTGTGTCTTTGCTATGGATTAAGTGTTATGACATGCTATTTTATCAAATAATGTCTCTGTAATTAATATTACCTGATTAAACTAATCATGTAAATGTAATTAACTATGAAGTTGGGGCACCACGGAAGACTGTTTATAGAGCTGTTGTCTTCCGAATAAACTCTTAAAGACCTGGTAATATTGTATATCAATAGCAGTCAATTATTCATCGTCACCTTATTCAGTCTCATCTAAATGTTGTAAAAATCTTCACGAACTCTGGCTAACAAGTTGAATCATCAATACCAAATTTGCTTTAATTATTTAATTACGAAATAATCACACAGAATGACATATACACAGGATGGGTCATACAAGAAAACGTCCCTAGTGGACGGAACCGATGTGACGACTGGTTACCCAAAGAAAGGGGGTTGGGTTTGAATGAAAGAGTGGGAAGATTGTGTCTTTATCGGACCTTATGAAGTGATGCGATCGTAAATACAGAATCTTATGCATTCTAAATAACCGCCTATTTTGAAAAGGAAAATGCAAGAAATATTTACTCTGAGCTGTGCTTCGATAGATTAGTCGAAAATGGAAGGCTGGGTTGCCCAGCAGAGATCTCACTTGTCCTTGAAGAATACATCTTTTGTCGTAGAATGGATACGTTGTAGTACCATCGTCGTGTGGTAGAACAAATACATTGTAGTACCGTCTTTCTGAAGAGATTGTCCGTCCTTCCTAGCCCACGTTTACAGCTGCTGCTGCTAACCCGACTTCTAGGATGTATCACTTCTTTAGTGAATAAGAGTTCAAAGTTCATACCAAGTTGCCATTCTATAAGCTCATGCTATATTCTGGCTGGTATAGTCGAAATTCATTCTTCCAGCGTGTCGATCGTCACCTCCAAGGTGAAATTTGCCCTTCTAAACATATGGAAATCAGTCTTCAAGACACCGGGAACACACTGTTAATTTCGTAAGGTTGTTGTCGTTCATCCATTTGCAACCAGAGCTCACACTGAGGTTGGGTTAGTTCTGTTGTTGATATTAGCCCTTTTAAACGTATGGACAGGAGTCCTCCCATCATCGGGAACATCAGGTTGACTTTCGTCAATGGGCTTTTGTAGTGGTGGAGAGAAGGGAGTGTTTCATTGTTCACATGGGCAGTGCCACTGAGTGAGCATAGTTCACTTATGAAAACAATTCTCTTATTTAGAAGCTAAAATTACATTTGATCTTTTCACAAATAGTTTTATATTTAAACATTTAAATTACACAACAATTCCATGTGAATCCGATAACTAGAATGTGTAGACGTTCCAATATACAGTTTATGTCATCAGTAATAATGTCTCAGACGACAACTGATCTGACATCATATTCTTTAAGTACCAACGGATATTTCAACTGGTTGGATTACCGAAATATGGTTCCATTCCCCACCCTTTTGATGTTACCAGACTCTCTCTATGTTAAAGGGCTTTCTAAAAGTCCAATTTGTAGAGTAGAGAGAGAAAAGGGGGAAAGGTATTTATGGGGGTTAGGGCAATGTCATGACACAGGTCAGCTTATAGTGAGACAGGTCACACACACACGCACAAACACACAAAGCATCTATAATACCCTGACTACACCACTCCCGTCGCGTGCGCGAGTGTTGCAAAATAAATTTTGAAATCTATATTATTCAATTATTGCACCCACACTGCTCGCGCGCGTCTGCATTGCCAATAGCTAAAATAGAAGTCAGTTCTATTTGTGACGCAGATTGCAGTGCAAGTCCTGCCTCTCCCAACTCCTCATTGGTTTATTGAAGCAGATACCCACATGCCATCTCCTCATTGGTTATACCCACGTGGGTGATTGAAAGACGAACTGTGTTGTCGGTCATCGTGGTAATACTATGAAAGTTTAGATGACAATCACCATATAAGTTCAAAGAAGAAAAAGCCAAGGAGGGGAAGGGAGATGACTAGAAATTATTTGGTTGACCGTTTTAAGTGTGGATTAATTGTCGGAGTAGAGGACCTTGTGTATTTCAGGTAAAATAACAACTCAATGTTTATATCCCAGGACAAATTAGCTAGCAACAACAAGCTACCTAATTGGACAAATTAGCTAGCAAGTGCAAGCTAGCTAGCTAAATTGCCATACATTTTTAATGCTTTTCGACCTGTCCCCAAATTAATATAACTGGTTCAGAGTTTGTTTTGGTATTTTAACCTGCGTGTCGTGATCACATTTGATGTGGGGGGACTAAATACATTTATGCACGATGGCACATGCGCGCAGGCGGTTTGGGTTCCATTTAAGTCCGTATCTTGGAGCCCAACAGCAGCCCAAAATAGTCTGACCAAAATCTTTGCAACAGTCTGACATTACTTAGTAGCGTCCATTACAGGAAACGATCTATCACCTCCACTTTTTGGACTTGCTGAAATGTATGCTTGACTGTGAGGCTATTATGTATTACAGGTTCTAGAGGGCCTTTGTAGGAGTGTAGCAATCACGTCTCTAAAATAATCTCACCTGTGCTTCAGCAGTCATTATATCACAAGCTCTTCTCTTTTGAGTACCAGCTCACTGTCATAGCCATTACCAGTGACTGTTATGAAGGATACAGTGGCTTTGGAACTACCATCAAACTCAAAACAGCAGAGATTATGAGTTTCCTGGATCCACAATATACCACTTACCCTTGAGCAAAAGACCAGATATGTGTGACCCGTTTCAGGAAACTAGGCGTATGTTGCTGGTCACTACTTCACAGGAGAGCAGTTTGAACGTAACCTTATATTTATATCAAAATGCGTTTTTTGGCAGAAATGCTTTCTCGAACATGTGCACTTTCATGTGCCTTAATAACAAACGTGTATGCCATCTGTAAATATGAATACAATTGTTAAATTACAAGTCTAGTTGGTTTAGCCAGAGAAAAGAGGGCAACCTTCCTGCTAGCCATGGTTGGCTGAGATAATGAGTGGGCTGGACATGCCGAGAGAGGAGTTTGGATTGGTCCACCATATAGCACGCTTCTGTCTATTTGAGCTGGTCAGTATGTCTATGTAATCCTGTCTATTGCAGTTTGACATTTTTTAATGTATTGTGTAGTGAAGCTGCTTAAGTGTTGCTTTCCACTTTCTGGAAGGCTGACTTTTGAAATCAGTGGAATTCGTGTATGATACCTAAGGAGATGGAGAAAACACCTGTCTCCAGATTTCATCTTCAAAGGGCAACCATGGCATCTGACAGGAGACGCGTCCATCTATGAATGATCTATACGGGTAAGATAGTCTAGCTAGCTACATTTTCAGATATGACACATTTCTAATTTTGACAGAAAGAGCCATTTACTTGGCTAGCTATAGCCTAATGTTAGCTAGCTAATATGGAACCTGGTTGGTTAGCTATCTACAGATTCACAAAGGGTAGTAACGAGTAATGAGTTGGGATTGTGGCTCATTGTTTACCTAGCTAGCTAGCTACATGTCTTAATAAAAGACTCCACTATGCAAGTAACCATTTCGTGTGCATTCGTAAAATTCAGCCTGGCCATTTACTCTGATTTCAGAGCACTCTCAACTGAGTATGCCAGAGTGCAGAATAACAGTTGAATGTATAAACGCTCAACACCCACTGAATATGACCAGTGTCAGTAAACTTCGGCAAATAAGTGTAACTAAATTGTTGCCAGCAGCACAGTTACAGTCCGCACCGCTCGGGATAACATGAAAGCAGCCTAACCAGCTCTGCTAGGGTGAGTAAAATGGTCAGAGTGAGGTGTTCTCTCATGTGTATCTGGAAACACCTAGCAAGCTAGCCAATGTTAGCCAGTTAGATTGGGTGCTTGATTGCAGTTGTGAGGTCTGAATGTTCGGATCAATCCTACTTATCGGCCAGAGAGTCCAGTGTTTGTTTTTACGAACAGACAATCTGACAGCACAGTTGCAGTCACCAACGCTCTCATTTGTGTCTGGGTGCTTGACTGCTGTTGTTAGTACAGAATGCTCGGGTCAACCCTTAAATATTAAATTTAAAAAAATAAAAAGGAGACATTCACAGCTTTTTGTATCTATGAAGTTCTAAGGCGCATTTAACACAGATGTTGTCTGACACCTCCAAATCCAAGGTACACTTGAAGTTGAAACGAGAGAGATAAGGGCAGAGGGTAAAGCTATAAAGAACAAAACTTATGAGATAAAAAGTCAAGTGTCAGGAAAAGTTTACTGTCATGCTTTGTTAACTGGTCATCACCAGAAGCAGAATATAGCTGGTCACACTAGATACACTCTCTGTTCTCCCAGAGTCATCATGTAGTTTCACTGCTCCCTTCCACCCAGAGAGGAACATTAGTATTTGTACAGAAAACTCCCCTAAATACACCATGATTGCCTTTCTCCAACAGGAAACATGGCTGATGCCAAACCAGTTACACTCCCTCACAGTACCAATCAATACTCTTACATTATTAACAGGTCTTTTACAGCTCATGCCCAGCAGTATATATAAAATCTCATAGTTAGAGGAGTTCATCCATGAGAATGATTAATTATGATATGAATATGTGACCATATTTGTCTGGGGCTGCAACAAAAATGTGTGCTGTTAGGGGTACTCAAGGACTGGAGTTGGGAACCACTGTTTTGCTACTACTACTGGAGAGCCTTTCTTTGTCTACACCCATTCAGCATCATTCACACCCTCTTAAGCCTTAGCCCCACCCATCTCTTTAACCAACATTTCAGCGTCCTGCTACTCATGCCAGGAATATAGTATATGCATATGATTAGTATGTTTTTTCCTTGATCACACAGTCTTCATAGATCGATATTTAGGGTATATATGGACCGATTTAATCGAAAAAAAGACCCAATAGTGATGTTTATGGGACATCTAGGAGTGCCAACAAAGAAGATCGTCAAAGGTAATGAATGTTTTATATTTTATTTCTGCGTTTTGTGTAGCGACGGCTATGCTAATTATTTTGTTTACGTGCCCTTATTTTGTTTACGTGCCCTTTGGGGTGTTGCATGCTATCAGATAATAGCTTCTCATGCTTTCGCCGAAAAGCATTTTAAAAATCTGACTTGTTGGCTGGATTCACAACGAGTGTAGCTTTAATTCAGTACCCTGCATGTGTGTTTTAATGAACGTTTGAGTTTTAACGAGTGCTATTAGCATTTAGCGTAGCGCATTTGCATTTCCAGATGTCTAAATGGGACGCCTGCGTGCCGGGTCGACGTAAGAGGTTAAAACATCAATTAGCAACTCCACTCCCACTTGTCTTCAATTCCACATCCCAACCCTCAGCTTCCCTCAGCCCATCCTCAACTTCCCTCAGCCCATCCCACCTATCCCTGCTGGCCACCCTCTTCGGATTTCTACGCAACATATATCTCTCAAGTATGCTGTGATGTTTAAAGTTGCTCCTACCCTCTACTTTTTTGAACATTTTGTTAAAAATCGCGCAACATTTCAGCGCCCTGCTACTCATGCCAGGAATATAGTACGTTCATATGGTTAGAATGTGTGGATAGGAAACCCTCGGACGTTTTTAAAACTGGTTAAATCACGACTGTGGCTATTACATAACGTGCGTTACATCGGAAAGCGCAGGAAAACCTGATCACAGAAAATGGAAATAAATATCCTTGCGCCACTTCCAGCAATTGTTAACAGTGAGCCGAATTAGATAAGACCGAGCATTCAACTCCCACAGCATCCCCATGTTGTCTAGAGTCTTGTGAATTGAATCCTCTTTGATTCTTGGTTGAACCGAAACAGGGGCACCACTTACCTCCGGTCTCCGCCCAGATCATTCCGGAAGAGCTCTCTCGTGAAATTTTTTCCAAGACGACAGCTAATGATTTTGACATCGCCTATGGATGATTTTTATCGCTTATTAACGTTTACTAATACCTAAAGTAGCATTACAAACGTATTTCGAAGTGTTTTGTGAAAGTTTATCGTCTACTTTTTGAATTTTAAAAAATGACGTTACGTTGTGAAATCGCTGTTTTTTTCGTTTATCACACAGTCTACATATAACGATATCTTGGCTTTATATGGCCCGATTTAATCGAAATAAAGACCCAATAGTGTTTATGGGACATCTAGGAGTGCCAACAAAGAAGATGGTGAAAGGTAATGACTGTTTTCTATTTTATTGTGCGGTTTGTGTAACGCCGAAATGCTAATTATTTTGTTTACGTCCCCTGCTGTGCTTTTGTGTTGTAGTGTATTGGTGCATGCTATCAGATAATAGCTTCTCATGCTGTCGCCGAAAAGCATTTTAAAAATCTGACTTGTTGCCTGGATTCACAACGAGTGTAGCTTTATTTTGATACCCTGCATGTGTATTTTAATGAACTTTTGAGTTTTAACTAATACTATTAGCATTTAGCGTAGTGCATTTGCATTTCCAGAGCTCTAGTTGGGACGCAAGCGTCCCAAGTAGAGGCAAGAGGTTTTAACGTACAATTTCTAATCAAATAGAATCCACAGATTGCGAGTTGAAGATAAATAGTTTTACTAAGAGTATTAGTATATTAGTAATCGACTGACCCGGTCTTAATTTTAGATTAATGTTATGCATTTTCAGCCATTCCTGAACCTGAGACCAGAAACAGGCTACCTGAGGGCAATACCAAAATAAATGGTCTATTGACTCTGTATCCTCACAACAAAATCTGCAGAGCTTCGATGAATATTCAACATTTTGTTCATGCAAAGAATTCTATATAATAATTTTAGCTGAAATCTTGAAGACTTGAATCTTGCGTCATTGTACAGTATATATAAACCCGTACCATTGTATATATAAACTCGTACCATGGAATCTGAAAAACTATTTTGCAATCTGTATGGCACAGTTGTCAACATCCTGGTCCTCAAATGAAACTGGTATACTTTCTTATTTATGCAATTTTTATCTATTTTTATTCCTCCGCCAGTTTTGATCCTTTATATTGGGCAGACAGACCAGTTCCCTACCTCCTCCCGCTGCCACCTGCCTCCTCCATTTTTGGGGTAATGCTGTAATCAATTGGTTGTAATCTTGGATTGAGCAGACCTTCCCTTACAATTCTGAAAACTCCATGAAAGACATAACTCTACCATTACAATGTAGACTATCATATAAAAACAAAATACCCTTTTCAAACATCTTTGCCATACAAGTATTTTATAAACCAGTAGATTTGAGTTCAGCCATAATACTTGTTGTTCTATCTTTTCAGGGGGATGAAATTGATATTGTAGCCAGATCTGCAATGCTTGTTTGAAAAAGAGAGATACTTTGAAAAAAGTATCATTTTCAATTAATCAAAAATGAGACATGGCAATCTGCACAAAGGCCATTTTTAAACAATACATGACCTTTTCCCTTCTTTAGAAGGCTTTCGATTTTCAGATTTTTGACCCAATTGTCCCTTGGAAATCTCAGCATGCAAAGGTGTATTTGGCAGACATAACAGGCATAGCCAAATGTTAAAACCTGCTTCACAGATCTGAGATTTAGCCTTGACGGTCTTTGGGAAAAGAGATGTATATTTTCACACTTTAACTGAGAATCTGACTCAACACTGCTCTAACTTCTACCCAAACATCGCTCAAGGCTTCACAATCCACTTTATTTCCCCCTTGCGCACACACACACACACACACACACACACACACACATTCTTTACTTTAAGAGCCAAGACATGGAGTGCAATATTGAGCATCGATAATGGATTTTTATCTCGCCAATATATAGGGCCTTGGACAGCTATTTTCTTCATTTGAGAAAAAAAGAATGTTTATATCATCCCATCTCCAAGGCTTTTTGATCTAATCCTCTTGTCAATTGCAATCAAAATATAATAGTTTTTCTCATAGTGAAACAATTGGACACTCACACAGTAATAATGTTGCTGTCATTGAATGTCTCTCATGTCAAGAATTCCTCTACTCAATGAAGTCACTTTACCAGAGGAGTTCAGTGTTCCCTTCGTTGAATCTGTCTGGCTAATATTATAGAATATTTTATGACAAAGCCCCTGTAGAGGCTCTTCCTTACATCTGAAGACAACAATGGAAGTAATTTCAGAGGGCTGTCTAAACTGATGTAGTAGCTATTGAGGAAAAGCAGATAAGGTGTGTCCATCATCGGAGACAGACTGACCCGGAGTTGCCGCTTCTCTCTCTGCTCTCTGGGCCCGGCAGCTGTGGTTTTGTGAGAGCTTTCCCACTCTTTCTCCATCGGTGCCATGATAAGCCAGTGTCATGAGATCCCCTTAGACCTGTCTGATAAAGAAGTCCACAGAGAGCCCTAGACTGGGCCCCAGTCATTCTACATTCACTATGTCTAATTGATGTGATGTCTCCATACTGCAACCCATACAGGTTGAGTATGGAGTGCAGCAGGGGTGTCCACTGTGGCTAGATAAGATAATATACCCCAACCAGATCATGAATGATAACTGTAGCTGTACGAGCATGAATGATATATCAGCAGACAGCAATGTTTCAAAAGGCCTACATAATTCCTTGATTGTCGGGTTTGATTCTCACAATCATAGGCTACCCCTTAAAACACAAATACTGTAAGTCAATCATTGCTACACGGGAAAATAATTTATATTTAACTATGCCATATCAAATACTAATGAGCCTTAGGTGTCTGTACTTCCATGATGTCACATTGTCGCATATGAAAGATAAACTGAAACCCCAAGTGGCACTCAGGGACTTGAGGTGGGTTTTAGCTGTAAATGTTTCAGACAGAACATCTGGAAAGTGCAGCTGAATGTAGCTGGTTGTCATAACAACACCTCTGTCCCTGCAGTGACTATAGGTTGTTATCAATAAAATGTCATAATAAGGTGCTGAGTGTTCGATTTGCCTGCTGGGGGGAAAGAGACTCGTAGCTCCACAAAAACCATTGACAACTGAGGTCTGTAGGGATTGTTAAATAAATGTAAACTATTTGGTTGCATTATCACCTCATATTTTTCCATGCAAAACAATTGTGCACATTTAGCTCTATCATCAGAGTTATACAGTAAGTAACTGCATGCATTCAGTGATCAGTAAATATCAATTGATCATGTCATTTCAGATATGTGAAACCTCACGGTATCTATCCATATTGGCCACTATTAATTGGATATTTGATTATATAAAATAAAAGTCAACTATACCTGACAAGGTTTATGTTAATTTCCATTCGCAGTCTGCCTGTCAAGCAGCAGAAGGGAAAGGGGATATATATATTTTTTTACCTTTATTTAACTAGGCAAGTCAGTTAAGAACAAATTCTTATTTTCAATGACGGCCTAGGAACAGTGGCTTAACTGCCTGTTCAGGGGCAGAACGACAGATTTGTACCTTGTCAGCTCAGGGGTTTGAACTTGCAACCTTCTGGTTACTAGTCCAACACTCTGCCGCTGTACAATTGAATGCATTTAACTGAACTGTGTCAAAGGGCGCATTTGCCGATTACGTTTACTTCGCAAGCTACCGGTGGAAACTTTGTACAGTTAGCTAAACATAGTGGTGTCATGACGTTGCCCTCTTTGGGTACAGCAAGCCCCACCCCCCTCTCTCTGTCTCCTACACCCAGGCTGCTGTGGTCAGAGAGAGGTCGTAAATTCCTGGAGGAGATTATCTCCTCATGGCCACAGTATAGAGATAGAGTAGAGTTTTCATAGAAGAGAACAAATCATTTTCTTCCACCTCACATAACTTGAGGTCCGAACAACATTTATGTTCTGGAGAAGGTATAAAAGATCTGTGAAGAATCCAGCTACGAACTGGTCCGCTTGGTACAATTTTGTGAAACTCATGGGAGTCAATACGGCCACATTACCATAACGCTTTTTATATAATAGCCTCAGATATGAGGCTTACGTCTAATTGTTGTATAAGATGAATGAGTGATGATGATACTGTTTGTGAAATTGTGTAATGTGATTTTGGTCTGTTTAATGAAGGAAACTCCAATTCTCTTTGGAGTTCAACTAAATCAGAGGACCGCCCATGAGCCCAGTTATGGTCGGGCACCCCCACCTTGAGAATTCTCAACAGACCATGTTGCTCTCAATCACGAGAGGACAAAGGTTGCAGACCAGCTGACCTCGATAACGGGAGGGCCAAGGTTTGAGACCAGACTGCTGAATCTTTTAACCATCCCATGTGGTTAAACTCTTAGACTACCGATACCGACAGAATAAGAACAGGTCTCTGATATTAATTACTAGTCTGCAGCTAGGAATTCGGTATCATTGAACGCGAAGAGCGACAACCGTCGAAACATCTATCCATAACGACATGAATGAATGTCACTCTGAACTATCCATTCTAACCATGACAGAGAGGGCGGACAAACTCTCCAACAGAAACTAACTTTTCAACAGAGATCCCGACGACACACTGAGCGTAAATATATACAGTGGGGCAAAAAAGTATTTATTCAGCCACCAATTGTGCATGTTCTCCCACTTAAAAAGATGAGAGGCCTGTAATTTTCATCATAGGTACACTTCAACTATGACAGACAAAATGAGAAGAAAAAAAATCCAGAAAATCACATTGTAGGATTTTTAATGAATTTATTTCTTTAAAAATCCTACAATGTGATTTTCTGGATTTTTTTTCTCATTTTGTCTGTCATATGTAACTATGATGAAAATTACAGGCCTCTCTCGTCTTTTTAGTGGGAGAACTTGCACAATTGGTGGCTGACTAAATACTTTTTTGCCCCAATGTATATTGATTGCAATTGTTCCCAAATGAGTGAGGGTTCATGTGCAAAGGATTAGCATTTCAATTGTTCTAATTATCAACTCTGTAGTGACTTCTCAGCTGAACCCCACTCCCCTTTTGTCTAACAAGCCGCCATGCCAGTTTAGCCCAATATGGCACATTCCCCTATCATTTCTTGTAACCATATTTACTTTGTTTGTTTGTGTGTGTACTTTTGTGATTGTTTAGTTAGTTAATAAATACATTATTTAAGACAATTGATGTATGGATGACTCATAGTGAAGACTGGGTTCCTGCAGATAACCAGTAATTTACGATGTTTGGAATGAGACTAATGTGAGGTAAAGAATAATTAATTAATCAGAAGACTATTGATCAGATATGAAAATATCTGAAAAGTTATTTTAGGAAAATTATAACTTTGTAATCTGAATATTTACCTTGGTGCCCCGACTTCCTAGTTAATTACAGTTACATGATTAATCAGTTTAATCGCGTAATAATAATTACAGAGTCATTTGATAAATATTAATCTTCAGTTTAATGATGTAAAAGACACGACAGTGGTAAGTAGACCTACTTTTTCTCCAACCAACACAAGGCCTATATAGACAAGTTCGCTAACATTATCCCACATTGTTTTTAAATAGTTTAATCCAGATTGCTACTGACAGACATTGATTGATGGACCATGAAAAATTGGCTACTTAGCTAATACCAGATCACATCAATATGGCTAGTTAATAAGCTAACTTTAATGGGATAAACCAGAAGACTATATCCAATTATGGTTTGATTTGCTTGTCATCTATATTGGTGATGACAGTAGTCCGACTGACAACTTAACCAGGACGATGTCAAGCTCTTTCCAAAAGCCTTATCTGGTATGAAGCAAGCTAAATGAGACATGTTTCTAGCTTAATGCCAAACAGATAAGGCTACCCTAATGTAACTGAAAATACATGATCAATTGATGTATAACACTGATAGAGCTAAATGTTGAATAATTGGAATTGTGTAGTTCAAACTATGCTCTTCAAGAGGTGATGATATTAAATCCAAATAGTTATAAAATGTATTTAACAATCCCTTGAAAATGGCACATAGTTGTCAATGGTGTAAATGGAGCTAGTGGTCTCATTACCCCCATGAACCAAATCAAACGCTAGTATGATGTTTTATTGATAACGACCTATAGAAAGAGTCTATCCTTCAAGACAGGAGGTCATCATATAGCTGGTCACATTCAAAATAAAGAACACAGCCCAGGGAAGCAGCAGGACCTGGCAGTTAGCCTCCACTTCTCAAACGGCTAACTGCTATCAAGGGTGATCTAGCTATTTAGGCTATTAGCCTGCTTTCATTTTGGTCAGACAGATCCACTGGAAAACTTTATTTTCGCTTTACCTGTTTGATGGTTTGTCAGAGGGCATAGCGGGATTTCTTATAAGCTTCCGGGTTAGAGTCCCACTCCTTGAAAGCGGTATCTCTACCCATTAGCACAGTGCGGATGTTGCCTGTAATCCATGGCTTCTGGTTGGGGTATGTACGTACAGTCACTGTGGAGACGACGTCATTGATGCACTTATTGATAAAGCCAGTGACTGATGTGGTGTACTCCTCAATGCCATTGGAAGAATCCCGGAACATATTCCAGTCTGTGCTAGCAAAACAGTCCTGTAGCTTAGCATCTGCTTCATCTGACCACTTTTTTTATTGACCGAGTCACTGGTGCTTCCTGCTTAAATGTTTGCTTGTAAGCAGGAATCAGGAGGATAGAGTTATGGACAAATTGACCAAATGGAGGGCGAGGGAGAGCTTTGTACGCCTCTCTGTGTGTGGAGTAAAGGTGGTCTCTAATTTGTTTCCCTCTGGTTGCACATTTAACAGAGTTAAATGAGGTAAAAAGGGAATTAAGTTTGCATGCATTAAAGTCCCCGGCCACTAGGAGCGCCCCTTTTCCTGTTTGCTTTTGGCGGTATACAGCTCATTGAGTACGGTCTTAGTGCCAGCATCGGTTTGTGGTGGTATGTAAACAACTACAAAAAATACAGATGAAAACTCTATAGGTAGATAGTGTGGTCTACAGCTTATCATGAGATACTGTACCTCAAGTGAGCAGAACCTGCTGTTCTATCCTGCCGATACAGTGTTTAACCTGCCAGATGTATGTTATTCATGTCGTCAATCAGCCATGACTCATGGTGAAACATAAGATATTACAGTTTTTAATGTCCCGTTGGTAGGGTATACGTGCTTTTAGTTCGTCCAATTTATTATCCAGCAATTGTACGTTGGCCTATAGTACCGATGGCAAAGGCAGATTAGCCACTCATCGGCGGAGCCTCATAAGGCACCCCGATCTCCTCCTGTGAATGACGGGGATGAGGGCCTGTTCGGGTGTCTGGAGTAAATCCCTCTCATTCGACTCATTAAAGAAACATTCTTCGTCCAATTCAAGGTGAGTAATCGCTGTTCTGATGTCCAGAAGCTCTTTTCGGTCAAAAGAGACGGTAGCAGCAACATTATATACAAAAATAAGTTACAAACAATGCGAAAAAAACCGAACAAAATAGCACGGTTGGTTAAAAGCAAATAAAACCATCCTCTCCGGCACCATTACCTAGCCAAGGCATTAGCAATTCTATAAGCTATTCTATTTTGTAGAATTTCTTTGTGCTGAAAGTCCAAGGAAATTAGACAGAAGCATTGAAATATTAAACCCACTGCATGACTAAAAATAACCTATGTATGGTGGGTTTGCCATGTTCTATTTATACAGACAAATCTACAGCACCTCATTGACCGTTGGTTAACACGCATGGTAACATTGAGAGTGATTAATTGAAAGGTGAAGTCTCTATTCTGCTTTTGCTTAATAGGAGAGGAGATGGAGGGGGAAGATACTTCAACACGTTCAAAAGAAAGAAGAATAGCCAAAGTGTTTAAATCACAAGATGAACACGATCCTCAAGGGAACAAATAAGACTAGCGGCAGTCCATCTCTAACAGCTTATCTACGTTAGTCAGCTGGAACGCTTCCCTGCAACACCCATAATACATCACAGGGAGAGAACAACCCAACAGCAACTACAGCACAGGGTTAACAGGGTGAGTTATGGGGCTAATGATCCTACTCTAGGGCTGTAATACACACACACACACACACACACACATAAGTCTCAAAGCACAGTGAGTGGGCTATAATGCCATCAAACACCAGCACATGAAAACAGAAGATCAGTTCATTTAATTCTACTAGTGGGTAATGAAAAAGAGCACACCTCCATACAAACAATGAACAACTGGGGCATCATATACACAAAGACAAGTGAAACTACACCTGATGTGGGCCTACATCCCTCACATCCTCCCTGCTGCTATCGGCATAAGCATACCTCTGCAGGCAAACACAAATAAATGACAAGGAACCTATTCAGGAGTGAATAATGCTAATCAAGTTGAGGTGTTTTGTGTTGGTGTGTGACAGCACAGAGAGGGAATAATGCTGTGATTACATCTGCTCTCCAACCCAGCTGATGGCAGATACACAGGTAATACTGTAGCCACAGGCAACACATACAGAGAGGAGCCTGGAAGTTCAATCAGGAAGCGTGTCTCAGAAAGGATGTTATGATTGACGTTAACTCACTCAATCCCAACATCCACCTTTTGATGGATAGAAAGCCATTGAGAGTTTTACAGAGGCTTCCTCCCCTAAACGACAGCAAAGCCATTCCTCACTGTCTTCTCCTTGAAGGTTTTTAGCAGCACTGACTTACCTGAAAGAAAAGACAAAGAAAAGGAAGTGGCATTAGGTGGTGAAGATCACACAGTCATACAAATTGCTCAACATCATGATTTCCATTTATTTTAAACAGGAGAACAATACAAGAGATGCATTAACTCTGAAGTCTCTAGATTTTGCTCGCCTGAAGTAGGGTCTTATGATAAACAGTAGACCACATTATTTGCCAAGAGAGTTTTCATCTATACTTTTCGTGGCTGTTTATTTAACACCACAGATGGATGCTGGCACTAAGACCGCACTCAGTCAACTGTATAAGGAAATAAGCAAACAGGAAACCGCTCACCCAGAGGCGCTCTTAGTGGCCGGGGACTTTAATGCAGGCTTACCGAATCTCTATCAACATGTTAAATGTGCAACCAGAGGGATTTTGTTTTTTAGATGAGACATGAGTACAAAGCTCTCCCTCAAGTTGGGAAATCTGACCACAATTCTATCCTCCTGATTCCTGCTTACAAGACAAAATTAAAGCAGGAAGCACCAGTGACTCGGTCTATAAAAAAGTAGTCAGATGAAGCAGATGCTAAACTACAGGACTGTTTTGCTAGCACAGACTGGAACATGTTCCGGGATTCTACTGATTGCATTGAGGAGTACACCACATCAGTCACTGGCTTTATCAAGAAGTGCATCGAGGACGTCGTTCCCACAGTGACTGTACGTACATACCCCAAACCAGAAGCCATGGATATTCGCACTGAGCTAAAGGGTAGAGCTGCCGCTTTCAAGGTGCGGGACTCTAACCCGGAAGCTTATAAGAAATCCTGCTATGCCCTCTGACGAACCATCAAACAGGCAGAGCGCCAACACAGGGCTAAGATTGAATCATACTACACCGGCTCTGACGCTTATCTTATGTGGCAGTGCTTGTAAACTATTACACACTACAAAGAGAAGCACAATCGCGAGCTACCCAGTGACACGAGCCTACCAGACGAGCTAAAACACTTCTATGCTCACTTCGAGGCAAGCAACACTGAGGCATGCATGAGAGCATCAGCTGTTCCGGACGACTGTGTGATCACGCTCTCCGTAGCCGACATGAGAGAGACCTTTAAACAGGTCAACATTCACAAGGCCGCGGGGCCAGACGGATTAGACTAATTAACTGTGTGCTCCGGGCATGTGCTGACCAACTGGCAGGTGTCTTCACTGACATTTTCAACATGTCCCTGATTAAGTCTGTAATAGCCATGAAGTGCTTTGAAAGGCTGGTAATGGCTCACATCAGCACCATTTTCCCAGAAAGCCTAGATCCACTCCAATTTGCATACCCCCCAAACAGATCCACAGGTGATGCAATGTCTATTGCACTCTCAACACTGCCCTTTCCCACCTGGACAAAAGGAAGTCAATGCTATTCATTGACTACAGCTCAGCGTTCAACACCATAGTACCCTCAAAGCTCATCCCTAAGCTATGGATCCTGGGACTAAACACTTCCCTCTGCAACTGGATCCTGGACTTCCTGACGGGCCGCCCCAAGGTGGTGAGGGTAGGTAGCAACACATCTGCCACGCTGATCCTCAACACAGGAGCCCCTCAGGGGTGCATGCTCAGTCCCCTCCTGTATTCCCTGTTCACCCACGATTGCGTGGCAGGCACGACTCCAACACCATCATTAAGTTTGCAGACGACACAGCAGTGGTAGGCCTGATCACCGACAATAACGAGACTATAGGGAGCCTATAGGGAGGAGGTCAGAGACATGGCCGGGTGGTGCCAGAATAACAACCTATCCCTCAACGTAACCAAGACTAAGGAGATGATTGTGGACTACAAGAAAAGGAGGACTGAGCGCGCCCCCATTCTCATCGACAGGGCTGTAGTGGAGCAGGTTTAGAGCTCCAAGTTCCTTGGTGTACACATCACCAACAAACTAGAATGTTCCAAACACACCAAGACAGTCGTGAAGAGGGCACGACAAAGCATATTCCCCCTCGGGAAACTAAAGAGTCCTCAGGACCTCAAAAGGTTCTACAGCTGCAACATCGAGAGCTGGTTGCATCAACATCTAGTACGGCAACTGCTCGGCCTCCGACCGCAAGGCACTACAGAGGGTAGTGCGTAAGGCCCAGTACATCACTGAGGCTAAACTGCCTGCCATCCAGGATTTCTATACCAGGCGTTTTCAGAGGAAGGCCCTAAAAATTGTCAAAGACCCCAGTCACAGACTGTTCTCTCTACTACCGCATAGCAAGCGGTACCGGAGCACCAAATCTAGGACCAAAAGGCTTCTCAACAGCTTTTACCCCCAAGCCATAAGACTGAACAGGTAATCAAATGGCTACCCGGACTATTTTCATTGTCCCTCCAACCCCTCTTTTCTATGCTGCTGCTACTCTCTGTTTATCATATATGCATAGTCACTTTAACCATACCTACAGGTACATACTACCTCAATTAGCCCGACTAACCCGTGTCTGTATATAGCCTCGCTACTGTTATAGCCTCGCTACTGTTATAGCCTCGCTACTGTTATTTTTCACTGTCTTTTTACTTACCTATTGTTCATCTAATACCTATTTTTTACTTAGAAATTGCACTGTTGGTTAGGGCCTGTAAATAAGCATTTCACTGTAAGGTCTACCTACACCTGTTGTATTCGGCGCACGTGACAAATAAACTTTGATTTGATTTGAAACGGTCTAATTACTTTTGACACATACTCTCTCACTTCTCCCGATTTCACTTTCCACAAAGGTAGTGAAGTGTGACAAAGAAACGTCCTTGACCACAGCTCTCCATTAGTGGCATATTTCGTTTCAGATATTGCAGATGAAGGTCTATAAAAGCTGTAGTCTCTCAGAGAACATCAATGATCTGTCAAATCACATTATAGTCAGGTGTGCAATTAAAAATCTACTTGATTATCATTGTAAAAAGCAATTGACATCCTATTTGAAGAGGAAAATGATACCGGTTGGTCTATGACAGTTAGACTATAAAGTACACCAACTGGGCTATGACACTCTAGGTGAAAAAGCGTTGGCGTATTGGAATAATTCCAGACACTTTCTATTATACCTCATAGAAATCGCAGACAGATTATTCATGTCACTGTTCATATTCCAAATAGCCTTTCTCTACAGGGTGAGGCTAATTTCATCAGCTTCGAGACAGACACACGTCCTTCCTCCCGATATTTGTGTTGGTACGAGAACGGTGTCTGCGGAAAGCTGAGTACCTTACCTATTGACCTGTGCCTTAAAATATTTGGTGGGGCATACAAATGTATAAGAGCAGGCCGATGAGATGATCTCATTTCAAGATGGCTGCTACCTACATTCCGGTTAGCATCGTGAAGCATAAACGACATAAACACGGAATACGTTGATTCACACCGAAAGCCGGGATTCCACAGATCATTAGGATGTCTTATCTGACCTACCGTTATTGATCACCAGTCCCTAGAGTCAGATTTTTTCAAACATTAAACGTCATACAAGGTAAGATTCGATTTGTTTTGTGTTTGAGCTATAGATACATGGGGGGGGGGGGGGGGGGGTGAAATTAATCCTCCGGTTGGTAGGAACAAATCTAGCCATTTGCCAATGTTATCAGATGATGTATGACTTAATAGCAATATTGAATGTCCACCAAGTGACTATGTCTTTGCACATGAAAAATCTGATGAAAACACTTGAGACATCCCCTCTATGACCCCGACACCACCGCAATGTTAGAGGGAGGTTGGTGTTGTAGAAATTTAGTTTTTATAGCAAACAATAACTTTTAGGCACATCCATTATGCAAAAACAGTGCAATTACCACATTCGGACACTTTGGAAAGATTGAAGAACACTTGAATGTACCCTGGATACCCCATAACACCACCACAATGTTTGAGTGAGGTTGATATGGTAGAAATTGTGTATTTATACTGAACAAATAGCATTTATGGATTGCAAATGCGTAATAGCACTGGAATGATCTAATTTACAGACATATATGCCA
This sequence comes from Oncorhynchus nerka, assembly GCF_034236695.1. NCBI lineage: Eukaryota > Metazoa > Chordata > Actinopteri > Salmoniformes > Salmonidae > Oncorhynchus > Oncorhynchus nerka. The sequence goes on from NC_088406.1 coordinate 45,828,980, forward strand.
CTTTAGAGAGGTTTAGGAGCACATGGAAACGTCCCGTGACCAAAACATCTTCCCATTTCTAGTTGTTAAGTCTATCAATCCCATTTTTTTCTGATATTGTTCACATGTTGTGGAAGCCATCTGATGTGTTTCCAGCTCTGAGCATCAATAATTCACTTAAGCTTGTCAGTCAGTGAAAGGTTACATTCAAAATAAAAAAAACAAAAATGTTGTGTGTGCTTGATCTTGTGTATTCTGAACTACGTAATTCCTATCTATCTTCTAAACATTTCCTCATAATCTACCAGATGTCTTCTTTCCAGATATACCACGTTTTGGCATGTCAGAATCATGTAATTACACATGAATAGCAGTTACATTTGGGTATGTCTATTGAGGCAGATATCTACATTTTTCCATTACATTTAAGAGGTTAAGGGGGAACATGCACTGTTAATCAAAATGTAATGGGCCAATACATTCTCTTTTATATACGTATGTATCATCCAGGTGAAAGTACTGTATTTGTCATTATGACAAAAGCTGACAACTGAAGAACAATGCTAAGCGCTAGTCCCACAACATTAAACTACATTTCATTACATACTAAAAAGTATTCTAATGAATACTACGAGTTAAAAAGTCTACCTAACTTGAAACCTATTCATTTAAAGAATCTAAAATATCACTGAATAATTTAGCAGAAACAGTCAAATGGCATTGCATTCAGGCAGTTACTCTTACTGAAAGAGCTCAGTCTGTAGACGTACAAATCGGCCTGAAAGTAATATTTTCCATCGTATTCCTTTAACAAAGATCCATTGATTACTACAGTATGTAGAGCTTAAGAGCAAGTACAGATTACTCGGTGTCACATTTGATTGAAGAGGTACTTGAATATATTCTCCACAGAAGATTACTATTTCGCCACATAAAAATAACCTGGTAGTACAATTTGCATGTAGAGTACAGCTCTGGCCTAGTTCCTTTTAGCAAAAAATGTAATTTACTCCTGACCCCCTTTGACTAAGGGATCCTGAATCGGTCCAGAGGGTTTTAGTGGAGTGACATCAGGTCAGCCTTGTACTAAATTACTGTCAAGCATGTCATCGGAAATGGCATGGATGAAACATTTTTCACCTCCCACTCTCAAAGGTAATTAATTACACACTAGAACCGCTAAAACAGTCATTTTGACTGCTCATTAATTGTTTTGTTTTATTACTCTGCCATTTTTTTTAAATCAAGCCCCCCTCCGTCCTTGTATTTTCCTAAATAGGTCTATATACAGTGGGGCAAAAAAGTATTTAGTCAGCCACCAATTGTGCAAGTTCTCCCACTTAAAAAGATGAGAGACCTGTAATTTTCATCATAGGTACACTTAAACTATGACAGACAAAATGAGACAGAAAAATCCAGAAAATCACATTGTAGGATTTTTGATGAATTTATTTGCAAATTATGGTGGAAAATAAGTATTTGGTCACCTACAAACAAGCATGATTTCTGGCTCTCACAGACCTGTAACTTCTTCTTTAAGAGGCTCCTCTGTCCTCCACTCCTTACCTGTATTAATGGCACCTGTTTGAACTTGTTATCAGTATAAAAGACACCTGTTCACAACCTCAAACAGTCACACTCCAAACTCCACTATGGCCAAGACCAAAGAGCTGTCAAAGGACACCAGAAACAAAATTGTAGACCTTCACTGGAAGACTGAATCTGCAATAGGTAAGCAGCTTGGTTTGAAGAAATCAACTGTGGGAGCAATTATTAGGAAATTGAAGATATACAAGACCACTGATAATCTCCCTCGATCTCCACGCAAGACCTCACCCCGTGGGGTCAAAATGATCATAAGAACAGTGAGCAAAAATCCCGGAACCACACGGGGTGACCTAGTGAATGACCTAGAGAGAGCTGCGACCAAAGTAACAAAGCCTACCATCAGTAACACACTACGCCGCCAGGGACTGAAATCCTGCAGTGCCAGACGTGTCCCCCTGCTTAAGCCAGTACATGTCCAGGCCCGTCTGAAGTTTGCTAGAGAGCATTTGGATGATCCAGAAGAAGATTGGGAGAATGTCATATGGTCAGATGAAACCAAAATATAACTTTTTGGTAAAAACTCAACTCGTCGTGTTTGGAGGACAAAGAATGCTGAGTTGCATCCAAAGAACACCATACCTACTGTGTTTTTCTGCAAAGGGACCAGGACGACTGATCCGTATAAAGGAAAGAATGAATGGGGCCATGTATCGTGAGATTTTGAGTGAAAACCTCCTTCCATCAGCAAGGGCATTGAAGATGAAGCGTGGCTGGGTCTTTCAGCATAACAATGATCCCAAACACACCGCCCGGGCAACAAAGGAGTGGCTTCGTAAGAAGCATTTCAAGGTCCTGGAGTGGCCTAGCCAGTCTCCAGATCTCAACCCCATAGAAAATCTTTGGAGGGAGTTGAAAGTCCGTGTTGCCCAGCAACAGCCCCAAAACATCACTGCTCTAGAGGAGATCTGCATGGAGGAATGGGCCCAAATACCAGCAACAGTGTGAAAACCTTGTGAAGACTTACAGAAAACGTTTGACCTCTGTCATTGCCAACAAAGAGTAGATAAAAGTATTGAGATAAACTTTTGTAGGTGACCAAATACTTATTTTCCACCATAATTTGCAAATAAATTCATTAAAAATCCTACAATGTGATTTTCTGGATTTTTTTTTCTTCTCATTTTGTCTGTCATAGTTGAAGTGTACCTATGATGAAAATTACAGGCCTCTCTCATCTTTTTAAGTGGGAGAACTTGCACAATTGGTGGTTGACTAAATACTTTTTTGCCCCACTGTAACACACTGTCAGTGTTAGAATCGTAATATCACAAACAGAAGAGTTACAACCAGTTTTAGGAGGGCATGTCATTTTTTTAATGGTTTTCCACAGTTGCCCCTCCTCCCAACAGTAGGGCCCAGTGATGCCAACTTATCATTTTTGTTGCTATATTTAGCAACTTTTCAGACTACCCTGGCAACTTTTTTTTCAAAAGGCACCTAGCAACAATTTTGGCGAAATTTTAGCTTTTGAAAAGTGACTCAAACACTAAACTGCACTAATTGTACCTCTAAATTACACCAAAACAATATTCGCTGTCACACTCAGTCACAACACATATGCCTGGCTGCAAAAGTGCATTGTGAGTGACGTCAGCAGCAGGCACTCAGCTCGTACACAGTCAGCAACAATTTCAGCAAATTGCAAATCCTTGTTGGCTGACTGCAGTAGTATGCATTCGAGACAAACCGAATGAATATTGTTGGTCACAAATATTTGATCTCAAACAGAATTTACAACATCAATCAACATGTCTCAATCGAAATGATAATAAACAAACAAATCTAAACTAACAAATGTCAAATCAAATTTTTCAGCTGAGATGGCCAGTCAATTTGAGTAACGTTATTGTGTATTCTACATAATGACGCAGTTTTACGTAATGACGTCATCACGCAATGACATCGCAACATCATTTAGCAACAAATCGACCTGCCTCTAGCAACTTCCCTGGTAGTGTCACGTTCGTTGTAAGGATTGGACCAAGGCGCAGCGTGGTATGCGTACATTCTCTTTTAATGAATGAACCACTTAACAAAAACAAAACCAATGACCGACACCTGACGCTACACAAATTAGTGCAGACAGGCAACTAAACATAGACAAGATCCCACACCAGAAAGTGAGAAAATGGGCTGCCTAAATATGATCCCCAATCAGAGACAACGATAAACAGCTGTCTCTGATTGGGAACATAGAAATACAGGCCAACATAGAAATACACAACATAGAATGCACACACCCTGACCTAACCAAATAGAGAAATAAAACGGCTCTCTAAGGTCAGGGTGTAACAGGTAGGGCCCAGTGTTGCCAACTTAGCTACTTTGTCGCTATATTTAGCAAGTATTCAGGCCCCTCTAGCGACACATTTTTTAAAAATCGACAAGCAGCAGGTGCTGCCTTTGGCCCCACCCCCGTCCCAAAGCACTCACAGGCGGCCCAGTCTTCACCCTGGCTTACATTCAGGGCGGGATGTAAATGTAAAATGTTCTTTGTCTAAAATAAATCACTGCACAAAAATAAATCACTGCATTTGACTCACACAGCCTCAGTCACTTACTCACCTTGTCCACTGTGAGTGTGCCTCTCTGTGACATAAGCTAAACATCTAGCTGGCTAGCTCATCATGTCTCAGTCTAAACTGTACACTCAAAAATACAGAAAGGAGTAGGAATCAAACCCTGAATTCAAAGTCTGGTTGAAGCCGTGTATTGGAGATGATACACGGGCATACTGCCTGTATTGTAAGGCTGATTTCTACGCCAAACTTAGTCATGTAAACAAACACATGACAACTCAAAAACATACTCAAAAGGCAAAGCCTTATAACAGTTCCACCCAAAACAAGTTGCCATTTTATGGTTTAAAAAAAATTACTCTGCAAAAAAGGCTGAGGCCACCATGGCATTAGCTATCTCTGAACACTGTTCCATGCTGGCATGTGATCATATTGGAGAACCATGTAGAGCTGCTTTCTCAGACTCCACTGTTGCAGATGTGGGTGACCAGCATTTCAGCCTCCTTCTTGATGAGTCCACGGATGTAAGTGTTTCTAAGTACATGGGGGTTGTGATAAGGTACTTTAGTGACACCAAGCAGACAATTGTATCAACATTTCTGGGGCTTGTTGAGTTGGAGTTGTTGAATCTATAGCCCGTGCTGTTGTGGCTTTCCTCGAGAAGTGTTGTCTTAAAAAAGAGAAACTTCTGGGGATAGGTAGGGACTGACAATGCCTCTGATATGACGGGGATTAACAATGGGGTCCATAAAGTGCTGAAGGAGTATGGCCTCAAATATCTGGTTCTTATTCGCTGTGTGTGCCATTCTCTGCTTGCTGTAAGTCATGCTGCCAGTGACAACATCCCCCGTAGTGTGGAGTACTTGGTAGAAGAGACTTATAACTGGTTTTCAGTGTCTCCAAGGTGTGTGCCACATGTTGGCTCTCCATTGAACCCGCTGTTTCACGCATTTTGGAACAGTAGGAGGAGCTTAGGCTGCATTTCGCATTCACCAAATGCAGTGATCACTGCTACATGGCTGATGTTTTATACTCCATGTACAGTGATCCTCAAAACATATTGTATCTGACTTTTTTGAAGTCAGTGCTGGGTGAGGTACAGTTGGCCATCAAGGCTTTTGAGGGAGAGCAAGTAGATCCTCTTAAGCTACTTGACAGCTTGGATAGCCTGATCAAGTCTGTGAGCAGCAGGGTGGTGAATCCACTGGCAAATGTTGATGTACTCAAAGGGCCAATAGATGGATTCATCAGTCCGAAACCGTACCTTGGTTACCTTTTTGAGTCAAAGGCAGCTGAGCTACACCTTGCGCCTGAGGATGAAAACAATGTCTGAAAGCGGCTAGCCTTCACCATCCCCATCACTAATGAGTTGAGGGTGAGACTGCCGGACATAATCGAAGCATTGCAGTACATGTCAGGTTTCAATGTGGAGGAAACTCTAAAGCACAAGGAGAACCCTGGAGAACTAGAAAAAATAGCCAACCTCCTTGGCTATTCCCCTGCAGAGATAGACAAGATTGTCCAGCAATCTGGGATGGATGGCTGAATACTCCCTCGACTTCAGTATTCGAGTGTGGCAAGGACAACCATCCATCTCAGTAAATGGAATGAGACAAAAAAAACACACTGGGCTTCTGGAGTGAGATTTGGAAGTTCAGGGCTGCAGCTGATATCAACCCATTTCAAGAACTTGCCATGTCTGCTCTGTGTCTGTGTTGTCCTTGCCACACTCGAATACTGAAGTCGAGAGAGTATTCAGCCAGATGATTGTGGTAAAAAGCAAACTTAGAAATCGGATGTCCTTGCAGACCCTTAACTCCATCCTGTACATTCGATATGGACAGAAGCTGTCTGGTGAGGCTTGCTATGATTACCAGCTGCCTGATAATGTTTTGCAGCTTTTTGGCACATCAGCTGCTTACTCATTTAAGTCAGTTCCCTCAGTTGATGAACCTGCCCTAGAGAGCCTTGACCAAAATGACGATGACCCACTCTTTCTGTGAGCCAGCACAGCCTGTGTGTATGTGTAGGGGGGTCTGGAAGAAAGTTAGTTACCATAATTTTCTCACATTGCCATTGACAGTTATTTCTACTGTCTCTTTTTGGTCCATTTAGATTGTTAATGTAGATTGTATACAAAAAACAAACAAAAACATTTTATGGTAAAAAAATAATGTTTTACTGTGACTTGTTGTAGGCTCCTAAGTGGATCATAAGGTTAAAAACCAAACCAAATTAAGATAAAAAAAAAAAAGAATACAAATAAAAAAAGAATAAAAATAACATAAACTAAGTAACTCCGCCAGAGTGTCTCCTTTAGGTCACTTTTGCCGGTCCCGAGCCGGCATAAAGGAGGAGGGTTGGAATTGTGACATAAAAAAAAACAAGAATCGACAGAAGAAAGTTCATTTGTAGTTCTAAACATATTTAGGGTGTTTTTTACTCACTTTTTTGTCACTCCCACGATGTTATTCCTCTCTCCTACAGCGTCCATCACAATTACATGCACATGGGCAATTATGCAAATGAGGCGATGACGTCAGTTAGCGACTTTTACAGCCGCCGATAGCTACTTTCCTTACTGAGGAGTTGGCAACACTAGGGCCTGCTCCACTTCTTCTTGCGACAGTTGAAATTGCAGTGACCAGTTGATAATCACCCCGATAATTGCCTCGAAACTACATCTAAACTATACCGAAAGAATGTCACACATATAAGAATAGATTAAATAAATTTAGTAAAGTATGATGGGGAGAGAAAGGGGGAAAATGGGTGAGTTAATGAGCGACGGGAAGTGAAAGATGCATAATTATGTCATCACCAACTGTGAATGAAGAACAGTGCGGCATTCTATTGTATTGATCCATTCTAATTCTAATCTTAAAATGGTATGTACCCTATATCAGTCCATCGAATCAAAGCAGTTGTATCAGTCTACTCTGGCCTACTTGAAGTAGGCTACACAGTGAGTGTCTGCATAGTTGTACATGCTCTGAACAGCTTTGAATATCTGGGAAAATATCCACATCGGGCAGCAGGTGAGCGAGTGTCGGAGAATGTGGTGATGAGGCTTGTGGAACCTTACGTTGGCAAGGAGAGAAATGTCACCATGGACAATTTCTTCACTTCACTGTTATTGGCGAACAAGTTGCAAAGAAAACAAGTCTGGCAGGCACCATGAGTAAAGTGAGTCGGAGCTCCCTCCCTCTGCGCAAAATAAGTCACCTGCACATCCATACAACAGTGCTGAAGAATGACAAGAGGAGGGGGCACAATAAAGAGAAAACCGGAGACTATTGCGCACTACAACCAAACAAAAGTATGACAAAGTGTGTCAAGCAAGTGAAAATTTACGAAAATTGTGTCAACTGTTAGGACAAGGGATAAAGGCTAAATGAAATCCTACTGGTGGTATTGCGTGAAGACACACACAAGCACGAGCTGACAATAATTTACTATTTTTGACGGCTGTCATATCGGCACTTGTATTTATCATAATGGCATTATTGCTTTAGAGCTGAGTTGCACTATTTATCAAGGCCACTTGGCACATTAAATTATGTTTAGGCTACTGACGTTTTCACCATTGACCACGTGTCTTGGTGGTTGGGGTATTTTAATTTGATTTTGTCCTTGTGAAAAGAAGCTGTTACCGTGTTCCAACACATTGGTTTCTGTTTCATAGTTGTAACAAAGTCACTCCACAAATAAAAACTATTTAACAATTGAATGTTGGTGTTTTTAGTTTGTTTTTAGTTTTTACATATAGCCTACAGTCACAAACTAATCAAAATGCTATTGTGTTGTAAAACATATATATATATATTTTAATGTTCCCCAAGGCCTTCATAAACATAACTAAATTATTATTTTTGTGAAAGCATATATGAAATATATTAATTACACTGTTAGAAAGTTGCAGTCAGAATAACTGCTCATTTGCTGGAAGGGGGATCTGTCGAGACCCAGACGCTCCAGTGTTAATGGCTAGAGTGCATAAATCTTGAAAATATGAATCTTTTTCAGCGAGAATGAGAAGGGTTTAAGAGAGGTTGAGGGACACATCTTTGACAAATATATGATTCAGTTTGTAAAAAAAACAAAAACTAAAAGGTATTTTTGTTCTGTGAGTTATTCAGTCCATTCTTTATGCGTCATGGTATTCAAATAGATAACTCCTAAAATAGATGTAATTTGTGTAAATCTGTTATAATGAATAATCTTGAATCACATCCTCATTATTTTTAACAGCTGCGAAGTCAAAAACATCAGTCTTATGATCATCTCTGACAGTGTTTGATTCATGAACACAAACCCACAGTATGCTATAGTAAAAACTGTTGCTATAGTTCTGTCCAACTCTCTAACACTGAGATGCTCGTCTCAATTATGTTGAACGATCCCCTACATTACATGGTGCCCCCTTACACTAATAAGGAAAAAATATATAACCTAAAAGGGTTCTTCGGCTGTCCCCATAGGAGAACCCTTTGAAGAACCATTTTTGGTTCCATGTAGAACCCTTTACACAGAGGATTCTACATGGAACCCAAAATAGTTTGACCTGGAACTAAAAGGGGTTCTACCTGGAACTAAAAAATGGGTTATCCTATGGAGACAACCGAAGAACCCTTTTGGAACGCTTTTTTCAGTCAAGTTTAATGTAGGTTTTATCTGATACAATTCAATACAAAATATAAAAGCACTGTTCAAAGAACACTGGATTATCTGAGAGAGCTGAGAGATATGCTGAAGAAAACTATTTTGTTAACTCATTTGTGAAAGTGCTCCGACTACAAACTGCTTACAATTGTTCAGAGATGTCAATTTGCTGATCAGTATGCAATTAACAGCTCCTAGAGGCCTGATTCATTGGAAATGTGGCAGGGGGAACTAGTGGACCAGTCCCCAGGGACAAGACATTAAGAGACACTTTTCTGATAAATGATGTTTGGCTCAAACTTCAAAGAACAAAGGCTCGCCATTTTGAATAGAAGTAACAAACAAACAATAGGAATCAAGAAAGGTGCTAGCATTTACAAAGGAGTTCCAGAACAATGGTCTCTTTTACTTTTAGACAAGCTAAGTCCAAAATTAATTTCTTATTTTGACAAAACCATACAGAAAAAAGGCAAACTTTCAACTGACAGTATTTTGGAACAAACATCTGTTATGTCAGTAAGCTGGCACCCCTTCAGTATACAGTGGCTGAACTTAGACTATGACAGCATTTCAGTCTATGTGTAACGTCTTTGTTCATGACCATGAGGGTGCTGTACTAGAATGATACTATTGTCAAACAGAGCTGGTCCCTCTCTATATTCATCTCTTTTCCAACTCAGTGAACACGTTGTCAAGAGGATGTTCACATTCCCTCTGTGCAAACCCCTCGAAAGGCTGGTTGGTAGAAGACTAACATAAATATGTCATGTTCAGGGCTACGGTGGTTAAAGCTAATCTCAGACCAGTGTTAAGGGAAACATTCTCTCAGAACCAGTGAATGAATGAAAGAATAAAATGTTATTTTCATGTCAAATCGCCAATTGGCAACCCATCCCTTATGGGATTAATTGACACATAAACAAGCATTACAATAATTCACTATGGTAATTCAATGATCATTCTTCTTCCGGTGTTCTCTACATTGCGTATCACATAAAGAGTAAAAAAATAAAATAATTTAAAAAAGAAAGAAAGAAAAATTAAGGCAAAAATCAATACATAATAGCAAATTACTTCCCCAGAGCAGTAAAATAATATACATACATACTGTACATACTCTGGGTGAATCTGGACTTGTGTGTCTCTCTGACCAGACATCAGTGTGCTTTAGCTCAGCCTTTTGAAGCAGCCCAACACATTTGCTCTTATCTGTTCTGTGTTATCATCCTATCCTCCTGTTTTCATTTCTGTCACACCTTAGCAGACATCACAGGGATGTTATGTTCCACGAAACATCAAACCTGAAGAGATGGAGTGAGACGTAACTGCATTTCATGGCGCATTGATTCCAGAAGATGGGACAAAGGCAATGCCTTTGGTTTGAAGGTATTATGCTATATGATGTAGACCACAATAATATGGCTCATTTTACCAATGGAGAGTCCTAAAGAAATGTTCCATGTAAGAATTATTCAACACTAGCAGACAGCAACCAGATTTTAATCAAACCTGCCATTGTTTGTTTAAAAACTGCTGTCTTCACACGCATACAAAATGAAAGCACCTACATGTATCTGTGAGGGAAATCTAGGCTTATCTGATAGTTTGAGTAGGTGTTTACAGTACACAAAACCATTCTCTCCTTTTATGTGAGACTGGTTAAAAAAAGTTGCTGCATAAAATGCAGGTTTGAATTAATTGAGCACCAACTAATTTTGCAAGCACAACCATGAGTAATGAACTGACAATGTTTTTTGTCTATAACTAGGTGCTGTTGTTCTGGTCAGAGCAGATTGTGGTAGGATTTAGAAAAAAAATAGTACCAGTTGTTTTGAGTGTCTGCAATGGATGACTGCACCCATGGTTTTTAATTAAAGTTATTTAAATGATCATATGTGCTTTTCCCATGATAGGAATAGGAGCTGAACAAATCTCTTAACGCTGAAATATGCATATTCAATGACACATTCTGAAATGTGCCAGCTAGGTCTGTGCCAGCCTTTCATCAAACCGTGAATTAAAGTTTGCGTGACGTCTCATGGATTCAAGCAATCCTCATCCAGGACTAAGCACAAGGGCTCCAAAGAACATCCTTTCAATATTCCATATCATTGTTTTTGTTGAGGCCCACCAGATCTTCACTCGCATATATTGGAATAAAGGAATAATTGTTACAGAAGGTTGAGAAATGTGCAGTGTTTATCCTTGTTTCAGGACCACATATTTGGAGTCAAATGCACTTTAAAATAGAAAGCTCCTCTGTGTGACTGGAAAGGGATAATTATAATAATAGTCACTGATAACAATATGAGAGGGATAGCAGGACAGAAGCTATTTAATTGTTTTGTTATTTGGTGGTTTATCACTGGCAAATACATTTGTATTTCAAATTGAGCATGGACAGTTGATTAAGAATGTGCAGATAAATATGGCTATACCCAAATAAAATGAGTGGTAAAATAAGTATGATGTGATTGTGTACTAAATGTATATTCCTTAGAGCAAGCCAAATCTTTAACTGTGGAAAGAGGCGAATCAGCCATCCTCCAAGACAGTTTGCTGACAAGAAAGAAAGACAAAACAGAGACTAAATTCATTCCTCTTGATTCAGTTGAGCGATAGTGTAGGCCTGTATACTGTATAGTTTTTTTTCTTCTTTTCACAACCAACCAAACAAAGATAAATATGACAATCCAGCTGCAAATGTACACATACCATGTGTTTGTTTGCCTGGTGAGGGTTTTCCGCAGCAAATAGGTTTTCATTGTTAAATTTTCTGTCACTCGCAAGACCGAAGCAATCAATGTTAGTTCAAACTTATTAGTAACCATTGCTGACAGCCTGTGTTGAAAAATAGTTGCCGCACAATAGTTGGGCCTAAACAATTTGTGAGCCTGACAGTGTACGTTTATCTTCAACTCACTGCTCAGAGGCAGTATCTGTGCTAGGGCTTTCCCCAGGGGACCACTTGGAGCCTGGGAGTGTTTATACACTAACGCAACTGACAAGACAGTAGTCTAAAGCCTCTGCCCCAACTTAACAACAATGCACCATTCCTGTAGCATTCACAACAGTAATTTGGTTACAAACTTTTGGTCACAATACTTTGATGTCTACATGAAGGGTACTTCTAGGTATATTTGGCAATTCACTTTGTTCGTTCTTTAGACATGTCATTTGCTGATAACTCGCAATCAGGGATGTACAGTTTAACTTGTCGTTCTATTTGCTTCATGTATCACACTGTGCAAACGAGCGACCAAAGGCTGAACGAGAGGTGATTGGCACATTTCCACTGACAGCATCACCGGGTGGATCTGCATGGGATAAGGCATCAAGGACTCAATGTACTGTATCTATTATATAACTGTATCTATTATATAACTGTATCTATTAAATATAACTGAGGGGCTGTAATATCCTGTCTCCTCATGTGTTCTCCACAGAATGTGCCTTTGTGTCATGTGATTTTGACTATTACAATCCCAACCCCAACTGGAATACAGGGAGACGTATGAAAAGTGCTCGTGGCAGAATAATCTCAGTGTTTATTCAATGATCGTGTCCTACAAGTAAATATATTTGACAAACAACAACACTGAAGGTCAAAGCATTCACCTGAGTACACACACACGCATGCACACACGCATGCACACACACACACACGAGCGCAGTGAGCATGATTAGTAAATAATTCATAACTGCCAACGTAATTGTGGAAATAATGGGATAAATCATCTATTTGAACAACAGGAAAACACCCAGCTGATTTCTCCAGATTAATTGATTTTAATGAGAGGAAATGGCTACCTTCTTCAGAAAAAGAGAGAAAGAGGGACAATAAAAGGACCCTAAGAATTTATATTCAAGAGCAGACCCTCAGAACACCAATTTAGAAACACTCTTCAGATTGAAAAAAAGACATCAGGATTACAAGGTGAAAGTCAAATGGAAAATGACAACTAATGCAGAAGAGAAATAAGGCTTTTATGTGCCCTGACTGCTGAGAATCTCCCCACCTCCTTTGAAAGACAATAACCTAAACCATGTCCCGGTTCATTCTCTAAACCTGCATTTAATATACATTCACAATGCCAGGGTCCATAAGCTGCAGACCCCCACACAGACATTGATTGATATGAGATTTTGTTGGGCACACACCAATTTAAATCTAGAAGGGTGGCACACAGGGGTTCAGAAACAGTATAAAACAGACAGTACAGCAAATATGACTTGAAATATGTCAGCTCAAGTGTCAAACCAACATAAGCGGATTCGACAAAGGCACTCGGATATATATCATGAACGGTTGCTGTCAGAAAACCATGTCATACAGTACATACAGTACTAGTTAAAAGTTTGGACACACCTACTCATTCAAGGGATTGTCTTTATTTTTTTACTATTTTCTACATTGTAGAATAATAGTGAAGACATCAAAACGTTCAAATAACACATATGGAATCAAGTAGTAACCAAAAAAGTGTTAAACAAATCAAAATATATTTTGAAAGTAACCACCTTTTGCCTGGAGGACAGCCTTGCACACTCTTGACATTCTCTCAACCATCTTCACCTGTAATGCTTTTCCAACAGTCTTGAAGGAGTTCCCACATATGCTGAGCACTTGTTGGCTGCTTTTCCTTCACTCTACAGTCCAACACATCACAATCCATCTCAACTGGGTTGATGTCGGGTGATTGCGGAGGCCAGATCATCTGATTCCATACTCCATCACTCTCCTTCTTGGTCAAATAGCCCTTACACAGCCTGAAAGTGTGTTGGGTCATTGTCCTTTTGAAAAACAAATGATAGTCCCACTAAGCGCAACCAGGTGGGATGACGTTTTGCTGCAGAATTCTGTGGAAGCCATGCTGGTTAAGTGTGCCTTGAATTCTAAATAAATCACTGAGTGTCACCAGCAAAGCACCCCCACGCCATCACTCCTCCTCAATGCTTCATGGTGGGAAAGGACAGATTTCCACCAGTCTAATGTCCATTGCTCGTGTTTCTTAGCCCAAGCAAGTCTCTTCGTATCATTGGTGTCCTTTAGTAGTGGTTTCTTTGCAGCAATTAGACCATGAAGGCCTGATTCATGCAGTCTCCTCTGAACAGTTGATGTTGAGATGTGTCTGTTACTTGAACTCTGAAACATTTATTTGGGCTGCAATCTGAGGTCCAGTTAACTTTAATGAACTTATTCTCTGCAGCAGAGATAACTCTGGGTCTCCCTTTCCTGTGGTGGTCCTCATGAGAGCCAGTTTCATCGTATCGCTTGATGGTTTTTGCAACTGCACTTGAAGAATCTTTCAAACTTCTGGAAATTTTCCAGATTAACTGACCTTCGTTTCTTAAAGTAATGATGGACTGTCATTTATCTTTGCTTAATTGAGATGTTCTTGCCATAATATGGATTTGGTAATTTAACAAATAGGGCTATATTCTATATACCACCCCTACCTTGTCACAAAACAACTGATTGGCTGAAATGCATTAAGAAGGAAAGAAATTCCTGTTAGCCCTTGTGTAGTCCTAACATTCTGTACACTCCCCTTGTCCTAAGGGTAAGAAATGACCCGCCTTCACTAAACCCCTAAAATAAAGCAGCTCCATTGAATCTATTTTGCTTGAAGAAACAACCTGTCATTCATCACAAACTTTGTGAATGTCTTGGTTGTCCCTCTTCACAATGCAGAAAGACTGCATTTAATGAGTGGACACTATTTTTTTATTAAAACATACCAGTCATAATTGTTTTCTTTACTAAAGTAGAGGTTTATTATTATTATTGCTAAAGGTACTGCATAGCTGTAAAAATATTTTTTTTTAGCAAGAGATTGCACTTGTAAAGCATAAGAAAGTAGCAGAAATGTGCAGAAAGCAGTTTTGAATGCATTTTATTGAAGGGAAACAACAGTCTTGAACTTTTTTGGCAACATAGTGATATATTCTTATTATATACTGTACAATGAGGAATTCAACTACAAAATACTAGTCTTCTCCCATTCTTTTAAACGTTGTCCCCACCCACAAGGTGTATAAACAACAACAATAAATAAGAATAAAATAAGATAGCTACAAAACAAAAACCTGAAGACCATAAATCAATCAACTCTAATTAGCACATTTAGGACTGTACGCAAGTGTGTGTGGATGGACTTTGCAGATATATTTCTCACATGTGCAGCACATAGTATTTGTTTTACAGTCCTTCTTTGGGGGACAGAATTGGCATCTCCTCCTCTTGCCACCCCCAGCTGCAGCCACAGGTGGATCAGGACAAGATTCAGCCCCCTGAACAGCTTTGACAAGCGCAGCAGAGGCTCCTGTGCGGGGGAGGCGCTCCCTTCTTTGAATGTACGGGGTTACAAGTGCCTTTCCCAGCTGCTCCAGGGATACATTCCTCTTGTTCTGCTTATCGGGCATCCAGGTAGGGTTGATTTAGTTCCATATCATGAAGGCATTGCATGAGTACACATCAGTGATGTTATGGAAGATGACCATGGGCCAGCAGGCAGTCATCAAAAGTTCCAATCACCTTGTCCAGGTTGTCCACTCCTCCTTTGTTGTGGTTTAAGTCCAGGATGATTTCTTTTTCAATGGCTGGTGTGATGAACATGTAGAATGTTGAGGATATGTCCTGGGCATGGGCATCTGCATGTCTTGTGGGCCCTGGGGTCATCCTTACGACATTTTGTGTTGCCATCCTGCCGTGGTTGTTAAAAAATGTCTATCTTTCAACTTGGGGGATTTCTTCTTCTACCTCTTCCCCATCTTCTTCTTCAGATATCTCCTCTTCTGAATCATTGTTCTCTTGTTCCTCCTGGACATCTGAAAGAATCAGATCTACAACCTGTTGGGCACTGAAACATGCACTCATGGCTTCAGCAAAGAAAACTGTGACTATCATTTAATGACTGCATTCCCCATTAGTAAACAATGCTTTCAAGAAATGTTTATTTTGTCTGTGAACTTGAGTCGTGTGGGGTCGTGGAGAGGAGATGTTTCTCACGTACAAGAAATTTTTAGTATTGTCTGAGTTCAATCAATAGCACACAATCTCAATTTCTCATTGTGTGTGTGTGTGTGTGTGTGTGTGTGTGTGTGTGTGTGTGTGTGTGTCTTAGTGGTTTTTGTAGTGAGTAAATTATTTTATAACTGCCGGATCAAAAATGACCATAAGACAATCTTTGTACCCTGCTCGTGTACAGCTTTCATGGAAATATGAACAAATGCAATTTTGAACTCTTTCTAATGTTGGGGTCACTCCAGGAAAAGTCATGAAATTTCAAGTTGAAAAAATATAATTTAGGGGGTTTTCTCTGCTGTTAAACATAGTGGCGGGTCATTTTTGATGCTGAAGACAACACAAGGATTAATTGAAATGCATTCCAGGTGACTATCTCATGAAGCTGGTTGAGAGAATGTCAAGATTGTGCAGAGCTGTCATCAAGGCAAAGGGTGGCTACTTTGAAGAATCTCAAATATAAAATATATTTTGATTTGTTTAACACTTTTTTGGTTACTACTTGATTCCATATGTGTTATTTCATAGTTTTGATGTCTTCACTATTATTCTACGATGTAGAAAACAGTAAAAAGTAAAGAAAAACCCTTGAATGAGTAGGTGTGTCCAAACGTTTGACTGGTACTGTATGTTTGACATGGTTTTCTGACAGCAACCGTTCATGATATATAGCCGAGTGCCTTTGTCGAATCCGCTTATGTTGGTTTATCACTTGAGCTGACATATTTCAAGTCATATTTGATGTAATGTCTGTTTTATACTGTTTGTGAACCCGTGTGTGCCACCCTTCTAGATTTAAATTGGTGTGTGCCCGACAAAATCCCATATCAATCAGTGTCTGTGTGGGGGTCTGCAGCTTAGGGACCCTGACATTGTGGATGTATATTAAATGCAGGTTTAGAGAATGAACCGGGACATGGTTTAGGTTATCATTGTCCTTCAAAAGCAGAGGGGAGATTCTCAGCAGTCAGGGCACATAAAAGCTTTATTCCTCTTCTGCATTAGTTGTCATTTTCCATTTGGCTTTCACCTTGTAAGCCTGACATCTTTTTTTCAGTCTGAAGAGTGTTTCTAAATTGGTGTTCTGAGGACCTGCTCTTGAATATAAATTGGTGTGTCCAAACTTTTGACTGGTACTGCAGATTAAAAGCATCATTTTGCAAAACAGATGGTAAGTGTGCCATTATATTCAAAACTCTAAAAAGAACAAGACAAAAGAAGAAGAAAAAATCATTTTGCTCCACATCTTGATAGACCCCACCCCTTTGACAGAACAAACCTCTCACTAAGCCTCACTTTTTAATACTGGGTTAATGAGTGATTTGTATGTGTAAATGTCCCATTATACTATTACCCTGACAACACGTCAGGATCAGAGTATAATCACAAGGTTAGTTTAAGACCTCATTACACTAGGCTTGGGGCTGTACAATGACTGTCATACAGCTGGTAATCCTGGCTTATTTACAGTTGCCAGGGAGATACAGTTGAAGTCGGAAGTTTACACACACACTTAGGTTGGAGTCATTAAAACTCGTTTCTCAACCGCTCCACACATTTCTTGTTGACAAACTATAGTTTTGGCAAGTCGGTTAGGACATCTACTTGGTGCATGATGCAAGTAATTTTTCCAACAATTGTTTATTTCACTTATAATTCATTGTATCACAATTCTAGTGGGTCAGATGTTTACATACACTAAGTTGACTCTGCATTTAAACAGCTTTGAAAAAAAAAATCTGCCAAGTCCTCAGAAAACAAATTGTAGACCTCCACAAGTCTGGTTCATTCTTGGGAGAAATTTCCAAATGCCTGAAGGAACCACATTCATCTGTACAAACAATAATCCAATTGTGGCAAGGTTACACCACTCCAGTCGACGCTTGGCATTGCACCTGGTGATCTTAGGCTTGTGTGCGGCTGCTCAGCCATGGAAACCCATTTGATGAAGCTCCCGACAAACAGTTATTGTGCAACTTTGCTTCCAGAGGCAGTTTGAAACTCGGTAGGGAGTGTTGCAACCGAGGACAGAAGTCTATTTTACGCGGAATGCAAGTCAGCATTCGACCGTCCCGTTCTGTGAGCTTGTGTGGCTTACCACTTGGCGGGTGAGCGGTTATTGCTCCTGGACGTTTCCACTTCACAATAACAGCACTTACAGTTGACCGGAGCAGCTCCAGCAGGGCAGAAATTTGACTGACTTGTTGAAAAGGTGGCATCCTATGTCACTGAGCTCTTCAGTAAAGCCATTCTATTGCCAATGTTCTATGGAGATTGCATAGCTGTGTGCTCAATTGTATACACCTGTCAACAAAGGGGGTGGCTGAAATAGCTGAATCCACTCATTTGAAATGGTGTCCACATACTTTTGTAATATAGTGTATGTAATCCAACAGAGCCCTGGGGTAGCCATATTATTATAGTGATATGGAATAAAGCTGGAGCATACACCAAAATGAGACAAGTTATTAATGAAGCAGTCTGAAAAAGCCTTTTGTGTGTACTGCCTTTTGTGTGTATCTAGAGCAGGGGTCCCTAACAAGCAACCAATTATCAACTGAATATAATAGTAAAAATTAATAACAAAGACTTCTTAAACTTATCGCATTGAAAACTAAAATGTAGAAAGTACATAACCCAAATAACCTACAACCCCTGCCGTAATTCACCCGATCCCATGGTAACAGCAAAGACAACAAGTCGTCATAGCAATAATCTGTGCCAGGTGCAGAAACAACAAAGATTCTCCCCACTCTCCCTGTGACAGAAATTGTTAAAAGGTGTCCTTTCTTTCCCCATGAATAAATGTTTCACCAAACTGTCAGACATTTCTTCGCACAGAAATGTGTATTTCTGTTTCAGAAATCCACTCTATAATTCTGAAACCTATATTCATGAAGTCAAGAATGAACAGTGTGGAGCTGAATGTGTGTCATTTCAGTGACACTTGTGTTTTTTGGTCTACTCAGTTGCATCACATGAAAGACACCAGTAGAGACGGAGATAGTGTGCCAACTACCGGCACCTACTACCGTATAAGTGGAAAAGGAGGAAATTGGTGCATGCGATATGGATGAATGACTAATAACCCTGATTCTAATGATCACCCTATTTGAGTGATCACACATTTTACCAAACTATTACATTTTTGATTTTTTTATCTACCCAGGCTTCAGCTGTGGCCCAACAGAGACTGGCGGTGAGCCACCATTTGACATCCACCCATGTTTACATACCAACGTAAAATCCTTCACTAGTACTTTATTTATACAATACAGTCTGTTCTTGAAACATAATACAGCCTACTGTAATTTACATTAGTGGACATGGTTAAATGGCTTGCTAATTACATGGGTATTATGACTCATATCTCGAATGTTCTATTAGATATAGACAATGTTGCTTTCCATTAGAGAATACAACCACTACCATTGTGACTGTGGCTTGAAGGTCGCGGAGCTACAGCAGCAAAGCCTAAACAACAACAGTGTTCCAGCCGTGCTCAACCTGTTATGATTCAGTCTCCTCATGTCCAATTATGTTTGGCAAATCTACCAGCAGCCCACATAAACCAGTAGTCTAGAGCATGGGTCCCCAACTGGTGACACGCGGGCCAAGGTTTTATTTGACACCCCAAGTTTTCTGAGCAATATTCACTGTAGGACATAAAAGACTGAAAAAAACAGGAAATCTATCCCCAAGTATTGCCACGCATAATAGAGAGACACAAGTGATCATAACCAAATGTAAGTAAGGTTTGAAATTATGTTTTAGTCAAATATTATATCTGTTTGGGATTCTTGCGATCAATTTGCAGTCTACAAATTGTATGTAATTATGTTCCGGCACCCCGACCAGCGTCCAGGGGCTGAATCTAGTTGATGATCCCAGAGCTAGAGGGTAGTGTTTAAAAATATCTTTATTAGATCATGCATCCTCATTCTGTCACGTTCTGACCTTAGTTCTTTTATTTACGTCTTTGTTTTAGTATGGACAGGGCGTGAGTTGGGTGGGTTGTCTATGTTCCGTTTTCTATGTTGTGCTTGCTTTTGGCCTGGTATGGTTCTCAGAGGCAGGTGTCGTTAGTTGTCTCTGATTGAGAATCGTACTTAAGTAGCCTTTTCCCACTTGTGTTTCGTGGGTGTTTATTTTCTGTTCTGTGTTTTATTTCACCGTTCAGGACTGTTCGCATGTCGTTTTATTGTTTTTTGTTTCAGTGTTCACTATTCGTAGATGAACACTTACCACGCTGCGCTTTGGTCCTCTCCTTCATACGACGACTGTTACACATTCAAATCAATGAGACTTATTCTTTGATTTTAGAGAATAAATGTTGCATGGGTTAAAGCTGGAACCTATGATATTGCAACAACAAATATGTTACTTCAAACAAGGAACACTATTTTTGTCCCTTAGACATCATTGCACACGTGATAGAGCAGCAGAGTATGCACTATTTACCCCACGATGCAGGATGCTCCTAAGCCGTTAAATGTTTTTTAATAACAAATGCATTTGGGGCGACCAGTGGCGCTGTTTCACCTTATGTGGATTTAAGCTTTAACATCCCCAATTACGCCTGCTTTTGAAGAGTTCCTCAGTCAGCCAATAAAACGACAAACGAACAGTCCATATCACTTTTTCTTTCAGTTATTTTTGAGTTTTGTTTTCAGCCCGGAGTGAAGAGTAGAAACAGATTGAGCTCCCTTTATATAGGAGGTAGAGAGAATGTTTCTCCAACACTGTAGATTAGATTGTGTTCATCCTAGTGGGGATCCAACTAGAACCATGTTCTCACCACACCTGGGGCCCTAAGTTTGTGTCCTCAGAAAGAACATCCTTTAGTCAGAACTCAAATCACCCTCCTTCAATTTAACCAAATATAACTGTCATGCCTGCTCCCGCTCGGCCCAGCATTACACACTCCTGCCACCATCATTACACATACCTCCCCCCTTCTGAAATCACCTCTGCCATTACCTCTCCTATATTTGTCTCCAGCTCTGTTCCCCACTGCTGCATTGTTTGTCGTCTGTCCTTATGTTACCGGGTGCTGACGCTGTTGCTTGTTTTTTCCATGTCTGTTCCAATGAAACGTTGACTCCCCGTATCTGCTTCTCATCGCCAGCATCGGTTCTTACACTAACGGAATGTGAAATGATGATCACAACATCCCATCCCCTAAACAAATGTATGATGCATCAACACAGTGCTCAAGTAGGCTCTTTCACAAAGCAGTCAGACTCTGGTCATGTGGGTGCGACTTCCTCCCTGTTACACTATTTCTTGTCTATTTCAGCCATAATCTGAAACACCTACCGACTGAGAAATAGAAGAATATGCAGTGAGAAATCATGTGTTTTATGGACACAATGTCCACCCCTCATGGTCATGATATTTTTCATTGACAAATTCATGGTAGCTTCCACAAAGGGTGATTTCTATGGTAATTTGCAGTTGGGTAGTTATGATTGTGTTTGTTGCATTCACAGTACAGAGAATGCATAGGGATGCCAGATAGTTTGGAAAAAACATTACTATCAGTTCTTTGCAAGCACCATTATGTGGGCCATTGACTTCACCCAATGTAGGTCGACCGGACACTCCCAGTGGTTTCATTTTCACAAGCTAATGCTAATCAGCCAAGAGAAAGAGAGGCCTTGGAAACTCACCAATGTTAGGATTGACTATTTCTAAACAGCTCCCTGTAGGACTATAAGAGATACCGTGTTTACAACACTTGAGAAATACAAATGGGACTTGTTTCATAATGGCTAAGCACCATACAACTAAACCAGAAATCAGCTCTGGAAGTAGAAGGAAAAAAACAAGAGAAAACTTGCTCGAAGTACACAATATAAACGCAACATGTAAAGTGTTGGTCCCATGTCTCATGAGCTGAAATAAAAGATTCCAAAAATGTTCCATATGCACAAAAAGCTTACTTCTCTCGAATTTTGTGCACAAATTTGTTTACATCCCTGTCCCTGTTTCTCCTCTGCCATGATAATCCATTGACCTGACAGGCGTGGCATATCAAGAAGCTGATTAAACAGCATGATCATCACACATGGTGCAGCTTGTGGACAATAAAAGGCTACTCTAAAATGTGCAGTTTGTCACACAACCCAATGTCACAGAAGTCTCAATTTGAGGGAGTGTGCAACTGTCATGCTGACTGCAGGAATGTCCACCAGTGCTGTTGCCAGACGCCCCTACATTTTTTCAAAGCTACCTGTGACAGATGCATATCTGTATTTACATTTAAGTCATTTAGCAGACGCTCTTATCCAGAGCGACTTACAAATTGGTGCTTTCACCTTATGACATCCAGTGGAACAGCCACTTTACAATAGTGCATCTAAATCTTTTAAGGGGGGGTGAGAAGGATTACTTTATCCTATCCTAGGTATTCCTTAAAGAGGTGGGGTTTCAGGTGTCTCCGGAAGGTGGTGATTGACTCCGCTGTCCTGGCGTCGTGAGGGAGTTTGTTCCACCATTGGGGGGCCAGAGCAGCGAACAGTTTTGACTGGGCTGAGCGGGAACTGTACTTCCTCAGTGGTAGGGAGGCGAGCAGGCCAGAGGTGGATGAACGCAGTGCCCTTGTTTGGGTGTAGGGCCTGATCAGAGCCTGGAGTTACTGAGGTGCCGTTCCCCTCACAGCTCCGTAGGCAAGCACCATGGTCTTGTAGCGGATGCGAGCTTCAACTGGAAGCCAGTGGAGAGAGCGGAGGAGCGGGGTGACGTGAGAGAACTTGGGAAGGTTGAACACCAGACGGGCTGCGGCGTTCTGGATGAGTTGTAGGGGTTTAATGGCACAGGCAGGGAGCCCAGCCAACAGCGAGTTGCAGTAATCCAGACGGGAGATGACAAGTGCCTGGATTAGGACCTGCGCCGCTTCCTGTGTGAGGCAGGGTCGTACTCTGCGGATGTTGTAGAGCATGAACCTACAGGAACGGGCCACCGCCTTGATGTTAGTTGAGAACGACAGGGTGTTGTCCAGGATCACGCCAAGGTTCTTAGCGCTCTGGGAGGAGGACACGATGGAGTTGTCAACCGTGATGGCGAGATCATGGAACGGGCAGTCCTTCCCGGGAGGAAGAGCAGCTCCGTCTTGCCGAGGTTCAGCTTGAGGTGGTGATCCGTCATCCACACTGATATGTCTGCCAGACATGCAGAGATGCGATTCGCCACCTGGTCATCAGAGGGGGGAAAGGAGAAGATTAATTGTGTGTCGTCTGCATAGCAATGATAGGAGAGACCATGTGAGGTTATGACAGAGCCAAGTGACTTGGTGTATAGCGAGAATAGGAGAGGGCCTAGAACAGAGCCCTGGGGGACACCAGTGGTGAGAGCGCGTGGTGAGGAGACAGATTCTCGCCACGCCACCTGGTAGGAGCGACCTGTCAGGTAGGACGCAATCCAAGCATGGGCCGCGCCGGAGATGCCCAACTCGGAGAGGGTGGAGAGGAGGATCTGATGGTTCACAGTATCGAAGGCAGCCGATAGGTCTAGAAGGATGAGAGCAGAGGAGAGAGAGTTAGCTTTAGCAGTGTGGAGAGCCTCCGTGATACAGAGAAGAGCAGTCTCAGTTGAATGACTAGTCTTGAAACCTGACTGATTTGGATCAAGAAGGTCATTCTGAGAGAGATAGCGGGAGAGCTGGCCAAGGACGGCACGTTCAAGAGTTTTGGAGAGAAAAGAAAGAAGGGATACTGGTCTGTAGTTGTTGACATCGGAGGGATCGAGTGTAGGTTTTTCAGAAGGGGTGCAACTCTCGCTCTCTTGAAGACGGGAGGGACGTAGCCAGCGGTCAGGGATGAGTTGATGAGCGAGGTGAGGTAAGGGAGAAGGTCACCGGAAATGGTCTGGAGAAGAGAGGAGGGGATAGGGTCAAGCGGGCAGGTTGTTGGGCGGCTGGCCGTCACAAGACGCGAGATGTCATCTGGAGAGAGAGGGAGAAAGAGGTCAGAGCACAGGGTAGGGCAGTGTGAGCAGAACCAGCGGTGTCGTTTGACTTAGCAAACGAGGATCGGATGTCGTCGACCTTCTTTTCAAAATGGTTGACGAAGTCATCTGCAGAGAGGGAGGAGGGGGAGGAGGATTCAGGAGGGAGGAGAAGGTGGCAAAGAGCTTCCTAGGGTTAGAGGCAGATGCTTGGAATTTAGAGTGGTAGAAAGTGGCTTTAGCAGCAGAGACAGAGGAGGAAAATGTAGAGAGGAGGGAGTGAAAGGATGCCAGGTCCGCAGGGAGGCGAGTTTTCCTCCATTTCCGCTCGGCTGCCCGGAGCCCTGTTCTGTGAGCTCGCAATGAGTCGTCGAGCCACGGAGCGGGAGGGGAGGACCGAGCCAGGCCTGGAGGATAGGGGACATAGAGAGTCAAAGGATGCAGAAAGGGAGGAGAGGAGTGTTGAGGAGGCAGAATCAGGAGATAGGTTGGAGAAGGTTTGAGCAGAGGGAAGAGATGATAGGATGGAAGAGGAGAGAGTAGCGGGGAGAGAGAGCGAAGGTTGGGACGGCGCGATACCATCCAGTAGGGGCAGTGTGGGAAGTGTTGGATGAGAGCGAGAGGGAAAAGGATACAAGGTAGTGGTCGGAGACTTGGAGGGGAGTTGCAATGAGGTTAGTGGAAGAACAGCATCTAGTAAAGATGAGGTCGAGCGTATTGCCTGCCTTGTGAGTAGGGGGAAGGTGAGAGGGTGAGGTCAAAAGAGGAGAGGAGTGGAAAGAAGGAGGCAGAGAGGAATGAGTCAAAGGTAGACGTGGGGAGGTTAAAGTCGCCCAGAACTGTGAGAGGTGAGCCGTCCTCAGGAAAGGAGCTTATCAAGGCATCAAGCTCATTGATGAACTCTCCGAGGGAACCTGGAGGGCGATAAATGATAAGGATGTTAAGCTTGAAAGGGCTGGTAACTGTGACAGCATGGAATTCAAAGGAGGCGATAGACAGATGGGTAAGGGAGAAAGAGAGAATGACCACTTGGGAGAGATGAGGATCCCGGTGCCACCACCCCGCTGACCAGAAGCTCTCGGGGTGTGCGAGAACACGTGGGCGGACGAAGAGAGAGCAGTAGGAGTAGCGGTGTTGTCTGTGGTGATCCATGTTTCCGTCAGTGCCAAGAAGTCGAGGGACTGGAGGGGGCATAGGCTGAGATGAACTCTGCCTTGTTGGCCGCAGATCGGCAGTTCCAGAGGCTACCGGAGACCTGGAACTCCACGTGGGTCGTGCGCGCTGGGACCACCAGATTAGGGTGGCGCGGCCACGCGGTGTGGAGCGTTTGTATGGTCTGTGCAGAGAGGAGAGAACAGGGATAGACAGACACATAGTTGACAGACTAGAGAAGAGGCTACGCTAATGCAAAGGAGATTGGAATGACAAGTGGACTACACGTCTCGAATGTTCAGAAAGTTAAGCTTACGTAGCAAGAATCTAATTGACTAAAATGATTAAAATGATACAGTACTGCTGAGGTAGGCTAGCTGGCAGTGGCTGCGTTGTTGACTTTGTAGGCTAGCTGGCAGTGGCTGCGTTGTTGACACTACACTAATCAAGTCGTTCCGTTGAGTGTAAAGTTTCTACAATGCTGCTATTCGGGGGCTAGCTGGCTAGCTAGCAGTGTTGATTACGTTACGTTGCGTTAAAAGAACGACAATAGCTGGCTAGCTAACCTAGAAAATCGCTCTAGACTACACAATTATCTTTGAAACAAAGACGGCTATGTAGCTAGCTATGTAGCTAGCTACGATCAAACAAATCACACCGTTGGGACTGTAATGAAATGAAATGAAAATGTGATACTACCTGTGGAGCGAAGCGGAATGCGACCGGAATGCGAAAGTTCTATTCAGTAGACGTTGGCTAGCTGTTGGCTAGCTAGGAGTGACTCCTAAGTTAAGGACGACAAATAGCTGGCTAGCTAACCTCGGTAAATTAAGATAATCGCTCTAAGACTACACACTCTAAACTACACAATTATCTTGGATACGAAGACAGCAAAGACAACTATGTAGCTAGCTAACACTACACTAATCAAGTCGTTCAGTTGAGTGTGATAGTTACTACAGTGCTACGGTAGACGGTGAACGTTAGCTAGCTGGCTAGCTGCTGGGCAGATAGGAGGACGACGAAATACGATAATTACGCAATTATCTTTGATACAACGACGGCTATGTAGCTAGCTAAGAAGAAATTGCTAAGATTAGACAAATCAAACCGTTGTACTATAATGAAATGTAATGAAATGTAATGAAAAGTTATACAACCTGCAGACCGAAGCAGACCGAAGCGCGGATGCGACCGCTCGCTCCAACCCGGAAGTAATCAGTGAGTATTCCCAATCATGTGAAATCCATAGATTAGAGCGTAATGAATTTATTTCAAATTGACTGATTTCCATATATGAACTGTGACTCAGTAACATCTTTGTGCATATTTTTGTTGAGTGTAGATGGTGAGATGTCTGTTCAAGATAACGGCATGGTGGAGGATGCTCAAAGAGACAGGAGATTGACACTCAGTAGTAAATCAGATGAGATACAACCACAGGCATTAAAGATATCCTGATCAGTGAAGAGAAATCAATGAAACCACTTCCCAAATTAAATTGACAATGATTGAGAACACCTGCTCTTTCGATGGCATAGACTGTTTAAAAAAACCTGAAATACCTTATTTACATAAGTATTCAGACCGTTTGCTATGAGACTCAGAATTGAGCTCAGGAACACACACATGGAAGAAGTTTGGAACCACAATGACTCTTCCTAGATCTGGCCACCCAGCCAAATTGAGCAATCGGGGGAGAAGGGCCTTGGTCAGGGAGGTGACCAAGAACCCGATGGTCACTCTGACAGAACTCTAGAGTTCCTTTGTGGAGATGGGAGAACCTTCCAGAAGGACAACCATCACTGCAGAACTCCACCAATCAGGCCTTTATGGTAGAGTGGCCAGACTCCTCAGTAAAAGGCACATGACAGCCCTCTTGGAGTTTGACAAAAGGCACCTAAAGAATTTCAAACCATGAGAAACAAGATTCTCTGGTCTGATGAAACCAAGATTGAACTCTTTGGCCTGAAAGCCAAGAGTCACTTCTGGAGGAGACCTTGCACCATCCCTACAGTGATGATGCATGGTGATGGCAGAATCATGCTGTGGGGATGGTTTTCAGCGGCAGGGACTGGGAGACTAGTCAGGATCGAGGCAAAGATGAACAGTGAAAAGTACAGATGAAAACCTGCTCTAGAGCTCTCAGGACCTCAGAATGGGGCGAAGGTTCTTCTTCCAACAGGACAACGACCCTAAGCACACAGCCAAAACAACACAGGAGGGACTTCGGGACAAGTCTCTGAATATCCTTGAGTGGTCCAGTCAGAACCCGGACTTGAACCCGATCGACCATCTCAGGAGAGACCTGAAAATAGTTGTGCAGCAACGCTCCCCATCCAACCTGACAGAGGATCTGCAGAGAAGAATGGGAGAAACTCCCCAAATGCAGGTCTGCCAAGCCTGTAGCATCATATCCAAGGCTGTAATCGTAAAGGGTCTGAATACTTATGTAAATTCATATTTCATGTTTTAATTTTTTAAATAAATTAGCAAACATTTCTAAAAAACAGTTTTTGCTTTGTCATTATGGGGTATTGTGTTTAGATTGACAAGGGGGAAAAAACGATTTAATCAATTTTAGAATAAGACTGTAACGTAACAAAATGTGGAAAAAGTCAAGGGGTCTGAATACTTTCTGAATGCACTATATGTGTGCCATTCAGAGGATGAAAGGGCAAGACAGAAAATGTAAGTGCCTTTGAACAGAGTATGGTAGTAGGTGCCAGGCGCACCAGTTTGTGTCAAGAACTGCAATGCTGCTTGGTTCACATTTTGACATCTTTATCAAGTAATTCCCTAAAACACCTCCTGATCTGATCTTCTCCCTCTTCTCCACTCCAGTCATCCCCCTCTCACTGTCTCTTCAGATTGGGCCATGTGTCACATTTTGCAATGTTCCACTTTTCACACAATGCAATGTGTTACACCCTGGGAGATGCATCATGCCCATCTCCAAAATCTACCATATGTCCCGGCGTGACTTATGCCACGGAGTTGATATTCACTATGTATCAGACTCCCCGAAAAATACACATTCTCCCTTAAAGGGAAAACAAAGGTGATATCTGGTGGGAGAACCCAAACTAGGCCACATCTGGTTCTATACGTTAGATATGACAAGAAACAAAGGCATGTGACACTGAAGCATAAACCCAAGCCTTGCATACTGAGCAGGAGGTATGGTAGCTTTGGCTGTTGCCACGCAGCCATTATTATTAAGCGAGTCTGGTGAATCATTGATAGGTTGGATATTATTATCTATTCACAAATAGTACCCCAGGTGTGCTGGGCTTTGCCTGCTTTGCTCATGGGCATCCACCTAATTTCCGGTCAACTTAACCATGCATGACCCAGAATTAATTTAACGAATGAAATGTTCCCTTTCCTGAGCAGGATGCCATTCCCCTCCTTGGCTTCTTTTTTTGTTGTTGTTGCACAGATCCAAATGACATTTTGTCATTACAAAAGCACATTATTCAAATGTATTCATAAATATGTATTGTGAGATGTGAGTGACGGAGTGGTATTCTACTCCACTCCCACCCCCCAGTCATAGAAATGATGCAATACAAAATCTGAATAGCAACTATTTTGAGTTAAGGTGAAAAAAGCTCAGAAATATAAAGGGGCCAGAGGCCAGGGGTTGGTTGTGCTTGAAGCACTGCTGGCATAAGTCACAAGTGGGCTGGTTCACTAGCCTGCTCCACTCATGGCTGCCTGGGTCCTGGGTTGGAGTCCAGGCCCTCTCTCTCTCCCACTCTGCTCTGCCTGATGCCTGTGATAAAGGCTCTCGTTTGGCAGTCGTCAGGTCCAGTACATTTGCCAGTCTCTGTTCCAGCCTGGCAGTGCCCAGTCTGGGTGGAGTCACAGTTCAGCTTCACCACATAGTATTTGTTGTACTCCCTGTAAGAGAGTGAATTACAACTACCTCCAGTGGTTAGAAACAGTTTGTCTTTGTTTCTATTGTCTTGGACACCTAAAGGACATTTTGTATTATATAATTAAACATTTTTTTTAGATCATACAGCCCATTTGGCGACTGCATAAATTATTAGAATCTCAATCAAAGAGTCTGATTGACCGTTCTTTCATTATTTCTTAATACAATAATGGCGAATTGAATAATGACAATCTCTTGAGAGAAAATTGTTCTATTCCATCAAATCCCCATTAATATTGCCACAGTGATTTCAGGCACATCTGTTACTGCGTTAATGTGAGAAACATACTGTGGGTGTTTGGGTACAGAAGCAGTGTACTGTTTGGGCTCCCATTTCAGTCCCGAAACAGCCCTTTAAAAAGTGCTATGACTACTTTACCATTAATGTTCACATACAGTAGAAAGTGCTGTTGCATTTGCTGTTCCGAGACAGACCAGTTTTAAAATTAAATGCCATTTCACTTTACCAGGACATCATTTGCATGCATTCTGAGAAACATCATTGATTTAAAAGCTAATATTGATTGGTGTCTTGAAGAGTCACTGCCAATCCATTTGACAGTTATCTCCTTCTGCCTACAAGTTTGACACGTTTAACATTTTTAAAAAAGTTCGATATTTTTATGGGTATGTACCGTACGTGTTCTGGAACAAGTTTTATAGCATGGGCAGCTGGGAGAAGCAGACACAAAAAAGAGTAAGGAGAAAAAAAAGCACTGACAGTAAACCGCAGGGATCCATAATATTCCCAACACACACCAGCAAAGTCATCGGAGCCAGGTTGTCTTCCACCGCCTAACATCTTCTCTTTGTCAGCCTGTTATCCATCTTATGGGACAGATTGTTGTTGCATGTGCCATGCCACCCTGGAAAGGTCATTTTAGGGCTTGTGTGGCTGCACCAGCCCGGTTCTTTTACCCTGGGCAGCCCAGCTTGCCCTTGTATACCAGCTGCGTGGTTCATCCCCTCTGACAGCATGCTATTTCACCTCTGGCAGGGAGCAGTGTTCTGAGTGGCTGGTGGCTCACCTCTGGCACTGTTCATTCTCCTGATGCTGGAAGTCAGTGTCTCTGCCTGCTATGTGCCACTTAACTCTCCACTCTCCTAACCACAGTCTCATATCCATCCCCCAGAACCACCTGTGACCCTCCGGCAGGCGCCTACCCAACAACAAAGCCACTGGCACTCTTATGATTACTAGAATAGAACATTTCCTAGTTCTACCACTGTCATTATGCCTGGTGTGTTTCGGCCTTGCTCACAGTCACATGAATCATAGCACCTTGCAAGCTGGGGGAAGACAGTCCACAAAAGCTTTACAAACATAGAAATACCCCCAAAATGATTAACAGATCATTATTATTATTATATGGCATTTAAACATGTTGTATCATCCCTAAATCCAAGAGTGATGATGTAGGCCTATTTCTTTAAAGAGGCAATGTATAAACCCCCTACTGTCCACACAATACTGTACAAATATGTGGAAGTTTCTTCTTTCCATGTACTATACATGTGTTTAATATTCCTGCACGGCTTTAATTCCTCTCTCTATTGCTTAGGCATAACATATAAGCCCTGCGGCTAATATGAGCTATAAATGAACCAAACACAACACAGGAAAGTGTTTTACAGGGTTTTACATTAAGAAAATGTCACCTACCACCTCCCTGGTGTGGCCTCCCTCCCACAATCGTTTCCAGCAGCTCTCCCCCATTGGGGAGTTGACAGCTTTGATCAGGTGATGTTCTGCTTGACTATTTCCACTGAGAATCAATGACCACTGTTAATCAAATGGCAACCCTGGAAAGTAATGGGTTTAGTAGGACTCTGGGGTAAAGGCGAGAGTGCGCTGGCTGTAGGTCCTATCCTGATGCCTCCGATAATCTAACCTCTGGAAACCCCTGATTTGAACATTGGTTTCATGAAATGTTCACTGAAATAAGCCCACCCCTAGTGATGCGTAGCATTTAGTATGTATTTGGGTTTCATGGAAAATTATTAAAAATTTAAATGATCTAAAGCAAAATATCAGATTTCTCTCTTACGGAACCAAAAATTAACAAA
This sequence comes from Oncorhynchus nerka, assembly GCF_034236695.1. Taxonomy (NCBI): domain Eukaryota; kingdom Metazoa; phylum Chordata; class Actinopteri; order Salmoniformes; family Salmonidae; genus Oncorhynchus; species Oncorhynchus nerka. The sequence continues at coordinate 45,859,884 of NC_088406.1, forward strand.
TGTAGTCTAGAAGCCGATCACACTCACTGCCCTTAGAGATCCAAAACCTACAGTAAAGTAAAGCATTTTGGCTAGCTCAGTGTCCTTTTAGCATCAGCTGTGATAAGGCTATAATTGACTATATGAGCAGGCTAATCTAGCTAGTATTGTGGCTCTGAGGAAAAGAGAAAGAAACGCTAGTGGTCGTAATTAATGGAGGGGTTCCAAGCCTGTCTTAGCAGAATTAAAGCTATTTGTAACACAATGAAAAAGGTAGACAGCGCTGGATGAGGAATAATGGAATCAATAGTAGCCATTGAGTCTTAATCCTGATTAAGATGGGGGAATTCTCTGAGACGTTACATCATCATCTAGTGATGAAAATTGCTGAGTGTTCTGAACCAGTTGCAATGCTCTGGAGTTCAGGACTAATGATTTCACAAGAGACCCAGACTTCGATAATGGAAAGACAGTGGACTGGACGTCGTCCAATAGCTTTAGTCATATGGCCAAGAATCATGATGTATTTCCAATTATAAAAGAAAAAAAGGGTCAATATAAAATAAATCCATTCTTACAATTCAAAAATTGGCTGAAATATGCTTTTGAGTGCATTAGAACAGGAATACAGTACTTCCTGTAGCGTGTTCTCCAGAACATTCACAACTGAAGTCCGGAGATAAAACATGTATGTAATAGACTATGTACCTCATACTTAGTTCATAGATTTTTAAGAATGAAACCTGTTATTACAGCACCAACTTATAGGGTTGACAAGTGGCTTACTGCCTTTGATGAGATCTACAATGTACAAAATTACATGATCTGTTTTGTGATGAGCTATTACTAATGCATGACCTATGGAAACTAACCGCACCATGCTTTTCCAGCTGTCACACAGCTCTGTTCGAAATCAGTATTCAGTAAGCCAGTCACTTAGACGCCTCTCTCGATGTACACTGCTTCCTCAGTCTTATTTGGTATCAGCAGTTTTAGAGGGTTTTTAAATCAACCATTTTTTACCACCCACTGATGGTTATTTTATTTGTTGCTGTTTGAAGGGGAGTATCACATGTAGTTGTTTATCTAAGGGGTTGAGTACTGTGCACAGAGTTAGGCACTCCAGTCTAAGTCAAAATCATCCTTTAAGATATTTCATTGTTTTATCCTGATCTGAAAGTGGGACTGTTTTATTTCTGTCCAGCCCACACATACAGTACATCAGTGAACCTGTAATTATTATTTAAATACACTGCATGACCAAAGGTATGTGGACACCTGCTCGTTGAACATCTCATTCCCAAATCATGGCCATTAATATGGAGTTTGTCCCCCCTTTGCTGATATAACAGCCTCCACTCTTCTTGGAAGTCTTTCCACTGAACATTGCTGTGGGGACTTGCTTCCATTCAGCCACATGAGCAATAGTGAGGTCGAGTACTGATGTTGGGCGATTAGGCCTGGCTTGCAGTCAGCATTACAATTCGTTCCAAAGGTGTTCCGTGGTGTTGAGGTCAGGGCTCTGTGTAGGCCAGTCAAGTTCTTCCACACAGATCTTGACAAACCATTTCTGTATGGACCACACTTTGTGCAAGTTGGGGCATTGTCATGCTGAAACATGAAAGGGGACTTCCCAAAACTGTTGCCACAAAGTTGGATGCACAGACCATTATTCCTCCTCAACCAAACTTTACAGTTGGCCCTATGCATTCGGGCAGGTAGCGTTCTCCTGGAATCTGCCAAACCCAGATTAATCCAGAGAACGCGTTTCCACTGCTCCAGAGTCCAATGGCGGTGACCTTAACATCCCTCCAATCGGTGAGTGTTCTTAGGCTTTGTGTGCGGCTGCTCAGCCATGGAAATCCATTTCATGAAGCTCCCAACGAACAGTTCTTGTGCTGACGTACCTTCCCGAGTCAGTTTGTAACTTGGTAGTGTTGCAACCGAGGACAGACTATGTTTACGGGCTACACGCTACAGCACTCGGCGGTCTTGTTCTGTGAGCTCAGAGTTCAACACAGAACACAGACACTGGACAGAGGAACTCTGCCTAGAAGGCCAGCATCCCGGAGTCGCCTCTTCACTGTTGACGTTGAAACTGGTGTTTTGTGGGTACTATTTAATGAAGCTGCCAGTTGAGGACTTGAGAGGCATCTTCTCAAACTAGACACTCTAATATACTTGTCCTCCTGCACAGTTGTGCACCGGGGCCTCCCACTCCTCTTTCTATTCTGGTTAGAGCCCGTTTGCGCTGTTCTGTGAAGGGAGTAGTACACAGCGTTGTACGAGATCTTCAGTCTCTTGGCAATTTCTCACATGGAATAGCCTTCATTTCTCAGAACAAGAATAGACTGACACGTTTCAGAAGAAAGTTCTTTCTTTCTAGGCATTTTGAGCCTGTAATCGAACCCACAAATGCTCCAGATACTCAACTAGTCTGAAGGACAGTTTTATTGCTTCTTTAATTAGCACAACAGCTTTCAGCTGTGCTAACATAATTGCAAAATGGTTTTCTAATGATCAATTAGCCTTTTAAAATTAAAAACTTGGATTTGTTAACACAACGTGCCATTGAAACAGTGAGTGATGGTTGCTCATAATGGGCCTCTGAACGCCTATGTAGAGATATTCAATAAATAAAAATCAGTCATTTACAACTACAATAGTCATTTACAACATTAACAATGTCTACACTGTATTTCTGACCAATTTGATGTTATTTTAATGGACATAAACAAGGACATTTCTAAGTGACCCCAAACTTTTGAACGGTAATGTATATTATTTGATATGCTCTGTGCATTCACGTCGCCTACAGAGCATTATGAAATGCAGTAGAGTTTCTACTAGGGAAAGAGTAACAACTTTCCTATCAGAGCATCTATATTTCCAGTTCAGGGATACAGGCGTAAAAATCTGGGTGTGTGCCACTGTACCTCATTGTTTTAATGAATGTCCCTTTTATCCTTTGTTGTACTGGGACTACAGATTCATGAAGCCATCTAATAAATAAAAATCGATCAAGCTATCCAACAAGGGGCCTCCCGAGTGGTGCAGTGGTCTAAGGCACTGCAGCACTTGAGGTGTCACTACAGATCCAGGTTCAATTCCTGTGTTGATGAAGGGTTTGGCCGGCCGAGATGTCCTTGTCCCATCACGCTCTAGCGACTCCTGTGGTGGGCAGGGCGCATGCACGCTGAGACGGTTGCCAGTTGTACGTTGTTTCCTCTGACACATTGGTGCAGCTGGCTTCCAGGCTAATCGAGCAGTGTGTCAAGAAGCAGTGCGGCTTGGCAGGGTCGTGTTTCGGAGGATGCATGGCTTTCGACTTTCGCCTCTCCCGAGTCCGTACGGGAGATGCAGCGATGGGACAAGACTAACTATCACGCAATTGGTGAGAATAGGTCCAAAAAAAATAATAAATAGAATTAGAGAAAAGCTATCTAACATTACACTAATTTTGAAAGTGATTGCAGTCTTTGCCTCTAATGAATAGCTTACAAAATGCACACATCCATCGTGGTGCACCGAGAGGTTGAGTTCCTGTTATTCCTCTTTAGGAGAAAGAAGCGTGTGTGTTTGGGGGTTAGATTTAGGGTGTCTGATGTGCCAGCTGTTGATGTACCTTTGATTGTATCTAAGGTCTTGGCAGAGCTACAGTCACACAGCTTGAATTGACAGTAGCCTGAGCACCAGAAGATTATAGGGCCTGTCATGCCTAATAATATCCCCTGGCCAAAAAGTGTCCACCTTAGCATCACAATGGGATTCAATAAACTATTAGCGTATGTTGCTGTGTCAAAGGAGTGATGACATAATGATGATAATTTTGGAGATCGTTACAGCATTAATTAGGATCTTTTCATCATCGCTATGCAAACAAGGCTGATTTCCACGACAATTTCACTGTTTAAAGAAGTTTTATTTAGCCAATAAAATGAAAACCTTACTTCAAACTACTTTTGGGTGCCTTGTTAACATTACAACATGAAATGAGTTAAATGTTGCTACGTTTCGTAAATGACAAAGAAAACGTGTACATTAAATTGACTTACCTTACAGATCGCAAAGTCAGCTAATTACAACTCCATTCATATGCAAATCCATTTGATTCACACACTGGCTTGTCTGGCCTATCATGTTTCTATTTTAGCCTGCTCTTCCCTTATCTACACTGAAATAATATCATTTCAGTAGTCCTCCATTATGATTCCTTTCTTCTAGCTCGCATAACTGATTAGTTGAATATATATATATATATTGTAGGTCCTAGGATACAAAAATTAATAATGTGGAACAAATACATAGCATCAAATTCATTTGCATTTTATTGCATGACATAAGTATTTGATACATCAGAAAAGCAGAACTTAATATTTGGTACAGAAACCTTTGTTTGCAATTACAGAGATCATACGTTTCCTGTAGTTCTTGACCAGGTTTGCACACACTGCAGCAGGGATTTTGGTCCACTCCTCAATACAGACCTTCTCCAGATTCTTCAGGTTTCAGGGCTGTCGCTGGGCAATACGAACTTTCAGCTCCCTGCAAAGATGTTCTATTGGGTTCAGGTCTGGAGACTGGCTAGGCCACTCCAGGACCTTGAGATGCTTCTTATGGAGCCACTCCTTAGTTGCCCTGGCTGTGTGTTTCGGGTCGTTGTCATGCTGGAAGATCCAGCCACGACCCATTTTCAATGCTCTTATTGAGGGAAGGAGGTTTTTGGCCAAGATCTCGCGATACATGGCCTCATCCATCCTCCCCTCAATACGGTGCAGTCGTCCTGTCCCCTTTGCAGAAAAGCATCCCCAAAGAATGATGTTTCCACCGCCATACTTCACGGTTGGGATGGTGTTCTTGGGGTTGTACTCATCCTTCTTCTTCCTCCAAACACGGCGAGTGGAGTTTAGACCAAAAAGCTCTATTTTTGTCTCATCAGACCACATGACCTTCTCCCATTCCTCCTCTGGATCATCCAGATGGTCATTGGCAAACTTCAGACGGGCCTGGACATGCGCTGGCTTGAGCATGGGGACCTTGCATGCGCTGCAGGATTTTAATCCATGACGGCGTAGTGTGTTACTAATGGTTTTCTTTGAGACTGTGGTCCCAGCTCTCTTCAGGTCATGTCCTGCCGTATAGTTCTGGGCTGATCCCTCACCTTCCTCATGATCATTGATGCCCCACGAGGTGAGATCTTGCATGGAGCCCCAGACCGAGGGTGATTGACCATCATCTTGAACGTCTTCCATTTTCTAATAATTGCGCCAACAGTTGTTGCCTTCTCACCAAGCTGCTTGCCTATTGTCCTGTAGCCCATCCCAGCCTTGTGCAGGTCTACAATTTTATCCCTGATGTCCTTACACAGCTCTCTGGTCTTGGCCATTGTGGAGAGGTTGGAGTCTGTTTGATTGAGTGTGTGGACAGGTGTCTTTTATACAGGTAACCAGTTCAAACAGGTGCAGTTAATGCAGGTAATGAGTGGAGAACAGGAGGGCTTCTTAAAGAAAAACTAACAGGTCTGTGAGAGCCGGAATTCTTACTGGTTGGTAGGTGATCAAATACTTATGTCATGCAATAAAATGCAAATGAATTACTTAAAAATCATACAATCTGATTTTCTGGATTTTTGTTTTAGATTCCGTCTCTCACAGTTGAAGTGTACCTATGATAACAATTACCGACCTCTACATGCTTTGTAAGTAGGAAAACCTGCAAAATCAGCAGTGTATCAAATACTTGTTCTCCCCACTGTACATACAGTGCCTTGCGAAAGTATTCGGCCCCCTTGAACTTTGCGACCTTTTGCCACATTTCAGGCTTCAAACATAAAGATATAAAACTGTATTTTTTTGTGAAGAATCAACAACAAGTGGGACACAATCATGAAGTGGAACGACATTTATTGGATATTTCAAACTTTTTTAACAAAAACAAAAACTGAAATATTGGGTGTGCAAAATTATTCAGCCCCTTTACTTTCAGTGCAGCAAACTCTCTACAGAAGTTCAGTGAGGATCTCTGAATGATCCAATGTTGACCTAAATGACTAATGATGATAAATACAATCCACCTGTGTGTAATCAAGTCTCCGTATAAATGCACCTGCACTGTGATAGTCTCAGAGGTCCGTTAAAAGCGCAGAGAGCATCATGAAGAACAAGGAACACACCAGGCAGGTCCGAGATACTGTTGTGAAGAAGTTTAAAGCCGGATTTGGATACAAAAAGATTTCCCAAGCTTTAAACATCCCAAGGAGCACTGTGCAAGCGATAATATTGAAATGGAAGGAGTATCAGACCACTGCAAATCTACCAAGACCTGGCCGTCCCTCTAAACTTTCAGCTCATACAAGGAGAAGGCTGATCAGAGATGCAGCCAAGAGGCCCATGATCACTCTGATTGAACTGCAGAGATCTACAGCTGAGGTGGGAGACTCTGTCCATAGGACAACAATCAGTCGTATATTGCACAAATCTGTCCTTTATGGAAGAGTGGCAAGAAGAAAGCCATTTCTTAAAGATATCCATAAAAAGTGTTGTTTAAAGTTTGCCACAAGCCACCTGGGAGACACACCAAACACGTGGAAGAAGGTGCTCTGGTCAGATGAAACCAAAATTGAACTTTTTGGCAACAATGCAAAACGTTATGTTTGGCGTAAAAGCAACACAGCTCATCACCCTGAACACAGCATCCCCACTGTCAAACATGGTGGTGGCAGCATCATGGTTTGGGCCTGCTTTTCTTCAGCAGGGACAGGGAAGATGGTTAAAATTGATGGGAAGATGGAAGGAGCCAAATACAGGACCATTCTGGAAGAAAACCTGATGGAGTCTGCAAAAGACCTGAGACTGGGACGGAGATTTGTCTTCCAAAAAGACAATGATCCAAAACATAAAGCAAAATCTACAATGGAATGGTTCAAAAATAAACATATCCAGGTGTTAGAATGGCCAAGTCAAAGTCCAGACCTGAATCCAATCGAGAATCTGTGGAAAGAACTGAAAACTGCTGTTCACAAATGCTCTCAATCCAACCTCACTCAGCTCGAGCTGTTTTGCAAGGAGGAATGGGAAGAAATTTCAGTCTCTCGATGTGCGAAACTGATAGAGACATACCCCAAGCGACTTACAGCTGTAATCGCAGCAAAAGGTGGCGCTACAAAGTATTAACTTTGGGGGGCTGAATAATTTTGCACGCCCAATTTTTCAGTTTTTGATTTGTTAAAAAAGTTTATAATATCCAATAAATGTCGTTCCACTTCATGATTGTGTCCCACTTGTTGTTGATTCTTCACAAAGAAATACAGTTTTATATCTTTATGTTTGAAGCCTGAAATGTGGCAAAAGGTCGCAAAGTTCAAGGGGGCCGAATACTTTCGCAAGGCACTGTACATACAGAAACATACAATAATTTGTAGCACTTTGTGACATCGGCTGATGTAAAAAGGGCTTTATAAATAAATTTGAATAACAGTTACAGTAGCTAGCTAGCTAACGTTAGCTAAATAAAACTGTCTGGCTGGCTGACTAGGCAGGCTGAGGTAAATAAGTATGGTAGCTAGCAACGTCAATCTAAAAACAGCTTAAATGATTTCTTCCTATTTAACAATATTTTCTTATATAAAGACAAATATATGGTAAAGAAAGAATGTTCTCGTTTCAGTTTTTTCAGCCATCTGAAGCAGCAGGTAGTCAGCAGGTTGTCACCGTCAAAAACCCTCTTCTTGGAGAGCAATTCTGAGGTAATAATTTTGCGCGGGATGGGTGAGCGCTCATGAGGTGAAATAGAACTAGAAATGCCCGGGTTCTCCTTCCTTCGCGAAGAGGTAAAATAGATCCAAGCAACCATCATAGCAACGGATGCTTTGGTACATTACTGTACGCAATCCGGTTGTAGCAACAGCCTTAGCAACAGGAGCTAGAACTCATCGAATCCCATTGTGATGCGGGGGGGGGGGGCACTTTTTGGCAGTGGGGAAACTAGTGGGCATGACAGGCCCCCATCTCACACTGGGGCTCATTAAGGAAGAGGCGTACTCGCGTTCTGATGTTTCCTGTCTGTCGGCAGACAGAGAAGAACGAAGGAACACTACCTCAGACAGAGATGGAGAATTAGAATGTCTCTGAGGGGACCAAGGGAAGCTGACTCTCTAGTTAAGTTTGACACTAAGGTACATGCTGTTTCTTAACGTTCTTCTGCCAAAGAAGGAGAGGCTAACTGTCCCTCGATTAAGAGGAAAGTAAGTCTACCTGGCTCCCAACGGTGTAGATAATTACGGTCTTAACAGAGCGACTTCACATTTATACTTGAGATGGATGCATTTAGTTGAACTGAAATAGTGAATGTGACAGATTCTGTGTACAATAAAGAAATAACTATTCCTCTGCTAAGCCTAAACATTAAATAGTGACTCCTGTAGCTAGCACAGTCAGAAAGGAAACAGGTGTTGACCTGCTCCCTCGTGGTCTTACATTCTATCAATTAGTGAAAATCCATCCAATACTTATTTTGTCTGTACATTATTGAAATTCTTTTTTTACAAGAGCAATTCAAGACACAGCTCAGTTTTATTGCACAAATGCCTTGGCTACACTTCCTCCCAGTATGCAGCAAACACTGCAATAACCATTGAGATTACAGTCATTTTGTTAACTAAGCATAAATGTTGAATGTCTCAAAATGGATTTAACAAAAATCCCAGCACTGGTCAGGTCCTGCATGGGCAGGGTAATATGGCTTTCTCTGTGCTCTTATTTATGTTGTTTTGTTCAACAAAAAGCCATTACAAATTGCTGCCAAAATAATTTGGGGAGTTTCATTTCACCATGCTAGATAGACGTATAAATCACAATCCATGTTAATCCACCACCAGCACTGCTAATACCACTTGAAGAAGTGGCTGTAGCACGGGAAACAGAACTGTTGCAACCTCCTAGAGGAGCACTGAGAAACGAGTTGTCTTTACATTAATGTAATGGATTTCCTTCATTCCCTTACCATCTGGGTCCTTATGGGGCCTTATCTTTTGAGGGATGTTGTGTTTGGCGACAGGTGTTGATGGAATCTCTTACCATTGAACTGGGCGTCCTGATCATGCATTAGTTTACTTCACCTATTTAATCCCATCGGTTACAATTGTGACCGTAAAAAAAAACGTTTCCAGGTATCAATGTCAATGCATTTACAGAAAATATTGAAATAATAAAGGGTCTCAATGAAATGTGTAAATTGTCACATGACCAGAGCTGTTTACTTCCTGGTTGCACCATGAGAAGAGGATGGCTGCATCAAAGCTCCCAAACAAAAAGGTTAGTAAAGTATGTTAACATAAAGAATGGACAAAGATTGTTGGTACACATCATCTTTAAGGTGTCTAGTATTGATATATGCATTTGCAATTACTCAACTTTGTTCAGTGTGGTCATAGAATGTGTAAACATGTTGACGGCAACAATAGTGACCGGCAGGATAACACAGTACATCTAGGTATACACATACTTATACACATACATAGTTCTTGTTCTACCTAACTTTCCACTCTGTTTTTTCTTTTAGTTTCACTTTGAGTCATGTACTGGATATGTTGGATCTAGGTGACCGCCCAGACAAGGCATGCAACATTGCAGTTATCCCTCAAAATGAGAAAGATAATGTCCTGATTGATTGTGATAGCGATGGGTCAGATATGGACTATGGACAGGCCATTTGCCAGCCAGGCTGTTGAATGCATATGCTGAACCTATGCAAACAGATCATGACAGGAACAACGTTATCAGTGATGATGAGTGTTCAAACGATCGAAGAGGCCTGCCACCGATGTGATTCCAAAACACATAGTATACAGCCCAAATATGCAAAAATTTGGCAAGGAACCACTGAGCCACGGAAGGAAATCTTTACTGGCTGCTACTGTTGAAGATCCGGCAAGATATGACAAAGCATCTCACTGGCCAATCAACACGATGCACAGGTTCCAGAGAAGTCGTCATTGTGACAAACGTACTACCTATGCATGTGAGAAATGCAAAGCGCCACTGCACATTGAGTGCTTCAAGATATACCATGGACAGTAGAAAAGGAGATAAGAGTGAATGAAAAAGGGCTGAAAAAGACAATAAAAGAAAAGTCGATAAAGGGTGAGAAGAAGCAGTACAACGGACTCTAGGAAGAAAAGAAAAGTTGACGAAAAAGACAATCAAAATGACTGAAATGTTTTTGGAAAAGGTCAATTGATTCAAGACACTGTCTGACAGTAGGTCTGACTGATCACAGTTTAAAATAGTGATGCACAAACTAATCTTGCACTTGGTTCTGAAGCCTACCTCTATGATATATAAAATGGTATTTTGTTCAGTGTAGGCCTCTACTTGAATGCATATTCTACAGGCTACCTCTATCCTAAATGTTACCTTTATGTTCAGTGGGAATGAATCACATGACTTCGAAACAGTTGTTAGTGAATGTTGTACTAAAATGTTACAATGACAATGACAATGTTTCAATGAATATTGCACTAAAGTACAAGTTCAAATGTTACAATAAAGTTACGATATTAATGTTTCAATATATGTTGCAATAAAGTAACAATGTTGAAATACGTTGATGGTTGTTTTTTTTGTCTTTGCTCTCAGTATTCATATCGTGTTGAATAATGGTTTTTGATGTGTAAAATAGTCACACTAGAATGTGACGGTGAATTCTAGAGGCAATGCTGGAGACTGCTAGTGACAGTGTTAAATGTGCTAATAACTGGGTTGGGATTTATAAGAACTTTGATAACTGCATGGGAGAAATATGTTCATTTAGTATAAGTAACATTATCCCACCGGTCACAATTGTGACCGACCATAAAACACACTTTTTCACCTACTTTTACTTTCGAAAAATAATGATTGATTACTTCAAAGGGTTACTAATGACACTTGATTTGGATATTTCATGTCTGGAAAAATGTGGGATTAAATGGGTTCAATAAATGTGTCAACCTCCACCTAAATGCAACTAGATTAACAGAGCTCTACAAAGGTCAAGTGAGAGGCAGAGTGTAAAACTAACAAGTCTTTCAACTCCCATTTCCCCCCTGTGCCCACCGCCCATCCCCACCAAAGGTACCCGGCGCAATGTTATTGACGCATCCAAAACGAAGAGGCTAAACAAAATTAACTTGCTTGGTAATTATGTGGAACAACAAGGCAGTGGTGGACATGTGTCGCAGCTCTCAGTATTAAAGCCTTTATCCAATCAATAGTCAAATAGTCCATGGACTCATCGAGGTCCTCAGTGAAACTAACAGGGCTTTCCAGGGATTTGATATGCATATAACAGCCAAGTATAGAGAGATGAGAAAGATCAAAGGCTTCTCAATGGTTTCCTCATAGACTAACTGATAAATGGGCTCATGCAGATGGATATAATATGACTTATTATTCAGGCAGCAGTTCATCCCATCCAAAGTCACCTGGCTCTCCTCTTTCCTATGCTTTTACGAGGAGCACAATTATACCCTGACTACACCGCACGCTTCGCGTGCGCGAGCATTGCGAAATACATTTAGAAATCTATATTATTCAATTATTGCACCCACACTGCTCGCGCACGCCAACAAGCGTCTGCGTTGCCAAGGGCTAAAATAGAAGTCAGTTATTTTTGTGATGCAGATCGTGCTGCAAGTCCTGCCTCTTCCATCTCCTCATTGGTTTATAGAAGCAGGTACCCACGTGCCATCTTCTCATTGGTTATACTCACGTGGGTGAAAGACAAACGAGGTCAGTGCCGGTAATGCACCTAATTTATGAAAGTTGCCAATCGCAATATAAAGTCCAGAGAAGAAAAAGCCTGGAAGGATGAGAGATGACTAGAAACGATTCGGTTAACCATTTCATGTGTGGATTAATTGTCGGAGTGGAGGACCTTGTGCATTTCAGGTAAAATAACAACTCCATGTTTATATCCCAGGACAAATTAGCTAACAACAGCAAACTATCTAAATAGGACAAAATAGCTAGCAAGTGCAAGCTAGCTAGCTATATTGCCATAAATGTTTAATGCTTTTCGACCTGTCCCCAAATTAATGTAATTGGTTCCGTTTGTTTCGATATTTTAACCTGCGTGTCGTGATCGCGTTTGGTGTGCGGGGACAAAATAAATGTATGCATGATGGCACACGCACGCGTATAGCTGATTTGGGTTCCGTGTAATTAATCTTTTGCGTGTAGGGGGCAATATTTCCGTTTTTGACAAAAAAAAAAAAACATTTGAAACTGCCTATTTCTCAGCCCGAGAAACTAGAATATGCATATAATTGTCAGATTAGGATAGAAAACACTCTAAAGTTTCCAAAACTGTACAAATATTGTCTGTGAGTATAACAGAACTGATATTGCAGGCGAAAACCTGAGGAAAATCCAATCAAGAAGTGACTCTTATTTTGAAACCCTTCTGTTCCTATGCATGCCTATCCTCCATTTAAATGGATATCAACCATATTCCTTTTTCTATGGCTTCCTTAAGGTGTCAGTCTTTAGACATAGTTTCAGGCTTTATTTTGAAAAATGAGTGTGAAAGATCACATTGTGTAAGTCGATCGGTGGGGGCTCTCAGAGTGAGTTTTGCGCTACAGAGTAAAGCGGCCATTGTTCCACCTGGTGTTATTGAAAAACCTACACACTCGGTTGATATATTATCGAATATATATTTTAAAAACAACCTGAGGAATGATTATAAAAAACGTTTGACATGTTTCTGTGGACATTATGGAGACTATTTGGAATTTCCATCTGCGTTGTCGTGACCGCTCTTTCCTGTGGATTTTTGAACATAACGCGACAAACAAACTGAGGTATTTTAGGTATAAAAATCATCTTTACTGAACAAAAGGAACATTTGTTGTGTAACTGGGAGTCTCGTGAGTGAAAAAAATCAGAAGATCTTCAAAGGTAAACGGTTCATTTGATTGCTTTTCTGATTTTCGTGACCAAGCTTCCTGATGCTAAGTGTACATAATGCTATGTTAGGCTATCGATAAACTTACAAACGCTTGGATTGCTTTCGCTGTAAAGCATAATTTCAAAATCTGAGACGACAGGTGGATTAACAAAAGGCTAAGCTGTGTTTTGCAATATTGCACTTGTGATTTCATGAATATTAATATTTTTTAGCAATATTATTTGACTGTGGCGCTATGCTATTCAGCGGTTGCTGACGAAAATGATCCCGCGACAGGGATGGGTAGCGTCAAGAAGTTAAGCATTTACAGATGGATCTGTAAATGCGGTGTGTCAAGGTAGAGTTACTTAGTATGCTATTAGGACAACCTTTCACTAGGCTATGAGTTATGTCGCCGTTATTTTCTTTTGTCAAGCACATTGGTAATTTGAATGCTAGTGGTTACTGTTGTAAAAATACACCTACAGTTCACAACTGCTACTAATTTGTATAAGAAAGGCAGATTTATCAGAATTATGGAGAGGCATTACATTGGCATCATAACCTTGGGAGATTGAATTGTTTTCTTGTCTCTTCCTGAAAACACTGCACTGTCCTAATATGTTATTGTGTTTGCACTCTGACATTTTTAAAGCCTGCACTGGAATTATTTCTCGGTCACACTCTGAATTCCTCTACAGTCCCAATTTGATCAAACCACATCTGAAATATGTTTATACTGTCGCTGGTTAATAATTTCCTAGATGTGTACAGTGACTCAATAACCTTGATGCTTTCTGCACCTCCTCAGTAGAAGTCAGCCAGAAAAAGAGAAGGGAAAGAAGACCTTGTCCTGAATGCTGATCATGATGACCATGCTCTTCATCAAATCATGTTGGAAATCACATCTCAAATCTGCAGACGTTCTCTCTCATCTGTGAGGACAGTGTGATGTTAGACAAGAGTGCCCTCTCACTGTTTCTGATTTAATGGAAGATAGTACAAATAATCCTCCATGGTCTCTCAGCCCTGGCAGCCCTCAGATGATGGCTAATCAACAGCTGCAGCACCTTCGGTCCTACCTCGGCTTGTAGCCAACCATGATTCAGGGTTATTCTATTTTGCAGCAAAAGCTGTGACCGAATGATCACCTCTGTTCAGTTGGCTGGCCTGCACAAAACATATGTTTCCACCATTTGAATTGTTTGTCCCTGCACACATTCCCAGGGTTGTTTGTGTTAATGGGAAAAATCCTGTTTGTTATGACTGAACAGAACCCCATGAAAACATCAACACTAACTAGATTGTCTTCATGCAATGGTTTCACCTACACATAAAATAGTATCTGGCATTGGGCTCACTATAGGAGATTCCATTGTATTTACTAAGTTAGAGAACATGACTTGAGGTCACGTCTGTCCTTTCAAAGTTCTCCAATATTTCTGTTTTGCTATATTTCCTTTACAGTTTTTAAAAGATCCATACTAACTTCCATTTGAATGATCGCATGCTTATAAAATATATTCTGATTTGTTTAACACTTTTTAGGTTACTACATGATTCCATATGTGTTATTTCATAGTTTTGATGTCTTCACTATAATACTACAATGAAGAAAATAGTAAAAATAAAGAAAAACCCTTGAATGAGCAGGTGTGTCCAAACTTTTGACATGTACTGTAAATCAATTACTATTCATTAACTACCCTACCTCAGACATAATACTTAACTCTCCTTGGGCTTGCCTCATTCCACATGCCAGAATAAAACATTAATTTATTGTAGAGTGGTGCCAAAGTGTGGCTCGTAAATGAGTAGTATTGATCATATTGACGGACAGTTTGGATGTCTGGCTGATACTAGCAGTCTGGAAAAAGTTGTTTCTGTCCCCTGACTAACCCTTTTATAACACTGTGACAGATTGATCCCCTGGAGACTTGGGCTTATAAAATGGCTCCACAATCGAATAAAACAGAGTGCTTTTGTGGTATTATTGAGCCCCATTTTTATCCAAGTTCATCTGGAGTCAAAACAGTTATTGGCGATACTGGTTTCTAGTTTAAGTCGTTCTACTGATGGTTATACTTATTCCACCCTGGTGTGGGAGATATGTGAGTCACAGAGATATAAAACATTTGAATGATTATGTGGGAACATTTAACAGCTACATGTTCCCTTGCATAGTGCTACTGACATGTTGCCAAGCATCAGTGCCACAAATAGCAGGCTGAGAAATAATCCTTTGAAGGTTATGACTAAATATGGGCAGGAAAATCCACCTAATAAGAGTTATGGTGATGAGATTAATCATGCCTTACACCGTACCCAAAACGGCTGCGCGCACACCATCGTGCGCAAACTGATTTTGTCCCCCCTATAACAAACGCGATCATGACACGCAGGGTAAAATATCAAAACAAACTCTGAACCAATTATATTAATTTGGGGACAGGTCTAAAAACATGAAACATTTATGACAATTTAGCTAGCTAGCTAAATTGCAGTTGCCAGCTAATTTGTCCTATTTAGCTAGCTTACTGTTGCTACCTAATTTGTCCTGGGATATAAACATTGAGTTGTTATTTTACGTGAAATGTACAAGGTCCTCTACTCCGACAATTAATCCACACATAAAATGGTCAACCGAATCGTTTCTAGTCATCTCTCGTCCTTCCAGGCTTTTTCTTCTTTGCACTTTATATGGCCATTGACATCTAAACTTTCATAGTATCACCACAACGACCAACGAACTCAGTTGTCTTTCAATCCCACACGTGGGTATTTGCTTCTAGAAACCAATGAGGAAATGAGACAGGCAGGACTTGCAACGCGATCAGCATCACAAATACAACTGAATTATATTTTAGCCCTTGACAATGCAGACGCTTGTTGTCGCGTGTGAGCAGTGTGGAGGCAATAATTGAATAACACGTATGTTTAAATGTATTTTGCAGCGCGCACGCGGCGCGAGTGGTGTAGTCAGCATGTTATGTTTATAAGGATAAAGAAAGAGGCAATTTCTTAAAGTGTTAGTGGCAAAGTCACAATGCATTTCCTTCCCATAATTTCCATAGAAATATAGACTTTTTCATCACTTCTTTGAGGTGTATATAAGATTCACCTGCTATGTGCTATGTGACCTCCAGACAAAATAAAGTGTTGTCGTTTGAGGTGCAAAGTTCTGGACCTAAAATTACTTACAAGGGTGTGCACAGCTGTGCTGATACCAACTTCGGGAAATAGGCTACTTTTTCTTTGCATGAAATAGACCTACATCTTTCGCTCAGAAACATTCCCCTTGTGTGTTCCTTCAACAACAAAAATTCTCTGAAATGTCATTGCCCAACTGCATGAGAAAAAATAACTACTCAAAGAGTGAATTCGCTGAATTGAATTCAACATCTGTTCTTTGAAGTACATCATCTGTCCTGTTTCCAGAGTCTTTGGGAAGCTATTTGTCTGCTTCTTCCAAGTGAGTCTAGAGTGGCCAGTAATTTTGATCTTGTATAGACAGGATCTGTGCCATTCTAAATCATGTCCAATCAATTGAATTTACCACAGGTGGACTCCAATCAAGTTGTAGAAACATCAAGGATGATCAATGGAAACAGGATGCACCTGAGCTCAGTTTCAAGTCTCATAGCAAAGGAACTGAATACTATATTTCTGTTTTCGCTTTGTCATTATGGGGTATTGTGTGCATATTCACGAGGATTTGTTTTATTTAATCTATTTTAGAAAGAGGCTGTAACCTAACGAAATATGGAAAAAGGGAAGGGGTCTGAATAGTTTCCAAATGCACTGTAGACAGAACTGTGCTACATGACAGACCAATCAAACTCATCTCTCGGCATGTCCAGCCCAACAATTATCTGAGCCAATCATTGCCAGCGGGAAGGTTCCTGTTTTTTTCCTTGGCCAAAACAACTAGGCTCGTAATTTAATTTAATAATTACAGATGGCATGAAAGTTTACGTTCCTGACAAAAAATGCATTTTGAAATAATCAAACGCCTCTCCTGTGAAGTAGTGGCGTGCGGCATATGCCTAGCTTATTGAAACGGGACACTTTTCATACCGTTGTTCCATTACAAGCCATGAAAGTCAATGCTGTTCTCATGTGTGAAACTACAGTACTTCAGATCCTTGAGTACGTTCATGCAAGACAAGTAGTTAAAGATGGAATCTGCAGTAGGCGGAAACTCAGCCCCACCACCATTGTTGTTTTTTGCTGCTGAGCTGAGGAGACGTCGTGAAGCTTGGTAAAAATAATTGCAGTTCATATTGTCCTCTTCATTCACGCTTGCAATGATGTCCAGGGGGAAATAAGCTGTTTGTTGTTTGCGGCAACTTTTTTTATGTTGAAATATCGCAAACTGAGGTTGTGTCTACACTTGACACTAACATGCGACTTCTGCTATCAGAATACGATGATCTCATTGAACTGATGGGTCTCGAAGCACAAAAGTTGCTTTGTGGCCTGATTGTGTTCAGGGATGCATTGTGTGCAGATTTGTCCTTAGTCTGTACACTATCAGGCTACTGAAAGTGCATACAGTGGGAAACGTCATCAGCCGCTGGAACCAATTCCAATTGTCCTGGGGGGTACAAACAAAGGATCCGATTCGGGAAAGTCATATTCCTGGTCATAATGCTGGTAATGCTGGTGAGTTACCGCCGCTCTGATAGCCAAAAGTTCTTCTCGGCTGTATGTAATAACACCCCAAAAATTCTAGGCTAATAATGTAAGAAATAACACAAAAAAAGAAATACTGCAAAGTTGCCTAGGAGCTAAAATACGGCTGCCGTATCTGTCGGTTTTCTTTGCATTGTCAGAGTAAATTGAGTGTAATTGCTGAGTGCAGGTAGCAAAGCATTGGTTCCCTTCGCAATGTTTAGCCACAATAAACCACGGCCACACTGTCAGATCTGCTGACACAATTGTGCCCAAATATTATGGCATCGTCAAAATACAGCTTTGTGAAACGGAACTAATTTCCACAGACAACTCCATTTGGGAGAGACTCATGCAAAATGTGGCGGGCCACAAATAGAATGTCCTCTCTACACGGCCTTATCTAGTGACATTGCTTTTGCTGGGCCGACAAATAGAAAGCGTTCTTAACTAATGGATATGTGATAGCTGAGAGGGAATGTATGGACAAAGAAACGCCTCAAGATGGCATTACCTGACCCTCCTTGCATCCAAACAGTTCCATTTCAAGCATTGAACCTCTCGTCATGGTCACCTATTTTATGTTGTCCTGAGGAATTACACATTTTCCATACAAGTATCTCTTTATTCATGTTGTTCAGGGTTTTAGTCCCTCTTCATAGGCATGATTTAGTGAATGAGAAAACAGTATTACGTGTATGGTTGACAACAAAATGTTTTGAATGAATGGTTATAACACTACAGAAGGATCTGAAGTGGTAGAAGTCAGAGTAGCTTCCCCAACCATCTATTATATTGAAGTGATTGTTCCTGGCAATGCATTTCTCACTACAAAGTGTTTTGTTGGTGTATAATAGAGAGATCTGGTTGAGAAAAGAAAATACATATTGAGTTAGACAAATTGTTTTCACGTGATCATTTTGAAATAAGAAAATTGCATGCGATTCCATTGGACTGCAGTGAATGAAATACAGTGCTGTGAAAGAGTAAAAACAATTACATACTTATTTAATTTATTTAATATCAACGTTATGCAACACCCAATGCCCTGTGTGAAAAAGAAATTGCCCCCTTACACTCCTTAACTGATTGTGCCAAATTTAGTTGCAATGACTCCAACCAAACTCTTACTGTAGTTGTTGTTCAGCCTCTCACGTCCCTGTGGAGGACTTTTGGCCCACTCTTCCATGCAGCACTGCTTTAACTCGGCAACGTTTGTGGGTTTTCAAGCATGAACTGCTCGTTTAAAGTCCTGCCACAACATCTCAATTAGGATTAGGTCTGGACTTTGACTAGGCCACTCTAAAAAACTTCAAATTTGTTGCTTTTTAGCCATTTTCATGTAGACTTGATTGTGTGTTTTGGATAATTGTCTTGCTGCATGACTCACAGCTCACAGATGGATAGCCAGACATTCTTCTGTAGAATTCTCTGATACAGAGCAGAATGCGTGATTCCTTCAATTTTAAGGCAAGTTGTCCAGGCCCAAAAGCATCCCCAAACCATCACACTACCACCACCGCATGCTTGACCATTGGTATAAGATTCTTACTGTTGAAGACAGTGTTTTCTTTTCACCAGGCATAATGGGACCCATGTCTTCACTGTATAAGTTTAATCAATGCTCTGCATAGTTGTTTTGTGTACATAAATACTTACGTACTGTATCCCCCCAAATAAAGTGTTAAATATTTCTACGAAGCTATCAAATAGCTTTGGCCACAACCTATAATTTCCTTTTCCCAGTCAGATTTAATTCTCCATTCATATCACAGCAAGGACCATGGTTAGCAGGTGTGCCTAAGACTCTCTTTACAAAAGTCTGATACAAACACGCCAGTCAAGAACATGGATGCATGTTGACAGCCAGCTGAGCTGTTACATTTGAAGACATCTGGAGGACCATAAAGTGTTTAGTAATTTTAGAGGGAACATTTTTTGCCTTGTGCTTGATGATGACATGAATCTGCTATAGCATGGTGGTGCTATGCAGACTATGAAAGGAGAAAATCAGCGGGTGCACTCTCCTCCTCAACCCTCACCTGTAAGTTACTCTGGATAAGAGACTAAAATGTAAATATAGAGTTCATCATCGAGGCTGCACCTAGCCCTGCACACTAGGCATGATCTTGTTTTCACTGCTGATAAATTTGATTAAAAAAAACATTTTGGCAAAGTTCACTTGTATTAAGTTGGAGCTTATTTTCAACATAACTAAGGTGTTGTGGTTTAAGCTTATTTTCCATTTACCTATGGTGTTGTCGTTTAATCCACACCTGAGCTTGAAACATGAAATATGCCTTTAAAAGGTAAAACAAATCACTCAATTACTCAGAAGATCCTCCTACTTGTAATCTGTTTCATCCATCTGCTCAATCATCTTGCCATCCTCGCCGATGTAGGCTCATTACGCTATCACCCTAACCTTAACGTAACCTATTCCAGATCCACACCACCCACAGAGCCTGCTGGGCTCCAAAACCCTTTAATGGAACTTTAACTGGAGTGCAATGTCATAAATAGTGAAATAGTCCTAATTAGTATCAACATCAATGTGGGTTTCTGTTGATTGACAAAATTATGTACATGAACGATAACCAGCAACAAGGTCAACATTAAGATAACAGTTGAAATGAGTATATCCGATATTGGATGCAGCATTGTCTAATGCTTACATTAACAGACCACCCATCTGGTATGCTGATCAAGGTAAGGAATAAAAGACAAACACTTTGAAGGAACATGTTTTGCATTGAACATGAGGAGGAGAACTCTGATGGCACGTGGGTACCTGCTTCTATAAACCAATGAGGAGATGGGAGAGGCAGGACTTGCAGAGCGATCTGCATCAGAAATAGAAAGAACTTCTATTTTAGCCCTTTGCAACGGAGACGCTCGTCGACGGACGCTAGCAGTGTGGGTGCAATAAATTAATAACAGATTTCTACATGTATTTTGCAACGCGAGCGGTGTAGTCAGGGTATCAGCCGTCACACAGAGACTGAGAATAAATGGGTGACAACCTGAGATACAATAGGCTTGTAGTCATTAACTTGTCACATGTCACCCCCTACACACTTAACATTGCCAACAACCATTGCCTTGTGTGGAGTCACTTTGATAAAATCTTGTTATTTTCCTCTCTTACTTGACCTCCTTTCCTCCATGTTTCACCCTAATACCACACAACTACAGTATATACAACTGTCACAAAAGTCATTATTTTGAATTTAATCTTAGGTTGTTTTACAGGTGGAAAAAGCACAGCCCCAATTTCTGCTGTGTGCAGAAGGTAGACGTGAAATTGCAGTGTTTGTCTGTTCTGTACAGCTCAAGGTTTATCTGCTGCTCTCTGATGGAAGACTACAGGAGACAAAGGAGACGAAGGATGAGCTCTCTGGTCTCGTCAAAACCCATTTCACCAAACACATGTTTTCACTCAAAAAGGAAGAACATTGCAATTATCTCGTGAGAAGATGGTGAGGGCAAGAGCAAAGGGAGAGAGAAGAGAAAGAGAGACTTCATGGGTCAGCCAAGATATTGGTTCTGCTCAGAAGAAGAACTAAGAAAGTGAATTGGTTCATTCTCAGGACAAAGGGTTTGTGTTACCAAGGGAGTCCAAAGATGTGTGCCCCTCCATCACTGCATCTGTCCTTTGATACCGTGATCCACATTGTATTGTGATATGGATCATTACATCACTGTATTGTGACTATTGTGTGTACCAATGTCAATATATCCAAATACTGAAAGAAAGGTATAAACGTCATTATATTTTCACAATACTAGAGATGAATCAGAAAAGCAATGCCTTCAAATGTGAATATCCATGGCAGGAATATAGCTGCTTGTGACACTGTGACTAAAGAACCTGTGTGAACTTATTGAAGACATTCATAGCAACACTTTCATTCACTTCATGTAGTTCAGAAAATATTAATCAACTCTTGCCATGACACATATTCTCTGAACTGTTTAATAAAGAAACCGTTTGATTTAGTCAGTGGAAACCCTGCAGTCAGTCCAGCAGTCCTCTTTGCATTCAATGTACTGCCTTTGGTGGCATCAGCTTAAATATTAAAGGCTCACCACTGGAGTGTTTGTTCCTGTTTCTACCCATTCTCCATACACAGCAATGGAGATATGCCCATCACAAATGTATGACACTTTCAGAGACACTGTCGGGGTCAGTGATATGTGAATCACCGCCAGAACCGTGCTGTGTGACTCTGTGACAAAGGCAATTCAGTTGAAGCATTGGATGCATATATTTTAAATGCAACATGTTCGATTGTTACTAAAAGCCAAATTCACTCCTCTTGAAGTGAACATTCCACCCTCTCAAAAGAACAGCCAATTATGCAGTGTGATTTATAACAGAAATACAACAGAAAGTACACATACAGGGTTTTGAGGCTTCATTGCAAACAGAAGTCCCTGTCTATGACAAAGAGCTATAACCTACATGATAGATATCATTGAATATAGACCTGGGTTCAAATAATATTTGAAATCATCTAAAATAGTTCAGCTGTCTTTGATTGAGCTTGCCTGGCGGAATGGAACCAATAGAACAGAAACCCGCCTATTTGACCTCACCAAGACTCTTCCTAGAGCTGGCCGCCTGGCCAAACTGAACAATCGGGGGCGAAGGGATTTTGTCAGGGAGGTGACCAAGAACCCGATGGAACCTTCCAGAAGGACTACCATCTCTGCAGCACTCCATCAATTAGGCCTTTATGGTAGAGTGGCCACTCCTCAGTAAAAGGCACATGACAGCCCACTTGGAGTTTGCCAAAAGGCACCTAAAGGACTCTCAGACCATGAGAAACAAGATTCTCTGGTCTGATGAAACCAAGATGAAACTTTTTGGCCTGATTGCCAAGCGTCTCCTCTGGAGGAAACATGGCACCATCCCTACGTTGAAGCATGGTGGTGGCAGCATTATACTGAGGGGATGATTTTCAGCGGTAGGGCCTGGGAGACTAGTCAGTATCGAGGAAAAGATGAACACAGCAAAGTACAGAGAGATCCTTGATGAAAACCTGCTCCAGAGCACTCAGGACCTCGGACTGGGGTGAAGGTTCACCTTCCAACAGAAACACGACCCTAAGCACACAGCAAATACAACGCAGTAGTGGCTTCGGGAAAAGTCTTTGTTGAATGTCCTTGAGTGGCCCAGCCAGAGCCCGGACTTGAACCTGATTGAACATCTCTGGAGAGACCTGAAAATAGCTAAGCAGAGACGAACCCTATTAGCTTCAACACACGGTTAAACATGTTAAACATGACATTTTTACATTTTTTTTATAAACGTCAGATGTAGCATACTATATATTCACTTAGGAACATAAAAGTAGAATAATATTTTTTATCTATTTATAAATGTACTTAAAGCCCTTTTTATTGTACATCAGCAGTTGTCCCAAAGTGGTCAGAAACCCAACCTAAAACCCCATAGAGCAAGCAATACAGATGTAGAAGCATGGTGGCTAGGAAAAACTCCATAGAACGGCTGGAACCAAGGAAGAAACCAGACCTCTTCTGTCTGTGCTGGGGAGATTATAAGAAAACATGTCCATTGATGCCAGATTGGTCTTCAAGATGTTAAAACCTTCATAGATGACCAGCAATGTCAAATAATAATCCCAATTATTATAGCGGGTTCAACAGATCCGCACCTCAGGGGTAAATGTCAGTTTCTCTGAATGCTCGGCTATGAAAAGCAGAGAGAGAGAGAGAGAGAGAGAGAGAGAGAGAGAGAGAGAGAGAGAGAGAGAGAGAGAGAGAGAGAGAGAGAGAGAGAGAGAGAGAGACGGACAGGTTTCCATAGCCGCAGCGGGAACATCTTAAACTGGATCAGCAGCACCACCGGGTGGATTGATGCTGGGACAGTCATTACTGAATGTGAAAAATCTCTCTTAATACAGCTGGCCAGTTGTGCCCCTTTGACTTCCTTATTAGAAAACATAATCACCACTATTTTTCAGTGAAAAAACGTCTTACAGTGAAAATGATGGGTCTTACTCTCATAGGCTAAAGATTTAGAGTCTCTCTCTCACTCCTCCACTACTGATGGCTAGCCTATTCCAAGTTGGCAGAGAGAGAGAGCATAATCAAACAGTCAGGGATGATACAGATGGACACTGCTGCTTTGAGGATGTATTAAATATTGATTTACCAAGAGGCTAACAAACTCCTGGTGATTTCTCTCTACATTTACTCCCCTATTGGAATAGGCGGCACAATACAATGAACAATATAGTTTAGGGAACAGCAATCATATCATCAAGAGAAAATCCTGATAATTACTAGTGTAGACAACTGAAAAGCACTATTCATGATCAACAACTTGCCACAGTACCACTCTCTGACATGTAACTCAGGGGATATTTTTATCTCATCTCAGACATAAAGATTCCAACTGTGAATCTAAATCACATGACGCTAAATCACTCCACCAGATAAACCAGCTCACTGTAGATTACAGAGAAATTCATGAGCAGGGCCACGTACAGAAGCAGTGGTTCTGCTACAAACACTTTCAAGTGGACGTCCAATGTTCCCCAATGATGGGGAGTTAAAGCTGATGTCACTGCCATTAATCTGGAGTTCAGTGTTCCTTCCTTTGACACCACAAATGGATCATTCTGACGGCCAGGTCGCTATCGTGCCGTATCTTATTCCACCACTAGCGAGGATGATTTATGGAAAAACTGCATTTGGTGAGATTAGCATTTCACACTTCTCTTTTTGTGAAATATGACTTGGATGTAATCCTCACAGTTGACACAATCCAAGGCTCCAGCTCCAACCACTGTTCACAGTCACCCTAGAGATTAATATTACTACAAAGAGCTTAGGATGCTGACAGATATAATATACTACTTGCTACAGGTTCAGCACATCTGCTCGTGCTCCTTAGGGGATCAAATTATAAAAATACAAACAAATTGCTCCACTTTGAAATTCTAAGCAATGAGATTACATAATATTTTTGTTGTTGTTGTCTGGTAAGCTTTTAGGCTAAATTATGTTTGTATTAAATATATAGTGCATGGTGTATTTAAATGTCCTGTTTTGTCTTCATTTGTTAATTAATGCAATGTACAAATTGCATGTTGTTTTTAATTAATGTAGTTGAGCTACCTAACTTTTCTTTAAAAAAGTTATTTCATGTTGACTTTTCAAGTTGAACATAAGTCACACTCACCATTTGAGGCTGTAAGGGCCAATGGGGCCACAGTAAGTGAAACCCCTAGTAGAGGTGGGTTCAACAAGCAGTCAAGTGTAATACTGATTCATTACCCTTTCACTGCAGTGGGTTAAATCCGTATCACACTGAGTGTTTCTTGGTAGTCTAAACCAATCTACTTTGAAATAAAAGTATACACCTCATATACATGGTTATGGGCTTACAAAAAATACACCTGTACCATGTCAGATATAAAGTTAAAATGTATTCCATTTTGAATTTGCATCCCAATATTACACATTATATAAAGGAAAGGAATGGGGGATACCTCGTCAGTTGTACAACTGAATGCATTCAACTGAAATTTGTCTTCTGCATTTAACCCAACCAAGTCACAGAAGGCTGAAATATGACAAAACAGTTTGACATTAAACAATATTAACTACATTCCACCCATGAGGTCATTTGACTGCAGGAAAGGGCTTCGTAGAAGAGTGAGCTTGTAAGACTTGTGAGATGGAAAAGTATCAAGGTGTATTTGTATCCAATCACAGACTTACATATTCAGAACTTTTTTCCAGGGTCACAGCTAGCCTACAGTAAATACTTATATCTAAAGGGGTATAGTTTAGTAGGCTAATGTTAGACTACTCAGACTATTCATGTGAGGTACATGAGAACACTATCAAATAATCTCACATGCCATAGGCCTAAGCATTCAGAACAACTCATATCTCTGTTAAACGCTACATAAACTGACATGGCAATTTAAATATATAAACGGTTTGGTTTATTGATGTCACATGACAACGATGGATGTTAACATGTCACAATCATGTCATATTTATCTCCTCAATCTAACAGTACAATGTCACCCAGTAATTAGACAAACTATATCACTCTTCATTATTTTTCTGCACTTATCCCCCTCTGAGCTGTGGTAATGACCCACCTTTATTCATTTTTCAAAGCAACACTGTGCCCTGTGACATTGTGTGCTTCCTTCCTGCCTCACTCCCTGGTCCCGCACAACACACAGCTCCAGTTGGAGGCCCTAATTAAGTGTTAATGTGGTCCACTGTTCTGTATGCAGGGGTCAAACGGGGCCAAACACATACTCCAGGTTGTAAGGTTCTGCTTTTCTTTTCTTAGTCAACCTTGTGTTCTTTTTCTTTGTGTTCTTGAACGTAGCCCTGTTTCTTTGTGTTCTGGAACGTAGCCCTGTCTTTCATTTTTATTCATTGATTTCACCTGTTAGTTACTCACCTGGTCTCGTCAGCTCCTTATGTAGTTCAGTTCATTCTGTTTGTATGGTTATGAGCTATTGTTTGTTTTTGACTGCCTACCTGTGTTTGACCATTGCCTGCGACCACGATTCCTGCCTTCTGCAAAGGCTTAATAAACAACTGCTGCACTCTGGGTGTAAATCTACGCATTTTTCTCCCTGAGTATTCATTACACAGGTAGCTTTCTCTCTGAGTAAGCCTGTGTCCTCAGTTTGGTATATATCACAAGTTGTAAAAGTGAAAATGTATATATGGAAAAGAACAGAACATTTGTTTTCTACGGATTTAGGTAGCAACAAGAAAATAGAAATGAATTGAGGCCCCTCCAAACTGTTGTCATTGTTGCATTACTGTTACATTATTCTCTTTTTGTGAACCATTGCCACCTAACATTGGGGTGTTGTAGTATTCAAATGACACAAACTACAGACAAGACACGAAATAATGGGCCGGAAATATAATAAAATCAGCAATCAGAAATAGGATAAGAAGTCACTCATCAAAGTCTATATTGAAGACTCATCTCTTCAGTAGGTCCTACGATTGAGTGTTGTCTGACCCAGGAGTGCTAAGGTGAACAGCAAGGCACTGGAGTGACGAACCACCCTTGCTGTCTGGTTATTCTCTGCCTCTTACCCTATTACAGAGGCTGAGTCACTGGCTTGCTAGTGATCTCCCATGCCGTCCCTAGGAGTGCATCACGTCGTGCCAGGCTTTTTTCACTTTACACGACTTGAGTGGGTTGAGTCACTGATGTGATCTCCCTGTCCGATTTTGTGCGCCAAAGCGCTCGAGCGGTGGGGGAGATCTTAGTGGGCTATACCTCGCCTTGTCTCAGGGTGGTCTGTTGAGATCCCTCTGGGCGTGTGGGGGCTGTATCGTCAGACGGGACCACAGTGTTCCCCCACCCCCCCTATCTCAGTCTCCAGTTCCTATGCTTCAATAGTGTATGTGCAAGGGGGGTTAGGGTCAGTCTGTCCTATCTGGTGTAATTCTCCTGTCTTATTTGGTGTCCTGCGTGATCTTAAGTATACTCCCTCTAATTCTCCCATCTCTCCCCTCCAGGAGGACCTGAGCCTTAGGACCATGCTTCAGGACTACCTTGCCTGACGACTCCTGGCTGTCCCCATCCCCAGTCGTGATGCTGCTCCAGTTTCTGTCTGCGGCTATGCAACCCTGACCTGTTCACCGGACGTGCTACCTTGTCACGGACTGACGGACGGTCTGTGTTGTTTACTCTGGCTTGCGTTGGCATACATGTCTTTGAGGGTTAGAAGCTGCATTGGCATGTGTGAGTCAGATATTGGCAAAGATACACTAGATAGCTGTGATTCCTCTGTAAAGGGGCAGAAAGTCATGACAAGAAAGCCTGCTTAACTACTGTAGGTCAGCCACAAAGCTCCCCAATTCCCATGTTACCCAACAAAACCATATTTAGTCCAGTCCTAGTGGTGCACAAGTCGACTCTGACTCCTCTGGTTGGAGTCGACTCGTGCTCAACTCCCAAAATCAGCTGAAACGGAATGCGCACACACGTACACGCCACATTATCTCAGTGTGTATCCTGACTGGTTGCATCACTGCCTGGTATGGCAACTGCTCGGCCTCCGACCGCAAGGCACTACGGAGGGTAGTGCGATCGGCCCAGTACATCACTGGGGCCAAGCTCCCTGCCACCCAGGACCTCTATACCAGGTGGTGTCAGAGGAAGGCCCTAAAAATTGTCAAAGACTCCAGCCACCCTAATCATAGACTGTTCTCTCTGCTACCGCACAGCAAACGGTACCGGAGCGCCAAGTCTAGGTCCAAAAGGCTTCTAAACAGCTTCTACCCCCAAGCCATAAGACTCCTGAACACCTAATAAAACGGCTACCCAGACTATTTGCTCTTTTACACCGCTGCTACTCTCTGTTGTTATCATCTATGCATACTCACATGTACATATTACCTCAACTAACCAGCACATTGACTCCGTACCGGTACCCCCCTGTATATAGTCTCGCAATTGTTATTTTACTGCTGCTCTTTAATTACTTGTTAGTTTTATTTCTTATTCTTATCCGTATTTGTATTTTTTATTATATATATTTTTTTAAACTGCATTGTTGGTTAGGGGCTCGTAAGCATTTCACTGTTGTATTTGGCGCATGTGACTAATAAAATGTGATTTGATTTGCCAATGTCTGACTAGGAGGACTACATTTGTATTCTAGAGGGCTGAATGGAGCATGATGCTGGCCATTTGCTCCTAAACTTATCCAATAAAAGGCCTATTTTGTTTGAATATAGAAGGTGGTGTGTAGGAACTACCAACACAGTGAATGGGAAAATGGATGTAAAAGGAACTCACTCTGCAGGTGATTTGCTGGATGTGCAATCTTAAATGAGAGCAGTGATTGGTTAATGACTTAGAAATTGAAATATTATGTATAAAATGGGTCATCTCATTAAAAGTACCAGAGAGCCACTCTGGAAATGTGATGTCTAAAAATAAGCTAAATCAAAAAGGTTCGTTTTTCGGATATAAATATTTTTAACGTTGAATAAATTAATGTCAACATTTGTATTTCAGAATCCAGACATTCTCCATATGTTAGAGCACAAAATAAGGAGTATAATGGCACCAAGATGTTGTCTGTATCATGTACGGTTCACGGATCATACGGTCTTACAGGAGGCATATATAGGTCTCAAAAGGGACCAAAATGGCCACTTTCATCATGATAAAAAAATGTTTGTGATACAATTTTAAAAAGCATGTCAAAAGTTTATATGTGAGAATTGCCAGAACAATCTGAGATCTGAAAAATATGTTCCTTTTCCTTTCCTGCTGGCGTGGAATCGCCCTTAGGTCTAAGTAGTCCATTAGGACATGTATGCTCATGAATGGCATTTTAGCATTAGTGCGATGGTGAACGTGTTGCAGTCGCTTTGACCTGCAACAAGCACAGAAGTGTACATTCGTTTACACTGTGAAGTGTTTGCCCACATTGAGGCTGTGAAAACCCATCGTAGTCTGCCGAGGCCCTTACAGGCGCAAAAATACTTCAAACAAGATTATTCATACATCACCACATGGGAAAAGTACTTAATGGGAAAAGCACTCTGCTGGAAACCTTAACCTCTTTACTGTGTAGGGAGAGGGATTTGTTATTTTCTTAGACTATAACTGCATTATTTGTTGAATGCACATTCATGGCACTATTCATGGCACTGCGCCACTATTAATGAAACAACATAAAAAACACATCAGAAAAAGTATGTGAACCCTTTGGAATTACATGAATTTCTGCATAAATTTGACATAACATTTGATCTGATCTTCATTCGTCACGACGATAGACAAACACAGTGTGCTTCATCTAATAACACAGAAATTATTGTATTTTTTCTTGTCAATATTGAATACATAATTTAAACATTCACAGTGTAG
Source organism: Oncorhynchus nerka (assembly GCF_034236695.1). Taxonomy (NCBI): domain Eukaryota; kingdom Metazoa; phylum Chordata; class Actinopteri; order Salmoniformes; family Salmonidae; genus Oncorhynchus; species Oncorhynchus nerka. The sequence goes on from NC_088406.1 coordinate 45,889,378, forward strand.
GTTGGGGAAATTATGTGAACCAATAGGCTAATGACTTCTCCAAAAGCTAATTGGAGTCAGGAGTCAGCTAACCTGGAGTCGAATCAATGAGACGAGATTGGAGATTTTGGTTAGAGCTGCCCTGCCCCATAAAAAACACACAAAATTTGAGTTTGCTATTCACAAGAAGCATTGCCTGATGTGAACCATGCATAAAGCTGGAAAGGGTTACAAAAGTATCTCTAAAAGTCAGTCCACGGTAAGACAAATGATCTATTAATGGAGAAATTTCAGCACTGCTGTTACTCTCCCTAGGAGTGGCCATCCTGCATAGATGACTGCAAGAGCACAGCACATAATGCTCAATGAGGTTAAGAAGAATCCTAGAGCGTCAGCTAAAGACTTACAGAAATCTCTGGAAGATGCTAACATCTCTGTTGACGAGTCTACAATACGTAAAAGACTAAACAAGAATAATGTTCATGGGTGGACAAAATAAAAAAGCCACTGCTGTCCAACAAAAAACATTGCTGCACGTCTGAAGTTTACAAAAGAGTACCTAGATATCCCAAAATATTCTGTGGACAGATTAAACTAAAGTTGAGATGTTTGGGAAGAACACACAACACTATGTGTGGAGAAAAAAAAGTCACAGCACACCAACATCAAAACCTCATCCCAACTCTAAAGTATGGTGGAGGGAGCATCATGGTTTGGAACTGCTTTGCTGCCCAAGGCCTGGACAGCTTGCTATCATCGACAGATAAATTAATTCCCAAGATTATGAAGACATTTTGCAGGACAATGTAAGGCTATCTGTCCTCCAATTGAAGCTCAACATAAGTTAGGTGATGCAACAGGACAACAACCCAAAAGAAAATCAACAACAGAATGCCTTGAACAGAAGAAAATACGCCTTCTGGAGTGGCCCAGTCAGTCCTGTCCTCAACCCGACTGAGATGCTGTGGCATGACCTCAAGACAGCGGTTCACACCAGATATCCCAAGAATATTGTGGAACTGAAACAGTTTTGTAAAGAAGAATGGTCCAAAATTCTTCCTGACCGTTGTGCAGTGCTGATCTGGAACTACAGAAAATGTTTGGTTGAGGTTATTGCTGCCAATGGTGGGTCAACCTATTGTTAAATACAAGGGTTCATATACTTTTTCCAACCTGCACTGTGAATGTTTACATGGTGTGTTCAATAAAGAAATAAAAATATATAATTGCTTGTGTGTTATTAGTTTAAGCAGACGGTGTTGGTCTATTGTCGTGACTTAGATGAAGAAATTCAAGTAATTCTGAAGGGTTCACATACTTTTCCTTCCCACTATAGCTTAAACAAGGTTATAGTGGCCACCTTGCTCAGAGAACTGTTGACTCACACCAACAGGGTTGTATTTTCTCTTTCAGGTCAGGGGGATTATCAGAGTCTGGTCCAAACACACATTTACTGTTGGAGAGCTTTTTTTACAGTCCACCGCCACCCTGGTCACCTTCTCCATAACTGATAACAGAGGAGAGACACGCTCTGATTGCCCTGACATGGCTGAGAGAGGATCACAACTGTCTTCGTAATATGTTCGCTCCATTGTCCAGCATGGGATTATAGCTAGCTAGGGCCCGGAGAGGACGGATGCCAGGCAGCCTCTCAGAACCATGACATGATTGTGTGAGCCAGGTCATAGAGCGGTGGGGATGGAGCCTGAGTGGGGCAACCCTCCGGAAAACTAGGGACCCTGTGTAGTCTTCTCAATCCCCCAGGTGGTGTAGGGGAGGGCTGGGGCTGCTAGTGACAGATGGGTATGGCTGGATCATCTCTGATTCAGGTGGTACACTACAGCTGTCTCAGTCCCAGTCAGGGAGCCTAGAGTGGGGGAGACTATCACCAGCAGCACATAACCCACTGTCATACCAGGCACAGGGAGGGAAGATGATTAGTACAGTAGGACAAGCTCTGCCATCAGCCAAGATTGATGGGCACCTGCAAGGCTTACAGTCACACTGTGATGAGATGGCTAGCTCCCACACAGCAGACTGCATCACACAGACTTAGTCAGAGAGGAAACCACAGTGAAGTTTAGTTACCTAATCAACATACTGTATTTACTGAACAAAAATATAAACATATAAATGTAAAGTGTTGGCCATGAGCTGAAATAAAAGATCACAGAAATGATGCACAAAAAGCTTGTTTCTCTCAAATGTTGGGCACAAATTTGTTTACATCCCTGTTTGTGAGCATTTTTTCTTTGCCAATATAATCCATCCACCTGACAGTGTGTGGCATATCAAGAAGCTGATTAAACAGCATGATCATTACACAGATGCAACTTGTGCTGGGGACAAAAAGGCCACTAAAATGTGCAGTTTTGAAAGAAAGAAAGAAAGAAAGATTAGGCTCAGAGACTCTAGCCACAGGGATCCATGGAGCCATAATACACCTGCCAGGAAAACCTTAGAGGAATCCTTCATCCTAACTACATGATTACTATAAATTAAACAGCTGGGGTGACATCTTCCCTCCACTACACTGCGCTGACGTGGACAAAATAGGCATAGTGTAATACTTGCAGCAGGAATCCTGTCTTTTTAGCAATGAGGTCCATGAGATGGTAGCAATTATTTACTTTAGGTCTGCATACAACTATGTAAAATTGGTGCATTGGATCATTGGATGAATGAAATGCAACTGCAAACTGCTGTATTCCTCCATAATTGTTTCATATAAATGACCCTGACATATGAAATTGCGTTGTTTTTGTAAACATATTTTTAGCAAACAGAAGATGTCACCCCAAGGGAACGATAACTTGACCATCCCACCACAGTTGACCTGACAAAACCACTTTAAGTTAACTTTGATCAAAGTGATAAATATAGACATCCTTATGAATATGATAATACATCCTTATGAATATGAAACAAATCAATAATGTATTATATTTGATAGATGGTCACATGGTGCCAGTTAGTTTATTAATGCTTTATGCTTAAGTAATTTCTAAAGGATTTAAAGAGGTATAGTAATTGGTCCAGCTTCTTGGGAGGGGGTCTAAACAAAATACATGGATTGTTTCAACAGACAACAACACATCACAACAGGCCATACAGAGGCATCACAACATTGCAGTTTTCGTGTAATCTTTATGTGGTGCAACATGGTGTCATTAGAAAATGTCAAAAGTAACATTTAACCATTGCATTTATACAGGGCCATCAGACATTATTCACACCCATTAACTTTGTCCACATTTTGTTGTGTTACAAAGTGGGATTAAAATTGATATTTGCACATTATTATTTTTTAAATTCTTCAAACTATGTCAAGTTGGTTGTTCATCATTGCTTGACAGCCATTTTCAAGTCTTGCCATAGATAAGCTGATTTAAGTTAACACTGTAATTAGGCCACTCAGGAACATTCAATGTCATCTTGGTAAGCAACACCAGCGTATATTTGGCCTTGTGTTTTAGGTTATTGTTCTGCTGAAAGGTGAATGTGTGTCCTAATGTGTTGGAAAGCAGACTGAACCAGGTTTTCCTCTAGGATTTTGCCTGTGCTTATCTCTATTCCGTTTCTTTTTATCCGAAAACAAAACTCCCTAATCCTTGCCGATGACAAGCATACCCATAACATGAAGCGGCCAACAACGTGCTTGAAAATAGGAAGAGTGACATTGTGTTGGATTTGCCCCAAACATAATGCTTCGTATTAATTTCTTTGGCACATTTTTTGCAGTTTTACTTTAGTGCCTTACTGCAAACTAGATGCAAGATTTGGAATATTTGAAATTCTGTACAGAATTCCTTCTTTTCACTCATTCATTTAGGTCAATATTGTAGAGTAAATACACTGGTGTTGATCCATCCTCAGTTTTCTCCTATCACAGCCATTCAACTCTGTAACTATTTTAAAGTCACCATTGGCCTCATTGTGAAATCCCTGAGCCGTTTCCTTACTTGCCGGCAACTGAGTTAGGAAGGACACCGTGACTGGTTGTATTGATACACCATCCAAAGTGTAATTAATAGTCCTCGAAGAGATATTCAATGTCTGCTTTTTCTTTTTTTACCCATCTACCAATTGGTGCTCTTCTTTGCGAGGCATTGGGAGTTTGTGGTTGAATCTGTGTTTGAAATTGACTGCTCGACTGAGGGACCTTACAGATAATTTTATGTGTGGGGTACAGAGATGAGGTAGTCATTAAAAAAAAACATGATATACACTGTTATTGTACAAAAAGTGAGTTCATGCAACTTATTATGTGACATTTTATGTCACATTTTTACTCCTGAACTTATTTTTGCTTGCTATAACAAGGGTTGAATACTTATTGACTCAAGACATTTCAGATTTTTATCTTTAATTATTTGTGCAAAAATGTCCCAAAAAATTATTCCACTGAAATTATGGGGTATTGTGTGTAGGCCAGTGACGTAAAATCTCAATTTAATCCATTTTAAATTCAGGCTGTAACATAACAAAATGTGGAGACAAAATGTCAAGGGGTGTGAATACTTTCTGAAGGTACTGTATGTCACCTTGGCTGACATACTGTATTAGTTATAGCCTATGTCAGCTTTACGACTGTTGTTGGCTATATATTGGTGAAGCCTAAGTTACAATGAAAACTAACAGGCACCATTTCACAACTGTCTTCTTACTCGGTCATTAGAGGTATGTCTTCAACTCAGAACTGACATTTCAGTCACATCCTCTACCTTCAATTTGTCATTGCTGTGCCTCAGAGGCTAGCACACATCCATGTGTCACCGGCTTTTAGCAAATATTTCTGGGGAAAAGAAGCCAGCTTTATCATTCTGATCCACACGTTCTACATCCTTGTACGGGTGACATAATAGAAGCAGAAACCAGTGTCAAAGAAGAGGCCTAGAGCCATTTTATTTAACACAACCCCCTGACGTCTGAGGCCCAGACAATCCCGCTAAAGAAGGTCTACTTAGCAAAATAGAGCAATCCCCTGGGCTCCAGTGCATACTATGACCACAACAGAGCCTGGAATAAGGAAAGGTGCCCCTCTGCACAAAATCGCCTTGAGCACTACTTGGACATTGACCAAAATAAAAGTTCCTGGTTTAAACTAAATGTTTCTGGTTCAAGTTAACTACAAGTTCGGAGTGATATAATATGCTATAATACTGTATGTACTTTAGGTCATGTTAAGCCTATCATCAAAGGTAATATATGTGACCCGTTTCAGGAAACTAGGTGTATGTCGCAAGTCATGACTTCACAGTAGAGCCATTTTAAGTTTTATTTAATTAAAAAAAATATATATTAAATGTGTTTTTTGGAACATGTGAACCCTCGGTGTGCCTTAATAACAAACTTGTATGTCATCTGTAAATACGAATACAATTGTTAAATTATGAGCCTTGTTGGTTAAGCCACAGAAAAAGTCAGCAACCTTCCCACTAGCCATGAATGGCTGAGATAATGAGTAGGCTGGACATGCCGAGAGAGGAGTTCAGATTGGTCTTCCATATAGAGGGCTTCTGTCTATTTGAGCTGGTAAATCTGTGTCGGTAATCATGTCGAATGTGGCTTTTAAAAAAATGTTTTGTGTACTGGAGCTGCATAAGTCTTGCTCTCCAATTTAAGAGATGGATTAAACACCTGTCTCCGGATTACATCTTCAAACTAAAGGCAACCGTGGCATGGCATCCGTGACAGGGAGATGCGTCCATCAGGCATGATGATGTAAACAGGTAAGATAGCTAGCTACATTTTCAGATATTACACTTTTCTCATTTTGACAGAAAGTGGTTTCATTTCAATCTAAAGTGTACTGTTAGCTAGCTAGCTGGCTGGCTCCCTAGCTAACGTTACGTTATGACATTATTATTCGTATCCCAGAACTGTTTGCTTTGCTAGTTAGAGCCTAATGTTAGCTAGCTAACATTGAACCTGGTTGGTTAGCTCCCAGCAGATTCATGCAGGATAGTAACAACATGATCTGGCACTTTGTTCATTGTTGGTTAACTAGCTAACGTTATCTGGCTGGCTTCTTAGCTAACGTTACGTGGTGTGTGTGATCTTACATGCTGTTAACCTAGCTAGGTTAATTGTTGACCTAGCTATCTCACTACATGTCTTAAGCTAAAGTGTACTGTTAGCTAGCTAACGTTAGCTGACTGGCTTCCTAGCTGATGTTATTATTCATATCCCAGAGCCGTTTGCTTTGCTAGTTAGAGCCTAATGTTAGCTAGCTAACATTGAACCTGGTTGGTTATCTCCCAGCAGATTCATGCAGGGTAGTAACAACGTGATTTGGCACTATGTTCATTGTTGTTTAACTAGCTAACGTTAGGTGACGTGTGTGATCTTACACATTGTTTACCTAGCTAGCCACATGTCTTAAGCTAAAGTGTACAACACCCGTTGAATATGGCCGGTGTCAGTAAACGTCTGCAAAAAAAGTGTAATGAAATTGTTGGTTAGACTGTTTTCATGTTATCCAGAGGTAAACAAATCATTGGCCAGAGCATCAAGTGTGCTCTCTGAATGCTCCAAGATCGAAACGAGATGGGTGGGGCTAAAGCTTAAGAGGGTGTGAACGATGCTGAATGAGTTTAGACAAAGAGGAGCTCTTCACTAGATACCAAAACATTCAAAGGCTATTTTCTCAAAAGTGAGTTTACAAGTTAATCAACTTTCAAAGCAGAATTACTCCCCATTGTTCATCAACAATGCAGTGCATGATATACCATTGTGTAGCTCTGAATCTCTACTTTTATCCAATGTAAAAAAAAAACACACAATTTCAAATTTTACTACATAAATCCGAATCCAGGTGATGAGTCGCATATCATCAATCTCCCAATAATAGAATATCAAAGTAAGTCTCTACCCCTAGTACCCCATCCAACATGACTATGAATAGCACGTTTGATTTTCCCAAATCATTCCGATGTGACTCAAAGTCCCAATTAAACAGTTTGAAAAGCAACCTTCAAATAACTTGTTCCTCTTTGTGTGAGGTACACAGGAGAGAGAAGCCGAAATCAAAGAGCAGGATTGTCATGTAATGCTGAGTGCTAAGTACAGCGAGGAGCTGTTGTTGTCTTACTTTGTCTCTTCTGAATTCCCTGAACACCCAGGAGGATAATGTTCCTCCATTTCCCCTCTGGCACACACACAGGTTTAAAGAGCTCTCCCACTTACCTAGAACAAGAAGAAGGTAGACAAACATAAACGATGCTGCATTGAAACAGTGAAGCAAGTAAATGTTTCAGCTTGTCACTCTATAGGTACACTGGAGGCGATGCATTAATTTACTATGTGAAACACTAGGAACTGTAAATGTTGTCACTGTACTACATAAGGACTAACACCTTAATAAAACAAGGATGTAATCTGAACATCAACCTGAATTCTGCATTTCGGTTGTAAATGTTAAAATACATCAGAATGCTACGAACAGTTTATATTACAGTAGAATATACAAGAAAATAACATGGTACATGTAGGAGTTTATGTGCCCTTAAAAGATAATTGAACAACGGGAGATAATAAAAATAAAATAAATATATCTGCACATTGTTTCTCTAAAAAACTACATTTACTTGGATACACATTTCATAAAAAACAGTATGTATATTCAACGAATTTCAAGTTCAATGACTTACAAAACAAAGTGACATTGAGGCATTGAATTCAACTTTAACCTTCATTGGTTCAGTGAAAGCTAAAGAATACGTGTCACTGCGGTTCTCAATTGCAGTTTGGCAAGCACGTTGACAAAAGAGAGAAAAAATACTTCATATTTCATCCGATATTGCCAACCCCCCTCAGAACTTCAACCGTATAACCTGAAATCAGTCAGCCCAATATAAAGTCAGCCAAATACACAGTACAGCAGTAGTAACCATACAGCAGTAGTAGTAACCTTTACACAGATAAAGTAGGAGAGCAAAGGTATCAGGCATTTACAAAATGCTTTTGTCAATGTAGTGAGCCCATATGAATTTATAGTCCCCAATTTAGCTTTGCATTTAAGCAGCAGCGGAGGGGCTTAATAATTCCTGAGAGCCCCAGAGGCGTAACTAACTTTAAAAAAGAATTGATTCAGGCACAAATGCTGCTATTCTAATTAAGATCTTATGTGCCTGTATTGAACCATTTTATCTCAAGAATAATGCTAAAAGCCCAGAATGTAATCCATTAAAAGCAATACGTTTCTGGGAACCTCGGCCTCAAGCATCTGTTACAGAGGACAACGTCCAAAAGTGTTTAACAACATGCAAATTATACATATATATATAACACATGTATAACATGACCATGTAGGTTTGAAGAACACATACTGTTCAAACTTCTACCCAACATGTAATAGAAACGTGGAGGGATGACGCACCAGACAGAGGGAGATGAAAAATACAACCCAACATCTAATAGAAACGTGGAGGGATGACGCACCAGACAGAGGGAGATGAAAAATACAACCCAACATCTAATAGAAACGTGGAGGGATGACGCACCAGACAGAGGGAGATGAAAAATACAACCCAACATCTAATAGAAACGTGGAGGGATGACGCACCAGACAGAGGAAGATGAAAAATACAAACCAAACAACCACAATATAACAGGAAGGGAAACATAGAATAATTGTCTCTTTGAAACTCTAATAATGTACACTACCGTCATTTAGAAATGTCCTTGTTTTTAAAAGAAAAACAAATGTTTTATCCATTAAAATAACATCAAATTGATCATAAATACTGTGTAGACATTGTTAATGTTAATCACTATAGTAGCTGGAAACAGCAAACTCCCTTCACAGAACAGCGCAAACGGTCTCTAACCAGAATAGAAAGAGTGGGAGGCCCTGGTGCAAAACTGAGTAAGAGGACAAGTACATTAGAGTGTCTAGTTTGAGAAAAAGATGCCTCAAGTCCTCAACTGGCAGCTTCATGAAATAGTACCCGCAAAACACCAGTCTCAACGTCAACACCGGGATGCTGGCCTTCTAGGCAGAGTTCCTCTGTCCAGTGTCTGTGTTCTTTTGCCCATCTTAATCTTTTCTTTTTATTGGCTAGTCTGAGATATGGGTTTTTCTTTGCAACTCTGCCTAGAAGGCCAGCATCTCGGAGTCGCCTCTTTGCTGTTGACGTTGAGACTGGTGTTTTGCAGGTACTATTAATGAAGCTGCCAGTTGAGGACTTGAGAGGCATCTGTTTCTCAAACTAGACACTCTAATATACTTGTCCTCTTGCTCAGTTGTGCATTGGGGCCTCCCACTCCTCTTTCTATTCTGGTTAGAGCCATTTTGCGATGTTCTGTGGAGGGAGTAGTACACAGCGTTGTACGAGATCTTCAGTTTCTTGACAATTTCTAGCATGGAATAGCCTTCATTTCTCAGAACAAGAATAGATTGACGAGTTTCAGAAGAAAGTTCTTTGCTTCTGGCCATTTTGAGCCTGAAATCGAACCCACTCAACTAGTCTAAAGAAGGACAGTTTTATTGTTTCTTTTTAATCAGTACAACAGTTTTCAGCTGCGCTAACATGATTGTAAAAGGGTTTTCTAACGATCAATTAGCCTTTTAATGGTTTCGGAGGTGTTTCAAACATCCCAGGTCATTGTCGCCTGTGTCTGTTACTATTAGCAGTCAGTACGTCAACCCTGTTTCTGATGATGGATAGATGAACATGGAAGGGAGGGGGGAGAAGAAATGTCCAGGATACCTGCCAGCCAAAGTAATTTGAAATCCAAATTTCAGTCCAAAATAAAGATGCCTTCTGGAAACCATTGATTTATGCCTGAGATTGAAAAATAGGTGACCCTCCAGCTCTCTTACAAATGTACGTAGGTTGTCACTCACATACAGTGGGGAGAACAAGTATTTAATACACTGCCGATTTTGCAGCTTTTCCTACTTACAAAGCATGTAGAGGTCTGTCATTTTTATCATAGGTACACTTCAACTGTGAGAGACGGAATCTAAGAAAATCCAGAAAATCACATTGCATGATTTTTAAGTAATTAATTCACATTTTATTGCATGACATAAGTATTTGATCACCTACCGACCAGTGAGAATTCCGGCTCTCACAGACATGTTAGTTTTTCTTTAAAAATCCCTCCTGTTCTCCACTCATTACCTGTATTAACTGCACCTGTTTGAACTCGTTACATGTATAAAAGACACCTGTCCACGTACTCAATCAAACAGACTCCAACCTCTCCACAATGGCCAAGACCAGACAGTCTGACTGCTAATAGTAACAGACACAGGCGACAATGACCTGGGATGTTTGAAACACCTCTGAAACCTGAACGAATGTAAAAGAGCAACAACACACAGACACTGAACCGCCTCCAAAATGCCAGATCCTCAAAGTTTGTGCTGATTAATATATTTGATTTGAGTTACCGTCTTCTCCTTGATGCTCAAGCCCCTGTTGTATTTTAAGCCTGTCAAGGAAATGCCTTAAAACTCACCTCTCTACTCAAAGCATGGAGAGCCAAATTAACAAATTGAGTTCACTTCATTATTTTCACAACGTGACTACAGATCCCTTTCTCCTGACATAAATATATAACTAAGCCTCAGTAAATCAAATGCAAATTGAGTGGCAGAACAAACTCTTCTTATTGAAATGTTCGATTTGTGTTTCACACTTTAATATTCCATTAAGATCTGTGATTTTCTATAAGACCACCACCTATCACACCAGGAAAACAGTTCCACAGCAATTTAAAGTTCTGAAAATAGAATAAATGTACTCAAACAAAAACAGAGTAATTTATTATGTATCTTAGGAACCATTCTACAAATGTTAATGCCGGACTGAAAAATAGTTCAACTTAGAAATGAGAGAGTGACGCAGAACTATGTCAAATTCAGTACACTTTAGAGAGCAAACAAACCGTTCAAATAAGTTGTTTCGCCTGTACACAGGAAGTATGGGTGCTGAGTGTGCTGTAGCACCCCCTGAGAAATACAAAACATTGTAAAAAAAAATATGTAATGACAAATTACCAAATTAGAGCACTAGGCTTTTATTACTCCTATATGAGCAGGGAGAAATACTTGTCAGCAGAGTGGAGAAAATGTACTACTCAGCAACCTAGCTGCCACTGAATTCAAAATAAGATAAATATATTCTCTCTCCCAAAGGTCCTAGTGATGATGATCACTGAGGATTTGAGTGCACAGCTCGCCTGTGCTTTCCCTTTCTCTCCCCATGAGTGGAGGCTGCATCACTAGGAAAACTCAACTATACAATATGCCATCCACGCCAATGAGCATTCCCATTTGCTGACACACACTTCCTTTAGCTGATGAGTCATGCACCGCCAAAGTCAAACTCCCAGTCAGTTTCCAAATAAGACCGTAAATGCAATTTTTCTGCCCCTTCACTGCAGAACTTTCAATTACATGGAAAGCGGTCCCTGTAAGGCAGAAGGTCTGCTTGGATTCTCGAGGAGCCCATTGCTACTGAACTGTATGCTGAAAAAATACCTCTCAGTTCACAAAAATGGATCGCTCCTACAAACAATTAAGTCATGTGGCCGTGGTTTGCTATATAAAGCAGGCAGATAGGCATTGAGGCATTCAGTTACTGTTTGATTGAATGTAAGAATTGGCAAAATGAGTGACCTATGTGGCTTTGAACGTGGTATGATCGTCGGTGTCATGTGTGCTGGATCCAGTATCTCAGAAATGGCTGCCCTACTAGGCTGTTCAAAAATGGCCTTTTTGCCTCCATACTGATTACAACTTCTCATTTCCGACTAATTGAAAATGACATCTTGTTTAAAGTATCGCCCTTACTTAAACAAGGAAAGCTGGTTCTAATTTCAGTTTTATTCTCCAGAAAAGATAGAACAAATATTACAACACCCCCCCTCCCCCTGAAAAGATTTAGATGCACTACTGTTCCACTGGAGGTCATAAGGTGAATGCACCAATTTGTAAGTCGCTCTGGATAAGAGCGTCTGCTAAATGACTTAAATGTAAATGTAAACAACAAATGTTGTGGTTAAACTCAAATATATTGCCGAACAAAAAACAGTCTATGGATTTGTTGTTGTTGAAATGGTATTATATTCATGATTGATATTATGAATAGAAATGGAGGAGTTATGTCACATACGCAGCAATCGAAAATATATGGGAATGTCTGCTCAGTCCAAATTTACAACCAACTTTTTACAATTTACAACCACAAATGGAGGAGGCAAGTGGAAAAGGGAGAAGGTAGGGAACTTCTTTGCCTGCTATATATTCAAGATACACATTGGCAGAAAGGAATTGGCATAAATAGAGAAATATAGCAGTTTCATTTGTGAACAAAAATGTTGACAGCCCCGCCATACAGGTTGCAAAATAAATGTGAAGAGATGTTCAATGTACCGATTCCATGGCACATGGTTTATGAAATGGTACAAAAGACAACACTTAATTCAGCACTTCGAGTTTTTCAATTTAAATGATTATAAATATATGGGGCATACAACAATCTCAGCTCTGTAGATTTAGCTGCGAAGAAACATAATTACTAGATAATTTATTCTGGTATTACCCCTATATACTGTAGCTTGTTTATGGTCACAGGTTCAGGAATGGTTAAACAAATTAACCGATTTGGAAAGCCATAGTCAGTCAATAAATAATTGAATATAATAATACTTGCCACAACCAAATGTTTATAAACTCACCATTTAAAAGCACCATGATGATTATGTATCCATATAGCTGTACCATAATATTTGCATTGTTAAGCATACTGTAGCTGCAACTTTGTAAACCTCCAATTGTCCTAATATTCCACCCACTAAAACACCATATATATCTAGGTCTGTTGTCACTAAGAACATCTCTCTGACTCATGACGCACATTTGCTTCCTAAGGCAAACCCTTGGCCACCAATTGGCACGGGCCAGAGAGAAATATGGGCAGTCCCATGAGAAGCATAATTCAACACTGTCACCCTTCACTAACACATTCAAAGCCCGGTAGGTCTATTGCATATCTATGAGGGTGCTTTTTAAGAGAACTAGCCAAATAACATGGAAAACAGTCCGGAAAAAAACTAAAATAAACAATAATAGATTCTTAATTAATTCGGCTTACATTGTTTTATTATCGTACCGTATGATAAGGGAGTCCACAGTAGTTTTCAATATCTTATTTTCTGCTCGTATTTGTTCAATCATTTAATTGCTGTAATCATTCCTGTTTTTAAGTCCTCAACCTCCCCCAGTAGCCCAGGCAAATGATCCAGCTTTTTTAACTGCTCGCTTGTGCTTGTAAGCAAATGCTCTATCTGAAGACATAGTTATAAAAATGTCAGACCTCCAATGTTACATTTAGAATTTTAGACGGCGGCTTCCCTTCAGTTTCGGTCGCAGAGTTTTAAGGAAAGGTCTTCTCTCCTTCGCTTCGGATGTATCGGATAATGTTTTTTCGAGCATATCAACATGCTGATCAATTCATATTTCAAGGTTCTCTATATTATCCAGAACCTTTCGCATGTTATCAACTAATCCTCCATTTTTGATTAATGGAACAAGCTGTGCCTACCACGCTACCACCTGTCACGTCATTACCACCTCCAAGTGGTTTTGCATTGTGCACTTTTGCTTGAAAGTTGCATTTCATTTCATTGGGCAGGCGATTTTGAGTGAGCATATGCCAACAACTAGATTATTAGAGCATATAATTGGAGGTCAAACTGGCTAATCATTATGCTTGAGTGTTCCCAGACACAGTTCAATCTATTTTAGAACAAATGAAAGGCATTACAAAATGAGGGCAGATTACTGCAGTGCTGAATACCTGATGTTGGGGAAAATAGAGGCAAGTTTATGGAGGAAAACAATGCATATGTGTTGCTGTGTGTTTCAGCCAGACAGTCATCATAACAATTATCATCAGTGAAAATTCTTCAGTTTGATGTAGCCCTCTCTATGTATGGAAACAACACCCCCAACAAGCTTTCACATGACAATGTATGCAAATAATTCTAGTGCCACCATGCTAATGTGTTTCACCTTCATATGAATGACCGCTATATGATGTTGAATAAGTGTAACATAGCAGACCCTGTAGTAGTGGGAAGGCCCCTTCTTCGCCTTCTAATGGATCTATATGAAATGTTTACGATACAGTAAGAACACTTTGCATGGTTGCTCTGACCCCCCTGATGTAATGTATTGACTCCTGCTTGTGTATAATAGTGTTCATAAATGACAGATTGAGTGATGCTAACTATGTCAACAAGGTTAAAAGCAGCCAATCATAATAAGGAATTAGCCTCTGAATATCTCTTTGGAGACGGGATTTCTTCAAGAACTGATTGATTCAATGTAATCAATTTATCATTATGGTCTTTACTTCTACAGTGTAGCCTGCATTGTTTATCTCAATATACCTTATATACCTTACGGGTAGAGTCAAGGTGGCTGATTCAATGTGTACATCCATACAGTGAGCCTATACATGGACATAATCTAAATACTAAAAATATGGTTTATCACAGACGGTGATGCAGAGCTATTTACATGGAAATTCTCTGCTGAGAAGAGAGTATTTCAAAAGGAAATACCCCTTCCATTTGACAAACGGAAATCAGAGGAGAAATCTTCGAAACAATGACATTCAATTACTGTGAAATTACAAGGCAGGCAGCTAGGTTATTTGACAGACGGATCTCAGATGTTCACTTCCCTGCATTCTCTCTAACTTGTTTTTACATTTCTAGTTAACTATTAGTGTAAATAGGGCGAGCTGACTGTTCTGATTGATGGTCATAGGGAAATGGGTCTGCAGATGGAGAAAGCAATTTGCAAAAGTGCAGCAGGTTAGTGATTTCTTGTCTTCGGAAGGCTAGGACAGATGGAGGAAACAACATTTGTTTACAGGGCCCAAAACACTATTCATTTTCCTTATTAATGAACCCTATTTACCAGCTATGAGACTATGTAGTGGGGGTCTGTAAAAGGCCAAGGGGACTGACCACAGGAAGTATAAATACTCCCATGGGATGGAAGACATGAAACAACCTGCATGGCATTGCATACGCCTTTGCTGATCAAATGAATTCAATGAGAAACATGACTCATAAGAAATGTATTTCAGATATACAGCATTCATCTCTTAAATACTAGAACAGTTGAAGCTATGCATACGCTCCCTCCTTTTATGCTACATTCAGAAGTTTGAAGTGTTACTTTTGATTGATGCAACTGCCATACTAGAACATGCTGGAACCACAATTCACAGAGGCATTATCATGCAATATTAAAAGCATGAAAGCATGGACTTTCCATTGGTAGGAGTATAAGGACAAAGACAGAAAACTATAAGCACTTAAGATGTATAGGTACTGTAAGGTTGAGAATGGTTCTCTAAAGTATGACATAATATGACCCCACACTATCCAGTAGATGCAGTGGACTTAAAACCAGACGGAGTCTACAGATGTTTCTTTAACGTATCAGTTCATTGCTGTTACACAAAATAAGTCAAAATCAAATGATCATTTCTAGTAAGATTGGTTCAACCTGTGCTAAATCTGATGACTGAAATCCTATTCATTAAAGGCATAGTGTGAGATTCCCGTTTCCCAGAGTCAGATGAACCATGGATCCCGTTGTTATGTCTCTGCGTGCTGTATGAAGGAAGTAAGAGGTATGCTAGTGGTACCTGTAGACTTACAGTCATTGTGCTAATGCTAGTTAGCATTGGCTCCTGAAACTACCACTTTCATCATTGATATTGCATGTAGAGGCATAAAAACCGTATCCACAAGTTCACCTGACTCTGGGTTAAGTAGAACATTGTAATCTCGCACTCTTTAATACCCAAAACAGTTTTAGAATGTATTAATTGTGAAGTGGTATCTATGCTGGTATCATAGAGTTCAGTACTTTGGAAGATGATCACCATTGGAGTGAATTCCCGGAGGGAAAAATCTACTCTAAGGTTCACTCTTAAGGTTTTTACACTTTGTTCAAGGAATCAATATTTTTTAGTGTTGCCAGGTATACTTCTTCTTTCTCTGTCTTCAGAGGTCTGACTCCTTGTATTAATATATCTGGGCAAAATAAATACTGAATCTCCCTCTTTGCCTCTATGGATGTGACCTTGCGTAAAGCCATACCAAGAACCCATGGATATTTAGCTAAATGTGTGAAACACCCCTGGAGTTAGCTGCCCTCGGCAATGGAAGCAAAAGCATCTTCTGTGAGTATACATACAATATTCACAGTGGTCCATATAATCCAGAGCAGAAGACAGGTCCCTCAACACAAATCTGGCATTTCTCAGGATATAAAGCGCATATATTTTATTATAGGCCTGTTGATATGGGGTTGAGAATTTTTCCTTATGCTCTGAGTCAAAGAGATTTTGAAATGTGATGGAAAATAAAGCTGCACAATGAAAGAAAATGATTGGTTTTAATGAGACAAGCATGTGATTTAAACAAATCGAATAGGATTTGAATTAATATTTTTAAAATTCATTGTGTACCTCGGAATTATTGTGTCTCCGATACTGAAGATGGGGAGGTGGATTTCTAATCACTCTGTCACACTTAATATAGCCTATCAATTAACAACTAATGTCTATACTGGGCTGGAAACCAAATGAAGCATTTAGGTTGGTTCACGGGTTTGTGCCTGTCATCTACAGCCCTCAGTCATGCGAATGAAGAACTCCTCGATAGCAATTTATTTTACTTCTCCCAACCAAATAAAGAATTCTGTCAATCATCCATTCAATGACGAAGAAAAACCTAAATACCCATTTAGATTAATCATAGTATGTGGCAACCTGTCATTCAGGACAGGTTTTGAGCCCCACCTGTTTAGTTTTTTGGTTATTTTGGTTATTTTGGTATTAAAACCGTGTCACATATCAGTTTACAAACAAGGTATAAAAAAATGTATAAATTAGTTAATAAAGCCGCTTACAAACATGGTCTCTTTTTTGCTTTCTTGAGTAAGGCAGCTCCAAAATGCAGGTGTTTCAACCTAGCTCAGTCCTTTCTGTGGTGGTGGGGCAGCCAGCAGATAATATGGAGCGTAGGGGTTGGTAATGTTATCTAGTTGCGCCGTGATTGGCTCAGGGTTCTGTCACTCATGGTGACCCTACATCACCTCAAAATCTACGGGTAGAGCTCGAAAATTCAAGCCCCTTGGGTGCTGCCATAGAGTCACAGTTGAAGTCGGAAGTTTACATACACCTTAGCCAAATACATACAGTAGGGAGAACAAGTATTTGATACACTGAAGATTTTGCAGGTTTTCCTACTTACAAAGCATGTAGAGGTCTGTCATTTTTATCATAGGTACACTTCAACTGTGAGAGACGGAATCTAAGAAAATCCAGAAAATCACATTGTATGATTTTTAAGTAATACATTTGCATTTTATTGCATGACAAAAGTATTTGATCACCTACCAACCAGTAAGAATTCCGGCTCTCACAGACCTATTAGTTTTTCTTTAAGAATCTCTCCTGTTCTCCACTCATTACCTGTATGGAATGCGCCTGTTTGAACTCGTTACCTGTATAAAAGACACCTGTCCACACACTCGATCAAACATACTCCAACCTCTCCACAATGGCCAAGACCAGAGAGCTGTGTAAGGACATCAGGGATCAAATTGTAGACCTGCACAAGGCTGGGATGGGCTACAGGACAGTGTAGTAGGAAACACTGCTGATTTTGCAGGTTATCAAATACTTGTTCTCCCCACTGTATAAACTCAGTTTTTCACAATTGCTGACATTTAATCCTAATAAAAATGCCCTGTCTTAGGTCAGTTAGGATCACCACTTTATTTTAAGAATGTGAAGTGTCAGAATAATAGTAGAGAATAATTTATTTCAGCTTGTATTTTTTTCATCACATTCTCAGTGGGTCAGAAGTTTACATACACTCAATTAGTATTTGGTAGCATTGCCATTCAATTGTTTAACTTGGGTCAAACGTTTTGTGTAGCCTTCCACAACCTTCCCACAATAAATTGGGCGAATTTTGGCCCATTCCTCCTGACAGAGCTGGTGTAACTGAGTCAGGTTTGTAGGTCTCCTTGCTCGCCCACAAACTTTCTATAGGATTGAGGTCAGGGCTTTGTGATGGCCACTCCAATACCTTCTCTTTTTTGTCCTTAAGCCATTTTGCCACAACTTTTTAAGTATGCTTGGGGTCATTGTCCATTTGGAAGACTCATTTGCGACCAAGCTTTAACTTCCTGATCAATGTTTTGAGATGTTGCTTCAATATCCACATAATTCTCTTCCCTCATGATATGCCATCTATTTTGTGAAGTGCACCAGTCCCTCCTGCAGCAAAGCACCCCCACAACATGATGCTGCCACCCCCATGCTTCATGGTTGGGATGGTGTTCTTTGGCTTGCAAGCCTCTCCCTTTTCCCTCCAAACAAAACGATGGTCATTACAGCCAAACAGTTTGATTTTTGTTTCATCAGGCCAGAGGACATTTCTCCAAAAAGTACGATCTTTGTACAGTTACAAACTGTAGTCTGGCTTTTTTTATGGCGGTTTTGGAGCAGTGCCATCTTCTTTGCTGAGCGGCCTTTCAGGTTATGTCGATATAGGAATCGTTTGTGTGGATATAGATACTTTTGTACCTGTTTCCTCCAGCATCTTCACAAGGTCCTTTGCTGTTGTTCTGGGATTGATTTGCAGTTTTTGCACCAAAGTACATTAATCTCTAGGAGACAGAACGCGTCTCCTTCCTGAGCGGTATGACGGCTGCTTGGTCCCATGGTGTTTATACTTAAGTACTATTGTTTGTACAAATGAACGTGGTACCTTCATGCGTTTGGACATTGCTCCCATGGATGAACCAGACTTGTGGAGGTCTACAAATTTTCTGAGGTCTTGGCTGATTTCTTTAGATTTTCCCATGATGTCAAGCAAAGATGCACTGAGTTTGAAGGTAAGCCATGAAATACATTCACAGGTACACCTCCAATTGACTCAAATGATATCTATTAGCCTATCAGAAGCTTCTAAAGCCATGACATCATTTTCTGGAATTTTCCAAGCTGTTTACAGGCACAGTCAACTTAGTGTATGTAAACTTCTGACCCACTGGAATTGTGATACAGTGAATTATAAGTGAAATAATCTGGCTGTAAACAATTTTTGGAAAAATTACTTGTGCCATGCAAAAAGTAGATGTCCTAACCGACTTGCCAAAACTATAGTTTGTTAACAAGACATTTGTGGAGTGGTTGTAAAATGAGTTTTAATGACTCCAACCTCAGTGTATGTAAACTTCTGACTTCAACTGTAGGTCCTGGATGGCAGGAAGCTTGGACCCAGCGGTGTACTGGGCAGTATGCACTACCCTCTGTAGCGCCCTACTGTTGGATGCCCGGCAGTGATGCAACTGGTCAGGATGCTCTCGATCGTGCAGCTGTATAACTTTTTGAGGATCTGGGGTCCCTTTCTTGGTGTGTTTGGACCATGTTAGTTTGTTGGTGATTTGGACACCAAGGACCTTAACTCTCGACCCACTCCACTCCCCGTCAATGTGAATGGGGGCGTGTTCGGCCCTCCTTTTCCTGTAGTCTACGATCATCTCGTTTGTCTTGCTCACGTTGAGGGAGAGGTTGTTGTCCTGGCACCACACAGCCAGGTCTCTGAACTCCTCCATATAGCCTGTCTCATCGTTGTCGGTGATCAGGTCTACCACCGTTGAGTCATCAGCAAACTTAATGATGGTGTTGGAGTCGTGCTTGGTCACGCAGTCATGGGTGAACAGGGAGTACAGAATGGCTTCTGTCATCTTCTGAAATAGGCTTTTTGTGTTTCAATACACATATTGATATTGATATAATATTGATGTGTACATTGATGTGTATAGTGTATATTGATGAGTGTTGATATGTATACAGGGCTCATCTGTAAAAGACACCTTAGTATTAGAATGACTCCCTGTCAAAATAAAGGTTAAATAAATCAAATATATTGTTGTGGAAAAACGGTTGAAGACTGAGTTGTGAAAAACCCATACTTCACTACCATCAGCATGTAAATCACCATGGAGAAAACATCTAGGTGTGCAGACCTACGTACGTGTCTCCAATTTACAAGACAATCGCTCACCATGCATTTTCAAAACAATATTGCTCTATATCCAAAGGCTTTAGGGTACTTGAAGGAACGTGGAAAATGGCACATTTAGAAACGGTCTAATATGTTAGCCTGACTAATTACTTGAACAATCCAGTTAAATTCAAGTTATTTACAAATGAACCATTTCATGACCAACAAAGTTCAAAATGGAGTCTTGTCTTTCTTCTTTGGCCAACCGAACACTACCCTAAGGGACATCATTTATTTCCTAAGTGTAATGAGCCATCATGTAGCAGTGTTCATGCTGATACGCTCTAGCTGTGCTACAGAATCCCACCGTCCCTTGTCAAAGCCAAAAGAGCTAATTTGATAAGTGTGTATGGTTAGCTCTAAGCCAAAATCCATACAGTGGTTGCTCCACTAAAAGTTTTGCGATTATACTGCGGGACTGAGAGGTAATTTTTGGTTTAGGGGGAGTTAGAGCACTGATTATGCTTTTGGGTCCCAAGGAGCTACTTTGTCTCTGTAGTACTGTAACCTACTGACGACCGGTCACGTTGTACAGTGCCTGAGTGGTGCAGCAGTCTAAGACACTGAATCGCAGTGCAAGCTGTGTTGCTACAGATGCTGGTTCAATACCTGTTCCTACCTCGACTGGGAGACCCATGAGATGATGACTGTAGGTTTTTGGTTAATCTCCCTCTAAAAATAGAAATCATTTAGTCAAAATAACAAACTGTCTGTGTCTCACCCCATGTTCAAGAATAGCCTTTTTCTCGCTCCTTTTACGTTATTTGAAAACCAAATCGTATCCAAAATATTGTTATTTTTTAAACAAAGCAGTTATAACTATTATTAATAATTTAGAATTATATAAAAGCCCCTAGGATATTCTCAGAGATATATTATTAACCCTTATTGTCAGGACAATGGCTCCCGAGTGGAGCACAATGGGATTGCCTTGCAGTTCTCCAGCTGTAGCCACTGAAATAGCGGTGTGCGCGCAAGGTTCAAGGCACAAGGGCAGGGGGCACGGGATGGGCCGCAGAGCCGCGCACAGAAGATGGACCTAGCCCATGGGGAAGGGAGGAAGGGGGAGGGGTAGCACTTTAAGGGCCATTCCACTAATAATGGCGCTGACTAGGAAGACGTTCCCGCTGTTCTTAGTGCCAGTCTGCACGTTCAAACTAAAATAATGTAACTAATAATGGCGTGAATAATGCCCCTTAGATATGAATTCGGAGGGTATATATTATTAACTATTAAAGCATTAGACCCCTCACGAAAGGCGTCACTCAAAGTTATACTTAAATCCAAACTGGATTTAACGAAAAATGACATGAAAAGCACACATTTATGAATCACAAACTCTAAAAGCAATTTAGAAAGTTAGATACAAATGATTTGTGACATTGTGGTTACAATAAAGAATGTAAACAAGATGTAAACACGATGGATGATGAACATCTGGTGGCATTTTGAAAACAGTTTTACTAACAATTGTAGCCTGATTAGCAGGACAATAGGCTCTTTATAGCCCGGCTACAGTAGATGTGAAAGTCACACCTTTCCAGGACTCCTCACCCCTCCCCAATCTCCACCCTTACTAACACAGTTACACAGTTCAAAAAAGAGCTGTTTATCTACAAAAAAAGAGAACCAAAGAACCAAAGAACAGATGAAATGGACATAGTTTTCATCAAGCCAGCTTCTTTGTATGGTGCTACCCGTTCCAGCGTTAGGACCGTAATCACAACTTGAAAATTGCTCAGTTGCGCATCGGGGCCTCACACTCTTTCTATTCTGGTTAGAGACAGTTTACGCTGTAGTACAGTCGTGGCCAAAGGTTTTGAGAATGAAACAAATATTAATTTCCTTAAAGTCTGCTGCCTCAGTTTGTATGATGGCAATTTGCATATATTCCATAATGTAAATGAAGAGTGATCAGATGAATTGTAATTAATTGCAAAGTCCCTCTTTGCCATGCAAATGAACTGAATCCCCCAAAAACATGTCCACTGCATTTCAGCCCTGCCACAAAAGGACCAGGAGACATCATGTCAGTGATTCTCTTGTTATCACAGGTGTGAGTGTTGACGAGGACAAGGCTGGAGATCACTCTGTCATGCTGATTGAGTTCGAATAACAGACTGGAAGCTTCAAAAGGACGGTGGTGCTTGGAATTATTGCTCTTCCTCTGTCAATCATGGTTACCTGCATATCATCTACTGCATCTTTATGTAATACATGCATCACTAGCCACTTTAAACTATGCCACTTTGTTTACATACCCTACATTACTCATCTCATATGTATATACTGTACTCGATACCATCTACTGCATCTTGCCTATGCCGCTCTGTACCATCACTCATTCATATATCTTAATGTACATATTCTTTATGCCTTTACACTTGTGTACAATTTTGGAATTGTTAGTTAGATTACCCGTTGGTTATTACTGCATTGTCAGAACTAGAAGCACAAGCTTTTCGCTACACTCGCATTAACATCTGCTAACCATGTGACAAATACATTTGATTTGATTTGATTTTGAAACACATGCCGTCATTGTTGCTTTGCACAAAAAGGGCTTCACAGGCAAGGATATTGCTGCCAGTAAGATTGCACCTAAACCAACCAGTTATCAGCTCATCAAGAACTTCAAGGAGAACGGTTCAATTATTGTGAAGAAGGCTTCAGAGCGCCCAAGAAGTCCAGCAAGTGCCAGGACCGTCTCCTAAAGTTGATTCAGCTGCGGGATCGGGGCACCACCAGGACAGAGCTTTCTCAGGAATGGCAGCAGGCATGTGTGAGTGCATCTGTACGCACAGGGAGGCGAGGACTTTTGGAGGATGGCCTGGTGTCAAAAAGGGCAGCAAAGAAGCCACTTCTCTCCAGGAAGAACATCAGGGACAGACTGATATTCTGCAGAATGTACAGGGATTGGACTGCTGAGGACTGGGGTAAAGTCATTTTCTCTGATGAATCCCTTTCCGATTGTTTAGGGCATCCGGAAAAAAAGCTTGTCTGGAGAAGACAAGGTGAGCGCTACCATCAGTCCTGTGTCATGCCAACAGTAAAGCATCCTGAGACCATTCATGTGTGGGGTTGCTTCTCAGCCAAGGGAGTGGGCTCACTCACAATTTTGAACACAGCAATGAATAAAGACTGGTACCAACACATCCTCAGAGAGCAACTTCTCACAACCATCCAGGAACAGTTTGGTGACGAACAATGCCTTTTCCAGCATGATGGAGCACCTTGCCATACGGCAAAAGTGATAACTAAGTGGCTCGGGGAACAAAACATCGATATTATGAGTCCATGGCCAGGAAACTCCCCAGACCATAATCCCATTGAGAACTTGTGGTCAATCCTGAAGAGGCGGGTGGGACAAACAAAAACCCACAAATTCTGACCAACTCCAAGCATTGATTATGCAAGAATGGCCTGCCATCAGTCAGGATGTGACCCAGAAGATAATTGAAATTAATTTTCATTTTTGTATAAAAAACATTCCTGTTTTAAACAAGATATTTTGTCACGTACCTTGTTCACGAAAATCAGAAAAGCAATAAAATTAATCACTTACCTTTGATGATCTTCGGATGTTTTCACTCACAAGACTCCAGTTACACAATAAATGTTACTTTTGTTCCATAAAGATTATTTTTATATCCAAAATACCTCCTTTTGTTTGCCGCGTTATGTTCAGAAATTCACAGGCTCGAGCGGTCACGACAACGCAGACGGAAATTCCAAATAGTATCCGTAATGTCCACAGAAACATGTCAAACGTTTTTTATAATCATTCCTCAGGTTGTTTTTAAAATATATAATCGATAATATATCAACCGGCACTGTCTCTTTTTCAGTAGGAGAGGGAGACACAATGGCTGCCCAAGCTCTGTTGCGCAAGCAAAACTCATGCGAACACCTGACGCGATTTTATCTTTCTCACTCATTTTTCCAAATAAAAGCCTGAAATTATGTCTAAAGACTGTTGACACCTTGAGGAAGCGATAGGAAAAGGAATCTGGTTGATATCCCTTTAAATTGAGCAAAGGCAGGCTATGGAACATGGAGCTTTCAAAATAGAAGCCACTTCCTGGTTTGATTTTCCTCAGGTTTCACCTGCAATATCAGTTCTGTTATACTCACAGACAATATTTTGACAGTTTTGGATACTTTAGAGTGTTTTCTATGCCAATCTGTCAATTATATGCATATTCTAGCATATTGGCCTGAGGAATTGGCCGTTTACATTGGGAACGTTATTTTTCCAAACATAAAAATAGTGCCCCCTAGCTGAAAGAGGTTATAATCAGTCCCATATACTATGTTCTTACAAAAAAAGTTGTTAAATTATCTAGTACAGCCACTATTGAAGGTTATCAAATGCTTCTCAAAGATGCCCTCTCGTGGTGTAAATAGCACTAACTAGCTTTAATGGTTGCAACGGCTGATAATGTGCCATAGAATTCTACGGCACCATGTAAGCTGTGCTGCAGTACGCTGTAACTTTTAAAGGACGAACCACTGTACCATGCCTGCCGGCTATGGTAAGACTGGCAGAAGAAGACCCCGTTTCACCAAACATGACAGAGCAATGCAGCCATTCTCAGAGATATTTCCAGTTCCTGAGCTACAGTAGCCCAGCCAGCAGCAGAGAAGAGAGACGGCTCCATCTCCATTCCCTTTTCATCATTAGACATTTCTATTTTCTATTCCAGGAGGGCCTCATCGCGTCGGGCCAGGAATCGGTGACAAAGCTGGGAATCCATGTACACGGGCTTCCTTTCTCTCTGTAAATGCCAGATCACCGTGGCTGAGCCGGAGAGACTATTATGTATAGAGTGGGCAGCCACTATTTACAGTCAGATTGAGATAAATATGAAATATGGAGAAAGCTCTTACGAGGCCGAATGGGGGACAATAATTCCAAGCCTCGTCAAAATGACTAAACGTTACATGCAACAAATGTGTTTACTCATGTGCCGTATGATTGCATTGTGGTCTATTACTGATTGCCCAGGGAAACCCATCAAGTCATCAAACCCCTGCATTTCTCCTTCTCTATTCCCAAACCATTGATCCCCACTGTGAAAGATATCCAAAGACACACAGCCAATTCCACTGCAAGGTAAGACACCATCATGGGTTATGTTATTCAAAACCTTGACTGTTTTGACCACAGACTCATCTCTGGTGGCTCTAATGATTTCTGCACGCTCCTTCTTTTGTTTACATATGGATGCACTTGGATAAACTCCCGTGGCTCAAAAACTATTGCTTCAAGACATGTGAATTGTTTGGTTCCACCTACGTCAGATAAACAACCTTTCAACCATTCGTAAGAGGTCAATGTAAAATCTATTTTGCATGTATGTCTACAAAGAACTCACGCTTAACAAACATTCTATTGTTTCCAAGACAATGAGAGAAGTGAAGCAACACATAAATAGTAGAAAACAACTCGACCAGAGGTTATATTGACCAAAGAAAAGGCTTAGCATTTGTCAACCTTGAGAGGCTTAAAGGGATACTTCAGTACTTTGGCAATGAAATGTAACAAGTGCTTTTGGGTGTCAGGGAAAATGTAAGGAGTAAAAAGTACATTATTTTCTTAAGGAATGTAGTGACGTAAAAGTTGTCAAAAATATGAATAGTAAAGTACATATACCTAGAAAAACTACTTAAGTACTACTTTAAAGTATTTTTGAACCACCTTACATACCAGTGGAGAGTAGTTGTAAAGCACGTGTCAAACTCATTCCTTTGAGGGCCGAGTGTCTCCGGCCAGCCTGTCAGCTTGCACGATTCTTCGATCGCTCTCATTAACGAGCTGTTTTCACCCACAGGCACTGCCACTGACTGGATGTTTTTTGTTTCTCCACCATTCTCTGTAAACAGTAGACACTGCCGTGTGTGAAAAGCCCAGGATGCTGGTTGTTTCTAAAATACTGGAACCGATACCTGGAACCAACTCTCAAAGTCGCTTAGGTCAATTGTTTTGCCCATTCTAACATTCAATCGAACAGTAACAATGCCTTGATGTCCATCTGCCTGCTTTATATAGCAAGCCATGGCCATGTGACTCACTGTCTGTAGGAGCAAACCAGATACAACATCAGGGTAAATCTAGTTTGGATAAATAACAAAAACGTATTAAAAAAGTGAGGGTTATACTGTTATCCAAACCACAGAACGAGTCTCATTAAATCAGAACTGCCTTCACAGAGAGGTGGGAATACATAGCAGGCCAAGATGTGTGTACTGAATACAAAGTAAGATGTAGAGCAGCATGGTTACCTCATATTAATAAGATGTGAAAACACACTCCCATGGAGCAAACATATTCTTGCTCCACGTATTCCTCTTTGATTCAGAAGATACTGTTGCACAAACAACATGCTGATTTAGGTCTACACCAATATTGGTACTATCAGGGTGATTAGCTAATTACGTTTGCTCTGACTTAGTACATTTATTAGCTAGCTAGCGATTAGCATTAGCGGCTATTAGGATTTATGCTCAACTTGCTAAGAAATGACAATCTAGCTGTTTGCAGGGGCAAGAAACACAAACTAATAGTGTAATTATAGAACGCTAGTAGATTTATATTTAGAAGACAAACAGCATCATTATCATCAACATTGCTGCATTGACGATGCAGACTGAACGCAAGCATCTCGTGGTCGAGGTAAAACAAATCCGCTCCTTGAGTGACAGGGTGTGTGGGCAAGTCTGTGTGGAAAGCTGCATGGAGAGAGCGAGATTGGATAGAGATGGCTGAAGTAGCGAAGTAAACTATAAACATGGACGTTACACACAGAGAATCATATTTAACAAACCAAACACCTTTATCAAAGGTATAGTAAAAACCCAAACTGGTCCGTGCATCAATACCGGTATATCGTAAAATAAGTTTTACCGTCCAGCCCTACCTAAAATACAGTATACCTAAATGAAAATGATGCAATGATGAATTATCAACCTATAAGGATTTGTGGTCCATGCTAATTTTGAATTCAGGCGACATATTAAAGAAAGAAAGTTGGAGCTTTGGAGTGAGGAGACGGGCTAAAGCTGGGCTTTAAATTAATTCACTATGCTAATTTCGGCCCGCTATTCCCAGAGACGAAGCCCCAGTGTAGGTGTTCTGTGTCAGGCATGCTTAATGGATTTGCCATTGCAGCTCAAATCAGGACATTATTTCCAGCATCCTAAACTCCTGTGAAGTGCATCACCTGACCAAAGAAGACACAGCAGCCACAGACACTATGTCAAACACCATTATCCTTGCCCAAAAAGCAGAGCAGACCCCTTCTACAAGGAGGCTTGTTAGTGAGAAGAGGAACTTTGATCGCCAGTGTGTGGCCTTCCTTCCTGGAGACAATGCACACTATTAAAATAATGACCTTCTGTTAGCCAGCTTGGTGTGAATACATAATCCATATTAGGAAGTCTTAGCCAGCTTGGTGGGTTTACAGCATTCATACTAGGAAGTATTAGCCAGCTTGGTGTGTATAGAACATCCATATTAGGAAGTCTTAGCCAGCTTGGTGGGTTTACAGCATTCATACTAGGAAGTCCGTTGCCATATGGGTGGTCTTGTGGTCTGTGTTCCAGACATAAATTAGGACACAAGGACACATTTAAATTTCAGGACAGGTCCTTCTCCTGTACTTGGAAGGACAGGGAAAGCAAGTGTTGAAGCAGTCTTATCGATCCCAGATATCAATACAATTGAAGAAGTCTTCCCACTGAGGAAGAGACGGGAACCTCTGCACATCCTGCCTCTCCATTCACCACCAAGGATGAGGATGTATGCAAACTCATTTCCTGTTCAAAGGTAGTTACAAGGTCATGATGTGATGGAAGTGTGTTTGACATACAGTAATTAGCTAACGCTGTGTGTGCTATTGTTCTATTGTTAGGTTCTTATTTTTGAAAGTAAATAACTCACAGACATTAGAGAAGCTTAACCAAGTAAAATTCTACCCAAAGGGTCTTTTACAGTTGTAATTCAGACAGCCAAACATTTCTCACCATCACAGGTGTATATATATCCCATTTAAGACAGTCCTCCTTCTCTCCAATCCTTACCCTTATTACTCCCTTCAGGGGATCTGACCTCCCCTCCTGACCTCAACCCCTCCTTCGCATAATCCACAGATGTCCATCTGCCTCCCCTATAGCAATCCTTTGACCTCCTCCCATCCACCCAGCACATTCCACAGCCACTGTCTTTTTACAGATCTCACTCCTTTATATACTATGTGTCTGATCTATCATGTCTTTAATATCTCAACGTTTAAAATGTTGAATCCAACACTATAAACTCAGCACAGTAAGGCAGAGCTCAGAGCACAAATAGGTTATGTAAGGAAACAGGCCATGTCACAAACACACAGCGTTGTGGCCTCGAAAAAACTAAACCAAAAAGTGATCAAGCAAGCTGCTTCAAGCCAACAAGCAATGTGTGATTCATAATGTTAAGTCCTAACTTGAGAACTGCATGTGTAATTAGAACTTTGCATGAATCAGGCGTTGATCTTGTGTTAGGATTGTCCTCAGTGTGCTGTGGATTTAGAGGGTGATAAAGTGGAGGGAAATTTAACAAGACAAGACCACCATCTGGATATCAACATGAGGGAACTGTCGTTACAAAAGAAAACAACTAAGGGAGAAGAACTACTGGAATAGAAGAAAGTGAAATCAGATCCTGCCCATGCATAACTACTTTTCAGCACACCTCTGTCATTTTCACTCACCACCAGACTCGCACAAACATGCACACACTCCACTGGAAGATCTCCCTCAATTCTATGGAGAGATAGAGAGCTGTGTGTCAGGAGTCTGTAAAATGGACAAGTGAGTGGCAGGTCGTGGACCGACAGGTAATATGTGAATCTATGAAGTGTCCGGGAGCGCTGTGATGGAGTATTCATCAATTAGGAGGAGAGCTATTGATTGGAAGCACAGAGTCAGTTCCAGGCAGTGCAGAGATGAAGCTACTGCATATGGCAGTGATGGATAAGGCACTCTCCTGTATCGGGCCTCACTCTCTACTGCTGTGTCTGAAATGCCACCCTATTCCCTATAGAGTGCACTAATTGTGACCAAACCCCTATGGCCCCTGGTAAAAAGTAGTGCGCTATGTAAGGAATAGGGTGCCATTTCAGACTATCCTTCTCTCTCCACGCTGACTCAGGGACTTCACCCCACACATTTACCATCGGCAATCCCAAATACCAACTCGCGCTTTCATTCCATTGGCCGGAATGATCAATTACCGACGCTCTGAAGCGTTTCCTGTCGTAGCCCCACCGAGTGAATTTTCATTAACCAGCCATTATCAGGTCCGTACCAATAATGAAACAACTAAAAATGAACAAAGGCTGACAATGATTTAGTTGCGATTGAATACTGTCCATTAGCATTTGATAGCGCTCCCTACCTGTTATTATAAACATGAAAAGAAATAAGCCTTAATGCTCAGTGGTCTACATTAGTGCAGAGCAGTAAACACTAGTCCATCTTGCTGGAGGCAAATAAAAAAAGAGTCAAAACAAACAAGACATATTTCTTCAGGGAAATATAGGAAACCTTTCTATGTCATTATACAGTAAAATTCAGTTCTAACCAGTCAGCCCTTCTCTCAGAACTGACTGTCCAACATGACTTATCCAGATGGTCTATCCAAAACCACACCTAACAATATGTCTAGATACCCAGGACGAGAGTAGAGCTGTTTGAGAGCCCAGAACAGCAGATCCTCCTTCTGCTCGTAATTAGGCGAGTTGGACCTCGGTCTGAAAAAGAGGCAATTGCTCGGCTCCAAACTACACAGCTGCTGCCATAGAGACCGGTGCACTATAAAGAAGAAAGTGCATTTCAGTATGCCACTATTTGGTATGGCAAGTGTGGAGGGGTTTTGACTGTAGTTCTATTCCTGGTCAACTTGGTCTGTGTCGTCACAGCCTAGATTCCATGTTCAACATTGTATTGTAACAAATACAATATAATACACAGTAGAATAAATAATATATTTTATATTTTATTTTACCTTTATTTAATTAGGCAAGTCAGTTAAGAACAAATTCTTATTTTCAAGGAACAGTGGGTTAACTGCATGTTCAGGGGCAGAACGACAGATTTGTACCTTGTCAGCTCAGGGGTTTGAACTTGCAACCTTCCGGTTACTAGTCCAACACTCTAACCACTAGAAAACCCTGCCACCCCATATTGAGGAGTGATGTCATGGGCTGGTTTCAAGAACCTATCGTGGATACTAGGAAAGTCAAATGGGTGACTTGTTGACATAATATCGTTACTACAGACACCTCTGAAGTGCAAATGCCAAGCTACAAACGACTGTTCATTTTGCTGTTCTGTTTTGCATATCTCTAGTCGGTTTTTCTTTGTCTCAGTACAGCACAAGTCCCTTTCAAAGTTCATTTCAAAATACTGTGTCTAAGCTACAACTTAGCTTCCGGCTACTGAGGCCCCATTTGATCGAACAAATCAAAATTAAGACGTTTTTTTTTTATCCAAAAATGTTTTCCGTAAAATATGACAGTCATTAGACCCCCCCCAACATAGACTTCAGAAACATTGTCATCTCAAACATGTTATGTGGCCAGGTCGCAATTGTAAATGAGAACTTGTTCTCAACTTGCTTACCTGGTTAAATAAAGGTGAAATAAATAAATAAAAATGTGTCATATGTCTTTCAGACTGATCCTGTGTTTTCTGAGCAGAGCCATTAAGACAATCTCTGAGATCTCTAAGCTTCATACAGGTTTTCAAAGAGAAAGCTAAACAGACTCCTTGCCTGAGAGGGCCTACAGTATTCTCACCACTGCTGCTAAATGCTCTGTGTAGCAAACTTAATGAGGCAATTGTCACCCTTTCATACTTGCATTCTTCTAAAAACGGAGTGTATTCTCATCCACTACAACAGTTATTAATACAGTAGGCCTGTATCTATTTAAAACCCTCAACAATGTGACTGCTTTAAGCACTTGTTTCTCTAACTTAATCACCTTCTGTTCTTTGATGTACTGATCACGTAGAAAAAGTCATGTTGACATTAGGCGTGACTAGGGCTGTTACGGTGACCGTATTACCGCCACACCGGCGGTCACGAGTCATGACGCCAGTCAAATTCCACGTGACTGTTTAGTCACAGTAATTAGGCTTCTCCAAGCTCTGACGGTCGTTAGTAGCCTATCAAAATTGCTAACTGCCTGGTACTCAGCACTCTATTGTCCCTCTAATCACTCTGACATCAATGCAAATATGATCGAAAGACAATGCTAGACCTCATGTGGCTGGAGTGTGTCAGCAGTTCCTGCAAGAGGAAGGCATTGATGCTATGGACTGAATTCAATTGAGCACATCTGGGACATCATGTCTCGCTCCAGGTCTTTAGTCCAGGTCTGGGAGGAGATCCCTGAGGAGACCATCCACCACCTCATCAGGAGCCACACACTACTGAGCCTCATTTTGACTTGTTTTAAGGACATTACATCAAAGTTGGATCAGCCTGTAGTGTGGTTTTCCACTTTAATTTAGAGTGTGACTCCAAATCCAGACCTCCATGGGTTGATAAATTTGATTTCCATTGATAATTTTTGTGTGATTTTGTTGTCAGCACATTCAACTATGTAAAGAAAAAAGTATTTAATAAGAATATTTCATTCATTCAGATCTAGGATGTGTTATTTTAGTGTTCCCTTTATTTTTTTGAGCAGTGTATATTTTCTATTGTATTCAGCTATGTTTAATTGTATTCTTCATACTATAAAATAATATAAAACAATGGCACGGATTTGTAAGTACATCTTGTCTGCTAAATGAACTAGTGTAGCCCACAGCCATATGGTATAGCCAGATCAGGGCCTAACATAATTACAACTCAGAGTATGCTATTCTGTTCTTCTGAAAGAAGTCTACATTTTCTTCATATCATGTTTCTTTAGACCTGCCTATGATCAATAATGGATCTATTGTGATGGTGTATATCATGAATTTATGAGACTTTTTAAAATGTTCCAAAGGTCTGAATCAGTGGCTTGTAGGTTATGCGTGGAAGCCAGGAGATGCTAAATGTGTTTATTAGACAATCACCGGCTGATAAAATGTAATGACCGCCACAGCCCTAGGCGTGACCTTGTTGCAGGTATATTTGCACAGAAGTCAACTAATTTCAATCTTAGAAGAATGCTGAGTACTTTGGTTCCAATTCATGTGTATTAGAAAGGACCGTATTATTTTAGCAGGCCCCGAGTGCACATACAATGGCAAGAAAAAGTATGTGAACCCTTTGGAATTACCTGGATTTCTGCATAAATTGGTCATAAAATTTGATCTGATCTTCATCTAAGTCACAAAAATAGACCAACACAGTCTGCTTAACCAAATAACACACAAACAATTATACGTTTTCATGTCTTTACTGAACACACCGTGCAAACATTCACAGTGCAGGGTGGGAAAAGTATGTGAACCCTTAGATTTAATATCTGGTTGACCCTCCTTTGGCAGCAATAACCTCAGCCAAATGTTTTCTATAGTTGCGGATCAGACCTGCACAATGGTCAGGAGGGATTTTGAACCATTCCTCTTTACAAAACTGTTTCAGTTCAGCAATATTCTTGGGATGTCATGCCACAGCATCTCAATCGGGTTAGGTCAAGACTCTGACTGGGCCACTCCAGAAGGCGTATTTTCTTCTGGTGAAGCCATTCTGTTGTTGATTTACTTCTGTTTTTTGGGTCGTTGTCCTGTTGCATCACCCAACTTCTGTTGAGCTTTAATTGGCGGACAGATAGCCTTATATTCTCCTGCAAAATGTCTTGATAAACTTGGGAATTCATTTTTCCGTTGATGATAGCAACCTGTCCAGGCCCTGAGGCAGCAAAGCAGCTCCAAACCATGATGCACCATTCACCATACTTTACAGTTTGGATGAGGTTTTGCTGTTGGTGAGCTGTGCCTTTTTTTCTCCACACATAGTGTTATATGTTCCTTCCAAACATCTCAACTTTAGTTTCATCAGTCCACAGAATATTTTGACAGTAGCGCTGTGGAACATCCAGATGCTCTTTTGCGAACTTCAGACGTGCAGTAATGTTTTGTTTTGGACAGCATTGGCTTCTTCTGTGGTGTCATCCCATGAACACCATTCTTGTTTAGTGTTTTACGTATCGTAGACTCGTCAATAGAGATGTTAGCATGTTCTAGATATTTCTGTAAGTCTTTAGCTGACACTCTAGGGTTCTTCTTAACCTCATTGAGTATTCTGCGCTGTGCTCTTTCAAGCATCTTTGCAGGACGGCCACTCATAGGGAGTGTCAACAGTGCGGAACTTTCTCCATTTATAGATCATTTGTCTTACCGTGGACTGATGAACATCAAGGCTTTTAGAGATACTTTTGTAACCCTTTCCAGCTTTATGCAAGTCAACAATTCTTAATCTTGTGTCTTCTGAGATCTTTTTTGTTCGAGGCATGGTTCACATCAGGCAATGCTTCTTGTGAATAACAAACTCAAATTTTGTGAGCGTTTTTTATAGGGCAGGGCAGCTCTAACCAACATCTCCAATCTCGTCTCAATGATTGGACTCCAGGTTAGCTGACTCCTAACTCCAATTAGCTTTTGGATTCATTAGCCTAGGGGTTCACATACTTTTTCCAACATACACTGTGAATGTTTAAATTATGTATTCAATATAGACAAGACAAACAGAATAATTTGTGTGTTGTTAGTTTAAGCAGACCGTGTTTGTCTGTTGTGACTTAGATGAAGATCACATTTTATGACCGATTTATGCAGAAATCCAGATAATTCCAAAGGGTTCACATACTTTTTCTTGCCACTGTATGTAAGCAAGCACCTCATGTAATTCCTGCTTTAAATTCATCCAGATCACGCTGGCAACCATTACTTTCCATGAGGGACACAACAGCCATTTGGGCTTGAGTGGCTATCACCCCAAGCCCACTAAACTGACAAAATGACGATGTGTCCTCTGGGATTAAAAATCGGACAGCTATGAGACAGGACATGTTTTTTAGGAGGTCAACTCCTGAGAACAAACATTCAGTGTCATGGCAGGGGCCATCCACTGTGTGTGTGTTTGAGTGTGTATTTTTAATGTGTGTGTATGTGTCTGTGCTTCTGTGATTCTGTGTGTGAGAGTGAGAGTGGAGAAGGGCACTCTGTCTTTGTCAGAACTAGACGTGTGGGTTGAAGGAATCTTGACCTCAACAGATAAGTCTGAGAGACAGAAACTATGGACTGAAATGCACTACAGAATGGGTACAAAGAAACGGGTTGAATTGAATTTCTTCTTGATTGGATATAAAATCCTGTCTTACAGTAGCAACTGTTTTTCCCCCCACTAATGTCAGAAACAAATTAATGCTGTATTATGCTTTAAATTTGATTTGAATTTACAACAACAAAGTGACCTTGAGTGAGCAGAAATGTGATTGGAATAGTGGGCAACCGTATTATATGTGAGAATGCTGGGTGTGTCATAAAAAAAACAAATACAAAACATTTATGTTTTTGTAGGAACCATTATGTGAATGCATTTGAACAGAACATGCACAGAGGAGGTTTAATGACTGAATAGATTCTTCCATCGTGTCTTTTTATGGTAGAATAGCTTTCTGGTACATCTACACAGAAATATTTATTCAAGGCAATTTCAACCATATCTGAAGAGCCAAAGCGCTATCCTCGCTAGTCAGATGGCCATTTACCATAAGTCAACTGATTCACAATACAAAGTTACATTTGCTTGAGGTGATGTTATAAAAGGACTACAAACTATACAACTAA
Organism: Oncorhynchus nerka; assembly: GCF_034236695.1. NCBI lineage: Eukaryota > Metazoa > Chordata > Actinopteri > Salmoniformes > Salmonidae > Oncorhynchus > Oncorhynchus nerka. Next base: position 45,924,316 of record NC_088406.1, read on the forward strand.
CATATTTTCTGTTACCAGACAGTTAGATTTTCTTTATCTTCAAATGTTTTGCTCACTGGAGCCCGAGGCCATTTTAGTTTCTCAGTCCTTTTTCAATGGACCATGGTTAGCCTATACTGTATAAGATCTTTGTGTTTATTGAAACTGATGGACATCTGTGTCTTTCTCATCTACAATTAGAGTTTTGGTTTTAGTTTATGATACTATTAAATGGAAAAAGGTTTTATTGTATTAACCTCTCTTGGATATGTGGGACGCGTCCCACCTGGCCATAAGCCAGGGAAAATGCAGAGCGCCAAATTAAAATAAATTACTATAAAAATCAAACTTTCGTTAAATCCCACAAGCAAGATAGCAAATTAAATCTACACTTGTTGTGAATCCAGCCAACATGTAAGATATCAAAAAGGCTTTTCGGCGAAAGCAAACGATGCTATTATCTGAGGATAGCACCTCCGTAAACAAAGAGAGAGAAGCATATTTCAACCCTGCAGGTGCAACACAAAACGTAGAAATAAAAATATAATTCATGCCTTACCTTTGACAAGCTTCTTTTGTTGGCACTCCAATATGTCCCATAAACATCACAAATGGTCCTTTTGTTCGATTAATTCCGTCGAAATATATATGCAAAATGTCCATTTATTTGGCACGTTTGATCCAGAAAAACACCGGTTCCAACTTGCGCAACGTGACTACAAAATATCTCAAAAGTTACCTGTAAACTTTGCCAAAACATTTCAAACTACTTTTGTAATACAACTTTAGGTATTTTTTTATGTAAATAATCGATACAATTTAAGACAGGATGATCTTTGTTCAATACAGGACTAAACAAACTGTAGCATGCTTTCTGGTCACGCGCCTCTATCTAACAGTACACTTCAAGTGACCCTTGTTCAAGATGGCTGTACTTCTTCATTACACAAAGGAATAACCTCAACCAATTTCTAAAGACTGGTGACATCCAGTGGAAGTGATATGATCTGCAAGAAAGTCCCTTAGAAATCTGGATTCCCAATGAAAATCCATTGAAAAGAGAGTGACCACAAAAAAAAATCTGAATGGTTTGTCCTCGGGGTATACTCACAGACATGATGCAAACAGTTTTAGAAACTTCGGAGTGTTGTCTATGCAAATCTATATACTAATAATATGCATATCTTATCTTCTGGGGATGAGTAGCAGGCAGTTGAATTTGGGCACGCATTTCATCCGGACGTGAAAATACTGCCCTGTCACCAAGAAGTTAAATCATTATACTGCAAATGTACTGTATGCCAAAATGCACCCTGGCCTTTTACGAGAACAGTGTGACTCTTCATTCAGTTCAGCATGTTCTTTGAAAGTATTACTAATGACAAGGGTTTCTGAAACCTTGTTCGAGGGTAGCAGATCTGTAGTTTGAAATCAGTGGTGTACAATTATAAATTACAATGATTGCACTTTATACACCAGTGCTTCTGTTGAAAGTCCCATGGTGGAGAGAGAAATACAACTGACCTCGATCGAGTGTATTGATTGGGAACAGTTACAAGATAAATGTTTTCATGAGGTGCTTATAATTGATGCAAACAGTGCTTGATTTCTTTATACACCACATTGGCAAATACTATCCCAACAGTAATGATGCAGTGCATGTATACTAAAATAGTGATTTGATTCATACCAATTACTTCACTTTACGCTAACAAAAGGTGTGGAATGCAAAATGATGGACCCATGAAAACAAGCATAGTAATGAATGTGTTGCTTTAGGACTAGATAGTTGAGTAAGGAATAATACTCTTCTAGGGTTTCCAATTTCAAAGATTCATCGTTGGTCAATCTAAATCGTTCTGGTTAGAAAAGCGCTAATGAGAGATCGCCTCACCACCTCTTTTTATGAAACTAATTATGTTAGAAGGCTGGTGGGATGATAATGTATGAGCAGATGCACGGTTTGCTTTCCGCAACAATAATCAATGGTGAAACTATTTAGGCTTTGTCACGCCCTGGTCTAAGTATTTTGTGTTTTCTTCATGTATTGGGTCAGGCCAGGGTGTGGCATAGAGTTTTTGTATTGTGGTGTGTTTTGTCTTGGGATTTTTGGTATGTGTGTATAGTGGGATTGTAGCTTAGTGGGGTGTTCTAGGAGAGTCTATGGCTGTCTGAAGTGGTTCTCAATCAGAGGCAGGTGTTTACCGTTGTCTCTGATTGGGAACCATATTTAGGCAGCCATATTCTTTGGTTGTATTGTGGGTGATTGTCCTGTGTGTCTTGATGTCCTTGTTTGAGGTTAGTAGACACTTGTATAGGCTGTTTTCGTTTCGTTTATTGTTTTGTAGTGTTAGTGTTTTGTCGTGTGTTACGTTTGTTTATTAAAGATGAATCGCAATAGACACGCTGCAGTTTGGTCCGACTCTCCTTCACCATTAGAAAGCCGTTACAGAATCACCCACCACAAACGGACCAAGCAGCGTGTCAACAGGCAGGAGCCACAGGAGAAACAACAAAGGCAGAGACAGCGGCACAATGAGGATTGGACATGGGACGATATATTGGATGGCAAGGGTTGCTACACATGGGAGGAGATCCTGGCGGGAAGGGATCGCCTTCCATGGGAACAGGTGGAGGCACTTAGGAGAGCAGAGGCAGCCGGAAAGAGGAGCCGGCGATATGAGGGAACACGGTTGGCAAGGAAGCCTGAGAATCAGCCCCAAAAATTTCTTGGGGGGGGGGCTCACAGGGAGTATGGCTACGCTAGGTAGGAGACCTACGCTAACTTCCTGTGGTTACCGGGGGGCTAGAGAGACCGGGCAGGCACCTTGTTATGCAGTGGTGCGCACGGTGTCCCCAGTGCGGGTGCATAGCCCGGTGCGGTATATTCCAGCTCCTCGTATCGGCCGGGCTAGAGTGGGCATCGAGCCAGGTAAGGTTGGGCAGGCTCGGTGCTCAAGAGCTCCAGTGCGCCTGCACGGTCCGGTCTATCCAGTACCACCTCCACACCCCAGCCCTCCGGTAGCAGCTCCCCGCACCAGGCTTCCTGTGCGTGTCCTCGGTTCATTACCACCAGTGCCAGCACCACGCATCAGGCCTACAGTGTGTCCCACCTGTCCAGCGCTGCCGGGCGCCGCTGCCGGAGCCTCCCGCCTGTCCGGCGCCGCTGCCGGAGCGTCCCGCCTGTCCGGCGCCGCTGCGGAGCGTCCCGCCTGTCCGGCGCTGCGCTGCCGGAGCCTCCCGCCTGTCCGGCGCCGCTGCCGGAACCTCCCGCCTGTCCGGCGCCGGAGCGTCCCGCCTGTCCGGCGCCGCTGCCGGAGCCTCCCGCCTGTCCTGCGCCGATGCCGAGCGTCCCGCCTGTCCGGCGACGCTGCCGGAGCGTCTCGCCTGTCCGGCGCCGCTGCCGGAGCGTCCCGCCTGTCCGGCGCTGTCGCGCCGCTGCCGGAGCCTCCCGCCTGTCCGGCGCCGCTGCCGGAGCCTCCCCGCCTGTCCGGGCGCTGTCAGAGCTACCGCCCCTCATGCCAGAGGCGCCAGAGCCCCTCATTCCAGAGGCACCAGTACTCCTCTGTTCAGCGCAGCCAGAGCTGTCAGCCTGCATGAAGCATCCAGAGCTGTCAGTCTGCCCAGCGCCGTCTGAGCTACCCGTCTGCCCAGCGCCGTCTGAGCCACCCGTCTGCCCAGCGCCGCCAGTGCCGCCAGTCTGCCCAGCGCCGCCTGAGCTACCAGTCTGCCCAGCGTCGCCAGTCTGCCCAGCGTCGCCAGTCTGCCCAGCGTCGCCAGTCTGCCCAGCGTCGCCAGTCTGCCCAGCGTCGCCAGTCTGCCCAGCGCCGCCAGTGCTCCCAGTCTGCCCAGCGTCGCCAGTCTGCCCAGCGTCGCCAGTCTGCCCAGCGTCGCCAGTCTGCCCAGCGCCGCCAGTCTGCCCAGCGCCGCCAGTCTGCCCAGCGCCGTCTGAGCCACCCGTCTGCCCAGCGCCGCCAGTGCCGCCAGTCTGCCCAGCGCCGCCTGAGCCACCAGTCTGCCCAGCGCCGCCAGTCTGCCCAGCGCCACCAGTGCCGCCAGTCTGCCAGGATCTGCCAGTCTGCCAGGATCAGTTAGATCCGCCATTCAGCCAGGATCCGCCAGTGTGCCAGGATCCGCCAGTCAGCAAGGATCCGCCAGTCTGCCAGGATCCGCCAGAAGTGCCAGTCAGCCAGGATCTGCCAGATCCGCTAGTCAGCCAGGATCCGCCAGTCAGCCAGGATCTGCCAGATCCGCCAGTCAGCCAGGATCCGCCAGTCAGCCAGGATCCGCCAGTCAGCCAGGATCTGCCAGACCGGCTAGTCAGCCAGGATCTGCCAGATCCGCTAGTCAGCCAGGATCAGCCAGGATCTGCCAGATCCGCTTGTCAGCCAGGATCCGCCAGTCACCCAAGATCTGCCAGTCAGCCAGGATCTGCCAGTCAGCCAGGATCTGCCAGGATCCGCCAGTCAGCCAGGATCTGCCGGAACCACCAGCCAGCCAGGATCTGGTAGATCCATCTACCTGCCTGAGCTTTCTCTCACTCCTGAGCTTTCTCTCACTCCTGAGCTTTCTCTCACTCTCGAGCTTTCTCTCACTCTCGAGCTTTCTCTCACTCTCGAGCTTTCTCTCACTCTCGAGCTTTCTCTCACTCTCGAGCTTTCTCTCAATCCCGAGCTTCCCCTCAGTCCCGAGCTGCCTCAGTCCCGATCTGCTCCTCAGTCCAGTGGGGTTCTGGGTGAGGACTACTAGGCCATGGTCGGCGGCGAGGGTGGACTATCCAGGGACGCGAGGAAGAGGGACTAAGACAGTAATTGAGTGGGGTCCACGTCCCGCGCCGGAACCGCCACCATGGACAGACGCCCACCCGGACCCTCCCTATTTGTTTTGAGGTGCGTTCGGGAGTCCGCACCTTAGGGGGGGGGGTTCTGTCACGCCCTGGTCTAAGTATTTTGTGTTTTCTTCATGTATTGGGTCAGGCCAGGGTGTGGCATAGAGTTTTTGTATTGTGGTGTGTTTTGTCTTGGGATTTTTGTTATGTGTGTATAGTGGGATTGTAGCTTAGTGGGGTGTTCTAGGAGAGTCTATGGCTGTCTGAAGTGGTTCTCAATCAGAGGCAGGTGTTTACCGTTGTCTCTGATTGGGAACCATATTTAGGCAGCCATATTCTTTGGTTGTATTGTGGGTGATTGTCCTGTGTGTCTTGATGTCCTTGTTTGAGGTTAGTAGACACTTGTATAGGCTGTTTTCGGTTTTCGTTTCGTTTATTGTTTTGTAGTGTTAGTGTTTTGTCGTGTGTTACGTTTGTTTATTAAAGATGAATCGCAATAGACACGCTGCAGTTTGGTCCGACTCTCCTTCACCATTAGAAAGCCGTTACAGGCTTGAACCAAGAGACACAAACACCTGGGTCTGGAGCTGGAAGGACACGATTTCTTTACAAAGCCAAATGTGACACCTATCCTTACCAAACCACTTTAAACACATAAGCTTGTTTCTTTACAAGGGCAATCATTTTAAGGGAGAATAATACGCTATAATTACATTTTCAAGATGCCATGGAAGTACATCAAAATACAGATGCTTCACTTATAAATGCAAATTAAGATACATAATTCAGCTTGAGTTGACTGAACAAACATTGTTCTTTGTGAATAAGAGAATGAGAGCCATGGTGATTCTCTATGATATTGGATAGGTCCTATCGGTGTATTGAAGAGATGCATGGTAGTGATTCATCAGGATTACTCACTTAACAACGAGTGTACAACGAGTGTACAGTTGTGGCCAAAAGTTTTGAGAATGACACAAATATTAAATTTCGAACAAAGATTGTTGCTTTAGTGTCTTTAGATGTTTTAGTTACTATGGAATACTGAAGTATAATTACAAGCATTTCATAAGTGTCAAAGGCTTTTATTGACAATTACATGAAGTTGATGCAAAGAGTCAATATTTACAGTGTTGACCCTTCTTTTTCAAGACCTCTGCAATCCGTCCTGGAATATTGTCAATTAACTTCTGGGCCACATATGGCAGCCCATTCTTGCATAATCAATGCTTGGAGTTTGTCAGAATTTGTGGGGTTTTGTTTGTCCACCCACCTCTTGAGGATTGGCCACAAGTTCTCAATAGGATTAAGGTCTGGGGAGTTTCCTGGCCATGGACCCAAAATATCAACGTTTTGTTCCCGAGCTACTTAGTTATCACTTTTGCCTTATGTCAAGGTGCTCCATCATGCTGGAAAAGGCATTGTTCGTCACCAAACTGTTCCTGGAAGTTTGGGAGAAGTTGCTCTCGGAGGATGTGTTGGTACCATTCTTTGTTCTTGGCTGTGTTCTTAGGCAAAATTGTGAGTGACCCCACTTCCTTGGCTGAGAAACAACCCCACACATGAGTGGTCTCAGGATGCTTTACTGTTGGCATGACACAGGACTGATGGTAGCGCTCACCTTGTCTTCTCCGGACAAGCTTTTTTCCGGATGCCCCAAACAATCAGAAAGGGGATTCATCAGAGAAAATGACTTTACCCAAGTCCTCAGCAGTCCAATTCCTGGAGAGAAGTGGCTTCTTTGCTGCCCTTCTTGACACCAGGCCATCCTCCAAAAGTCTTCGCCTCACTGTGCGTGCAGATGCAGTCACAACTGCCTGCTGCCATTCCTGAGCAAGCTTTGTACTGGTGGTGCCCCGATCCCGCAGCTGAATCAAATTTAGGAGACGGTCCTGGCGCTTGCTGGACTTTCTTGGGCTCCCTGAAGCCTTCTGCAGAGGAAATGTTTTTGGGGGATTCAGTTCATTTGCATGGCAAAGAGGGACTTTGCAATTAATTGCAATTCATCTGATCACTCATTCATAACATTCTGGAGTATATGCAAATTGCAATCATACAAACTGAGGCAGCAGACTTTGTGAAAATTAATATTTGTGTCATTCTCAAAACTTTTGGCCATGACTGTATTGATGGAAATGAGACAGCCAACACGATTAAGTTGGCAGTAAAGGACTCCAAATGAACAGAAATTAAATTATGTCTGAGTGTTGGAGTGTGACTCTAGCTATCCGTCAATTAATAAAACAAGAACATTGTGCCTTCTGGGTTGCTTAATAAGGACATTTGGTTGTACTTTTGATACTTAAGTATATTTAAAACCAAATACTTTTAGACTTTTACTCAAGTGGTATTTTACTGGGTGACTTTCACTTTTACTTTAGTCATTTTGTATTAAGTTATCTTTACTCTTACTGTAGGATGACAATTGGGTACTTTTTCCAAGACTGGACATAACACATATGGAATCATATAGTAACCAAAAAAGTGTTAAAACAATTCTTAAAAGTAGCCACCCTTTGCCTTGACTGCTTTTTACACTCTTGGCATTCTCTCAAACACCTTCACCTGTAATGCTTTTCCAACAGTCTTGAAGGAGTTTACACATATGCTGAGCACTTGTTGGCTGCTTTTCCTTCACTCTGTGGTCTAACTCATCCCAAATCATCTCAATTGGGTTGAGGTCAGGTGATTGTGGAGGCCAGGTCACCGGATGCAGCTCTCCATCACTCTCCTTCTTGATCAAATAGCCCTTACACAGCCTGGAGGTGTGTTGGGTCATTGTCCTGTTGAAAAACAAATGATAGTCCCACTAAGCGCAAACCAGATGGGATGGGGTATTGCTGCAGAATGCTGTGGTAGCCATGCTGGTTAAGTGTGCCTTGAATTCTAAATAAATCATGGACAGTGTCACCACCAAAGCACCCGCACACTATTACAACTCCTCCATGCTTCACGGTGGGAACCACACATGCAGAGGTCATCTGTTCCCCTACTCTGTATCTCACAAAGACACAGCGGTTAAAACCAAAAATCGAACATTTGAACATCAGACAAAAGGACATATTTCCACCGGTTGAACGTCCATTGCTCGTGTTTCTTGGCCCAAGCAAGTCTCTTCTTATTATTGGTGTTCTTAAGTAGTGGTTTCTTTGCAGAAATTCAACCATGAAGACCGGATTCACACAGTCTCCTCTGAACAGTTGATGAGATATGTCTGTTACTTGAACTCTGTGAAGCATTTATTTGGACGGCAATTTCTGAGGCTGGACTTATCCTGAATGAACTTATCCTCTGCAGCAGAGGTAACTCTGGGTACATGTACATTTTCCGCATTGACTGACCTTCATGTTTTCGTCATTTCTCTTTGCTTATTTTATCTGTTTTTGCCATAATATGGACATGATCTTTTACCAAATAGGGCTAACTTCTGTATATCACCCCTACCTTGTCACAGCACAACTGATTGGCTCAAACGCATTAAGAAGGAAATAAATTCCACAAATGAACGAGGCACACCTGTTAATTGAAATGCATTCCAGGTGACTACCTCATGAAGCTGGTTGAGAGAATGCCAAAAGTGTGCAAAGCTGTCATCAAGGCAAAGGGTGGCTACTTTGAAGATTTTTTTTCACTTTTTTGGTTGCTACATGATTCCATATGTGTTATTTCATAGTGTTGATGTCTTCACTATTTTTCTACAATGTAGAAAATAGTAAAAACAAAGAAAAAGCCTTTAACCTGTTGCTCCTACCCTCTACTTTTTTGAACATTTTGTTAAAAATCGCGCAACATTTCAGCGCCCTGCTACTCATGCCAGGAATATAGTACGTTCATATGGTTAGAATGTGTGGATAGGAAACCCTCGGACGTTTTTAAAACTGGTTAAATCACGACTGTGGCTATTACATAACGTGCGTTACATCGGAAAGCGCAGGAAAACCTGATCACAGAAAATGGAAATAAATATCCTTGCGCCACTTCAAGCAATTGTTAACAGTGAGCCGAATTAGATAAGACCGAGCATTCAACTCCCACAGCATCCCCATGTTGTCTAGAGTCTTGTGAATTGAATCCTCTTTGATTCTTGGTTGAACCGAAAGAGGGGCACGACTTACCTCCGGTCTCCGCCCAGATCATTCCGGAAGAGCTCTCTCCTGAAATTTTTTCCAAGACGACAGCTAATGATATTTACATCGCCTACGGATGATTTTTATCGCTTATTAACGTTTACTAATACCTAAAGTAGCATTACAAACATATTTCGAAGTGTTTTGTGAAAGTTCATCGTCTACTTTTTGAATTTTAAAAAATGACGTTACGTTGTGAAATCGCTGTTTTTTTCGTTTATCACACAGTCTACATATAACGATATCTTGGCTTTATATGGCCCGATTTAATCGAAATAAAGACCCAATAGTGTTTATGGGACATCTAGGAGTGCCAACAAAGAAGATGGTGAAAGGTAATGACTGTTTTCTATTTTATTGTGCGGTTTGTGTAACGCCGAAATGCTAATTATTTTGTTTACGTCCCCTGCTGTGCTTTTCTGTTGTAGTGTATTGGTGCATGCTATCAGATAATAGCTTCTCATGCTGTCGCCGAAAAGCATTTTAAAAATCTGACGTTGCCTGGATTCACAACGAGTGTAGCTTTAATTTGATACCCTGCATGTGTATTTTAATGAACTTTTGAGTTTTAACTAATACTATTAGCATTTAGCGTAGCACATTTGCATTTCCAGAGCTCTAGTTGGGACGCAAGCGTCCCAACTAGAGGCAAGAGGTTAATGAGAAGGTGTGTCCAAACTTTTGACTGAAACTGTACATGTGTAGGTTCCACACACGTTGGCCTGTCAAAAACAATTGTCTTCTGCCTTCAAGCCAATGTTCCCTCTAATTTTTTTCCCTGCAAACTTGAACATTGTAAAAATTCTGTGCAACCTCCAGAGCGCGTTTACTGTCAACACTGAGGCTGTAACCATTTTAAGTTACAGTTTAAAACCTGTTTGGGATAGGGGGCAGCATTTTCACTTTTGGATGAATAGCGTGCCCAGAGTGAACTGCCTCCTACTCTGTCCCAGATGCTAATATAGGCATATTATTAGTAGTATTGGATGGAAAACACTCTGAAGTTTCTAAAACTGTTTGAATGATGTATGTGAGTAAAACAGAACTCATATGGCAGGCGACAACCTGAGAAAATCCTACCAGGAAGTGGGAAATCTGAGGTTTGTAGTTTTTCAAAGCTTGGCCTACCGAATACACAGTGTCTATGGGGTCAAGTTGCACTTCCTAGGGCTACAAGTGGCTATTTGGACATAAATTATGGACTTTGTGGAACAAGTCATTTATTGTCGAACTGGGATTCCTGGGAGTGCATTCTGATGAAGATCATCAAAGATAAGTGAATATTTATAATGTTATTTCTAACTTCTGTTGACTCCAACATGCCGGATATTTCTTTGGCTGGATTGGGCTCTGAGCGCCGTACTCAGATTATGCTTTTTCTGTAAAGCTTTTTTGAAATCTGACACAGCGGTTGCATTAAGGAAAAGTCTATCTTTAATTCTGTGAATAACTCTTGTATCTTTTATCAAGGTTTATTATGAGTATTTCTGGGATTTGATGTGGCTATCTGCAAAATTACTGGATGTTTTGGAATCAAAACATTACTGCACGTAACGCGCCAATGTAAACTGAGATTTTGGGATTTAAATATGCACATTATCGAACAAAACATACATGTATTGTGTAACATGATGTCCTATGAGTGTCATCTGATAAAGATCATCAAAGATTAGTGATTAATTTTATCAATATTTCAGCTTTTTGTGATTCCTATCTTTGGCTGGAAAAATGGCTGTGTGTTTTTGTGATTTGGCTCTGACCTAACAATCATATGTTGTGCTTTCGCTGTAAAGCCTTTCTGAAATCGGACACGATGGGTAGATTAACTTCTTAAGGTATAGAGAGCAGCATTTTCACTTTTGGATAAATAGCGTGCCCAATTTCAACTTCCTGCTACTCATGACAAGAATATAAGATATGCATATTATTAGTAGATTTGGATAGAACACACTCTGAAGTTTCTAAAACTGTTTGAATCATGTAGCAGGCAAAACCCCGAGGACTAACCGTTCAGAAATCTTTTTTTTTAGGTCTCTGTCTGTTCACTGAATTTCTCATTGGCAAAGGATATTTCATGGGAACTTGTTTTCAGTTCCTACCACTTCCACTGGATGTCACCAGTCTTTGGAATTTGGTTGAGGTTATTCATTTGTGCAATGAAGAAGTAGCCCATCTAGGAACTGCGTAACACTGTTGAGAGTTGGCCAAGACATGAAAAGTAGTGTTAGTTTCCTCTCGTCCTCTATTGAAAACAGATAGACCCGTATTCAATTTGATCGATTATTAACGCTTAAAAATACCAAAAGTTGTATTACAAAAGTAGTTTGAAATATTTTGGCAAAGTTTATAGGCAACTTTTAAAATACTTTGTAGTGACGTTGCGCATTTTGGAAGCTGTTTTTTTCTGGATCAAACGTGTCAAATAAATGGACATATTGGATATATATGGACGGAATTAATCAAACAAAAGGACCAATTGTGATGTTTATGGGACATATTGGAGTGCCAACAAAAGACGCTTGTCAAAGGTAAGGCATGTTTTATATTTTATTTCTGCGTTTTGTGTAGCGCCTGCAGGGTTGAAATATGCTACCCTCTTTGTTTACTGTTGTGCTATCATCAGATAATATGCTTTCGCCAAAAAGCTTTTTTTAAATCTGACATGTTGGCTGGATTCACAACGAGTGTAGTTTTAATTGAGTATCTTACATGTGTGATTTAATAAAAGTTTGATATTTATATCAATTTATTTGAATTTGCCGCGCTGCATTTTCCCTGGTTTTTGGCCAAGTGGTACGCGAGCATCCCCTATCCTAGAGAGGTTAACAATAAGTTTATATTTAATTTGCTGTATTGGACTTGTTAATGTGTGAAAGTTACATATTTCAAAAAAATATTTTAGAATTTTTCGCACTGCCTTTTCAGCGGAATGTTGTCGAGGGGTTCCGCTAGCGGAACGCCTGCCCTAGAAAGGTTAAACAGTGGCCATGTAGTCTACTGTGGCTATTTGATCATAATGTAAGCCTACCAGAGTGGCCTACCATCATCAAAAACAATGGAGAAAATGCATCTCATAACATTTTAACATGGAAATAGCTATTCTATCATTCTTTCTACAGTAGCATCCAGTGCATGGTGTTCAATGAGGCCTATATTCCATGAGACTTTTGAAAAGAAAACATGCAGGGCTTGACATTAACCTGTTTATCCACTTGTCCTTCAAACAAGTATGTGACTGAAAATGTTGTGTTATTTGATGCAAGCAACCACTTTACAAAATAAAATGCATTATTATTACAGAGAATCAGACTAATTATGCTACCCTCTGCCTATTGGCTACATCTACTCAGGACCAGAAATGCTTTAGACACAGTCCAGTTCAAAGTACATGGCACAGATCCATATATGGCAATGGTTTATATGCATATAGTCCTACTGCAGCTCTGATTGTTTACGCAGCACCAGTGTGAGTAAGGGCTGAGTAGTGGTGTCAATGCAATAGAATCCTACTCCGATGCTACAAGAAAATCTGTTGTTTTGTTTTGCTTCGGTATTTTGCATCGCCACAGTAAAGGGAAACGTTGATAGTGTTAACAGGGAAAACGCTAGAACAGTGGTCACCAACCTTTTCTGAGTCAAGATCCCTTTGAGTCAAAATGCAAGCCCATCTACCGTTCCGATTTTTAAAAAAAAAAACATTACTTAACCTGTTGCTTCTACTCGGGACGCTTGCGTCCCAACTAGAGCTCTGGAAATGCAAATGCGCTACGCTAAATGCTAATAGTATTAGTTAAAACTCAAAAGTTCATTAAAATACACATGCAGGGTATCGAATTAAAGCTACACTCGTTGTGAATCCAGGCAACAAGTCAGATTTTTAAAATGCTTTTTGGCGAAAGCATGAGAAGCTATTATCTGATAGCATGCAACACCCCAAAAGACCCACAGGGGACGTAAACAAAATAATTAGCATTTCGGCGTTACACAAACCGCACAATAAAATAGAAAACATTCATTACCTTTCACCATCTTCTTTGTTGGCACTCCTAGATGTCCCATAAACACTATTTGGGTCTTTATTTCGATTAAATCGGTCCATATAAAGCCTAGATATCGTTATATGTAGACTGTGTGATAAACGAAAAAAACGTTGTTTCAAAACGTAACGTCATTTTTTAAAATTCAAAAAGTCGACGATAAACTTTCACAAAACACTTCGAAATACGTTTGTAATGCAACTTTAGGTATTAGTAAACGTTAATAAGCGATAAAATTCACCAGGAGGCGATGTAAAGATCATTAGCTGTCCGTCTGGAAAAATGTCCGGCTAGAAACTCAACGAAAATATCCGGTCCTAGACCGGAGGAGATACGGTGTCCTGTATGTGTTTGACCAAGAAAAAACTCTAAGGGAAATGACAAGACTCTAGACACCGTGTGGAAGCTGTAGGTACTGCAACCTCAGTCAATTAATTGTGGTTCACGTTTATCAATGGGTTCAAGTAGCGCATGGATATATTTTCCCATTTTCAGTGATCAGTTTTTCCTGTGCTTTTCGATGTAAATGCCGTTCTGGTAAAGCCACAGCAGTGATTTAACCAGTTTTTTAAACATCTGAGTGTTTTCTATCCACACAGACTAAGCAAATGCATATACTATATTCCTGGCATGAGTAGCAGGGCGCTGAAATGTTGCGCGATTTTTAACAGAATGTTCAAAAAAGTAGAGGGTCGACTTAAGAGGTTAAAAAATGTAAGCTAATGCAACATTAAGCAATTAAAAACAGTATATGGCTCACATCAACAGCATCCTCCCGGATCTTCACCCCTACCTACATGTACAAATTACCTCAACTAACCTGTACCCCCGCACACTGATTCACCCCCGCATACTGACTCGGTACCCCTGTATATAGCCCCCTTATTGTTATGTTATTGTGTTACTTTTTATTATTTTGTACTTTAGTTTACTTGGTAAATATTTTCTTAACTCTTCTTAAACTGCACTGTTGGTTAAGGGCTTGTAAGTAAGCATTTCACGGTCTACACTTGTTGTATTCGGCACATGTGACAAATAAAGTTTCATTTGATTTGATTTACTGTAACAATAAGGTTTGTGCAGGTTGCTATAGGCCCAATATCGGTAATAGATCTGTAGTTGTATTACTTGTGAAGCTCAGTTGAGTGAGCATGCATTTAAATAATTTGCTTTTTATGTTACTGGTGCCTGCATCTGATGGTCAGTCTCAGTGGAGGGAGAGAGCAGCTGACTGAGGGTCCGACTCTCAACGTCCCTCCTCTCTCCGCTTCCTCCACTGACATTGGACACCGTCTTCCAGCTGATGGCGAAACTCGAGTCGCAACGCATTATTTCTGCCTCATGTACAAATTCATGTTGTTACTCCTATGAACAGAGAAAGTAAAATATTCCTCGATATTAAAAAAGACCCAAGCCATTTATAATAACAACAACGCAAGTCTGTAGATACACTTTCCTACTCATTCATTACTGCTGCAGTGCTTCAACTTAATGGATTATAAAAGTGTTGACAGTGCTGAGTAAGAATTCGAAGAAAGTACGGAGAGTGAATCATTTAATAATAAATAGAACATAATACAAAACAAGAAACACGAAAAGCGCACAGACATGAAACCGAAACAGAGTCAATAACACCTGAGGGAAGAACCAAGGAGAGGTAATCAAGAAAGTGAATCAAGAAAGTCCAGGTGAGTGTCATGAGGCGCAGGTGTGCATAACTATGGTGGCAGGTGTGCATAATGATTAGACAACTAGCGACAACGAGCGCCAGAGAGGAGGAGCGGGAGTAGACGTGACAGTACCCCTTCCCTGACACGCGGCTCCAGCCGCAGGACGCTGGCCAAAGGGACGGTCTCAAGGACCAGGAATGGACCAGGCACAGGAAACTGTTGAGCCAGCTGAAGGCACGGGAACCTGTAGAGCCGGCTGAGGCGCGGGAACCTGTAGAGCTGGCTGAGGCGCGGGAACCTGTAGAGCCGGCTGAGATGCGGGAACCTGTAGAGCTGGCTGAGACGCGGGAACCTGTAGAGCCGGCTGAGATGCGGGAACCTGTAGAGCCGGCTGAGATGCGGGAACCTGTAGAGCTGGCTGAGGCGTGGGAACCTGTAAAGCCGGCTGATGCGTAGGAACCTGTAGAGCCAGCTGAGACGCGGGAACCTGTAAAGCCAGCTGAAGCGCTGGAACCTAATGATCTGGCTGAGGCGTGGGAACCTGTAGAGCCAGCTGAGATGCGGGAACCTGTAAAGCCAGCTGAAGCGCTGGAACCTAATGATCTGGCTGAGGCAGGGGAGTAGACAGTCACTCATAAAAACAACATTTCTTTGCTGTATTCGTTGACAGTCTCTCTTTAGTCATGGTTTTAAACGTTTTGAACTCTCACACTATCAACTTTGCTGTAGCTTTCTTTTATGCCTAATACGTTACTGCAGACACGGTCATCTGAGCCATCCGCTTGGCCAGCGGTAAGCCTATAGTGCACTTGAGTTGCTCTCTGGGCCCACCTGGAAGGCAGAGTTTATGCCTTCAGACACATGGGCTTCATTCCAAGCATGTTAAAGACACACCCTCTCCCTTCAGCCCTCAAATTAAGTGGACACTTCTGATGACATATCATGATGTATGATGAGTTGACACTTGCAGGTCAATGGGCGAGGGAGAAATGAATACATTTTAAATGGACTGCCATTGACGGGAAATTCGTCAGTGTTTTCAGTCATCGTGGAACCCCCGGTAGCTGTGTGCTTTATATGAGCTACAGTCAATTATGACTGCATTTCGTATCTTGGCTAGAAGACATTGAATACTAGCCATCCGACGATATCAGGTAAATCGAAAATTCAAATGTATAAGTATCATGTCAGGGAAAGTTGTATGAGCTAGCTAACCTTTCCAAAAGCTAACCAGGCAAAAACATAATTACTTTTACGAGACGTGTTTGTGCAGTCATGAGCATTAGTAGCACAATTTCTAATTTATTTACAATAGTTTTTACTAATGTAACTTGTATGTTGACTTCTCCATATTGATATTGGTTTTATGTTTTGGAGGACAATCATTGCGAAATGAATTATGGGGCGTTTCAGGCCTCGGAGTGGATAGAATTATACACTCGCACACTCAATCACAAACGAGGGCTGAGGGGCTTCGGATGCCAACTTCCCTTGCTTGGCTAATTGTTAGGACTGACGGCAAAGATGGCCGCGGGGATTCTCCCAAGGGCATAAGGTGAGGGTAAGTGGAGGAGGATGTGTCTTTTATGTGTTTGGAACACAGCCATGAAATGGTTCAAAATGGCGATGGTTCGCCAAACCGGAGTTCAGGGCAGCTAAATCGGGTGCACCTACTGCAAAAAAAGACAAAAAATAGGAACACAAGGCTTTATCGTTGGGTTTTTTACAGAAATGTTTGGCGAACGACTAGAAATGCTTGGAGACGGCCAGTCGATCGCAAACGACCGGTTGGTGACCACTGCTCTAGAAAGTTGAGTGAAGTTCAATCTTGTGCTTCTCTCTGTGGGCTGATATTTCTGTGCAGCAGTCCTGGGGGAGCTGATCAGCAGTCTCGAGGCTACTGCACTCAGCTTAGAGGGAACATTGCTCCTAGCCCCAATCAGCAGATTGGGAGAGACTATGGCAGCTGTGGGAGCTGTGGTGTTTCTCTTGTAAATGAGCTGTGGATCTCAGACAGATGTCATTCTCTCCCTGCTCATAAGTACTACCTGCAACAATTAATCACTCAGACTTGTGCTGTTGTTGGAGGAAGCAGAATTAGCCTTTGCTTTAGAGGGGAAAGCATTTTCCACAAGCAAAGTACTTAGGCGGGCCTACACCTAAAAGTTAATCTGTTGGTCAAAGAGACAACAGACATTCTGTGGCAGCAGACACATTCTCTCTGAGCCATTTAGTTTTAATACCTCATGTCTCCTCTGCTACACAAATGTACTGGCTGTAGATCTAGGGAATGACAAGCAGTCTGTTTTGTGTGCCTGTCTCCAACCCAACAGGGACATACTGTGAGGAACAAAGGCAGTTTTGGACAGACAACTTGTTCAGTGTCTCACATTCAGCTTAATCACCCCACTCTCTTAATGCAAAGTTCCCAGCATCCAAGTATGTCCTTGCTCACCACTAGAACACAGCTAGTGGTGGGGCCAAGATGGTTAGAAGACTGGTTCTACTTTCCAGGGACTGGGCCACAGCTACTGCTGCTCATGACTCATCGTTACTCACGTGTTGTGGAGCTTATCGTGGGGGGAACACATCAATGTACATAAATGCTATCCTCAATAGAGACTGTTGTCATAGGGAGTAGGTGCTCTACAGTGGGGAGGGAAACATAGATACAAATAAATATTGGTGGATGTTGAAAGATTGTGTTTGCTGCTGTTATGGACTTTGCCCTTGAATTTGTACACAGACAACTGGATTTTGTTGCGTGACCCTGAAATACTATAGCGATGCATGTTATAAGATTTCAACAGCCATTCCATTAATGTAACAGCATCACTAGTACAAAGCGCAGTGACCTGTACTCAAATAAACAGTAAGGCAGAAAATGTGCTATTTTCTGCTGATAAACTTTACAACGACAACAGTTCAAACCCACACTGCTTTTTTAACCGTATGTATTTTCCTGACAAGATTTATTCAGTGTTGAAATGACATGGACAATCAGGAATGCATACTATGCTTTTTAAACAGTAGCTTTTTTCCTGACAGGATTTCTTCCTAGTATGTATTCCTGATTGTCAATTCCATTTCAACATACTGTACAATGGCTTTAAACTCACACTGAGAGAATACACATTCAGCGAAAGAGTTTGTTTTTGGTCATGTGGAGATGTGGGCATTTTTCATGCACATGGTCACCTTCAGAGTGCATGTGAGATGTCACTAGAGATTGGCATCTTGCTGTAGTGTCTCAGTGACCTAGAAAACAAAAGCTCCTGTAACAGCTGCCAAGAGGCTAAAAATAAAATGTTCCTTCAAAAAAAAAGAAAAGAGTAGCCATGATTGCTAACATTAGCTAGTACTAGTCGGAAAATAGCTTGTTCTCTATTTCATAACTTGCTAAAATGGTGATACAACAACTTAGCATTATATGTTTACAAAAATCAACATTATGACTGATCAAAACTCATTCTTACAGTATGGATTTGTCTTTTTCCTCTGTAACAGTGCTATGGTGGTGTAAGGGAGGCGAAGTCAGGTGCAGGAGAGCAGAGTAGAGTAAACATGCACACTTTTATTCCATTCAACAATAGGCACAAAAAATTACATAAGTGCCCATAAACACGGAACATAAACTATAAAAGTATCTCGCGTGAACATGCACCATAAACAAAGAACAACTACACACAAAGACATGATGGGAAACAAAGGACTAAATAAATACATGTAGATTGATTGGGGAATGAAAACCAGGTGTGTATGGAACAAGACAAAACAAATGGACATACCAAAAATGGAGCGGCGATGGCTAGAAAGCCGGTGACGTCGATCGTCGAACGTCGCCCGAACAATGAGAGGAGCCGACTTCGGCGAAAGTCGTGACAAACAGACACGTTTTGGGCTTCCTTAGAACTCTGGAATGTTGGTAGAGATGTGCTCCATGCAAAAACATCAGAGTAAAACTAATATAATGATTCCAATTTTTTGGGGTCGTCCCTAATATAAACTGTACATCAGTGGAGGCTCCTCAGAGGAGGGGAGGACCATCTTCCTCAGTGAATTCCATAAAATAAAAATAGTGTAACATTAAAACAGCTATCAATTTTCGAAAAAACTATACTAAATATATTCCTGTTACCTAATAATTGATTAAAACACACTGTTTTGCAATGAATGTCTACAGTAGCCTCAACAACTCTGTAGGGTAGCACCATGGTATAGCAAGAGGAAAGACAGTTTTCGTCCTCCTCCAAGTACACTGAATTCCAATATAAAACCTAAGAAGCTCATGGTTCTCACCCCCTTCCATAGACTTATACAGTAATTATGACAAATTCCGGAGGATGTTCTCCAACCTATCAGAGCTCTGGCAGCATGAACTGACATGTAGTCCACCCAATCAAAGGACCAGCTAATGAATCTAGTACTGAAAGCATAAGCTACAACTAGCTAGCACTGCAGTGCATAAATTGTGGTGAGTAGTTGACACAAATAGAGAGAGAAAGACAATAGTTGAACAGTTTTGAACAAATGCATTTCTTCAAAAGTGGAGAAGCCAGAGAGATAGCTAGCTATATTTAATAGTATTCTTTTCACTTTCACTTAGCTAGCTAGTTTAGCCAACTCATACAGAGAGGGATGCTATGTTAGCTAGCTGGCTATAGCTATCCAACACTGGAACTCTTCCAAGTCAAGGTAAGCTTTGGGTTTTATTAATTTATTGCCACAGGGGACCGCCAATGTAAATGCTAAACTGCTTGTTGACTTTACACTGTACTGCTTGATTGTAGCGGGTCTACTAATGCGTTAGTTCTATTAGCTATGTTGATTATGACGTTAGATAATATGGTGACAACAATGTAGGCTGTGTGTAGCGGTTAGAGGTTATAATATACAGGTTTGGCTTGGAAAGGATTTTTTGCCTGGTCACAAACAGCTGATGTGTTGTGCACTGAAGTCCACAAATTAAGGGAAACGGTGAGAGAGGAAGAGAGCGCATAGATGTGAGAAGGAATTACAATGAGCAAAGTGATCATGCTGTTTGTATGTGGCTGCTATGAAAGTGAACTGTATTTGCGTGTGATCAGGGGTGCATTTATTCCGCCGATTCTGTTGAAAAGTATTTCTTAAACGGAAGCAGATGGAATAAAACCGGGATAAACATACAAATAGTCCAGCTACCCGAACTATTTGCATTGTGTGCCCCCACCCCCCAAACCCTATTTTACGCTGCTGCTAATCTCGGTTTATCATATATGCATATTCACTTTAACTATACATTCATGTACACACTACCTCAATTGGCCCGACCAACCAGTGCCCCCGCACATTGGCTAACCGGGCTATCTGCATTGTGTCCCGCCACCCAGCACCCACCACCTCCTCTTTTACGCTACTGCTACTGTCTGTTTGACATATATGCATAGTCACTTTAACCATATCTACATGTACATACTACCTCGATCAGCCCGACTAACCGGTGCCTGTATGTAGCCTCGCTACTGTATATAGCCTCGCTACTGTTATTTTTCACTGTCTTTTTACTGTTGTTTTATTTCTTTACCTACCTATTGTTCACCTAATACCTTTTATGCACTGTTGGTTAGAGCCTGTAAGTAAGCATTTCACTCTAAGGTCTACACCTGTTGTATTCGGCACAAGTGACAAATAAACATTGATTTGATTTGAATGGCAGTCATCCAATATACTCTAGATTTTTTTTTTCCACCTTTATTTTACTAGGCAAGTCATTTAAGAACAAATTCTTATTTTCAATGACGGCCTTGGAACAGTGGGTTAACTGCCTGTTCAGGGGCAGAACGACAGATTTTGTACCTTGTCAGCTCGGGGGTTTAAACTTGCAACCTTCCGGTTACTAGTCCAATGCTCAAGGCCACGCTCATAAAATGATCCGCTGACCGCCACTGCTGTACATCCTCTCCATACACGTGTGTGAAAGTTTTTTCCAAGCATCCTGCCATCACATCTTTCCTATATTTTGAAAGGTGTTGCCAACACTTTTAAAACAAAACACACAAACAAAGATCCGAATAGTGCCCTCAGAACCCATGTCTTTTCCCAAATATTTTTAGGTTACAGCCTTATTCTAAAATTCATTAAATAGTTTTTCCCTCATCTATATACACACAATACCGCATAATCACAGAGCAAAAACAGGTTTTTAAGGAAAAACTGAAATATCACATTTACATATACCTGTATTTGTGGAGTTTCTCCCATTCTTCTCTGCAAATCCTCTCAAGCTCTGACAGGTTGGATGGAGATCGTTGCTGCACAGCTATTTTCAGGTCTCTCCAGAGTTGTACGATCGGATTCAAGACAGAGTTCTGGCTGGGCCACTCAAGGACGTTCAGAGACTTGTCTCGAAGCCACTTCTGTGTTGTCTTGGCTGTGTGCTTATGGTCATTGTCCTGTTGGAAGGTGAAACTCCACCCCAGCCTGAAGTCCTGAGCGCACTGGAGCAGGTTTTCATCAAGGATCTCTCTGTACTTTGCTCTTTGGCATTCAGGCCAAAGAGTTTAAACTTGGTTTCTTCAGAACAGAGAATCTCGTTTCTCATGTTCTGAGAGTCTTTAGGCGCCTTTTGGCAAACTCTAAGCGGGCTATCATGTGCCTTTTACCGAGGAGTGGCTTCCGTCTGTCCACTCTACCACAAAGGCCTGATTGATGGAGTGCTGCAGGGATGGTTATCCTTCTGGAAGGTTCTCCCATCTCCACAGAGGAACTCTAGAGTTCTGTCAGAATGACTTTCGGGTTCTTGGTCACCTCCCTAACCAAGGCCCTTCTCCCCTGATTGCGCAGATTGTCCAGGTGGCCAGCTCTAGGAAGATTATTGGTGTTTCCAAACTTCTTCCATTGAAGAATGATGCAGGCCACTGTGTTCTTGGGGACCGACAATGCTGCGGGCATTTTTTGTACCCTTCCCCAGATCTGTGCCTTAACACAATCCTGTCTTGGAGCTTTACAGACAATTCCTTTCACCTCATGGCTTGGTCAACTGTAGGACCTTTATATAGACAGGTGTTTGCATTTCCAAATCATGTCCAATCAATTGAATTTACCACAGGTGGACTCCAATCAAGTTGTAGAAACATCTCAAGGATGATCAATGGAAACAGGAGCTCAGTTTTGAGTCTCAAAGCAAAGGGTCCGAATACTTAGGTAAATAAGATATTTCTGTTTTTTATTTTAAATACATTTGCAAAAATGTCTAAAAACCTGTTTTCGCTTCGACATTATGGGGTATTCTGTGTAGATTTGTGAGGATTTTTTTCATTTAATCCATTTTAGAATAAGGCTGTAATGTAACAAAATGTGGAAAATAATCAAGGGATCTGAACACTTTCAGAAGGCACTGTATGTGAAATTGAAGCCCATGAAGCCACAACATCTCTATTAAACTGACACCTACAGTATTTCATTATTATTATTATTATTATTATTATTATTATTATTATTATATATTTATTATGTATTTAACTAGACATGTCAGTTAAGACCAAATTCTTATTTACAATGGCAGTCTAGGAACACTGGGTTAATTGCCTTGTTCTGGGGCAGAACGACAGATTTGTATCTTGTCAGCTCTGGGATTCGATCTAGCAACCTTTTGGTTATTGGCCAATGCACTAAGCATTAGGCTACCTGCCTCCTTTTGTTCAGAAGTTCACAGGTCTGTATCACCACAATACAGGACGGAATATAAAGGGAAAGCATCTGACCCCGTCTGCACCAGTAAAATGACATCCTGTCAAATTGCTTCCTGTGAAGGTCAGACAGTGAGGTCGGCGATTTCTGGTCAAGTGACTGATTGTGATTGGCTACGGATGACCACCTCTGGAGGCGGATGAGAAACCATTACAAATATCAGTTGTTAAATGCAATGAGAAATTTGCATAGAGCTAGATAAGAAAAGTAAGAAAAAACATGGGAACAAATGTTAAAAATGGGAACCATGACAAAGCCAAATGAAGACGTTGAGACATCTGTTCACATCTTGTGTGAAATGACTTCAACGTATAGAGGTTGTTGGTGGTTCTGAGTAAATAGAATTAAACAAGTTGTTGGGTCACCTAGTTCTAGGAGCTTATTGTGAATATCCACCTCATATTCAAGCCAAGTATGTTTTCCCTTGAAGAGCCACAACACTTATTCATTTAGATATCTACCACAGAGACTTGTCTTTGAGGAAACAGCTCTGAAAAGTGTCAAATGCCCTTTCTTATAGCCAAAGTGATAGTATAAATTCAGAGGTTGAATACATATACTGGGATTAGTTATGGCATGTTGTGATGCGAGCCCTGTACTGAACACTATCGATCCAATTCTCATTGAACTTACATACTTTAGTTACTTACATAGCATTACATACTGTAACTTCAGTCAAGAAACAAGTAGAACCCCATGGGCACATCAGTCCTGCTGGGGTAAGAGAGTTTGATCAGCCTATCAAAAACTTGACGCGTGTCTATGTGCATGCACACATGCATGAGAGCTTACGAATGGTGAGTGAATAATTGAGAGGGAGCCAACTACTGTACAAAACTGAACGTTCAGTGTATTATCCTTTGAGGACAGCGCGGAACGTTTCCCTGGCTAACAACAATATGCACCTTGATGGAGGCTAACACATATCCTAATTTTGACTGTATTTTCTCCTGATATTGCTAAAGAGAAAGCAATATTCAGACAATAAGCCTACAATGCCCATTTGTAGAGGAATGAGAGTGGAATGCTGAAGGCTCTGCCTTCAGGCCACACTAGTAATTAGCTAGCACTGCAACATCTTTATCTGCTTCCCCATTATTCTAGATAGCAGAAACAAGAGAAGGAGAGGGCGTGGGAAGATGTGCGTGTGGAGTAGGGATGGGGATGAGTGTGTGTGTGTTCCCGATGAAGCAGCTTGAGCACAAGTGTACTTCTCCCCAACATGTTGGATCACTTACAAAACCAAGGTAAGTGGCAGATTTTTACTCATGGTGAAAATAGCTATAGGTAAATGTAGGCCTAATACTTTCTCAGAACAGTGGATTATCAACATTCACAGGATTACTTCTTCCTCATAGTCACCAGTTCCCCCAGGCTCCAATTTCACAGTGAGAATGATAGTGTGGAAAATACAAGGATATTTTAAGATAATAGCCTATCCTATCGAGACTCAGCAAAAAACGAACATACTTTTCTTTTCCAGTTTCATTTTTAAATGTTTACGCAATTGAAGCCAAGGCAAATCCCAGTATTGAGATTCTGTTGATGTTAGACAATTATACATAATTTAAAAGCAGAAATGTGATCTAAAAATGACAATGTATCATAAAGTAGTCTTAATCCTCAAGTATACTATAGAACAGACAAGTTATCTGTCTACAAAAAACAAACGGTTCACCAAATCCTATCTCTAAGCCTTGTCGGCACTAGACACTGTAGACTAAATATACCAGAACTCGCCTTTGCTTCAATAATACAAGGCATGTGTCGTCAGCATTGTAGCTATGAGGCCACCCATACCACACCAGCACTATTCAATGAGCCTAGTATAAGCCTGTCTCTTTGTTTAGCTTTAAAGCAATGCTGTGCGCTGTGGCCTGGGTAGGTGAAAAACGTCAGGCCACAGCTTTCTCAACCATTATGAGCCATTAGGATGATCTGAAATGTGAAGCTCACTCACCACCTCTATTCTATTCTCTACAGAGGAAGCTGAGAGAGAGAGAGAGAGGGAACAGCACAACATCTGAAAACCACAAAGATGAAATCTATCACTGCCTTAAACACTGCTTACTGCATTTCAAACGTAAATGCAGTTAAAGAGGAGGAGAGGGACTCCACAATTACATCAGCCTCCATCACAAACTAATGAGATAGGAATCAATGGGTGAGTTCTCAGGTTTACTGCATTAGCTGCTTGCTGCACCGGCCACGAGAAAAGGACTGGGCTGAACAATGAACCTACCCATATGCTGAATAGAATATGTCCGGGGGCGACAGTCGTTGCCATGAAAACATTTGTTGTTATTGGTTGGTATACGAAGAGTCAAAGGGGTATCTATGGCTCCAGGTAGTCATACGATATTGTTAGAAATTAGAATGCTGTAACACACGCTGGTCCAAACGCCTTTGACAACAACAAGCAAGAGATTTTATCTTCAGATGTAATTTACAGAGTGTCACCAGAATTACCAGACGAGCAACCTTTCCCGCTTTACTAGGAGATCCTGTCAGATCAAAGTAAACACTGAGGAGGCTGTTGGGTGCCGTTGATGAAAATCATGAGAGTGACATTCTCTGAAATATATAGTTTTCACAGACAGAGAAAAAATAACTAACATGATAATGAGCCTACTACTACAAACTGTGTGTTTGTGTGTGTGCACGTGTGTGTCATCAATGAAGGGAAGTAGCCATGGTTGTCCTCACTATGAGATTACAGTGTCTCCATCTCTTCAGGATCAGTGACCATCAGAAGGAGCCTGGCCCCCCCTCATCATCTCTCCTGACAGAGTCATTATGCGCCTTTTAAGCGGCTCATAGGCGTAGGCAGCCAACTGCAGCACATCTAAATACTGATTCAAATGAGACTTTTGCCACAACAAATCATAATTTAGGCAGAGTTCCCCACTTTTAGTCAGGCCGGCCTCCACCACGCTAATTATTACCCACATCCTTTAATGGGTCGTTATCCACCACGATGCTGTACCTGCCACACATGCCATTAGTCTATTGATCAGTTATGCATATATTTATAAATGTTTGCATAACTATGCATTAAGTGACTGCTGCCATTTACAGACCAGCAGCTGTTGCATACACTGAGAAAATAACATATGTCTAGAATTGATCTGTTGGGTTTTTAGGGTTGTGTTTTAATTCAATCTTAAAGCTCTTACGATACAAATGGATAAGTGAATGGTTTTTGAAAACAGCAATGAACTCTGGAGGAGTAATAAAATACCCTTTTATGAGTCACTAAAAACCTTTTCCTTACATTTACAGTAATTCGCTGTGCTGACCTGGCAATTCTTAATGGAATTACCATAAGGTGTCCATTTTAGGACTTCCTTCCTAAATGGACTCCATTCGTTCACAGCATCAGGTTCCATCGTCAGACCAACAAATACAGTAAGAGGTATCTGCTTCAGAGATACTAAAGGCTGATAACACAAGTGTCAAATCTTAACAGAATTGTTTGTGGAAGAACATGAGTCTACTAAGACAATAGTGTATTTGTTCCTTGGTGGTTGAGGTATGCAATTATCTTAAAACAGCATGGGCATGCTGAAAGGGTTTCATGAATTCATACAGTGCATTCAGAAAGTATTCAGACCCCTTGACTTTTTACACATTTTGTTACGTTACAGACTTATTCTTAAATTGATTAAATCATTTTTCCCCCTCATCAATCTACACACAATACCCCATAAAGACAAAGCAAAAACAGGTTTTTCTGGTTCGATCTGGTTCAAGTCCGGGCTCTGGCAGGGCCACTCAAGGACATCCAGAAATTTGTCCCGAAGCCAGTCCTGCGTTGTTTTGGCTGTGTGCTTAGGGATGTCCTGTGGGAGGGTGAAACTCCAACCCAGTCTGAGGTCCTGAGTGCTCTGGAGCAGCTTTTTTTTTTAATCAAGGATCTCTTTGTACTTTGCTGTCTTCATCTTTCCCTCGATCCTGACTAGTCTCCCAGTCCCTGCTGCTGAAAAACATCCCCACAACATAATGCTGACACAACCATGCTTCCCCGTAGGTATGGTGCCAGGTTTTCTCCAGACGTGATGCTTGGCATTGTCACGCCCTGACCTTAGAAATCCTTTTTATTCTCTATGTTTGGTTAGGTCAGGGTGTGACTCAGGTGGGAAAGTCTATGTTTTCCAGTTCTTTGTTTTTGGCCGTGTGTGGTTCCCAATCAGAGGCAGCTGTCTATCGTTATATGTGATCCCCAATCAGAGACAAGTTGGCATTTTTTTTTTTTGCCTGAGAGAACTGTGCGCTTTCCTTTTTGTTTGAGTGTTTTTTGAAATAAAAGTAACATGAACACTTTCCACGCTGCACTTTGATCCATTCTTCCTACCACCAACAAGAGCCATTACAGGCATTCAGGCCAAAGAGTTCAATCCTGGTTTCATCAGATCAGAGAATCTTGTTTCTCATGGTCTGCGAGTCATTTAGGTGCCTTTTGGAAAACTCCAAGCGAGCTGTCATGTGCCTTTTACTGAGGAGTGTCTTCCGTCTTGTCCTTCTGTAAGTATCTCCCATTTCCACAGGGGAACG
Organism: Oncorhynchus nerka; assembly: GCF_034236695.1. NCBI lineage: Eukaryota > Metazoa > Chordata > Actinopteri > Salmoniformes > Salmonidae > Oncorhynchus > Oncorhynchus nerka. The sequence continues at coordinate 45,951,239 of NC_088406.1, forward strand.
CTCTTTATTTAACTAGGCAAGTCAGTTAAGAACAAATTCTTATTTTCAATGACAGCCTAGGAATAGTGGATTAACTGCCCGTTCAGGGGTAGAGCGACAGATTGATACCTTGTCAGCTTGGGGATATGAACTTGCAACCTTTCGGTTACTAGTCCAACTCTCTAACCACCAGGCTACCCTGCCGCCCCACTCACACATATCACACGTATCAATAGATACATATTGCACGTATTACTCAATTCGGCCAGGAGTCGCTCTCGTAAAGGTCATTGGACAGTGGGTAAAGTTACTGGGGCCTATTAAATCGTCGGCTTAAAAATGAATTCGTTTTGTGAGTGTGTGACTCAGGGTCTCTCAGTTTACGTCTACCTGGAGCTGTTTAAATGTCTTCTCTGTTGTTCAGCCATGCATTATGCATCACAATCTGCTGAAGGTCAAATTCCTTAGGATTCAAATGTTTCAACATATTACGGGCAGAGGAAGCATGGGCGCGGCATATGGGGACTAAACTTAAATCTACATAATAAATGTTGGAGACGTTATGGACATTGAACAGAAAGAACCGAGCAAATTACTTTGGACTCAAGAAACACCTGGACCATATGCATGGTGCGCTGTATGGATAACAAGTTCTGCCAATATGCAAATGTAAGCACACATGGATACCAATTCAACTGACAAATGTTGGACATTACTTTAAGAGAGTCTGATTAGGTATGGCAACATTACATTATGCAGACAATGTAAATTACATTAAAAACTGATTGAAGTCTAAAGTAAAGACCTACTTTGCTTTCCCATGCAGCAGAAAATCCCCATCTATATCCACTCAGGCATTGTTTTAGTCTGTTAGTAAGATGCAGTGGAGTTCCTAGTAGTGGGTAGGTGGCCTTATAAGAGAAATGGAGTGATGATACAGAGCTGTGCTTTCTGAACCTGGAACCAGCACACAGTCATGTTGCCTCTTGGCTATTCTCAAACAGCCCTCTGTACTAGGCCTTGTGGGAACATCTCCCCTCAGACTGTTTGTGGTGGAAACTTCACTCTGGAATGTGTTGCTCTTAAACTCAGCCAACAAGCAAAGTCCCAGGAGGGTTACACTACAGCTTTTCAAAACTCTAAAATAGTTGGAAACAAAGCGGCTGCCATTATGAAATATTGATTGATTCATTTAACCCTAACATGTAGTTTTATCACAGCAATACATAGACATTTATATTTTCTCTTGGGCCTAAAAATGTGGTTTCACTTTCTAACCTGAGGCTTTTATTTTATAGACGATAACATTGGAGTGACCTAAGCTTGTATTTATATGACACAGCAACCAACCATACAACGTTCACAAGGCCTAGCCCACACTTCAATCTCCACAAATGGATGAGTGAGATTTATCTTTATAGATGGAGGAGGGGGTATAACAGTGGTACAATCGGCTGGTTTAATTATAAAATGGCTGTAATTTGCTCATTATGTGTCATAAATATATCGAAAATAAATGCTTGCCCAAGTTGCTATGATTTTAACTCATACGTTTCATGACTGAGGCAGCAGCTCTGGTAGAAAAACCGAGATGGGAAATGAACAAACACAATAATTGTGTTATTCCACCGGTTAGGCATTAACAGTGCTTTGTGAGAGACAGAATCAAGTACTACAGACGATTTCAACCAGTTACAGTGTGAGTAATGCTTTATAAATAGGTGTTCGATAGTGATTGATAGACTGTAGATGCATTTAGCTCCAGGTATTACTGTAATCTTGGTCAGTCATTTGCTCAGGCTTGGGCTTAATGTTGACCTGTGGTTCAGACTACAGAGATCCAGGCCACCCAACTCAGCCATGGAATATTCACATCCAGCAGCCCATGTAGAAAATCCTTCATTCAAAATGCATCCACAGCTGAACTGTGGGTTACACTAGAGAATAGGCCGGGGTGGTTCAGAAGAGCTCCATAACAATTAGTTATTAGCAGTGAGAGACAGCGGGGCTGGTGGGTGTCTGAGTGTTTTAAATGGCATTTCATGTGGCAGATGTGCTCAGTGTCCAAAATGAACTTTTTTGCCAAGGGGACTGGTAGATTAAACAAATCCACCAGCCAAGCATATTTTTTACTGGCCAAAATAATAAATTGCCTTTTTATGTCATATATATACATTAATTTCAGTACATTTCATTGAGATAATAAGGTATTATGTTGAATACAAACTTAAAGAAGAGGCCAGAGCAAAATTTGAAGCAAAATTATTTTAATATTTGGATCAATGAATCAAATCAAGTTTATTTGTAGAGCACATTCAAAAACTGTAGTTGACCAAAAGTGCTGTGTAGTTGACCAAAAGTGCTGTGTAGTTGACCAAAAGTGCTATACTTTAGTGCAAAAATGCCAAACAACGGGCACACAATAAAATAAACAAAACATAGCAGATACAAAGAATAAGAGTACATAGAATAGAAGAGTACAAGTCAAAACAGGGAAACAGCCATGGTAAAATACAATTCTAAGAAGTGCAGTGGACATAGAACTGGTGCTCTCCTGATACAAGGGGGAAACAGGGGAGGCAGGTCTACAAATCCTTTACTTTGAGTAGAAATACCCTGATAAAATATTGGTAAAATAGAGACTTATCAGATGCTGGTTAATGTTGGCTGCGGCTAGATTTAATTTCCCAGCCTGAATACAACTGAAGAAGCCGAATTCAAAATTCTACTGAAGTATTTGCTATTAAATGTACTTAAGGATCAAACATAAAAGTACATTTGAAGGTTTGTAAACCTATCAGATGCTTAATAATTTTAATCAACTTAAACCTCATCAGACTCCTCACTCTCTACCACAATCACCGCAATCAAGTCTGGCTCTTGTCAGAGTCCTGGTGACACAGCATCACAGCTTTTATCGGATCATACTCCCTGATTTCTTAAGAGGACAGCTGGACCATAAGGAGATCTGACAGTGTATCAGAACTTGGGTTGGACCGCCAAATCGGTTTTCACCTGTTTCATGGTATTATAACCTCTTTCACATTCAACTGTGGAGACAGGGAAGGACAGGACCAGGTCAACCAATGCCAGCAAATCAGGGCAGGAATGCTGATGGCTCCTGTTGACATGGAATCAGGACATCTTCTGCAGGGACTGGGGCTCTTGGTACATCAGCACCTTCAGGACAGTCCACTGGTCAGGGATCCTTTCAACATGGATACCAGAGGTCCCCAGGACAGTCCACTGGTCAGGGATCCTTTCAACATGGATACCAGAGGTCCCCAGGACAGTCCACTGGTCAGGGATCCTTTCAACATGGATACCAGAGGTCTCCAGGACAGTACACTGGTCAGGGATCCTTTCAACATAGATGCCAGAGGTCTCCAGGACAGTCCACTGGTCAGGGATCCTTTCAACATGGATGCCAGAGGTCTCCAGGACAGTCCACTGGTCAGGGATCCTTTCAACATGGATACCAGAGGTCTCCAGGACAGTCCACTGATCAGGGATCCTTTCAACATGGATGCCAGAGGTCTCCAGGACAGTCCACTGGTCAGGGATCCTTTCAACATGGATACCAGAGGTCTCCAGGACCGGCTTGAAATGGTCCACCAGGGTTTCCAGTTCAGTGTCACCAAAATCTAGAATAATTGTATACATTACATTGCAACAAGCATCATGCAGTTTTATTTCTCAAACTATAAAAATATGATCAAGAACCTGAACCTGACCTGACTGACCTGTAATATAAAACATAAAGTAACCTGACTGACCTGTAATATAAAACATAAAGTAACCTGACTGACCTGTAATATAAAACAAAGTAACCTGACTGACCTGTAATATAAAACAAAGTAACCTGACTGACCTGTAATATAAAACATAAAGTAACCTGACTGACCTGTAATACAAAACATAAAGTAACCTGACTGACCTGTAATATAAAACAAAGTAACCTGACTGACCTGTAATATAAAACATAAAGTAACCTGACTGACCTGTAATACAAAACATAAAGTAACCTGACTGACCTGTAATATAAAACATAAAGTAACCTGACTGACCTGTAATACAAAACATAAAGTAACCTGACTGACCTGTAATATAAAACAAAGTAACCTGACTGACCTGTAATAGAAAACATAAAGTAACCTGACTGACCTGTAACCTACAAAAAAACATAAAGTAACCTGACTGACCTGTAATATAAAACAAAAGTAACCTGACTGACCTGTAATAGAAAACATAAAACATAAGTAACCTGACTGACCTGTAATATAAAACATAAAGTAACCTGACTGACCTGTAATATAAAACATAAGGTAACCTGACTGACCTGTAATACAAAACATAAAGTAACCTGACTGACCTGTAATATAAAACAAAGTAACCTGACTGACCTGTAATATAAAACATAAAGTAACCTGACTGACCTGTAATATAAAACATAAAGTAACCTGACTGACCTGTAATATAAAACATAAGGTAACCTGACTGACCTGTAATATCAAACATAAGGTAACCTGACTGACCTGTAATATCAAACATAAGGTAACCTGACTGACCTGTAATATAAAACATAAGGTAACCTGACTGACCTGTAATATCAAACATAAGGTAACCTGACTGACCTGTAATATCAAACATAAGGTAACCTGACTGACCTGTAATATCAAACATAAGGTAACCTGACTGACCTGTAATATAAAACATAAAGTAACCTGACTGACCTGTAATACAAAACATAAAGTAACCTGACTGACCTGTAATATAAAACAAAGTAACCTGACTGACCTGTAATATAAAACAAAGTAACCTGACTGACCTGTAATATAAAACATAAAGTAACCTGACTGACCTGTAATATAAAACATAAAGTAACCTGACTGACCTGTAATATAAAACATAAGGTAACCTGACTGACCTGTAATATAAAACATAAGGTAACTGACCTGTAATATCAAACATAAGGTAACCTGACTGACCTGTAATATCAAACATAAGAACCTGACCTGTAATATCAAACATAAGGTAACCTGACTGACCTGTAATATAAAACATAAGGTAACCTGACTGACCTGTAATATCAAACATAAGGTAACCTGACTGACCTGTAATATAAAACATAAAGTAACCTGACTGACCTGTAATATAAAACATAAAGTAACCTGCTGCTGCATGTCCTGACTCTGGCCAGTTGGTGAAGCTGACCAGCTTGGTGGCACACAGGACCTCTACACTGGTGTCCTGGAACCTGTCAGTCATACTCTCCACTAGCCCGTCAAGCATTTTTGTCCTGTGAGGTGACAAGGGTTTTACGGTCACCTCTGGTCAGCGAAATTCCCTCGTATCTGTTGGCCATTGTGGCCTTCATCATGGGCCTTTCTCTGACGACAGAAGGCTCATTTTACCATCCTTTCAGAATGTTCCTTTACAACACACTCTCACTCTCTTATTGACATAATCCTTTCTCTTAATTCTCGTCAGGTAAGTATTTCTTATTGCAGCCTAAAAAAAACATACCTGGTTTTGTACTTCTTAAGTACTGCCAGTGTTGAGCACAATGAGCTGTGGGCTTCTGCAATGGTGATGGTGGACCTCTGCAGAAAGGCAGACAGGTTGCTCAGGTGTGTTAGTGTGTCATGCCCAGGAGCCTGGAAGCTGTTTACCAGGTTTGCCCGGTTGAGTGGACTGCTGTGGTAGAAGGTGTAGAGCCCACTGAGGAGGTCTTCTACTTTCTGAAACATCACATTGGACCGGATGGCATCAGAAAAAGTCAGTTCAAGGCGGTGTGCCATACAGTGGATGCCAATGATGTAGGCCCTGTCCCCCTTCAGCCAGCTGACCACACAATTCTTGGCTCCGGTCATCACAGCAGCTCCATCTGTTCCCAGAGTGACCAACTTGCTCCCCACTCACCACGCACTCCCTCCATGATGGCACTGATGGCGTTGCTCGTGTGTGCCGCGTCTCCCTTCTCCACCGACTTGATGCCAACGAACTTCGACTAGATATTGCCCTTGTGACAGAATCTGACATAAACTAACTCCTCCTCTTTCACAAAACCGTTCTCTGCAGCGACCTGACATGATGGAGCGAAATGTGGTATTTTTCAGATGCTCTCTGATGTTTCTCTCCACCTCTGCAATATGGTGCATAAACTCTTTGGCCCGCTTCACCTTTCTATATGTTGAGCCCACCGCAATTCCCTTTTTTCCCCCATCCAAACTGCAAAAATCAAACATCAAATTAATTCAATAATAATTAACTATACAATCATATTATCCAATGTAGCTGGCAGTTGATTGTGGTAAGTTAGCTTTCTAGCCTTTGTTTACTCAAGGATCAACACTATAAGGCTGGTAAAGTCAATTGTGTCACAATGCTTTAAAATGTAAACAGCATCTGGAGACAAACATTAAAATAGAATGTTACAGGGCCACAGGAAAGCATGGAGATCCCATGTCAGCATCAGTAGGCCTATAATTGTATGGTATTTATACACTATTTCGAGGTGAACCGAAGCTTATCCAGTCTGCTAAATAGACTTGAAACAACTAGCTACAAAAGTAACAACATATTCACTTACTCGCACATCCACTCGAAGTCAGAAAATGGTCTCGCCTTCTTGCCAATGACATGTACAGTCCTAAACAGTATCTTCATCTTCGTGCTGGTCTGCTCTGACATTGCCATTAGCACCATCACAGAGGGTGTCAAGAGGAGAGGCTCCGATTGAGCCTGGGACACAGACACGCAGGCAAAGTGACACTTGCTGTGTTCATGGTCATGAACGTTCTCCAGCTTCATCGTTTTATTTCCGATGACAAATGAGTTGTTTCTGCTTTTATCTTTAGCATAGAAGAACAAGAACAGAACAACTCATCACCACAGCCTCAGCATCATACTGTAGCCAGCCTCTTGAAACTCCTTCATCTCCAAACCTCCATTTCTCACAAAAACTATATTTTTTTATGTGATTTGTCCTCCTTTTCATCGGTGGGTTTTCGTTTCAAAGGTTGGCTTGCTCCAGGTAAATGTCGCCACATAACAGCTATTTAATGAACGGTAGCTAGCAGCAGATCCGTGGCAAGTCAGCGATGTCGAGTAGCTGATGTCCCGTACGATAAACAGTGACGCGAAACTAGGAGCACTAGAGACGGTCTGTGGCTGGCAAACATGAGTCATTTCCGCCAAGCCATGCCAGATACTTTATTACATAACCATTTCGGTACAAACATTTATCCGGATAGCCTTCTGAGATTTACTCGCCAAACGGTAAATCTACCCGCATTTGGCGCTTTGCGGGTGTTAATTTCGGACCCTGTGTGTGCTGTAGGGGTTTTTCACCTCTCACCCAGCCACTATATAAAAGATCTACAAACCTAATGTAGTGCATTAGGCCTGTAGCTCTGGAACATCATTTTTGCAATGGATCAGCTAATATGTCTCGTCAAGTGTCAGAAGTGATTGGTATGAGGTATTAATTTACATTAGACAGTCAGAGAACGACTACTCATAGGGGATTGGAAAACCAAAAAAGACTTGCTCGCCGCTCATTCTCACACTACTGAGATTCTCAGCTATACGGAATCCATATCAGGAACACTGTCATTCCTCCTGAACAGGTAAGGGGTGAACATTTTTCTAATACACATTCTGTACACCTGCTAGTCTACATTAGTAAAGCTAATACCTGACAATCGATAGACATAACCACAGTCAGGAGTGTGGCCACCCAGCCAGATGACCTTGGTTCATTGGTAGAGTGAGTGAGTTGGTGTGTAAGCAGGCAGTAGCACAACCCTGTAGAAAGCCTGACCACCCTTATGAACCTGGACTGACATGACTGTGGAACATAGACAATGTTAGCAGCATGAATGAGAGGAAAGGTGACAGAGGCAATGTTAAACATGTCAACACACAGGACTATGGAACATAGACAATGTTAACACTATGAATGAGAGGAAAGGTGACAGAGGCAATGTTAAACATGTCAACACACAGGACTATGGAACATAGACAATGTTATCACTATGAATGAGAGGAAAGGTGACAGAGGCAATGTTAAACATGTCAACACACAGGACTATGGAACATAGACAATGTTATCACTATGAATGAGAGGAAAGGTGACAGAGGCAATGTTAAACATGTCAACACACAGGACTATGGAACATTGACATGTGTTCACATGGTGTAAATGAAAGGAAAGGTGACAGGATCAGACATTGTCAAAGAGCTATTGTAAAACATGTCCACACACAGAAACATGGTGTGCCATGAGGCTGGTGTGAATCAGTAGGGTCTTGCTAGCTTCAGGACTATGGACAGCGTCTCTAAGTCACCGACTCATCTCCCTGCCATATAACATATATCTAGGCCACCTGTGGAACACACGTTAATCCATAGCGGTCTGTCACAAGGCATTTCCTATTCTGAGAGGACCTCTTCTGTGGCAAGTCTTCAGAGCACGGCATGCAATCTAAATGTGAGGAGCAACATTTTCACAAGGTTAAAGTTTTTATTTGTCGTCAAGGAGCATTGTTGACACCCTGCCCTGCTTTATGTGTTTTTTATAGTTTGATTGTTCTTACAAAATGTTTTGTGGCAAAATGCATTAATGATAAATGTCAAATCTTGGATGACAAATGCCTACTGCATTATATGCAGGTAACTCCCAAAATAAAGGAAACACTTGAGTAAATGAAGGATACAAAGTATACTGAAAGCAGGTGCTTCCATACAGGTGTGGTTCCTTAGTTAATTAGGCAATTAACATCCCATCATGCTTAGGGTCATGTAGAAAAATGTCCAGTTGCCCATTATTTTGGCTACCATGGCTTAGGGCTGGGCGATATATTTAATTAATTTGAAATGTATGTTTTTGCGCAATATTCCAAATGCCTGTGTCGAAATAATCTAGTTTCTTTGTACTATTTATGAGTGTTTATGTCCCCTTGTTTTCATGTTGTCTTGTCTCCTATGCTTCTTCTGTGCTGTGCGCACCTTCCTATTTACACCACAGAGCTGTATATCATGACAAAATGCTCATGTCTCCGCCCTAACAATGGGAGTTGCTGTCCCACAGGCGGGAAGGCAGTTGACAAGCTTTGGTCCAAAATAAGCCCATAGGCCTTATTTTGGACATATTTTAGCCTCGTCCTCTGGGTTACACACACACACACACACACACACACACACACACACACACACACACACACACACACACACACACACACACACACACACCCCCTCAACAAAGATGAGAGATCACTTCTTCCTCTCTAAACTAGTTTGATAAAATAATAAAGGTATCACATTAGTGGGTCTTATGGTTGTGGAAGGCTTATATTTAGCTTGGGTATAACTTCACAAGCCCTGAATTCATTAGATTATTGCTGACTGTTTGAAATGCAGTTTATTTGACCTTTAAATTGTACAACAAAGCTTATTTAAAGAAAACTTTTTTTTTTAAAAATGAGATATTTATCCTGAATCTCCCATAAGTTTGAAAGCCCTACCATTGGTTAGAATGAAGAGATCTCAGTGACTTTGAAAGAAGTGTCTCAAAGAAGCATAGAGGGTTTAAAGGATATGTGTGTGTGTGTGTCCGTCACCAGATCTCGACCCGATTCAACTCTTCTGGGAGATTCTAGAGCGGCGCCTGATACAGTGTTTTCCAACAGCAACAAAATACTAAAAGATGGAATTTCTCGTGGAAGCCTCCGGAAGTATTCCAGACACTTTTAAAAGTGCATGTGAAAAAGGTAATTCAAATAACCAAATTCAACCTAGCTAATTTCCGATTTATACGAAATTTTTGACTACAGAGGTAGCAAAACTGTACTTCGAAACTATGATACTCCCCCACTTAACATACTGCTTGACTAGTTGGGCCCAAGCTTGCTGTACAACATTAAAACCTATTCAGTCTGTCTACAAACAGGCTCTCAAAGTGCTTGATAGGAAACCCAATAGCCATCATCATTGTCACATCCTTAGAAAGCATGAGCTCTTGAGTTGGGAAAATCTTGTGCAATACACCGACGCATGTCTTGTATTCAAGATCCTTAATGGCCTGGCTCCCCCTCCACTCAATATTTTTGTTAAACAGAAAACCCAGACATATGGCAGCAGATCCACAAGGTCTGCCATGAGAGGTGACTGTATAGTTCCCCTAAGGAAAAGCACCTTTAGTAAATCTGCATTCTCTGTGAGAGCTTCCCATGTCTGGAATACACTGCCATCAGACACACATAACTGCACCACATATCACACTTTCACAAAATGCTTGAAGACATGGCTAAAGGTCAATCAGATTTGTGAACATGGTCCCTAGCTGTGTGTTGCCGCTTTCCATGTTGTCTGTTGTCTGTAGCTTGTGAGGTGTGGAAACACTTTGTTGCTTTTATGAATTTTGTCTTGCTGCTTTTTGTTCTGTCTGTATGCTACGTCTTGCTTGTCCTATGTTGCTCTGTCTGTATGCTATGTATTTTTGTCCTATGTTGCTATGTCTTGCTTGTTCTATGTTGCTATTGTCTATATTGTAATTGTTTTTAATAACCTGCCCAGGGACTGCGGTTGAAAATTAGCCGGCTGGCTAAAACCGGCACTTTTACTGAAACGTTGATTAATGTGCACTGTCCCTGTAAAAATAAAAAATAAACTCAAACTCAAACTTGTAGAATCTATTGCAAAGCCCATTGAAGCTGTTAAGCCAGCTCGTGGTGGCCCAACATGGGGTGGCAGGGTAGCCTAGTGGTTAGAGCTTTGGACTAGTAACCGGGAGGTTGCAAGTTCAAACCTCTGAGCTGACAAGGTACTAATCTGTCGTTCTGCCTCTGAACAGGCAGTTAACCCACTGTTCCTAGGCCGTCATTGAAAATAAGAATTTGTTCTTAACTGACTTGCCTAGTTAAATAAAGGTAAAAAACAACAACATCCTATTAACACATTTTATGTTGGGGTTTCCTTTATTTTGGCAGTTACCTGTATTTTAGTCAACCTGATCTGAGCGTATTCCAATGCACAGAGGCGATTTTTAGAAATGGGGAAATAAAAATTTTCCTCATGTTCTCAGTGGACTGTGAAGGATTAAATCCTAAAATGTCAAATATAAGAAAAGTACCAATGTGACTAACATTACCCAAAACAAATTATCTGGAAATGTAGACACAATCAGCTCCAATGGATATGCTGCTTTTCTCAGGGGGGTGTTAACAGTTAGCACCAGTTCAGTCAGTTGACACCATTTCCCTGCTAAATCATTAGCATGAGTTGTGTGAAAATTGTTAACATCCTTCAGGAAACAAATAAACTACTGTTGTCATATCAACCGTATATTCCCTTGAGACTTGGTTACAATTAACAGTGGTTCCAGATATCTTTTGTCAGATTCATTGACTATTGGCAACACCAGAAAACGAGGGTACAGACATTTTAATTGTCATAAAAACACAATCACAGTAGGTTGTGTGGTTGGCTAGAGTTCACAGCGGCAAAACACGACCTAGTGGTCGACCTAAGGTGAGTATGGGGTGAGTTGAAGATGTGCAACGCTACTGGAGATTGCACTTTTTTTTTTTGGAGAAGGCTTCATTTTCTAGTTGATTTGCTTGTGTGTGTCATGCCAGCGGTGGTGTGAGGCGCTGATAGAGGTAATGAGCTGTGTGATCAGAAGGCTGCTGATCGCATGCCCAGGTGGGACCCTGCTGTTCTGCCCAGGAGCAAGGTACTCACCCTAATTGCTTTGGTATCCAGCCGAGTAATATTCATAATTTATTAAAACGTAAGTCATAGAACGAAGGCGCCCTAGCTAAGGACATCTGCTCTGCCAATAAGGAATCAGCGATTTAAATCACTTTAACCCAAAAACACATTAACAAACTACCAAGGTCATCAGTAGCTTAACTAAGTGGCGTGTTGCACCCTCAAACACGACTCAGTGAAAGAGTCCTATCCCTTTTAATCAGTGCCTTACTCCAGAAACCACCAGGACTTAGGAATGACCCTGTGAAACGCAGTCAAACAACATACGTCAGAACCGATACCACTGGATCGGAAACATTAGTGAAGTCAAGTGACGCTCAGGCTTCTTGTTGAGCTGAACACAAGAGTCCTTTAAATTGTGCACTTAACGGTGATAACAGGGGAAAACGGTACATTTCCTTTATGAACTTTCAAGTGAAATAATGAGATTCTAAATGGATATCAATGAATTCATTCCAATTCAAGTCAATACATGTCATTACCAAGCAAGTAAATAAACACAACCTCTTTGACAAATGGAAAAATATACAGTCACTTCAATTGGAGAACTGTTCAATGTGGTCCATGACACACTGTCTTTGTTATTAAAAAATAAACCTTAAGTTGTTAGCTATCAGGTTAATTGACTCTTCTCTCAAGAGACCATACACTGCCACAGCCACAAACATGAAAACCTAGCAGAAGCATACTGGCAATGAGGACAAGCTGTTTTCTAGCGTGGTAATATGATCTAAGAACATTTCTTCTATTAGCCTCTTGAGGACGAACCAAGGTTGTGTTCCACCACCACAGCAGAAAAGCTATGACTGATTCACACTATAGGGCCGACCCGAACCATATTGTGCTGGCTTGGATATTTTCTTCTCATATTATCCTTTCCAGCATGGTTCCAGAAAGTAAGGTGGAAGCGTAAGCACTAGGCCAGCTCAGTACAGCTGGTTTGGCCATCAGTCTAGAAAACAACATCTTTACAATCTAATACATTTCCTCAAATTCAATTCACTATCACTGTATGAGTCACAGTAGCATGGTAATACTAGTTTACAAGCCTGGCATCAGGGCATGACAGGTCATTGAGAGGTCACAGTAGTACTGTGTCACCACGGGTACATCCTCTGACCCTGCAGCTCTGTTGTGTCACACACACACAGGTGCAACACCAAGCCACAGTGTGATCAGTCAGACAAACAGACAGACAGGCGGTGGGATGAAAGAGTGTTTGTGAACTGAGTCTACTGATACATAACAACAGGATCTTCAGGAAGTCATTTGTCAAGGTGCAGGACTTACAGCCACACTTTGGGGCTCTAACCAAACAATATCATAGTGGCCGATTGATTCCCCCAGCACCGTGTAGTAGGAGATGGTGAGAGAGGAGAAATAGAGGATCGATGGGGCAGAAAAGCAATCAGGCCTGCCATGTCAGGAGTCCTTCCTTCCAGCACCGTACGGTTTGAGACTATCACCACAGGCGTTAGTGGAGCAGAAATATAGTCTGGCCAGAGGAAACACACAAATTAATATACGCGGACACACACACAGTGCAAGCCGAGGAGAATACTGTTACCTGGTGTGATTCTTCCCCATCTTTGAGTGTGTGAGTTCCACATTCACACTCATTATTTCTGATGGGAGTACAGAGAAAAAGTAGGTCCTTGCTCATTAAAGGTACTATATTTTTTAACCTTTATTTAACTAGGCAAGTCAGTTAAGAACTAATTCTTATTGTCAATGACGGCCTAGGAACAGTGGGTTAACTGCCTGTTCAGGGGCAGAACGACAGATTTGTACCTTGTCAGCTCGGGGATTTGAACTTGCAGTCCAACGCTCTAACCACTAGGCTACCCTGCCGCCCCGATGACCCTAATGTGACTGGTTCAATGTGAGAGGTCGAATCTACAGGCACCCAGTGGTGAGGTATAACAATTTGCAACAAAAACAATGTGATGGGAGGGTTAAACCTATAAATTGTAACTGCACAATCACAATATGGGGCTAATTCTTGCCTACGGTCTGGAAGACCCAGGCTAAAGACCCACAAGGGGCACTGGTGTCAGAAGTGGGATGGCACTTCTTTAGGCTGGGTGCTAAAAAAAAAAACATTTCAAAAAGTGGTTTATTCTATACTGCAATGTTCTACTCGTATGATCTTCCAGCATGCAGCTCGTATTTTGAATCTATCCAAGACAAAAGGCAATTTTCTGAGTAAAATAATCAGGCCCTCATATTGCCCTGCTAAATTATTCTGGCTAAACAAAAAATTAACGTGAAAGACCTCATCTTTTCATAATTTAGTGGTAGGAAAGTATGAAGCGAGCACACAGTGCAAACGTATTTCACAGAGGAGCTGACACAGATCTTAGTCAAGTTAAAAAACGTTGAAGCAATTAAACATATATTTTGTGATATCATGCTATCTTACCAACAGACCAAGCTACACCCAAGCCTGAATCCACAGGGCACATCGGGTCATCTCACTCCCACACATACAGATTCCAACAGATGAGTTTATCCCTCAGCATCCTACTTTACACCAGTGATGGATATCCAGCACTAACCATGACTAATCAATAAACAGACCTTTGCTGGCCACAATATTAAGTTAGTCACCATCAATGGTGTGTATATATTGAAGCAACATCTCAAGACATCAGTCAGGAAGTTAAAGCTTGGTCGCAAATGGGTCTTCCAAATGGACAATAATAAATCATTCTCTCTACTATTATTCTGACATTTCACATTCTTAAAATAAAGTGGTGATCCTGAGCTAAGACAGGGAATTTTTACTAGTGTTAAATGTCAGGAATTGTGAAAAACTGAGTTGAAATGTATTTGGCTAAGGTGTATGTAAACTTCCGACTTCAACTGTATATCAGCTAGATGCAGGCAAGAGTGTACAAGGTGGCATTGAATGTGTCAACTCAATTTTTTCTCTCAACCTGTGTGTACCGACGTTGTAAACTTTCATTCATAGGCTAGGTTGTAGCAACCTCATGATGGGTATAGGGAACATTTGAGTACCATGTAGTAGTCTAAACCTATTGATGTTACATTGAACTGGGTGAATGGAATATGAATGACAGTCATCCAATGTGCTGTAATAGAAAAAAGGCCATGCTCATGAAAAAAAAAAAGAAGTCCTACCTCATCTTAAAAGGCACGGACAGCCACTGGAGTTTACACAGCTTTACTCAAGGTTACAGGGCTGTGATAATGAACAAACAGCAGCAATATCAGGCAGTTTGTCTGCTTCTCTGTGCCTGTGTGTATCTGAATCTACATTCTGATAAACCAGGGGGAATATCTGAACAGATCTCACACAACAAGCAATATACTGTAGATAGAAGACACTTGCAATGTACTATAAGATGAAGCAGTGCCACTTTTTAATCTAGGAATGCGTGTAGGTCTACCAACTTTACCTTGTCTCCTCTGAGCATAGTTTAATGGTTTCAAACATCTCCAATCTGTATTGTTAACAACAAAACAACGACATCCTCACTTTCTCATCTAGAGCGCTGATATCAGCAGGGAAAATCTGAAGGCTTTTGAAAAGATAATGAAGCTGCAATGTGTTAAATGTATTTGTTATCACCCCTTCACATCAATCCCAAAGTGTGGCGTCTGCCACAGTGGCAGTTAACAGAGTCAGTTAATTAAGAGCATCACTTTAATGTTTATTTGTTGTCATTATCACTCTGTCTGTTTGTGTGTAGTCATTACTTCTGAAGAACACCACTAATCCTGGGAAACTATTAGGAACAAACACAAATCGTTTTTCATCTAAAAAGGAACTTTGTCGGCTTTAAAATAGTGTCTTGATTTACAGACATCAACTGCTGCTCACCTTTTTTTTTTTTATCTCAGATTGTGTTCATCCCGTTTAGAGAATGAAAACAGAACATCAACACATTAAAACACAAACTACACATCTCAGAGGACTTGAAAGACAAAGTGGACAGATACCTGAACAGAAAAAGCCGCCTCCAGGTGTTTTACATGTAGAGATCAGTGATGTGATGTGGTAAAAAACTAGTGGTAAAAAAACAAAATAGGTGGTAAATGCTGGTGTCCGTTCGTGATGAATAAAGGTGAGTTAACAGCGTTGACATGTGTTTACCATCCAATACACCACTGGTGGTGATACAGTCATTTCACTGAGACTGGTAATATACGATTATAGTAACATAATGTAGGTCAAATGTCAGGGTAAGTGACTTATATCCTAATACAAACTCGGTGGTTTGAGCCCTGAATGCTGATTGGCTGACAGCCGTGGTTCTCTGCTGCCAATGACTGGAACGAACTACAAAAATCACTGAAGCTGGAGAGTCATATCTCCCTCACTAACTTTAAGCACCAGCTGTCAGAGCAGCTCACAGATCACTGCACCTGTACATAGCCCATCCAACTACCTCATCCCCACACTGTTATTTATTTTGCTCCTTTGCACCCCAGTATCACATTCATCTGTACGACAAAACATTTATTTTTTACTGCTCTAATTACGTCGATGACTGGTTAATAACAGCAAACATTTGGGAGTTTGTCGTATATGGCTAATATACCACGGCTAAGGGCTGTATCCAGGAACTCTGCGTTGCGCTTAAGAACATTCCTTAGCCGTGGTATATTGACTACATACCACACCCCCTCGTGCCTTATTGCTTACATATAAGCCATTTAGCAGACGCTTCTATCCGAAGCAACTTAAAGTCATGCATGCATTTTACATATGGGATGTCCCAGGAATCGAACCCACGACCCAGCAAGCACCACACTCTACCAACTGAGCTACAGAGGGCCATTTACATTGAACATTTTACGTTAAGTAACCATAACTAATATGTCAGCTTAGGTGACTATGTTAGTGCTAAACAATCAGAAAAAAAGTAATGGTATAACCAAACAGCCTGCAAAGTTTGAGACAACATCTTTTGTTTTCCCTAAAGCATTTTTAAATCATAATCAATAAAGAGCTATATCCAATGACCAAAATTATGTTCCTCATTGAAATGTAATCTTCACTATATTTAGAGCCACATGAAGAATGTGACATTAAAAATGCCAGAGAGCCACCCAGCCAGCATCTTCAGTGAAATGTAATGCCACTTGAAATATCTGAGATTCTCTCTGCAGTTCTCGTAAGCTCTTAAAGCTGCACCATGCAGAAATCGCTCTGCTTTTTCCTGGTTAATAAAACTCTGTTAGTTTGCCTAATTTCAGTTTGTGACAAAACAAACAATACATTGTGTAGAGAATCATTGTATGATCTAAACCTTTGTGAAATATATTTTCCATAACCAAAAATATTGTTTCATCTCTTAGAAGCTGGTACAAAACCAAAAGTAATAGATGCAAAAACAACTTAATAACAGGAAGCATAGAAATAGCTTACATAGAACAGATCTACCACGTCTTAGACTTCAAGTTGAATGATAGATCTACATTATAACTGACATTTCTATGTGTATTTGATCAGGTCGCCCAAAAAGTTACATATTGCCACTTTTACATCGCAATAAAAGATCAGTGTCAATATATCAATGTAGCATAGCATGATTGTTGACCAAGTGTTATCTAGCTACAAAATGGAATTAATGAGTAAAGATCTGAAAATAAGATTTTGCTAATGGTATGGTGTATTGATAAAGCTTTGGGAAAGTGACAAAAAAAAACTATATGGTAGCATATATTCGAATTATTTTCAACATTAGATGAAATACTACACTTTTGCTTGATATTGGCACATGGGTAACTCCATAATTATTGAAATGTACAACAGTTGAGATGGTAGTCATGAAAGCTAACTCCCAGATCCAAATCAACAGAGCTTGTTGTCAGGTGCATTTACAGCACATTAAGACTGCGGCGTGATGCAACGACATGGGAAAAAGCAGGCATCATTAAGCACTTCGATAGTGTGCACCTGTCTATTACCTGTCACCACATCATTACCTTGTTCCCATCGATCGGACCATCCTCTCTGTTGACAGAATGCTCACAGCCAAACTATGTGTGGCCTCAACAGATGGGAGGGAAGGAAACCAATGTCATCTTGAAAGATCTTCTCTCTGTGTCTCAGCCACAGAGTTTCACTCACTTTAAAAAGTCTCTGCCTCAGCATCAACAGATGCTCCTGTCTACCTCAAACATGCCAGGGACTGAAGCTCATGTTACATATTATCTCTAGCATAGGTAATTGGTGTCTTGGAAACTCAGTACAGAGAGAGACTTGGTCATTTCTTCAAACAATCATCTTTATTTAATATTGATACTTTTTTGCAATAATGAAACCGTAAAGAGCCTAACTGATAATGACAAAACAGAGATCTTACATTGGCCCTAAAAAAATGCTTAGTCAGGGTGGTTCCAACTCCCATAAGCCACCTTGGTTATCGACACAGGATGGTGTTTTATCCCCAACCCGGCTTAGTTTCCAAGATGCCAGGAAGATAAGACAATGAGGAATTGTTCTAAACTCTATCTAGGGTCACACACAACACATCTTGTCTATGGAATACCAGCTTTAGGTTTTTAATCACCAAGTCATTGTCAGCTCAAGCCATCGCTAGCAGACTAACTGCAGGAAGCTAGAGTGGAAACCATCTCTTTACAGAAACACCAAATTAAAACAGAACAGAAATGTCCTATTTGTTAATTATTAATATTAAACAAATCAGGTAAATATGTAATTTTTCTATCACATTGGAAAATACCAATTACAGATGTTTCTTTATTACAATGACTCTCAGAGACAAAGTGTGACACATATGCACTTGCTACATGAACATTCACTATAGAGTAGCCCTTTACCATAAGACTAACTCCACTAATAGCAAAGCAATACTGTCCCTGCAGGGGCTACAAACTTAAAGAAAGCTCCATCAATAGGTCTGCCCTTGCCCTAGTCGGACCGTTACAGCAGGACAGAGCGGTGCAGCTTTGCCAAAGTGTTGTATTGTGTGTCTCCTGGTGAAAGGGATTCTGCTCTCCACTGCTTTCACACAATAGAATGTCAGCACTACAGGGGACCCTGGTTGGCAGACCGAGCAAAGGACATTTGCGCAGTAAAAGTAAACAACCAAGCCACCCCACAGATTGAGATGCCTTCTGTTTCTGGAGTCTCAAGTGGCTGTGTCTGTGATCGATGCCTGGCAAAGCCCCCCCCCAGAGTGTGGTCGGTCACTTTACCTGCCAAGAATGTAATCTTTCATAACGCCAGTGTGGCTCTCGTCAATGCGATGGACACACGCCAGGGAACACCTCTCGTGGTTGATCACAGATATCCTTTCCAAGATTTCGATTGGATTCTGGTTGACGCATTGGGACAAGGAGCTCCAAAACACTCAGCCACAAATGTGTGAGAGAGTAGGTCTAAACACTGCCCTATCCCATCTGGACAAGCGGAATACTGTACCTACTGTATGGAAGAATGCTGTTCATTGACTACAGCTCAGCCTTCAACATTATAGTACCCTCCAAGCTCATCATTAAACTTGGGGCCCTGGGTGTGAACCCCGCCCTGTGCAACTGGGTCCTGGACTTCCTGACGGCCGCCCCCAGGAGGTGAAGGTAGGCAACAATATGCTGATCCTCATTGCAGGGGCCCCACAAGGGTGCATGCTCGGCCCCCTCCTGTGCTCCCTGTTGACCCAAGACTGCATGGCCACAATGACGAGATAGCCTACGAGAAGATGGTGAGGGCCCTGGCAGAGTGGTGCCAGGTAAATAACCTCTCCCTCAACATCAACAAAACAAAGGAGCTGATCGTGTAGTTCAGGAGACAGCAGAGGGAGCATGCGCCAATACACATTGGGACGGAGCCACAGTGGAGAAGGTGAAAAGCTTCAAGTTCCTTGGTGTATACATCACTGACATTCTGAAATGGTCCACCAACACAGACAGAGTGGTAAAGAAGGCTTCCCTCAGGGTTTCCTGCCAGCATGCCAGTGCCGCTGGTGCTCTTGTGCTCTCTGACGACGTCCCAGAATCTCCGGGGTGCCTCCCATATACCAGCTCAAAGGGTGAAAACCCCGACGAGGCTTGGGGAACCTCTCTAATTGCAAACATCAGATACGGCAACATGAAATCCAAGTTTTTCACATCCTTATCGATTACCTTCCTGAGCATTGAATTCGGGGTGTGGTTCAAATCAAATTCTATTGGTCCCATTCACATGGTTAGCAGATTATTGCAGTTATTGCGAGTGTAGCGAAATGCATGTGCTTCTAGTTCCGACAGTGCTGCAATATCTAACAAGTAATCTAATAATTCCACAACAACTACCTAATACACACAAATCTAAGTAAAGGGATGGAATAAGAATATGTGCATATGAATATATGGATGGGCTATGACCGACTGGCATAAACGAGATGCAATAGATGGTATAAAATACAATATATACATCTGGGATGAGTAGTGCAAGATATGTTAACATCATTATTAAAGTGGCATTAAAAAGCAACTAGTGATCCATTGTTAGAGTGGCCAATGATTTCAAGTCTGTATCTAGGGAGCAGCCTCTGTGTTAGTGATGGCTGTTAAATAGTCTGATGGCCTTCAGATAGAAGCTAATTTTCAGTCTCTCGGTCCCAGCTTTGATGCACCTATACTGACCTCGCCTTCTGGATGGTAGAGGGGTGAACAGGCAGTTGGTGTCATTGATTATCTTTTTGACCTTCCTGTGACATCGGATGCTCTAGCTGTCCTGGAGGGCATGTAGTTTGCCCCCGGTGATGCGATGTGCAGACCGCACCACCCTCTGGAGAGCCCTGCGGTTGTGGGCGGTGCCGTTTCCATACCAGGTGGTGATACAGCCCGACAGGATGCTCTCAATTGTGCATCTGTAGAGGTTTGTGAGAGTTTTAGGTGACAAGCCACATTTCTTAATTCTCCTGAGGTTGAAGTCTTCACACAGTTCGCAACGAGCCAGTCGTTAAAGACTGCTTGTACAGAACGCAAGAGAAGTGACACAATTTCCCTAGTTAATATGGCCTGCTAACATTAATTTCTTTTAACTAAATATGAAGGTTTAAAAATATATACCGTTGTACTGATTTTGAGAAAGGCATTGATGTCTATGGTTAGCTTCCTGTTACACCAGGTGCTGTAGGTGTCCCGGTGATGCGTTGGGCAGACTGTACCACCCTCTGGCGAGCCCTGCGGTTGCGGGCGGTGTGCAGTTGCCATACCAGGTGGTGAGACAGCCTGACAGGATGCTCTCAATTGTGCATCTGTAAAAGTTTCTGAGGGTCTTAGGGGCCAAGCCACATTTCTTTAGCCTCCTGAGGTTGAAGAGGCGAGGTTGCTCCTTCTTCACCACACTGTCCCTGTTGGGTGGACCATTTCAGATTGTCAGTGATGTGTACGCAGAGGAACTTGAAGCCTTCCACCTTCTCCACTGCGGTCCCATCAATGTGGATAGGGGCATGCTCCCAATTCCAAGATCAGCTCCTTCGTTTAGTTGAAATTGAGAGAGGTTATTTTCCTGGCCTCACTCTGCCAGAGTCTTTACCTCCTCCCTGTAGGCTGTCTCGTCATTTTTGGTAATCAGGCCTACTATTGTTGTGTTGTCTGCAAACTTGATGATTGAGTTGGAGGCATGCGTGGCCACACAGTCATGGGTGAACAGGGAGTACAGGAGGGGGCTGGGCATGCACCCTTGTGGGGCCCCTGTGTTTAGGATCAGGGTACCATGGTGTTGAAGGATGAGCTATAGTCAATGAACAGTATTCTGACGTAGGTATTCCTCTTGTCCAAGTGGGATATGGGAAGTGTGCAGTCCGATGGTGAATGGATCGTCTGTGGAGCTATTGGGGTGATAAGCAAATTGAAGTGGGCATAGGGTGTCAGGTAAGGTGGAGGTGATATGATCCTTAACTAGCCTCTCTAAGCACTTCATGATGACAGAAGTGAGTGCTAGGGGGCGATAGTAATTTAGTTCAGTTACCTTTGCCTTCTTGGGAACAAGAACAATGGTGATCTTGAAGCAAGTGGGGACAGCAGGCTGGGATAGGGAGAGATTGTATATGTCCGTAGACACTACAGCCAGCTGTTTAAGCATGTTTTGAGGATGCGGCTAGGGATGCCGTCTGGGCAGGAAGCCTTGCGAGGGTTAACACGCAACCTGTTGGGGCTAGCCCTGAATACTGCCCCTTCTGGAGGAATTCGGCACCCATATAAACCATGATAAATTTTTGTCAAAAGTTGCTAATATATGCATATAAAAATTATTATCGAATAGGAAACACTCTAAAGCTTATAAAACCGTTTAAATTTTGTCTCTATGTAAAGCAGAAGTCTCAGGGCATGCATTCTCCCAAAGTCTCTCTTGTAATGAAAAAAGTTGCCACCACTTCAACGTCATCGTATACACACTTCCCAAGCAGTTATAACCATGGAAACAGTTTCTACGTCTTCAGCGTGAAGCCTGCTTTCGATGAGGCGTGTAACTGTGAGAATCGCGCGCTCACGAGACGTTCAGCGTGCCCAAACGTCCCGGTGACGCAAAAAAAAAGTTTCACCAATGGGAGCTGGGAAATTTCTCTCTCTTTCCCTCAGGATGGACTGAACAACGTGTGCTTCTCTGTTCGCCCTCACGATTGCTGTAGACCTTTATAACATGTTAAGGCTTAATTATAAACATAGTTTGACAAGTTTACTCGAAATATAATGTATACTTTCAACGTTTTGGTGCGCATCCACTTGAAATTTGCATACATTTCGACCGAAAAGTGTCT
The DNA here is from genome assembly GCF_034236695.1 of Oncorhynchus nerka. Lineage (NCBI taxonomy): Eukaryota > Metazoa > Chordata > Actinopteri > Salmoniformes > Salmonidae > Oncorhynchus > Oncorhynchus nerka. The sequence continues at coordinate 45,973,738 of NC_088406.1, forward strand.
AGTTTGAGAACGGAAAGACACAGACTTGAAAACTGAACGCTAACTTGGTGAGTATTAACCCTTCCAGGTCTTCTGAAGGAAGAACAGCCATGGTATTAGGGAATATTTATGTCTTCATTTTGGGTTTCTGTCGACTCCAAGATAGAGGAGTCAGTATGCTAAATGAGAGCGCCGACTCTCTATTATAGCCTAGTGAACGCCAAATGTAACGTTAAAAATAATTGTAACATAGCGATTGCATTTAGAAGAAGTTTATCTTGCCATACATATGTAAAACATGCATATTTAGTCAAAGTTTATGATGTGTATTCCTTGTTAGCTGACGTTATCTGCCGGAGCTATTTTATTTCTCCTGACATTGCAGTAGCATTTTTGAACGATGCATAATTGTAAACAGAGATTTATGGATATATATTGTATATTATTGAAAAAAAAAAAAATGAATGTACTGTGTAACATGTTATATTACTGTCATCTGATGAAGATTTCAAAAGGTTAGTGAAATGATTTTTCTTTTAATCCTGCGTTTGTTGATTGCATATTTTTTCCTACTTGGCTAAGCTAATGAGGTATGTATGCAGTGGTGGTTGGACATAAATATGTGCTATGTTTTCGCCGTAAAACATTTTAGAAATCTGACTTGCTGGGTAGATAAATAACTTCTTTATCTTTCATTTGAGCCATTTTTCAAGCGATTCTGTGGAGGTTAAATATTTTTAGGATTATTTCTTGCGTTCCCTGCGCCACATTACAGCTCAGGGGGGGTGGGGGGTGATCCCAAAGGGGATCATGTATCCCCATCACGTTAAATCTCTTACTCACGTCGGCCACGGAGAACGAGAGCCCACAGTCCTTGGGACCAGGCCGCGTCAGTGGCACTGTTATCCTCAAAGCGGGTGAAGGTGTTTGTTTAGCTTGTCTGGGAGCAAGATGGCAGTGTCCGAAACGTGGATGGTTTTCCCTTTGTAATCCATGATTGTCTGTAGACCCTGTCACATACGTCTCGTGTACTGACATTTTTCCTGTTTGATTGCCTTACGGAGGGAATAACTACACTGCTTGTATTCAACCATATTCCCAGTCAACTTGCCATAGTTAAATGCGGTGGGTCGCACTTAGAGTTTTGCGCGAATGCTGGCATCTATCCACGGTTTCTGGTTTGGGTAGGTTTTAATAATCACAGCGGGAACAACATCCCTTATACACTACCTGATGAACTCAGTCACCGTGTCGGTATAAGTGTCAATGTTATTCTCAGAGGCTACCAGGAACATATCCCAGTCCGTGTGATCAAAACAATCTTGAAGCATGGATTCTGATTGGTCAGACCAGCATTGAATAGACCTTAGCAAAAGTGCCTCATGTTTGAGTTTCTGCCTATAGGAACGGAGGAGCAAAAGGGAGTCGTTTTCTGATTTGCCCGAAAGGAGGTCGGGGGTGGTGAGGGTCTTGTAGGCATCTCGAAAATGCAAGTAGCAGTGATCTAGTGTTTTCCCTAAGCGAGTACTACAGTCAATGTGATTACAGAACTTCGGTAGCTTTTTCCTCAAATTTTCTTCGTTAAAATCTCCAGCTACAATAAATGCGGCCTCAGGATATGTGGTTCCCAGTTGGCATAAAGTCCAGTGTAGTTCCTTGAGGGCCATCGTGGTATCGGCTTGAGGGGGAATATACACGGCTGTGACTATAACCGAAGAGAATTCTCTTGGGATGAGACGTACGTGAGGAGAGACGGACCAAGGCGCATCGGATGTTGATTTCAACATATTTATTATAAAGTGAAACTTTATAATAAGAACAAAAAAATAAGAACAAAACAATAAATCAATAAACTAACATCGAAACGTGACTACGTGGTGCACATGCACAAAACACAAAATAATATCCCACAAATGCAGGTGGGGAAACAACCTACCTAAATACGATCCCCAATCAGAGGATAAACAGCTGCGTCTAATTGGGAACCATATTGGCACCCACATAGAAATATCTATACTAGATCACCCCCTAGTCACGTCCTGACCTACTACACCATAGAGAACTAAGGGCTCTCTATGGTCAGGGCGTGACATGGGAGGTATTAAAGTCGGCATTTGATTGTAAGTTATTCTAGGTCGGGTGAACAAAAAGGACTTGAGTTTCGGTATTTTATCACACCATGAGTAGTTAATCATGAAGCATACAGAGTTCTTTATTCCTGTCTGCACAATTAACTGAGAACCCAGCTGGCTGTATGGACAGGGACAGAATATCCAGAGAGAGCCATGATTTCGTGAAACAAGGTATGTCACAGTCCCTGATGTCTCTCTGGAAGGAAATCCTCGCCCTGAGACTGAACTCGGAAGTGATGAATGGTGTGCCCGCCTCCTGAATCGAATTAGAAGTCCACTCCAAATATCTATAATCCCCTGGCGGCAACTTGGAGCAGCCTCTGGGATAAGTTAAATTTATTCAAAAGCATCCAATTTGAATAAATCGCATTCCTGTTAGTAATGCTGGTGAGTTACCGCTGCTCTGATATCAAACAGATATTTCCGGCTATATGTAATAACACAAAAAACATTCTGGGCGAATATTGTAAGAAATATCAGACAAAAAATACTAATAATTCAAAGTTGCTTAGGAGCTAGAAGCTATGCACTGTCAACTGTGAGAACATTATACAGACAGGTGTGCCTTTCCAAATCATGTCCAATTAATTGAATTTACCACAGGTGAACTCAAATCAAGTTGTAGAAACATCTCAAGGATGATCAATGAAAACAGGATGCACCTGAGGTCAATTTCGAATCTCACAGCAAAGGGTCAGAATACCTACAGTTGATGTTGCAATATAACATACTCTTAGGTTGGAGTCATTAAAACAATTTTTTCAACCACTCCACAAATGTATTGTTAATAAACTTTGTGCATTACACAAGTAATTTTTCCAACAATTGTTTACAGACAGATTATTTCACTTATATTTCACTGTATCACACAATTCCAGGGGTCAGAAGTTTACATACACTAAGTTGACTGTGCCTTTAAACAGCTTGCAAAAATTCCAGAAAATGATGTCATGGCTTTAGAAGCTTCTGATAGGCTAATTGACACCATTTGAGTCAATTGGAGGTGTACCTGTGGATGTATTTCAAGGCATACCTTCAAACTCAGTGCCTCTTTGCTTGACATCATGGGAAAATCTAAAGAAATCAGCCAAGACCTCATTTTTTTTGGTAGACCTCAACAAGTCTGGTTCATCCTTGGGAGTAATTTGCAAACACCTGAAGGTCTCATGTTCATCTGTACAAGCAATAGTACACAAGTATAAACACCATGGGACCACGCAGCAGTCATACCGCTCAGGAAGGAGACGCGTTCTGTCTCCTAGAGATGAACAAACTTTGGTGCGAAAAGTGCAAATCAAACAACAGCAAAGATGCTGGAGGAAACAGGTACAAAAGTATCTATATCCACAGTAAAACGAGTCCTATATCAACATAGCCTTTCAGGTTATGTCCATAGGAAGAAGCCACTGCTCGAAAACCGCCATAAAAAAGCCAGACTACAGTTTGCAACTGCACATGGGGACAAATATCATACTTTTTAGAGAAATGTCCTCTGGTCTGATGAAACAACAATAGAACTGTTTGGCCATAATAACCATCATTATACAGTATTTGGAGGAAAAAGGGGAGGCTTGCAAGCTGAAGAACACCATCCCAACCATGAAGCACGGGGTGGCAGCATCATGTTGTGGGGGTGCTTTGCTGCAGGAGGGACTGGTGCACTTCACAAAATAGATGGCATCATGAGGTAGGAAAATGATGTGGATATATTGAAGCAACATCTCAAGACATCAGTCAGGAAGTTAAAGCTTGGTCGCAAATGGGTGTTCCAAATGGACAATGACCCCAAGCATACTTCCAAAGTTGTGGCAAAATGGCTTATGGACAACAAAGTCAAGGTATCGAAGTGGCCATCACAAAACCTCTGACCCCAGCCTATAGAAAATTTGTGGGCAGAACTGAAAAAGTGTGTGCGAGTGACGAGGCCTAAAAACCTGACTCAGTTACACAAACTCTGTCAGGAGGAATGGGCCAAAATTCACGCAAATTATTACGGGAGCTTGTGGAAGGCTACCCGAAACGTTTGACCCAAGTTAAACAATTTAAAGGCAATGCTACCAAACATGAATTGAGTGTATGTAAACTTCTGATCCACTGGGAATGTGATGAAAGAAATAAAAGCTGAAATAAATCATTCTCTCTGCTATTATTCTGACATTTTACATTCATAAAATAAAGTGGTGATCCTAACTGACCTAAGACAGGGACGTTTTTTACTAGGATTAAATGTCAGGAATTGTGAAAAATCAAGTTTAAATGTATTTGGCCAAGCTGTATGTAAACTTCCAACTTCAACTTTATGTAAATAAGGTATCTGTTTTTAATTTTTTATACATTTGCAAAGGTTTCTAAAAGCCTCTTTTTGCTTGTCATTATGGGGTATTGTGCGTAGATTGATGAGTATTTTCTTTTTACTTAATCCATTTTGAATAAAACTGCAATGTAACAAAATGTGGAAAAAGTCAAGGGGTCTTAATATTTGAGAGCGGGGGCTCGGAGTATTCAAGCCGCCGATGGTGTTCTCTCTTAGTAGATGCACATCGTTCCTTGAGGCACTGCAAAGCAGTGGCAAAAATACAGGATGAAAGGGCAAGCGTATGTGTCCCATAACAGCTGACCCTTCATGGGGTGGAAGCCTCATTAAGATTGCTGTGATAACTGGGGGAGGAAGAAGAAAAACTGGGCTACTTCTTTATTTTGGATGTGGTTCCAAATGTCTTTTCAAGTCTCTCTCTTTCCCTTTCTCAGGCTCATTTTGGCTCCTGAAGGAGGAATGCTGAGCACGATGTCATCCAAGCTCACCCAGAATTTCCTCACAAACCAATTAAGGATTCCTCCCGTGTTGCTGCTGCCAGCTCTGCTCCCACTCCCCGCTCCCTGTAGGAATGAGCAGGAGCAGGCCAATAGCAGTCATGCCTGGGAAATATAATTAACCTCAAATGTGTTATTAGTGGCTGTCATAATGAAGAAATTAAGAACAGACTGCCAAACGCAATGACACAACAGACTGGCAGAGCAGTTCTTAAAAGGATCACCGTGTCAGCATACTGATTAAGAAAGAGAGATGAACAGCCCATAATTCTTGCCAGAAGAAAGTCTGTCCTTCAGCGCTTTAACAACAGTACTCTACAAAATGTGTTTATACAGTAATAAAGCTCACCGATTCTTGATTATTCTCAGACAGGTTACCTCATATTGTGCTACTTTGATAAACTACCTCGTTTGGAAGACTGAATATATCTAGTCATACCTTCTAAATAGTCCTGCATTGGTAAACACACAAACGCGTTCTGGAATACAGCTCATTCAATGCTGTCTTAGTGCCAGCCTCTGACTGTGGTGGTACTGTACATCTAAACCAGCTACTCCCTTCACTCCTTAACATTGGCAATGAGCCGACCTCACAAAGGGATCACAGGAAGATAAATTACTATGACAAATAACATCATTACATTAATTGATACCGTATCAATCATCACTTGAGCAAAAAAAAGAGTGATCGGAATGAAATGCCATTACAGGTGCTGTGTACCTAGATGTATATATTTATGTTCCTTTGTGTGCAATTAAAACATGTTTATGGTCCAGTTAGGCCTCTGAGCTTCAGCAAACAAGGGAAATAGGAGGGTTGGTCAACAACAATGACAATAATCCAGTGATAGAGCTTACCCAAGAAAAACATCCCAAAAAGGACTACTTCCTGGGAAACAAGTTGGAGCATTGTAAAAACAAGCAGAGATAAATATCTTCTTAACTCAGACTTTATTCTATGATTGGGATGTATACAGGTACTGATGCTTAGACGTCACATGACTTCTTTCTGAGAGATACATTTTTTAATGTCTCTCGCATTCCAATGTGTGGACCAGCTTCCCACAGCCCAGGTACTTTTACAATGGCAGTCATTGTGTGTCCCACTTTTCCCTATGTAATAGTCATCTAATTAAATTAGTGCATTGGGATTTGGTGATTCATTATCGGACTGGTAAGAAGATCATGTTCGAGGAAAACAGAGTTTAGAACAATTTTTTCCTGTGACTGAACTCAAAAGCAAAAAAAAAACGAATTAAAATGACAAAGTGTAATTTCCTCATATTAAATCTCTAATCATAAGTTTGGCCTCCTGATAAACAAGAAAATAGAAAACACTCCCTGTTCCACGCATGTCAAACCAACATGCTGTCTGGCTGGTGGAAAGACTGGAAACAGAACTAAAACAAAAATCACAACTCTAAATATTGCAAACAGAACACTCACCAAGACAGCACTTTGTTCCTTAGTCTATTACTAGAGAAACCGCGGTCTGAAACAGATCCATTCACAATTATGAAGTCGATCTTAATTACTGAGCATTGGGAAAACAGTTAGGGGTCTGGATTCCAGAAGAGAAGGATGGTAGTGGATATTAAAGAGGACATGAGACCAATTGCTTTCCTTCAAGGTTCACCACATCCTAACATTTGAGACATTTTGTATAATTTATAATCTAAAGAAATGAATAATTACTATTAGCTGACATTTCCCAGCACATAAAATTGCTTTAGAGTGCCAAAATCAATTACCCCTTGACTCTGGAAAAAATAGATCACCGTGTTCCGGGAATGCTGGAGATGTGCCTGTGTGCATGTAACACACGCAAACGACACCCTAACCCAGCCAGACAGCAAACAGCTGGGAAACAACTGCACTTAGCATTGGGTTGATGAGCAATGCAGACGAGTGGTTGAGTAGGCCGGTTATAGAGTTCAGGAATCAGGATCAGACGGGCTTGTTCAAGACAGGCACAGAAGGAGTACTGCTTGCTTCATTACAACAGTGGTACACTACTTCTATACAATCACGGTTCATCACGGTTGACAACTCCATTGTGTCCTCCTCCCAGAGCGCTAAGAACCTTGGCGTGATCCTGGACAACACCCTGTCGTTCTCAACTAACATCAAGGCGGTGGCCCGTTCTTGTAGGTTCATGCTCTACAACATCCGCAGAGTACGACCCTGCCTCACACAGGAAGCAGCGCAGGTCCTAATCCAGGCACTTGTCATCTCCCGTCTGGATTACTGCAACTCGCTGTTGGCTGGGCTCCCTGCATGTGCCATTAAACCCCTACAACTCATCCAGAACGCCGCAGCCCGTCTGGTGTTCAACCTTCCCAAGTTCTCTCACGTCACCCCGCTCCTCCGCTCTCTCCACTGGCTTCCAGTTGAAGCTCGCATCCGCTACAAGACCATGGTGCTTGCCTACGGAGCTGTGAGGGGAACGGCACCTCAGTACCTCCAGGCTCTGATCAGGCCCTACACCCAAACAAGGGCACTGCGTTCATTCACCTCTGGCCTGCTCGCCTCCCTACCACTGAGGAAGTACAGTTCCCGCTCAGCCCAGTCAAAACTGTTCGCTGCTCTGGCCCCCCAATGGTGGAACAAACTCCCTCACGACGCCAGGACAGCGGAGTCAATCACCACCTTCCGGAGACACCTGAAACCCCACCTCTTTCAGGAATACCTAGGATATGATAAAGTAATCCTTCTCACCCCCCCCCCCCCTTAAAAGATTTAGATGCACTATTGTAAAGTGGCTGTTCCACTGGATGTCTTAAGGTGAACGCACCAATTTGTAAGTCGCTCTGGATAAGAGCGTCTGCTAAATGACTTAAATGTAAATGTAAATGTAATACAAGCAAGAAGATGATCCTGGATTTGCATCACTATGAAAGGAAGTAAAACCTCTGAAGTTGGACTTCAAGATGAGATTCAGAAACAGAGATAATATAATGTCAGGGACTGGAAGGCAGAGGAATAATAATACTAATACTAATAAGAGTCTCATTTTATCTTCATATAGTTATTAGAATAGTTTCTATAAACATAAGTAGTACAGTATAGATCTGCTGACTTATGAAGATAAATTGATTTGATTTTTGCATAGGGGTATACTGTATTTTGTCTTCCCTCTACACATTCGTACAGCTTCTCCATTCTCCAACAGCCATGATGCATACGTCAGTTTCTCTTGTAAGAGAATAAAGTATGTGGATTCCAACCTGCATGATAGTTGTTGTGATTCTAATTGGAATAGGAGTACTCCGTAGAGTAGAGAGATACAGCTAGTCTTCCTGAAAGCTTATTGGTTATGATGATACTGAAATCTAATGAAAGAGTTTACACTTAGAAAGGGATTTTGTATGGATGTTGATTAGAAATGCATCACTTGAATCAACAACAAAGATACGCGAACTGCCAGAAGATGGACTCGTGGAGTTTATAAAAGCCATCTGCAAATCATGTCGCCACTGCATCCGCCACGCGTGCTTTCACTTTGTGAAGGAAATATCAGATAAATGCAAAGTGATAACAATAAAATGTGTAAGTAACAGAACTAAATGCAGTCAACCCTGTCATATATTACAAAGGTCTGGGGACATAAAGCCTAAGACAGTATACAGCAGTTTTCATTTCCAAAGTGCACAGATCCTTCTCCTTTGCTCAATGCAAAAAAATGTCAAGAACGTTGAAAGTTTCTTAATGTTCAGTTGCAAAAACCATTAAGTGCTATGATGAAACTGGCTCCCACGTGGACCGCTACAGGAAAGGAAGACCTAGTGTTACCTCTGCTGCAGAGGATAAATTCATTTGTGTTATCTGCACCTCAGATTGCAGCCCAAATAAATGCTTCACAGAGTTCAAGTAACAGACACATCTCAACATCAACTATTCAGAGGAGACTGTGTGAATCAGGCCTTCAATGTCACGACTTCCGCCGAAGTTGGCTCCTCCCCTTGTTTGGGCGGCATTCGGTGGTAGACGTCACCGGCTTTCTAGCCATCGCCGATCCATTTTTCATGCATCCATTAGTTTTGTCTTGTTCCCTGCACACCTTGTTTTCATTCCCCTTCAATCTACATGTATTTATTCCTCTGTTCCCCATCATGTTTCTGTGTTACGTGTTTGTTGTTGACGCGCCAGACTGGTTTGTTTTTCGATGCTATTTCACGAAGATGTTTATTGTTAAACATAATTCTTGTGACTATTTTGCTCGTTTTGCACATTTGCCTCAGTAAAGTGTGCGCCTCTTCACAAATCTCTGCTCTCCTGCACCTGACTTCACTACCAGTACACACACATCTTACATTCATGGTCAAATTGCTGCAAAGGAACCACTACTAAAGGACACCAATATGAAGAGACTTGCTTGGGCCAAGAAACATGAGCAAGACCTGTGGAAATCTGTCCCTTTGGTCTGGGGAGTATACATTTTTTATTCTAACAGCTGTGTCTTTGTGAGACGCAGAGTAGGTGAACAGATTATCTCTGCATGTGTGGTTCCCACCGTGAAGCATGGAAGAGGAGGTGTGATGGTGCTTTGCTGGGGACACTGTCAGTGATTTATTTAGAATTCAAGACAAACTTAACCATTATGGCTACCGGGGCATTCTGCAGAAATACACCACTCCATCTGGTTTGCGCTTAGTGGGACTATCATTTGTTTTTCAACGGGACAATGACATAAAACAAGGAGAGTGATGGAGTGCTGCATCAGATGACCTGGCCTTTCTCAATCACCCGACATCCACCCAAATGAGATGGTTTGGTATGAGTTGGACTGCAGAGTGAAGGAAAAGCAGCCAACAAGTGCTCAGCAAATGTGGGAACTTCTTCAAGACTGTTGGAAAAGCATTCCTCATGAAGCAGGTTGAGAGAATGCCAAGACTGTGCAAAGCTGTCATCAAGGAAAAGGGTGGCTACTTTGAAGAATCTAAAATCAAAAATATATTTTGATTTTTTTAACACTTTTTTGGTTACTACATGATTCCATGTGTGTTATTTCATAGTTTTGATGTCTTCGCTATTATTGAAAAATTAATAAAAATTCTTGAATAAGTAGGTGTGTCCAAACTTTTGACCAGTACTGTATATACCAGGTGGTGTCAGAGGAAGGCCCCAAAAATGTCAAAGACTCCAGTCACCCAAGTCATTGACTGTTCTCTCTGCTACCGCACGGCAAGCGGTACCGGAGCGGCAAGTCTAGGTCCAAAATGCTCCTTAACAGCATCTATTAACAATTAATCAAATGGCCACACGGACAATTTGCATTGACATCACCCCACCCCCCTTTGTTTTTACACTGCTGCTACTTGCTGTTTATTATCTATGCATAGTCACTTTACACTCACTCTTTGACTCGGTACTGGTACCCCCTGTATATTATTGTTATTATATTGTGTTATTTAAAATAAAATAAACTTTTGTTTATTTAGTAAATATTTCTTAAAACTGCTTTGTTGGTTAGGGGCTTGTAAGTAAGCATTTTGTGACAAATAAAATTTGATTTGATTTGATCACCGGATCTAGAAACCTTGTACAGGGAACGCCAAGCTAATTGCAATTTTCCTGGTTTGGGGCTCTGCGAAGTGGAGCGTTGTGGACATTAAAGAAGCCGAATGTGAGGTGGTGCAGGGATATAAAAGTACAACTAACATACAACGGTGTATTGCTGCGATTCCACTCTATTCTATTTTATTCTAGACCCAACTCATCCCGCTCTCCCTCCCTCCCTCTCTCTCTCTCCCTTTTGCCACAGCATTTACATCATTCCCCAACCCAAATCACCTCAGAGGAACCCAGACCACATCCTGCCTACAACCAAGCACAGAGACATAGTTGGAATATAGGAAGACCCGAAAAAACACAAGAGTCAATTCAGTTGGATCTGTTTCAATAGGGGGAGTCTGTGGTCTCTCGTGAGGGGGGAAATCATGAGTCCCCAAAGAGAGATCAACACAGACTCCAGTGAAAGGCCAGGCGAGAGAGAGCATCAATACAAATCTTCTGATTGCATTAATTATTTGGACTGTTTAACTCTTTCCAATTCACTTGTGAATGTGTGTGTATTCCCTGTGTGCCTGACATTCTGAAGGTTTATTTAATGGGTATGGGGTAATGTTTCTGAGTTCTCCATCCAACGATGTATTGGGGTTAATCCCAGAAGCCATTCCAGATTACGGAATCTAGCATACTCTGACTTTATTTAAGGAGTGTTCTCTTGTTTCCGAGGTGATGGCATTATTTTCCTTAGAATAAGCATATTTCACAATCGTGTTCCTCCCAGGAGCCTAGTGTGAATTGATCACCACATGAAAGGCAATTATTTGTATTACCAGAAAAATAAGTAATAAATTAAATTCTATCCACAGCTATCCAACTCCATCTCTGCTATGCCATCTCTGGATAATTGACAAGTCATTTTTCCTTCCGAAAAGAATAACAGCATCAACACCATTAAACAACTCTGTACCTCAAGGTTCCTAATTCTTCCCATCAGAAAAGGATGAACCAAAAAACAAAGAAAGAAAATGCAAGGCACAAGGCCAAACTGCTGTTTTCGTTCTCTTATTTCAACTGCAAAGTCATTTTTTTTTTCAACGTACAGTATGTGAGGGAACAATACAGTACATGTGCTCTATGAAGAGCAAATACAGTACATGTGCTCTATGAAGAGCAAATACAGTACATGTGCTCTATGAAGAGCAAATACAGTACATGTGCTCTATGAAGAGCAAATACAGTACATGTGCTCTATGAAGAGCAAATACAGTAAATGTGCTCTATGAAGAGCAAATACAGTACATGTGCTCTATGAAGAGCAAATACAGTACATGTGCTCTATGAAGAGAAAATACAGTACATGTGCTCTATGAAGAGCAAATACAGTACATGTGCTCTATGAAGAGCAAATACAGTAAATGTGCTCTAAGAAGAGCAAATACAGTTCATGTGCTCTATGAAGAGCAAATACAGTACATGCGCTCTATGAAGAGAAAATACAGTACATGCGCTCTATGAAGAGCAAATACAGTACATGTGCTCTATGAAGAGCAAATACAGTACATGTGCTCTATGAAGAGCAAATACAGTACATGTGCTCTATGAAGAGCAAATACAGTACATGTGCTCTATGAAGAGCAAATACAGTACATGTGCTCTATGAAGAGCAAATACAGTACATGTGCTCTATGAAGAAAAAATACAGTACATGTGCTCTATGAAGAAAAAATACAGTACATGTGCTCTATGAAGAGAAAGTACAGTACATGTGCTCTATGAAGAGAAAATACAGTACATGTGCTCTATGAAGAGAAAATACAGTACATGTGCTCTATGAAGAAAAAATACAGTACATGTGCTCTATGAAGAAAAAATACAGTACATGTGCTCTATGAAGAGAAAGTACAGTACATGTGCTCTATGAAGAGAAAATACAGTACATGTGCAATATGAAGAAAAAATACAGTACATGTGCTCTATGAAGAAAAAATACAGTACATGTGCTCTATGAAGAGAAAATACAGTACATGTGCAATATGAAGAAAAAATACAGTACATGTGCAATATGAAGAAAAAATACAGTACATGTGCTCTATGAAGAGAAAGTACAGTACATGTGCTCTATGAAGAGAAAGTACAGTACATGTGCTCTATGAAGAGAAAGTACAGTACATGTGCTCTATGAAGAGAAAATACAGTACATGTGCTCTATGAAGCAGCCATACTAAATACTTTACATTCTCCTGACTTCAATAGTGATCTATGTTGCAGTTTCATTACTAGTTAACCATGTTGGCTGTACTGCACTCAGAAGAGGCTCCATCTCCAAAGATAAATGAACAGTGGGCATTTAGAGCAGCATGTTGACTTGCCTACACCAATTCATTTAACAGATGAGCATTACGTTAATACAACAAGAAGGGTAATTTAAAGTTAGATGAAGTGGGCCAGCGAGGAGGACCAGACATGGTCGAGGCCACCAACCTGTGACACCGCCCCAAGGCGTGAAACATGGCCAGACTGGTTAAGCATACAGATCAAAGTGGACATTTTTTTTGTGTCTCTCCTGCTGTGGTTCCATGTAAACAGACCTAGTCAGGGCTCTAATGCTGACCATTTTTACAAGGAGCACGTGTGCACCTAAGTTGAAAAATAGAGCAGCACACAAAGAAATGTAGGAGAACAATGACAAATATTTGAGATATTAAAGCTAGAATCTTACATTTTTCTAGGTGCACTGTGGCTCCTAAATTAAAAGCCCTGCTAGTGTATATTAGGAAGACCTCATACGACATCCCCTGGTAGTTGTCTATAACACACATTCTGCTGTCATGATAAGGCTGAATCATGCATTGCATTTCATAGAGAATATATTAGACATTAACATAAGTTAGAGCTAGAAGCCCCTAGTGTTGTTGACCTGGAGGTTGTGGTTTCATTCAAAGCCATTTCCTAATTAAACCCCATTGAGTTGTTTATTGACTACTGTGCTGGATTTCACAGCTCACCATAAATGCACACACAACTCCTTTAGAATCAGACAATTAACAACCTACTTCAATAGTCATGTCACAATGGAAATCATTTACTGCTAGGCAGGGATGGGCCTGGTTCATCCCTGTACGGGAGATGGAAAGCTGCTGAAAGTGGGTCGGAGGGTCAGTAGGTTGAACTCTTCCCTCTGGTCTAAAGGAGACCCAAATGCCCCCAGGGCAGTGATTGGGGTGAGGTCACCGTCCTGCAAATGGTTCCATCCCCCCAATGAGACATAGCAAAGCTGCCTAGCTTCAGACAGCTTCTTGTGACGGTATGTGCAGTGCAACATCTACACATAACACCAATAGGCCTGCATTGAACAGGTTGCTGGTGTACTAAGGTAATGTCCACTAGTATATAATCCCTCTCTTTCCACAGTTATTTATGACTGGGTACATCTCTGATGCCCTCATGACAGCATCCCAGCTGCCGAGCTTTCAGCCATGCCGGACCCGCCTCGATGGCCCACTTTTCCTCTTCATCTAACTTTAAATTACCATTGTTGTATTAACATAATGCTCATCTGTTAAATGAATTGGTGTAGGCAAGTCAACATGCTGCTCTAAATGCCCACTGTTCATTTATCTTTGGAGATGGAGCCTCTTCTGAGTGCAGTACAGCCATCATGGTTAACTAGTAATGAAACTGCAACATAGATCACTATTGAAGTCCAAGCTTGTTACCTGTCTGATCCTACAGTCAGATCTCCCCACAGAGTAGAAAGTTCAGTAGGCTAGCTACAGTGACAGATGAAGTCATCACCTTCAAAAGCTACTAAAATATGCTGGACCACAGGGGGGCACAGAAAATACATACATACATACATACATACATACATACATACATACATACATACATACATACATACATACATAATCAAAATCAGCAGGGACATCGCAGACAAGTCACATCAAAAATAATTTAATAACTGGTAGCTTGATCAATTTCCTATAAACTCTCGCCACTGAACGTGTCCTTCGCCCCCCCCCCCCCCCCCCCCACACACACACTTTGAATCGTACTGGTGTCATCTTCTAGTACTTTTCAATATCTCCCCCTCTGCGTGTGTAGCCTACTTCTCTGTGTGCGTAAATACATTATGTGTGTCAATCTGAGAGCAATAAATAGGAAGGGGTGAACGTCATAAATATGGGGGATGAATAATAAGTCGCAGAAGACACGATCAAAGCTGCAAAAGCAGTCTCAGTAGGGGTAGATGCACGACATTAATGCATCTGTAACTCCAAACTGAAAAGAGGAATGTGACTAGTAATCTAAAGCAACATAATTATATTAAAAATGAACTAGAATACAACACGTACCTTGAAATCCAAAAAAGAAAAAGAATCCCGGTATCCAAATTGTCTGTATCCAGAACGAATTCATGTTGTCCTCGTCAGCTCCAAAACCTCTCCTGAATGTCAACGTACTTCTTGTGCAGGTCTTTTGCAATAATTTCGTGAGCAGGCAGTATCGTTTTTTGGTATATATTATGCTCAGAGGGTGTATAGCACCAACGCTATGTCCTAATCCTGCAGAGCAATATAACTACAACTCAAGTGCTCGAGCGCTAAACGCATCCTTTTTGCAATCACAAATAGTTGTGCGCTTCAGCGCTTGCCTGTCCTGGCCGTCACTGCCACCTAGTGGATAAGCAAGTACCTAGAAAAACACCAGTTGGACATCGTCTTCTGATTGTTGATGAGGATAAGGACTCACGCTGCACGGGGGAATCACCAGTCAGCCTATTTTCCAACTGTGTTTATTGTGCAATTAAAATTGTATTTAAGCAACGCTTTATGGATCAACACATGCATGCCTGTCATATAGAATAGCATTCTGAAATATTTATTTCACATCTGACATATTCTAAGGAATGTGTGTTTCATTGTCTATATCCATGTACATGCTTCCATGATCTATTTTCCCTCCAAACACCACTGTAGCTACTCCAGCCATAATTTCCAGGTCTCTCTGATGCATAGGCTACTATAAAACCAATAAAACAAATCTGGACAAGTGGAAACAGTTGTTATTATAACAGAGTGTCCCTACCAGAGGTGAGGCTTGGCAGAGGACAGGAGAAGAGGATAGCAGCACGGAAATCTATGGAATACTAATAGTGACATTTGGTAAGAAACTTCTTCATTCAGCCTGCAGGCAAGGTGAGGGCGAGCTGTTTGTAAAGACACTTGAGACTAATCAAAGTCCAGGGATCCTTACTCACTAGAAAATGGCCTGTGAGAGAGTGGCAGAGAGGGAGTGAGAGGGACAGCGAGGGAAAGTGTTTCCCCCTTTAATGTGCTCTGTTCCTCTCTCTCTCTCTACTGCCAACCAAACACTGTCCTCTCTTCTACTGTTTTACATGTCCACGACTGACAGCAAGGCTAATACAGACCAAACCTGCAATTTAATACAGACCAAACCTGCAAATTCGTTCAGTGTGGCAACCCTGTCTTTTTTGTGATAAAGCATTGTTTTTTCTTACTGAATCGTACTAGATTTGATTGTGATCGCAATGAAAGCAGATGCTGCCTGAACATGCCGTTGTATTCCTGCTTCTAAGTCTCTAAGTCTTCTCAGTCTCCTCTTGTAAGCCCTGGTGAGCTACATGACTGGTGTTGCTGAATTGAATTATGCTCAGATCTTAGTCATTTGTTAAGTATGAATGCCAAAGACATTACAGCTTCAACAATTGAAAAGAAAAACAAAAGTGGCTCATGAGGATGTCTGGATGTGATGTTTAACACACCTTATTGAATATTGAATTACCCTTGTTCTCCACCTGTTCTCCACCACCATGTGAACCACAAGCTTTTCATTATGAAATGTTCTGCTAGAGAACCCTTGTGTGTACACTATTCCCTTTCATATCTGAATAGTATTTCAGTTACTGTCTGATATAGTAATCAATGAGATCCCTGCAGTCTAGCATGGAAATCCAACATGGGAAAGCCTATGATAAAAGTCTAAGCCGTTGGGGGGGGGGGACACTTCAGGCCAAACCGTTCAGACGCTACAGACGTTTAGCTATAAATTAAACAACTACTTTTTTTTCTTTTTTTTAATAAAATATTGCATTTCTCCTTTACTACTATAGCCCATAGAAACATTGTCATAAAACAAATTGTAAATGGCAACAAAATAACTGTCAAATAATTTATCATAAGGACTAAAACAGTGTCCCCTTTCCTGATTCGGACGCTACAGACAGAAGTTGGCACATCAGCGTTACAGACTTCAGGCCAAACCGTTCGGACGCTACAGACAGAAGTTGGCACATCAGCGTTACAGACTTCAGGCCAAACCTTTCGGACGCTACAGACAGAAGTTGGCACATCAGCGTTACAGACTTCAGGCCGAACCGTTCGGACGCTACAGACAGAAGTTGGCATATCAGCGTTACAGACTTCAGGCCAAATCTTTCGGACGCTACAGACAGAAGTTGGCACATCAGCGTTACAGACTTCAGGCCAAACCGTTCGGACGCTACAGACAGAAGTTGGCACATCAGCGTTACAGACTTCAGGCCAAACCTTTCGGACGCTACAGACAGAAGTTGGCACATCAGCGTTACAGACTTCAGGCCAAACCTTTCGGACGCTACAGACAGAAGTTGGCACATCAGCGTTACAGACTTCAGGCCAAACCGTTCGGACGCTACAGACAGAAGTTGGTACATCAGCGTTACAGACTTCAGGCCGAACCGTTCGGACGCTACAGAAGAGAAGACCGATTTTCAGGGTGTCTCATAGTCTGACAAACACCACTGTAGCTCAGCACCTTCCACCACAGATTTATGGGGTTGTTTTCATCTAGGTGTTTATGTTGGTCTATGGTTGCCTAGATTGGTTCTCAATTAGAGGCAGGTGTTTATCGTGGTCTCTGATTGGGAACCATATTTAGGCAGCCATCTTCTTTGGGTATTTCGTGGGTTATTGTCTATGTGTAGTTGCCTGTGTAAGCACTCGTTATCATAGCGTCACATTCGGTTTGTTGTTTTTGTTTAAGTGTTCTTTGTGTTCTTCATTAATAAAATAATGGATTCACACCACGCTGTGCTTTGGTCCCCTCCATACGACGATCGTGACACAGATGCAGAAGGCTGAAATAGGTGGATAAGGTGGATTGAGACGCATCCACTCAAAAAAACATATCTCTAGTTTAAACTGATGGATTTTTATGGGGATTGTTTTATTATGTCACTGAGATTGACGCACGACTTTTAAGGATTAAGGAATAACGGTAAGGTCCTTAAGAGTACATCTTGGGCTAATACAGTGCCTGCCTTAAAAAGCTACTGTCACCTTTTTTTATATAGTCTGTGCTGTTGTTTGGAAGACAAGTGTCATCAAAATATCCAAACCTTTTTTCGAGAACGCAAATAGGACACTTGAGAACTAAAAATATTTTGTCATGATGGGGGCAAAAATGCAGTACAATATTTGCTATGACCTCCCATGAGGCCGGGGACACACCTACTGTAACTGCATGAATACGGATGGACATGTTCAGATGAGATGGTTCCGTCAAAAGACAGACCACTTGTGTGTGTTTTTTTGTGACATCATCTCCGCTGTCATTCATCTGGCAATGGATGACTGCCATTGACAAAGCATTAGCTCCAACTGAAATAGTCAGACACAAAATCCCAGAGTCTACGCCTATTTCCGGTTTACATTTTTCATGGCTGGAGACCAATTCCATTTTTTTTTTTGTCCCTCCACATTTCTTCCGTTCACTACAATACAGACAGGCTCAGTGTGAGGCAATTTGAGTTTAAAATATTTCAGGGGGTGTGAACAAAGTGCTTGGAATTGTGGGAGACCGCCCATAGTGCAGGGGTACACAAATCTTACCCTGAAGGTCCAGAGTACTGCTGGTTTTCTATTCTACTTGATAATTAATTGTACACACCTGGTGTCCCAGGTCTAAATCAGTCTCTGATTAGAGGTATAGAAATTTTAAAAGCAGTGGAACCGGATTTCGAAGGTACAGATTAGAATTTGATGGCCATAGTAGGTCTACTCAAAGGAACACTCAAAATATTTTTTCAATGACTATGCTTCTCTGAGATCTTTCAGGTTGGCCGCCCCAAATATTAATATTTGAGTAATGACAAAATACAGTATATTTTTCCGTCTGATAATTGCCTTCAACAGCGATTGCTTCACGGCCTACTTCAATCATCGGAAAAATATGGATAGCCTAAAACTACATGTAGACAATTCCATTAAGTTAGCCATTAAGGAAAAACACAATGTGGATCAGTTGAGCACCACATGTTAGTCTAGAATAGATCAATAGTCATGATGAACTATGTTTGAGTTGAGTATTCAGTACTTTTTGAAAGATATATGGAAAAAAATAAGCCACTGGATTTCTGCACATTGAAAGCACATTGCTTCTGTCAGGACTAGTGGCACTAAACATAAAAGTCTACTGTGATCAGGCTAAATCTTTCCCACAGACACCCCTTCAGAGAGCAATGAGGAAGAGACTCATGTAAGTCATCTTAGTCTCTTTCAAAGACACTGTTCTTCCGAGGACTGGGATAGTGGCTCTGACAGGCCTGTAATCCTCATATCATTAATCTTTGGAAAAAGCCAAGTAAATTAAATGTTAAAAAATTAATTAGGAGGACTGTCAGTTACTGTAAAGAAGTAACATCCAGGCCATTTGCTGTGTGTGTGTGTGTGTGTGTGTGTGTGTGTGTTTTGAGCCTAAAGCTACATTTTTATGAACTCCAAATTAATGAAAGGCCCCAATGAATAAATTAAATTGGGGAACAAATGATGCTATCCAGTTATTCTATCCAAATCTACGTTATTAAATTCCCCCTAATTACCATCATGTCAGAATACTCTTTCAGACAGGTTATGGATCACAATTAGAATATTAACAACATTTAATTTAACATACAGTACAATACTTACCCCTGATAGTCTTTTGACTGAAAACAGCATTCAGAAGCTAAGGTGACAACAGATAAAGAAATGAGACTCTCAGGAGCATCTCATCCTAATTCAGTTTGGTGAATATCTGATGGTATTTCCAATTCATAAATGACACAGCTTGCTATGAAATTATTATTATACTGCAGGAAACAACGATTTAGGGTAGAATTGACATGAAATGGCACCCTAGCCTGGGTACCTGTTTGTTTGTGCCATCACGCCACTCCTTGTCATACCATGCTGTACACAACAACACCAAATGTATCACACTAATGTTAGGTACTACTGAACAATACACAGTTGAAGTCAGAAGTTAACATACACTTAGGTTGAAGGCTTTAAAACTTGTTTCTCAACCACTCCACAAATTTCTTGTTAAACTATAGTTTTGGCAAGACGGTTAGGACATCTACTTGGTGCATGACACAAGTCATTTTTCCAACAATTGTTTACAGTCCGATTATTTCACTTATAATTCACTGTATCACAATTCCAGTGGGTCAGAAGTTTACATACACTAAGTTGACTGTGCCTTTAAACAGCTTGGAAAATTCCAGAAAATGATGTCATGGCTTTAGAAGCTTCTGGTAGGCTAATTGACATCATTTGAGTCAATTGGAGGTGTACCTGTGAATGCATTTCAAGGCCTACCTTCAAACGCAGTGCCTCTTTGCTTGACATCATGGGAAAATCAAAAGAAATCAGCTAAGAAAAAAAATTGTAGACCTCCACATGTCTGGTTCATCTTTGGGAGCAATTTCCAAACGCCTTAAGGTACCACGTTCATCTGTACAAACAATAGTACGCAAGTATAAACACCATGGGACCACGCAGCAGTCATACCGCTCAGGAAGGTGACACGTTCTGTCTCCTAGAGATTAACCTACTTTGGTGTGAAAAGTGCAAATCAATCCCAGCAAAGGACCTTAATAGCACAATAGTGTCACGACTTCCACCGAAGTTGGCATCTCTCCCTGTTCGGGCTGTGCTCGGCGGTCATTGTCGCCGGCCTACCTGCTGCACCGATCCATTTTTCCTTTTCGTTTATGTCTGTCTTATTGTTTACACCTGTGTCTTATTAGTTGATTTCGGTGGGTATATTTACCTCCGCTGCCTGCTAATCTTTATGCGCGATTGTTTTCTGTGGTTACGTTGTTAGAGGTGCGTGTCTGCACCACAGGGTTTTCTTTTCTCACAGCAGTTGTGCCGGTTGGTATGAGTTTAGGAGTAGAGGTTTCTCCTCCGTGTGTAGCGTTTATTTCCCTGTGTGTGTGGCGACCTCGTTTGGGCATGTTTCAGTCCCACGTAGTTGTTGAGTTGGCACTTCTGAATAAACTATTGAGCCACTGGGACTCCCTTGCTCTCCTGCTCCTGATTCCTGCCCCTCCCTCCTTTGGGAGGCACGTAACAAATAGCACTTAAGAGCACAAACAGATATGGGATCAGGCTCGTGGCATCCATATTGTTCTGTAGTACCCAATAGTAGTGTGATTCATTAGTGTGTTGTTACATACAGTACCCATAAGAAATGAAAATCCATCCAATTATCCAATTGAGACAAATGCACACCACATTTGAATAATCAATGTAAAAATGTTCCAAGGTCTCTCATGAGGTCTTAGGAGAGGAACAGTAGTCCTAGAAGACCTCGGCTTCCTTTTCCACATTTCACAAAAGTTAACTTTAAAATTCTCTAATTCTCTCTGACATTTTGTCAATAATCCGTATCTCAAACAGTCAAACTGCTCTAAAACCACTAAATATTACTGTAACGATTCTCATTGATGGAAAGAGAGGAGGACCAAAATGCAGCATGGTAAGTGTTTGTCACATTTTAATTGAAGAACTGAACACCACACAATATAACAAACAAACACGTAGAAATATAACAACATAGAAAAAAGAACATAGACTACCCACCCCAACTCACACCCTGACCAACCTAACACAAATACATAAAAAAGGCACTAAAGTCAGAATGTGACAGTACCCCCCCCCCCCCCCCCCCAAAGGTGCGGACTCCGGCCGCAAAACCTGAACCTATAGGGGAGGGGTGGGCGTCTTTCCTCGATGGCGGCTCTGGCGCGGGACATGGACCCCACTCCGCCATAGTCTTTGCCCACTTAAATGGTGCCTTTGGAGCAACGACCATCACTGCCAACCTCGGACTGGGGAACCTTGCAGCGGGCCCCGAATAGATGGGAGACTCCGGCAGCTCCTGACTGACGGGCGGCTCCGGCAGCTCCTGATTGACGGGCGGCTCCTGCAGCTCCTGACTGACGGGCGGCTCCGGCAGCTCCTGACTGACGGGCGGCTCCTGCAGCTCCTGACTGACGGGCGGCTCCTGCAGCTCCTGACTGACGGGAGACTCCGGCAGCTCCTGACTGACGGGCGGCTCCTGCAGCTCCTGACTGACGGGCGGCTCTGGCAGCTCCTGACTTACGGGCAATTCAGGACAGATGGGCGGCTCTGGCAGCTCAGGACAGGCGGGCGGCTCTGGCAGCTCCTGACTGACGGGCGGCTCTGGCAGCTCAGGACAGACGGGCGGCTCTGGCAGTTCTGGACAGACGGGCAGCTCTGGCCTGGAGAGAAGAACCTGGAGGGAGGAGACGGAGAGACAGCCTGGTGCGTGGGGCTGCCACAGGACCCACCAGGCTGGGGAGACCTACAGGAGGCCTGGTGCGTGGAGGAGGCACCGGATGGACCGAACTGTGGGGGAGCACTAGAGCTCTGGTGCACAGCCTTGACACCACTCCTCCAGGCTGGATGACCACTTTAGCCCGGACCATCCAGAGTGCAGGCACAGGTTGAACCGAGCTGTGGGTGAGCACTGGAGATCTGGTGCATACTACTTGCACCTCTCCCTTAGGGTCAATGCCCACATTCGCCCGGCATGGGTGGAGCGCAGGCATAGGACGCACTGCACCCTCCCAGCGCCCCGGAGACACAGCACGCAGAGCCGGCGCAGGATACCCTGGACCGAAACGCCATACCGGAGACCAGACAAGCTGAGCCGGCACAACACGCCCTGGCTGGATGCCCACTCTCGCATGGCACTTGCGTGCGCTCCCCCGCATAACACGGTGCCTGACCAGTACAACGCTGCCTTTGGTAAGCATGAGGAGTGCGCTCAAGTCTCCAACCTGACTCTGCCACACTCCCCGTGTGCCCTCCCCAAACATTTTTTAGGGGCTGCCTCTCGTGCCTGTCGCGCTGCCGTGCTACCTCCTCATATCACCGCCGCTCAGCTTTCGCTGCCTCCAGTTCTTCTTTGGGGCGGCGATATTCCCCAGCCTGTGCCCAGGGTCCCTTGCCATCTAAAATCTCCTCCCATGTCCATGAGTCCAGAGAACGCTGCTGCTCGGTCCTTGGTTGTGGGTGTTTCTGTAACGATTCTCGTTGGTGGAAGGAGAGGAGGACCAAAATGCAGCGTGGTAAGTGTTCATCATATTTTTATTGAATAACTGAACACTACACAAAATAACAAAGAAGAGAAAACTAAACCGTTCTGCCAGGTGAACAGACACTAAACAGAAATTAAACACCCACAACCAAAATGGGGAAAACAGGCTACCTAAGTATGATTCTTAATCAGAGACAAAGAATGACACCTGCCTCTGATTGAGAACCATACTAGGCCAAACACATAGAAATATAACAACATAGAAAAAGAATATAGACTATCCACCCCAACTCATGCCCTGACCAACCTAACACAAAGACATAAAAAAGGAACTAAGGTCAGAACGTGACAATTACAGCAGATGTGTCAGGCCAGGATACTATCTGTCACTTGGCACAATGATAAAACGTGACTTTGTACGTGAGTAAAAATACTAAATATATATTTTTTTACTCCCCAAGGGGGATTAATTTTAAGGAGAATGTTTTGTGAAGCTGATCTAAAGGTCAGCAGGTAGCCTAGCGGTTAAGAGCATTGGGCCAGTAACCGAAAGGTTGCTATTTTGAAACCCAGTGCTGACTGAAAAATCAGTAACTGTGCCCTTGAGCAAGGCATTTAACCTTAATTGCTCCTGTAAATTGCTCTGGATAAAAGCTTCTGCTAAATGACTAAAATGTCAATCAAATCTCTCAGACACAGGAGGTTGGTGGAACCTTAATTGGGGAGGGAGGGCTCGTGGTAATGGCCGGAACAGAATAAGTGGAATGTCCATGTGTTTGATGCAATTCCATTTGCTTCATTCCGACCATTTTTATGAGCTGTCATCCCCTCAGCAGCCTCCTGTGCCCTCTGTGAATGCTTTGAGATGAAGAGTGATGTCAAAAAACAGTTCAGTTATGACATACAGTAAATACACTCTCAAGGACATACACTCTCAATACAGACAATATTTACAGTTTGCTTGTAAATTCAGTTGGAGCCAGGAAGATGTGTGGCAGTTTAATTATTTAAGCCAATGAAGAGGCTCGACTGTGAGCGTACACACATGTAACCAATTCACTGTGGTTCCAAGACACAAAGGGTGTTTGCTGTGGAAATAAGACAGTGTGGAGAAGCTCAATGTGCCTTATCTAAATCAATCATCTGCTCTTTTCCACTGAGCTACAGTGGCGGTCTGAGTTGATGTGGAAAGCGGGTCATTAGAGAGAAAGCCATTTAACCAAAGTACTGCTGAACTCACTTCTTCCGGTGGGAGAGGGGGAGGAGGACGGGGAAGAAAAACGCTCTCTGTTAGTGCTAAAAGGTACAGGAACGTTTGGTACAAATGTACAGGAAAGAACAAGATCGTTTTGTGGTTCAACATAATCCCAGTTTACCGTGACGAGGTGGTAAGACAGTACAGTTTAAACCACGTATCAAACAAGGATCTAAAAATATCTCTTATATTATGAATTCTGTATATTGCCAAGAAGGTGCAAGATACATGACCAACGAAATGCCACGTTTCTCTTTGAGGCAGAATACAGATTCAAATAACACGTCCTGAGAATTCAATGTAAATGATTCCCGGTCTAGCATATGGGGCGGCAGGTAGCCTAGTGGTTAGAGCGTTGGACTAGTAACCGGATAGTTGCAAGTTCAAACCCCCGAGCTGACAAGGTACAAATCTGTCATTCTGCCCCTGAACAGGCAGTTAACCCACTGTTCCTAGGCTGTCATTGAAAATAAGAATTTGTTCTTAACTGACTTGCCTAGTTAAATAAAGGTCAAATAAAATAAAAATATATGCTTTCATGAACAATTCATGAGTGGACTTGGTATCAGATAGAGAGAGCATATGCAGTCTGCTCAACGGGGTGTGTAATGCAGTGTAAGATCATGTGCAGGTTATCTTGACGTACACAGTGACGGGAGACTCCACAGAGGGCTGGAATAGGAGCGGTATCACATTCTCTGAGCCACCTGTGTACAGTCCAACAATAGTGCTTTAATCACATGACAAGACCTGCTGTTAGACCTCCAATAACATGTCATTGCTCCCTGTACAAACATTTATGATCCACCAAGGGGTCAAAATGCACCTACATGTATAATACATTACAAGACATGTTATATAAGCTTTTGTAATGGCTCATGGCTCCTTATAACAGTCTTTATAAATAACTAATGCCTTAAACACACATTAGAAGTGTTAACGTAAAGATATTGGAATCTAGATCTGAAAGAGGAATATAAACATAAGATTCAGGGGTGTGACTTTTCACTCTAAACCTCCTGTCAAAAGCAACACTATGTCCTCAGTGTAAATCCCATTAATCACAAGAGACATGTGGATGGGCTTGCTACGAGCAAAAAGGCAGCTGTAGCAATGACATGTGAGATGTGTAAGGTTCTTCAAGTCTGAATTCCTACATTCTAGCAAAAAAGCAGCCATCCATTTTACCGTAGCAATGCAATGTGTGATGTGTAGCATGTTCTTCTCTAGACATTTCTCTCTCGCCAAGATTTTTCACGTCTGAGCTCATTATCTTTAAACCGGCCATTGTAACAGAAAACTTTTGTATTTCTGTGAAACCATAATCCCAGGGTTGATTGTAGAGTTTGGAGATGCATTTGGACAGGCAATTTGTCAAGGCCAGGATACATTGAGACTACCGCTGTCCTCAGGGGTTGGACACTGGAGTGGAACACTTTAGTTTCCTCCAGATTGGGCCTCAGCCCATCATCTGAGAGAGTGAGTGAGTGAGTGAGGAAGAATCAATTGAGAGAGAGGGTGTTAGAGAATGAGTGGGAGAGAGAAAGAATCAATTGAGAGAGAGAGAGTAAGAATCAATTGAGAGAGATAGAGAGAGAGAGAAATAATACATGGAGAGAGAGAAAGAGAGAGAGCGAGAAAGAGAGATGCATGCAAGCCCACATTCTGAACTGCTTTGTCTCCAGATCAGTCATGCTCGTATTGGAGACACACTGCTCTGATTCTGTCATGTCTTATGGAGGATGTTTCCTGTGTGACCTCTAATGGAGTGTCCTGAGACCAGGGTGTTCTTCCTTAGTGTTCCTTGTCAATATGTGCCTATTGGGATACAGTAGTCAATAGACAATATGGCTACTAAAGTATATCAGTTGCCAATGGCTACCAGGGTTAACCTATCTTGATCTGCATAGATAATAATCCCTCTGCGATCACAAGTAGCATACTGTTTCAATTAGGTTGAAATTGGGAGCAGAATAAGTCCTGCCTGGTTGTGAGTTTAGCCAGCTACCCATTCTAAAGCCAATAGGTGTTATGACTGTTAGCTATCTGGCTAAGCCCACAACCAGGACAGCACTTACTCTTCTGCTCCCTATGCTATTGACCCATTATGATAGTTTAGTCTGGTGTATTTTACCACTATAAACAGTCTCTCCTTGACCCACTGCTCAGCACCACAATAATTTTGCACGCCCAATTTTTCAGTTTTTGATTTGTTAAAAAAGTTTGAAATATCCAATAAATGTCGTTCCACTTCATGATTGTGTCCCATTTGTTGTTGATTCTTCACAAAAAAATACAGTTTTATATCTTTATGTTTGAAGCCTGAAATGTGGCAAAAGGTCGCAAAGTTCAAGGGGGCCGAATACTTTCGCAAGGCACTGTATGCTCGCCATGTTCTCAAGCCGAGTGGGATTACGCAATCATTCTTGTGCAGCAAGGCAAAGTGGAAGAGAAGTTTTGAGTTCTAACAAGCAAACCTTTGAGCATATATGCCCTTATAGTACAAACTGGCCATGACAGACCCAGCAGACTTGGACTAGCTCTGCCACACTGTCTCGATGCAGTGAGCCACCATTGGGAGGCATGAAGAATTACTAGAGAACCTTTTGGAAGGTCTTCGTCCCTGACGGAATGCCACAACCAAGGTTTTAAGGCTATTATGGAGCAAATCAGGGAGTTAGCTCATAGGCAGCCTGCCACCTCTTAGAACCCCCAACCATTCAGTAACCTTTTCCCTATTAGTGGTGAGTTTGTACAGCCTACCCCCTCTGAGAACCCCCAGCCACCCAGTAACCTTTTCCCTATTAGTGGTGAGTTTGTACAGCCTACCCCCGCTCCCCGAGAACCCCCAGCCACCCAGTAACCTTTTCCCTATTGGTGGTGAGTTTGTACAGCCTACCCCCGCTCCCGAGAACCCCGCTTACCTTCTCCAGAGCAATATTCTGGGGATCCTGGTACCTGCCGGGGTTTTCTTTCTCAGTGCTCTCTTATTTTTGACCTACAGTCATCTTCGTTTCCTGTTCGATTCTAGACTTTCGCACGTTGGCCGCCGAGAGTGCCTGGAATCCGGAGTCTCTTTTCGATACCTTTCTTCACAGATTATCGGAGGTGCTAAAAGATGAGCTAGCTGCTCGGGAATTACCGGTGGACCTCGATTCCCTCATCGCCCTCACCATTAAATTGATGGACGTCTAAAGGAACGTTTGTTAAGTTTCCATCGTCCTGAAGCTAATTTAAAAAATAAATAAAAATCTGTATTTGTTTTGTAAGAGGAGGTCTGGCCTAGGTCACACTTGTTCATCCACAGTGGCTCGCTCACCTTCGAAAGAATCCCGAAGTCCCCGAAGGCTGTTTGTCACTCCCTGACCTTAGTATTCTTTGTTTTCTTTATTGTTTTGGTTAGGTCAGGGTGTGACATGGGTGATGTATGTGTTTTTGTACTGTCTAGGGGTTTTGTATGTTTAAGGAGCTGTTTCCTTTCTAGGTGTTTATGTATGTCTATGGTTGCCTAGATTGGTTCTCAATTAGAGGCAGCTGTTTATCGTTGTCTCTGATTGGGAACCATATTTAGGCAGCCATCTTCTTTGGGTATTTCATGGGTTATTATCTATGTCTATGTCTAGTTGCCTGTGCCTGCACATTTAGATTATAGCTTCACATTTATTTTGTTATTTTGTATTAGTTTGTTTAGTGTCTGTCTTTATTATAAGCAACATGTATCCATATCACGCTGCGCCTTGGTCTCCTCCGTACGACGATCGTGACACTGTTTCTCCGAGAGGATCCGAAACCACCCGAGCTCCTCGAGAATCATCGGAGACGGGTGAGTCAGATACTTCGGAACCTATGCAACTGGGCAGAGCTAGGTTATCGCCTAGGGAACGTTCATATAGGCTAAGTTCCAACAGTTGTCTGTACTGTGGGGCATTATGAGAGTTATGAGAGTTTCATGGACGCTACCCTAGTTTCTAAATTAGGTATCCCCATTCAACTCCTCTCTGTTCCCATGGATGCTAGAGCACTGGACGGCCACTCCATTGGTAGAGTTACCCACAGCACTGTTCCTGTTAATCTGCGGGTTTCAGGAAATGACAGTGAGGCTATACAGTTTCTCCTCATTGATCTCCCCATGTTTCTGTTGTTTTGGGATTTTCCTGGCTCAAAAAACACAACCCCGTTATTGGCTGGACCACAAGTTCCATTCTGGGTTCCCATTCCCATTGCCTCAAAAGCAGCACAGCCTTCACTGAGACGGCCTCCTCAGTGCTTAAGTCAAGTCTCGGATTTCTCTGCCGTCCCCTTAGCTTATCACGACCTCCTCGAGGTCTTCAGCAAGGCACTTCTCTTCCCCCGCACCGTCCTTATGATTGTGCCATTGATCTCCTCCCAGGCACCACACCACCTCGTGGTAGGCTATATTCTCTATCTGGGCCGGAGACCAAGGCTATGGAGGAGTACATAGAGGAGTCTCTGGCTACTGGGGCCATCCGTCCGTCTGCATCTCATGCTCTACAATTTCCTTTCTGGGATAAGTCGCTGAGGGAAATGTCCAGATGGATCCTGGAAAGGTGAAAGCAGTGGTGGATTGGCCTCAACCTACATCCAGGGTGCAGTTGCAGGGTTTTGCTAACCTCGACCGATGTTTCATTCAGGTTACAGCTCCCTGATGGCCCCTCTCTGCACGCACCTCTCCCAAAGTACCGTTCACATGGTCTCCAGCTGTCGACAGAGACTTTGTGGACCTGAAGCATCGGTTCACCACAGCACCCATCCTCATCCATCTAGATCAGTCCAATAAATGTGTGGTAGAGGTTGATGCTTCTCATGTTGGAGTGGGGGCCATCCTGTCCCAGCGATCTGCCAGGACCAAAAAATTAATCCCTGTGCCTTCCTGTCCCATCATCTCAATCCTGCAGATAGGAACTATGATGTAGTCAACTAAGAACCACTGGTGGTCAAGATAGCGTTGGAAGAGTGGGGGGTTCCTGGTCTGGACCGACCATAAAAATGTGGAATATCTCTGTACAGCAAAGCATCCTAACTCCAGGCAGGCCCGTTGCGCTCTCCTGTTTACAAGATTTAACTTCACCATTTCCTACTGTCCAGGGTCCAAGAATGGTGGGTGCTGTTGCCCGTAAATTGCTGTTGTTACTTGTTCTCTGCCAGAAAGGAAGTGAATGGCTTCTGAAATGGACTTCTAAAAGGAACACTGCATCCACTGATTTGTAAGATTGAGACTTCTCAATTATAACAGCTATAGAGAATATCAACCCAAAGGAAAAGAATATGGTGGGTGTAGTATTACATCTAATTCAATAATGTGCCTAACCATATTTCATAAGGAAGGTAGCTACTTTTATAGCATTTTCTTGGCTCAATTTCCACACTCACTATGAGGCAAAATGGGGTTAATTTCAAATATAACTATTCCTGAAAGTTATACTGTGGAATAACAATGGTTACAATTTAAAAACGATGTCATATCACTTTACTTTATTGACATTGCATAGCTAACATGATGTTATTGAAAAATGTGTTTTAATACAATCACAAACTTAATACTAAAAGGTTTTGAAATGGATTCTGGGAAGGACTGTGTACATGATGAACGCCATCTCAGGAATTGGCAGCTGAGAACTGAAACACTACACCTCATGTTATTTCCTTTTTGCAGATGTGCGATTGAGGCTAAAGAACGGAAATGCATGGCTGCTTTAACAGTAGAAGCATACGGATAAAAAACAAGCAATGGAATTATATTGCAACTAGTGAGCCCAGCCTGAAGATGAACACTGAGCCCTGGCAGAGGAACAAGATAGACAGCGATTGAGAAGGCAGACTTGCATCTTTAGATCTAACTTCTTTTTGAACAGACAAAAATAAAAATAAATAATGTCTGTTGGCTACAGCAGTGAACAACATCCCAAAGAAAGCATTGACATTTGAAGAAGAAGAGAAAGCCCAGCGGGGGACTCATTTAAACCGTGATGATTTTTTAATGTTCATATTTCTTTCTCTATACTTGGGTCATGAAAAGATATTACTTCTGCTATTTGTCTGTACACAAGGCATTGCACCATCAATATATTGAAACACAGTTACACTGACTGTGCCACAGTATATTGATCAATGGTGGGTTTCAATCAGAAACCAGACCTCCTGGAACTGGTCATCTTGATCCACAAAAAGTGTCATTGTATCTTTTTGTGAGCAGTGATTCATTGTGTGTTTGTGACTTGTGTCTGTGTCAGTCAATAACAAGCCTTATAATTCCAGCTTTTTAAAGTCTTAACATAAAAACAACGTCTCAGACCTTCCATTATTTACTGTCAGTCAGATGAAGACTCCTAAGTCCTTTACTCTGTATCTACCAATCACAGAGATAAGTGTCTGAAGAATTACAAATTGAAATCACGTCGCCAAGAGATGTGTAAAACATCTCAATTTAGAAACAAAACGCTCTAAATGTTGATTGTGTGTTTACTGCGAGAGAAGCTGAGAACACATGCTTGGTTTCGCACGGGGCTACTCTAACAGATAAGTACAGCAAAAGTCTAATATTGGGGTACATTTCTAGGATTTGTACGATGTGGCGGATTTGTACGATGTGGCGGCATATGTTTAATTAATGCCTCGATCTAAACCTTATTTCTTTGGGACCAATTATTCTCAGTGTGGACAGTTATGTATACTTACAGGTACACAGACCGGCACATGGTGCCTTAGTAGCTGTGACTTTGTCTAGTCTCAGTCTCTCTCTCTCACCCAGGAGAGGAACCCCTAGATCACATCTGAAATTAGCCACGAGGAGATTCCCCTTGCTGAATATGATAGATGGATTTTTATCCTCTTGTTAGAGAGCACACTTATTCCTATTCACTTTAGATGTATGGCATAGTAAAATTAATGCAGAAGTACAAGCCCTTTCCTGGGGTTTGGGTAGAATCCATACCCTGGTGCATCTGCTTCTCTAATTAGCAAGGAGACGAAAGGGAGATAGTCAAGAGATGGTTGCTACAGTATTACTGTACATTACCAATTCAAATTGACTCGCATGGGGAGGTTACTGCCACTGACAGTGCAGTGACTGTACAAGGTTGTGACTAGATGTGTGTGTTGCTCAGAACCACACAGGCAGCAGACCAGTATATCACAATGCTTTGAAACATATTCTGCATAGACCTACTCTATTGGTAATTAATAATAATAATACCTTTGTCAAGCAGTAGTGCTCAGAATTACGGTATACTCTCACAATGTGCTGAATACAAGCCACCTCAAACGGACAATATAACATCCTCTGTAACGCTCGTCGTTGCATGAAGAAGGAGTGGACCAAAGCGCAGCGTTTTACGTGTTCATGATAATTTATTTAAACTGAACACTGAGACAAAATGGAACAAAACGAAACAGTTCTGTCTGGTGCATTTTACATTTAAGTCATTTAGCAGACGCTCTTATCCAGAGCGACTTACAAATTGGTGCATTCACCTTATGACATCCAGTGGAACAGCCACTTTACAATAGTGCATCTAAATCTTTTAAGGGGGGGGGGGGGGTGAGAAGGATTACTTTATCCTATCCTAGGTATTCCTTAAAGAGGTGCAGACACACAACAGAAAACAACTACCCACAAAACACAGGTGGGAAAAAGCTGCCTAATTATGATTCTCAATCAGAGACAACGATAGACAGCTGCCTCTGATTGAGAACCACACCCGGCCAAACACAAAGAAATACAAAACATAGAAAATGAACATCGAATGAGACATAAAAAGCACTCTAAGGTCGGGGCATGACATCCTCAATGAATAGCAAGAATGGAAGGAGATTGGCAAGGCACATCCAATAATATAGTACCTTCATTTGGCATTCCTTCAGTAACAGAAAGACTACCTTTAGAGATGAACAAAAAAAGAATAGAGAATAATTATCTTTAAACAAGTAAACATGTAAGGAAAAGGACAGGGAAAAGTAGCAGGCAGATGTGACACGCACAGTAGACTGGTGTTTTTCTCAAATTTGCTTTGTTTGCTCATCGTTAAGTCTTTCAAGAAGGCTCCCCTGAAATCCAAGACAACCCAGAAAGTGGTTGTGGGAGATCATGGGAGGATGTAAATGATCCGCACATGCATTCTCAAACAGAAACCAAGATTTAATTTAAACCTCCCTGCAGCGAACAAACACCCAGGTGTTCCTTCTACTAATCCTTTAAAATAGACTAGTATGGAAAGGCAACAACCCCTCTCTGAACTCCTCCATGGGAAAACAGATGAGTGTCCATACCCAACAGCAACAACCCATATGTGGTTCTACCTATTCTTTGCTCTGGTAACAACTCATCATGACCTCCAGCTGGCTGGGAAAGCAAGCCAATGTTATACTGTTTCATATTATACATAAATACTGTATGTTGGATGTGGATAGGAATATAATGTTACCTACATGAAGATGAATGTAATTTAAAGATATCATAAAGAGACCCTATACACAATCCTGTGTTCAAGTTGTACAGGGATGTAGTGTATATAAGGCTTACCATTAAAATGAAAGAAACAAGGTGAACACAAACAGGAAATGAACTGCACTGGAGTGGCTCCCAAACAACCAAGAGACAGTATTGTCCCACACAACTGTTTGACTGAATGAAAGTGTGAGGCACAATGAGCCTGAAAAAGGCAGCCCAATGAATGAAGACATGGGCCATTGACCAGCCCAAATCCCCTCTCTAAAGCTGAGATTAAACTCTCTGTAATGTGATATAGACAGACACTGGTTGTGGCTGTGACTAAGAACTTCCCCTCAGAGATGGATTCTAGATTTATCAAAGACACGACCCCCCCAGGTCAGTTGAAGGTAATCAAGTAGACTTCTGTAGGATGTTAATGTGGGGGTATAATTAATTTCTTCAGGGGGAAAGCTTCTCAACAGCAATTGTGTACCTTCTGTATATACACTATATACAGAGCACTCATAAAGTATTCAGATCACTTGACTTTTTCCACATTTTGTTAACCTCTCTAGGGTACGTGGGACGGTAGCGTCCCACCTGTCAACAGCCAGTGAAACTGCAGGACGCCAAATTCAAAACAACAAAAATCTCATAATTAAAATTCCTCAAACATACATGTATTTTACACAATTTTAAAGATAAAATTCTCGTTAATCCAGCCACAGTGTCTGAATTCAAAAATGCTTTACAGAGAAAGCACCACAAACTATTATGTTAGGTCACCACCAAGCCAGAGAAAAAAACAGCCATTTTTCCAGCCAGAGAGGAGTCACAAAAAGCAGAAATATAGATAAAATTGATCACTAACCTTTGATGATCTTCATCAGATGACACTCATAGGACATCATGTTACACAATACATGTATGTTTTGTTCGGTAAAGTTCATATTTATATCCAAAAATCTGAGTTTACATTGGCGTGTTGTGTTCAGTAGTTCCAAACATGTGGTGATTTTTGCAGAGAGCCACATCAAATTACAGAAATACTCATAATAAACATTGATAAAGATACGACTATTATACATGGAACTTTAGATAAACATCTCCTTAATGCAACCTCTGTGTCAGATTTCGAAAAAGCAAACAATGCAATAATCTGAGTACAGCATTCAGACGACAAAATCAAGCCAAATTGATATCCGTCATGTTGGACTCAACATTAGTCAGAAATAGCATTATAAATGTTCACTTACCTTTGATGATCTTCATCAGAATGCACTCCCAGGAAACCCAGTTCTACATTAAATGTTTGTTTAGTTCTATAATGTCCATCTAAGTCCAAATAGATGGTAAACGTTTGGTAAACAAATCCACATTCACGAAGCGCGTCCACCAGTTGCAGACGAAATGTACAAAAGTTCCGTTACGGTCCATATAATCCTGTCAAACTAATTATAAAATCAATCTTTAGAATGTTTTTAACATAAATCTTCAATAATATTCCAACCGGAGAATTCCTTTGTCTGTAGAGAAGCAATGGAACAGAGCTCGCTCTCACGGGAGCTCGCGAGACTGATCTCAAGGCTGCTGGCAGACACCTGACTCATTCCCCTCTCATTCGGCCATACTTCACAGTAGAGGCATCAAACAAGTTTCTAAAGACTGTTGACATCTAGTGGAAGCCTTAGGAAGTGCAACATAACCAATATCACACTGTAAATCCAATAGGGGCTGGGTTAAAAAACTACAAGCCTCAGATTTCCCACTTCCTGGTTGGATTTCTTCTGAGGTTTTTGCCTGCCATATTAGTTATGTTATACTCACAGACATCATTCAAACAGTTTTAGAAACTTCAGAGTGTTTTCTATCCAAATATACTAATTGTATGCATATTCTAGCTTTATGGCAGAGTAGCAGGCAGTTGAATTTGGGCATGCGTTTCATCCAAAATTCCCAATGCTGCCCCTTACCCTAGAGAAGTTAAGCAGTTAGCTCAACCTTCCCATGGAAGGGAGGTTAAGAGTTTTTTTTTTTTAAGTTACAGCCTTTTTCTAAAATTGATTAAAAAAAATATTCTCAATCTAGACACAATACCCCAGAATGATAAAGGGAAAAAAGGTTTAGAATTTCTTTACAAATTTCTTTAAAAAAAATTACATTTACATAAGTATTAAGTATTCAGACCCTTTGCTATGTATGAAACTCTTGAGCTCAGGTGCATCCTGTTTCCACTGATCATCCTTGAGATGTTTCTACAACTTGTTTGGAATTCACCTGTGGTAAATTAAATTGATTGGACATGATTTGGAAAGGCACACACCTGTCTATATAAGGTCCCACAGTTGACAGTGCATGTCAGAGCAAAAAGCAAGCCATGTGGTCGAAGGAATTGTCTGTAGAACTCCAAGACAGGACCGATCTGGGGGAAGGGTACCAAATAATTCTGCAGCATTGAAGGTCCCCAAGAACACATTGGCCTCCATCATTCTTAAATGGAAAGAAGCTTGGAACCACCAAGACTCTTCCTAGAGCTGGCCGCACTGCCAAACTGAGCAGTCAGGGGAGAAGGACCTTGGTCAGGGAGGTGACCAAGAAGCCGATGGTCACTCTGACAGAGTTCCAGAGTTCATCTGTGAAGATGGGAGAACCTTCCAGAAGGACAACCATCTCTGCAGCACTCTACCAATCAGGCATTTATGGTAGAGTGGCCAGATGGAAGCCACTCCTCAGTAAAAGGCACATACCAGCCTGCTTGGAGTTTGACAAAAGGCACCTAAAGGATTCTTAGACCATGAGAAACAAGATGCTTTGGTCTGATGAAACCAAGCTTGAACTCTTTTGCCTGAATGCCAAGTGTCACGTTTGGAGGAAACCTGGCACCATCATGCTGTGGGGATGTTTTTCGCATATGTGTTTGAGTTTGTTAGGATGTAAACACAAGTGCCAGGACATGGTCCTCCTGTCAATGACAAGGTTGATTATTTGTGTTGATGCTAGCTGTGTGTTTATCACAAACACACAGTGAGCCTCAAAGAGACAGGCCAGACGCCAGTCTCCCTCTGTATGGGAGAGGATGCAACAGAGTCAAGTGACTAATGATAACAGACAAGCACATCACCAGGCCTTCCCTCAAGTCACCCATATTGATGCAGGCCGGCCATGTCACTGCCTACATCAAGCGCTCAATGTGACTTTCTGAAACATTGACAACATACAGAGGGAATGCCACCTGCCATCGCTGAGCATCTCTCTTCTTACAGTGTCAACAGTCATGCGTGGGCACCGCCTGACACGATAATCGCCTGTGTCTCTCTTCTGGAAGACTCCTGGTTAAGATGGATGGCTGTTAAAATCCTCCCTGGGATCCTGACAAGTTTGTTTCAGGTCTCCTCTCAGTAAACAAAAGTGTCAAGGCTGACCAATGGGGATAGATCCCAGAATGACAGACATGTGAGGCTTTTGTGTGAATGTGTGTATGCCAGTGTGTGCAGGGGAGATTGTGTTTGGGTCATGGCAGTGTACATGAGAGAAGGTATAGATCTGAAAGGATGTTTGTGGATGTTCGATTATGGGAGACACCGAGAGTACAAAAGTGTGAATGTGTGTGTGTGTATGTGTGCCTGTATGCGCAGCCTCATACCTATGTGTATGAAAATGTTTTGCTCTTGGCACTGTCAGAGAGGCCCGGGGCCGAGGCATATTTGTGGCCCTGTCAGGTGAGGGAGTGCTATTCTGGTGTCACAACTTATCAGCGTCCCTGAGGTGGAGAGCCTACATATCAGCCATATCAGCCTCTATGGGATCCACACACACAGGTACACATACACACAGACGTTAATTAGCAGGCTGTCTATGAGGACTGTAACTGGGGATTCAACTTGTCACCAGGTTTACTCTGGAGACTGTCGTGTTCCTCAGATGCTCTGCCATGATTACCAGTCTCTGCACCCCCACATTTGTTCACCTTCAACATATCCTGGTTGAACTTTACAGACTGAGAATAAAGTGCGGGAGAGTGACTGTAAAGTCAGATGGAATCGACCTTCCTTCACTCAGTATGCTGACTAACAACAGCCTGTTAATATGAAAGCTTATGTAAATGACAGACCGGGACACACCCAGTTGTCAAATATGAGTCCATACGTGTTCATTAATGTTGTCACCTTGTATTCTGTCACCATAGATGGGGTTTGTTGTTCTCTTGATGACGGGAATACTTTTGGTTGCTGTTGGGGAATCAATTGGCAGAGCGCTCCATAAATCCTCTTTGCAGAAGTAGTAT
This sequence comes from Oncorhynchus nerka, assembly GCF_034236695.1. Taxonomy (NCBI): domain Eukaryota; kingdom Metazoa; phylum Chordata; class Actinopteri; order Salmoniformes; family Salmonidae; genus Oncorhynchus; species Oncorhynchus nerka. The sequence goes on from NC_088406.1 coordinate 46,010,553, forward strand.
CGCAATTATTCGAAAGTTAATTAACAAGCAAATTTTTTTCCAGTCAGGTTTGTAACATAATGTGTGTGGCCTCTCAGAGGCACTTTGAGGTTTACCGATTCTACCACGTGTGAGTACTCCTAAGTCAATACTAACCATGTGTCTATAGTATTTCATTTTGAGGCGCTGGGAGGTGGGGATAACGATCACTGGCTGCTCCTAACAGGTTAAGAGCATATTGGATTAGTTAAGGACTAGTTGATTCATCAATACATGTCAGGTTGCGGATGGCGTTTCCAGACACACTTCACTTTGTGGCTGGTTTTTATTGAGATCCCTTTTCATGTCCATCCTAACCATGGTTTGGATTTCTCTTAACAACGACCACAAACTTTAGTTAACATTTCCTACCCCCTAGCTAAACATCAATGGGAGTGGGGGCATATGTACAATTGTCCAATTTATGAGCAAAACACCTGAAATCAAGGCACAAAGACTTCTTTCAGGGTGAGGAACCATTTTACATCAAGTTGTAAAATGCAGAATTTCTCTTTAAAGAGCTTCATGCTGAGACATGTAAGCTAAGTCTACCAAGGTCTCACATGCATGGGACATGCACATTTCAAAGCACTTGAATACCACTGTCTGACATCATGGACGAGCGCAATTTGACACTTATTTTTAAAAAGAAGTATGCTGCATCCTGTAGGATGTTGTGTGTATTTGTCTGCTAGTTAAAACTACCAGCTACCCTACAGGTGTACTATCTTAATTTATCTGCTTCTCTTCTAGTTTTTATGAGAAGCATTAACGTAATGAAAATTCCAGACTGTCTGCAAATAACATTCAGCTAAGACACCCATACGTACCACACAATAAATGCCACCAGAGGTCTCTTCACACAGTCCAAAACGAATTCACAGCAATGAGGGAAACATGTCAACAATTCACTCTGGGCAAGTCTGTTTAAGGCGAGGCACCACAGGCTGAAATTACATTTTTGCATTACATTTGAGATTTTGGGGTATTTTGGTCCCTTAATATTAGTTCACAAAAGAAAAACACGAAAAAAAGACAAACAGTTTGTATATTTTATTTTGTTTATCATAGCCTATTAACGTCATCATAATTTCATAAATATTAAACTATTCAATTGGACATAAATCCATAATTTCAAAGCTCACTACATTTAATCAAAAACATTTCATTTCATTTTTTCTATTTTGTTGCCTTACAACCTGGAATTAAAATGATCTTTTGGGGGATTTGTATCATTTGATTTCCACAACCTGCCTACCACTTTGAAAATGCTAAATATTTTACATAGTGAAACAAACAAGAAATAAGACAAAAACACAGAACTTGAGCATGCAAAGTCAATACTTTGTAGAGCCACCTTTTGTAACAATTACAGCTACAAGTCTCTTGGGGGTATGTCTCTATAAGCTTGTTCCACTACAATCTTTAACCTCTTGAATCTAGGGGGCACTATTTAACGTCCCCAAAGTAAATGGCTATTTTGTCAGGAAAAGATGCTAGAATATGCATATAATTGACTTTTTAGGATAGAAAACACTCTAAAGTTTCCAAAACTGTGGAAATATTGTCTGTGAGTATAACAGAACTGATTCCAATCAGGAAGGGACTCTTATTTAGAAAGCTCTGCGTTCCTATGCGTCCCTATTGAGCAGTGAATGAGATATCAACCAGATTCATTTTTCTATGGTTTCCCTAATGTGTCTAGTGTCACAATACATAGTTTCAGGCTTTTATTTTGAAAAATGAGCCTGAATGTCAACATTGCATCAGTGGTCAGCTGTAGTCTCTCAGAGTGTTTTGTGCGTAAAGGACAAATGCGGCCATTGTTTCTCTCTCTCCTACTAAGAAGCCACCAGTCCCGGTTGATATATTATCGAATAGATATTTGAAAAACACCTTGAGGATTGATTATAAACAACGTTTGCCATGTTTCTCTCGGTAGTGACCGCAATTTCCGGTCAATTTCTCAGCCAAATGTGAAGAACAAACGGAGCTATTTCTCCTACAAAAATAATATTTTTGGAAAAAAGGAACATTTGCTATCTAACTGGGAATCTCGTGAGTGAAAACATCTGAAGCTCATCGAAGGTAAACGATTTAATTTGATTGCTTTTCTGATTTTCGTGACCAGGTTGCCTGCTGCTAGCTAGTCATAATGCTATGCTAGGCTATCGATAAACTTACACAAATGCTTGTCTTGCTTTGGCTGTAAAGCATATTTAAAAAATCTGAGATGACAGGGTGATTAACAAAAGGCTAAGCAGTGTTTCAATATATTTAACTTGTGATTTCATGAATATGAATATTTTCGAGTAATATTTATGTCCGTTGCGTTATGCTAATTCGTGTCAGTTGATGATTACGCTCCCGGACCCGGGATGGGTAGTATCAAGATTAAGTCATACCACAGATTCTCAATTGGAGTTCTGGGCTTTGACTAGGCCATTCCAAGTCATTTAAATGTTTCCCCTTAAACAACTCAAGTGTTGCTTTGCAGTATGCTTAAACAATGAAATGGATCATTCAAATGAATCAATATGCTTATTGGATGTTAATGGGCTCTCTGGATTTGAATGGTTGTTACTGGTGGATTTTGATGAGCTAAGTACTCTGCAGTTAGTTTGAGTAATGAACTATCTTTATATATATTGGTGCAATGTTAATTAGCATATTTGAATCACAATAATACTCAAGGTGTTACGTCACATATACTTTATCCTTAGTGGTTTTCTACCTTCTCCAAATGAATCATACGTGGAATGGTTTGTAAGAGAAACTTGCTCTGTTGTGATAAGAGAAATTGAGATTGTTATTCTTCGAGATGTCGCTCAAAGTAGTGAATTTGTACTTGAGACAAATGGTGTGGGCTTTTGTTTGGGATATGTGGTAAAACAATATATTGGGATTAACAGCCTTCTCTCCAGGACTTGGGTAGCATTAATCAGAAATAGTTAACACAATGGACCTCCACAATGGACCATGGACCTGCTCTCTCCTTCTTTACCCTGCTAGATGTCTTTACAGCCAGGAATGACAATCGTTAGTATATATGTTAAGCTCCTGCCACTGTTGATCACTGCAGAAACCTTTTAACTGAATTAAACTGTCAGAGCACAGCCATGCTTTATGCCCGGCCATGGACATACAGCGTTTTACATGAGATGCCATCAATGTGCCGCTGCTATAAATGAGACTGATGGGACACTGAATATGGGACTTTTTTACAGTACATTGGCTGGATAAGACCCATTTTCTGTAGGTCTCATAGTATAATTTAAAAATATATAGCTCAGGATTTACAAGTAAATGACAGACAGACTTTCTAGATCTTTTCAAAAGGCACAAAATATGTTTTGCTTATCAATGATGATCTGTAACACACTTCCTAATGTTGAATGAAAGTTTAGATGACATTCTCAAAACTCTAAAGGCCCTATTGATTAGGATTGCCATGGATTTCTTTCGCCTGGAGAACAGTTAAGTGTTTACATTTGATTTGGGTTAAATGTAAATGTCATCCTATCCTGAGGGCATTGGAGAGCGATGGCTGAATTCACACAAATGGAAAACTCGCTTTCATCTGTTCTTCCAAATGTTAATTCCAGTATAACTTTCAACAATTCTTGAATAACATTAGAACAACTTTCTCTTTAATTGACAGATTTTGCATTATGCTGTAATACTGTCAAAATATGCCCAACTCCTAATGTACAGTAAAGTAATTAGTGCTAAGTTGACCATGGAACATAGCAATATTCCCAAAACACTACCCCCAAAGCAACACACACCATCTTCATCCATCACACGATCTCAAAGTCAAATGGGTAACCAGGGACGAGGTGAGCAAATTGAGCCAATCAGAGGGCCTCGGGTTTCAATTTGAATGCACAGTGGTTCTCTCAGGAAAGCACTTGAACATCCATTACATGCCCAAATCTGAATTGATTTCTGCTAGCAGCATTGGTGTGACTACAGAACACCCAGCGCATAATAGCCCGCCCAGAGCTAGGGTTCCATTTTTATTCTCCTGGCTGGCTGGCTGGCTGTCTACTATGGCCCTATTTAGGCCTTTGTTATTCATGACTTGGGGATACTGACAGAGGAAGGCTGCTGTCCGGTGCTTAGTGATGAAGGGGAAAATAATTGACCTAAATTAAATGTTGCTCTAAGAATGCACTCTCTGAATACCTCATCAACCCAGGGTGTAACCCACATTCATTAAACAGTAGTAAGGTGGATACAAAGTACACGTTTTTTGCTTGGGGGAAAAATATATTTATTCAATATAATTGCCAGCTAGCATATCATAATATGTGATGATCCAATGCTTTATACAAGTGTGACTGGTTACAAGATCGTAGGCTTACTTTATTTTATTATTATACTTTTTTGTATTTTACCCCGTTTTCTCCCCAAATTTGATCTTGTCTCATCGCTGCAACTCCCCTATGGGCTCGGGAGTCCTCCGAAACATGACCCGCCTAACCGCGCCCCTTAACACCTGCCAGCTTATTCTTTAGTAAATCAGGTGATAAATGAGCTGAAAAGGAAGCACCGAAGGATCCTGTCTTTCTCCCTATAGCTCAGTGCTTTCTCTTTTTTATTTACAGATCACATACCAGTTTGTTATTAAGGCACAAGAAAGTTCACATGTTCAAGAAGGCAACAACAAACCAAAAAAAAGAGTAATATATATTTCAAACGGCCCTACTGTGAAGGAGGAACTAGGGTCAAACTTCCACCTTCCTGAATCCGGTCACAATGGTTTTCTTTGAAGGCAGCATTAGGAGAACAATGGTTTAATATACAGTATTCAATATATGCATTCCGAGTATCCTGGATACAAGGACCGACACTGTGAGAGACGTCAAAGCCTACTCTTTTTAACTCACAATTTATCAACTCTTCATTACCTTGTGCCTGCTCTATAAATATGCATTCTAGTTGCATTTATTCAAGGGATTGTAACACCATTCTGTATTGAAAAACCAGTGGAGCAGAAAGAGCACTTTGTAATTACTCTTCTTGAACTAACGAGTGTAATTCTCTCTCTCTCTCTCTGACTTTTTTCTTCCCCTTAGTCTGATTACTTCTCAGTCCAGGCGGGAGAAGAGATGCCCAACCTCTATAGTCTAAGAGCATGGTGACAGGAAACTTGGCTCTTGAAACAGGGATCCGAAATGGCCGCCTAATAGTGTTCTCTGTGTATTGGGGCATTAACCGAGTCTCAGCCCTCTAGAGAGACATGTGAAACTGTCTAACTGTTGGAGCTGCTACATGAGACTGTCGCTGAGACCAGAGGCGAAGTGGTGCAAAGTGTCCAAGTATAAGAAGAGCAAAACATGAATTAATCAAATGCTCTCAACAGAGTCGGAAATAATCAACTGTGGGGGCCATGTAACCGAGCCCACGGGGTAGTGCCACTGCAAATAGACAAAGGAATGCTTTATGGAGGACATAGAATAAGTGTTGCTACTGAAACTGGAGCTCACAGTCATTGGGGGTCAACACGTGACAATGTAAAAGTATGATTCTAGGTCATGTGTTTCTAAGGCTCTAAAAGTTCTTAGTTATTCTAAAGTACATTTGTTTAACCTTTGTGATACAATATATCCATGACATCTAAATCAAAGTCGAGCAGAACAATGACGAAGAGGTGGATCTAGAGATACATCAGCTAGACAGGAGATGTCAAACCAAAGGCAGCTGAAACCTACTTTTAAGGCTACGAGGTAAAGCATTTTATGTTGCCTTTTAAGTCTTAGACTGACACAATAAATAAAGTGATTTAATATTAATTCACAAGCATTGTTTAAATGAGGTCACGCACCTCCAATCTGAATCTTTAAGTGGAAACAAGAAGTTGAAGGCAGCAATCTAGAAACAAATATAATTTTTCGATTTTACACAAGGATGTTACGCTCCTTTGATAGTGGGGGAAAGATGACGAAACAAAATAAAAAGTGGGATTCAAAAGAAAGCAACAACCAGGAAGTCTTCCAACGAGCTGTCGCTTTAGGTGGATGATGTGTTGTGAGTAGGGGCGCAACTTTCACTGGGGACGGGGATACGTCCCCCCCCTCCACATTATGAAATTGCATTTTTGCCCCCCCCCCCCCCCAGGGTAGGCTGTTTGGAGTGTTTGTCCGACTGGATAAAAATGTAAAAAATAATAATATCCCCCCACTTCTAAAACCAAAGTTGCGCTCCTGGTTGAAAGAGAAAATAATAACCTTTACACCAGGAGCAACAGAAGTCAGTGAGATAAAAGCGAAGCTGTCTCCTGGCTGTTTTTAAAATGGCAGGCTCATGAAAGCCTTGTCACTCAAAAAAGACTGGGTATAAAGCATGCACAATGACATGGACTTGACAACAAACCAAATCTAGATTAGTCAGCGATTTGATTGTACGGTAACGAACAGGAGACTGTTGAATGTCAGGTACATGTCTATTTCAAGGCGGTGGAAAAGTGAAGTTGTTTAATATGTTTTTGATTTGGAAACTAGTGATTGATTGTAATGCCCAATGTGGTTTCTAGGTTTCTAATCAAAGTTAGGCAGCCAAACAATGTTCCTATAATGCAGAGATACAAATTAATGTTACATCATCCAACCGCGCAAGCATCCCATTACCAGGCCTGTACACACAAGTTCCTCTGCAGAAAAATGACTACACAAGCATTCTGGAGATACCGCACAATAGTTATCAACATGTTTGTGCAGACAAACTCTCTGAACTATTCAAGATGTCTGTGGGTTTCTGCTCATCTGTCACATTTGAATACATCACAACTCACAAGTGGTCTGCTCTGGCTTGATCTCAGCTAGCTTCTGGAAAACGAGTGCCATTGAGAGGTGCTTCATTATACACAGCCTGCTCCAGAAGCTTTAAAGCCCAATAATAAATGAATACATTATTTCAAAGGCAGTGGCTGCCTGACCTGTTGATGAATCAGTTTTGTTCCATATTATCATTAACCAGTGCTCTATAATGAGGACTAATAACAAGCCAATGTATAGACAAATGTATAGATCTTCTGGATGTAGAAATTATCATGTTGAAACAAAAGGTGAAATATCTGTACATTCTCATACCACATGAGTTGAAAATGAATTTTAAGGTCAGGCACCACAACCTCATTGGTTATTGTATTCCCCCTAATCCCCTAATCACCATCTCTTGGAAAATGATTCATCCCCTTGGCGTTTTTTCTATTTTGTTGCATTATAACCTGTATGGGGGTGCGTGCTGGTGGCAGGGAAGTCAGGCGCAGGAGATCGTACTTGGTATAAACAGAGCAGTTTTATAAGTGATCAAAAACTCAGAAAACCAAAATATACTAAATTATATAAGTGGGTACAAAACCCGTCGCACACCAGAACATAACTTGCACATAGCTTGCAAACAAACAATCACTGACAATGACATGAGGGGGAACAGAGGGTTGAATACACAACATGGGATTGGAACCAGGTGTGATACAAGACAAGACAAAACCAAAGGAAAATTTATATTTTCTAAATTTCTATTTCTATTTTTGTTTCTTGTATTGGACATACAAAAAAATGGTCCAAATTGGTGAAGTGAAATTGAAAAATAACTAGTGGTGTGTGCATATATATTCACCCACTTTGCTATGAAGCCCCTAAATAAGATCTGGTGCAACCAATTACCTTCAGAAGTCACATAATTAGTTAAATAAAGTCCACCTGTGTGCAATTTAAGTGTCACATGATCTGTCAAATGATCTCAGTATATATACACCAGTTCTGAAAGGCCCCAGAGTCTGCAACATCACTAAGCAAAGGGACCACCAAGCAATCGGCACAATGAAGACCAAGGAGCTCTCCAAACAGGTCAGGGACAAAGTTGTGGAGAATGACAGATCAGGGTTGGGTTATAAAAAAAATATCAGAAACTTTGAACATCTCACGGAGCACCATTAAATCCATTATAAAAAAATGAAGAAAATATGGCATCACAACAAACCTACCAAGAGAGGGCCCCCAACCAAAACTCATGGACCAGGCAAGGAGGGCATTAATCAGAGAGGCAACAAAGAGACCAAAGCTCCACAGCGGAGATTGGAGTATCTGTCCATAGGACCACTTTAAGCTGTACACTCCACAGACCTGGGCTTTATGGAAGAGTGGCCAGAAAAAAAGCCATTGCTTAAAGAAAAAAATAAGCAAACACGTTTGGTGTTCGCCAAAAGGCATGTGGGAGACTCCCCAAAAATATGGAAGGTACTCTGGTCAGATGAGACAAAAATTGGAGCTTTTTGGCCTTCAAGGAAAACGCTATATCTGGCGCAAACCCAAAACCTCCCATCATCCTGAGAATACCATTCATCGGCAGGGACTGGGACACTGGTCCTAATTGAAGGAATGATGGATGGCGCTAAATACAGGGATATTCTTGAGAGAAACCTGTTTCAGTCTGCCAGAGATTTGAGACTGGGACGGAGGTTCACTTTCCAGCGGGACAATGACCTTAAGAGTATTCACTTATTCAGAATTATTACAGGTCAAGATGAACTTGTAATTATTGTTTATGATTTGTCCAACCGGCTCAAATTGGATATTGACTATATTTTCTTCCAGTGAGTAAGCCCTGCCTCCCAATGGGTTGTTGAAGTATTGCTTAAATAAAAATAAAAATGTATTTGACACATGCTTTGTAAACAACAAGTGTAAATGCTTGCCTATGGGTCCTTTTCCAAAAATGCTTTTTTAAAAATGTTAAAAAATACATTAAAAACTGTAACCAGTAAAAATAACATGGCCATATAGAGGGAGTCCCTGTACCGAGTCGATGTGCAGTGGTACGAGGTAATTGAGGTAGCTATGTACATACACTGCTCAAAAAAATAAAGGGAACACTTAAACAACACAATGTAACTCCAAGTCAATCACACTTCTGTGAAATCAAACAGTCCACTTAGGAAGCAACACTGATTGACAATAATTGAACATGCTGTTGTGCAAATGGAATAGACAACAGGTGGAAATTATAGGCAATTAGCAAGACACCCCCAATAAAGGAGTGGTTCTACAGGTGTAACAGTATAACCTTAGACCGTCCAGGGAACCAGGGACCCTCTGCACACATCAACAACAGTCACCCACGAAGCATCGTTACCCATCGCTCCACAAAAGCCACGGCCCTTGCAGAGCAAGGGGAACCACTACTTCAAGGTCTCAGAGCAAGTGACGTCACCGATTGAAACGCATTTTAGCACGCACCACCGCTAACTAGCTAGCCGTTTCACATCCGTTACACTCACCCCCCTTTTGACTTCCTCCTTTTCCGCAGCAACCAGTGATCCGGGTCAACAGCATCAATATAACTTTAGACCGTCCCCTCACGCGAACCAGGGACCCTCTGCACACATCAACAACAGTCACCCATGAAGCATCGTTACCCATAGCTCCACAACAGCCGCAGCCCTTGCAGAGCAAGGGGAACCACTACTTCAAGGTCTCAGAGCAAGTGACGTCACCGATTGAAACGCTATTTAGCGTGCACCACCGCTAACTAGCTAGCCGTTTCACATCCGACCACAGACCACTTCTCAGTTCCTATGCTTCCTGGCTGATGTTTTGGTCACTTTTGAATGCTGGCGGTGCTTTCACTCTAGTGGTAGCATGAGACGGAGTCTACAACCCACACAAGTGGCTCAGGTAGTGCAGCTCATCTAGGATGGCACATCAATGCGAGCTGTGGCAAGAAGGTTTGCTGTGTCTGTCAGCGTAGTGTCCAGAGCATGGAGGCGCTACCAGGAGACAGGCCAGTACATCAGGAGACGTGGAGTAGGCCGTAGGAGGGCAACAACCCAGCAGCAGGACCGCTACCTCCGCCTTTGTGCAAGGAGGAGCACTGCCAGAACCCTGCAAAATGACCTCCAGCAGGCCACAAATGTGCATGTGTCTGCTCAAACGGTCAGAAACAGACTCCATGAGGGTGTTATGAGGGCCTGACGTCCACAGGTGGGGGTTGTGCTTACTACAGCCCAACACCGTGCAGGACGTTTGGCATTTGCCAGAGAACACCAAGATTGGCAAATTCACCACTGGCGCCCTGTGCTCTTCACAGATGAAAGCAGGTTCACACTGAGCAGACGTGACAGAGTCTGGAGACGCCGTGGGGAACGTTCTGCTGCCTGCAACATCCTCCAGCATGACCAGTTTGGCGGTGGGTCAGTCATGGTGTGAGGTGGCATTTCTTTGGGGGGCCGCACAGCCCTCCATGTGCTTGCCAGAGGTAGCCTGACTGCCATTAGGTACCGAGATGAGATCCTCAGACCCCTTGTGAGACCATATGCTGGTGCGGTTGGCCCTGGGTTCCTCCTAATGCAAGACAATGCTAGACCTCATGTGGCTGGAGTGTGTCAGCAGTTCCTGCAAGAGGAAGGCATTGATGCTATGGACTGGCCCGCCCGTTCCCCAGACCTGAATCCAATTGAGCACATCTGGGACATCATGTCTCACTCCATCCACCACACCACATTTTGACTTGTTTTAAGGACATTACATCAAAGTTGGATCAGCCTGTAGTGTGATTTTCACTTTAATTTTGAGTGTGACTCCAAATCCAGACCACCATGGGTTGATAAATTTGATTTCCATTGATAATTGTTGTTTGATTTTGTTGTCAGCACATTCAACTATGTAAAGAGTTTTTATTAAGAATATTTCATTCATTCAGATCTAGGATGTGTTATTTTAGTGTTCCCTTTATTTTTTGGGGCAGTGTATATGTAGGGTTAAAGTGACTAGGCAACAGGATAGATAATACACAGTCGCAGCAGTGTGGTGAGTCTGTGTGTGTTCTATTTACCTTTTTTAATTTTATTTAGCTAATTCTTATTTTCAATGATGGCCTAGGAACAGTGGGCTATCTGCCTTGTTCAGGGGCAGAATAACAGATTTGTAATTGCAACCATTCGGTTACTAGTCCAACACTCGAACCACTAGGCTAGGATGCCGCCCCACTGCTGTGTCAGTGGAGGCTCTGCAGAGGAGGAACATTCTCCTCAGTGAATTTCATAATAATAGTGAGACTTTAAAAAAGTTATAATTTTTGGATACAACTATACTAAATATGTTCACGTTACCAAATAATTTATTAAAACACTTTTTCAATGAAAGTCTACTGTAGCCTCAACAACACTCTGTAGGGTAACACCATGGTGCAGACTTCAATACAAAACCTAGGAGGGCAGCTCTCAGTCTTCCATCCTCAACTTTTGGGGTCCTCCATTGACTCTTGCAATACAAAACCAAACAATCAAAGGAGGCTAACACTGGCTCTCACCGTGCTTCCATACACTCAAAGTAATTATTTTGAACAAATGTATTTATTTTAAAATGAAGGAGAAGCAAGAGAGAGAAAGAGAGATGGCTATATTTTGTTGTATTTTATGTTAATTTTCACTTCACATCAAATCAAATTGTATTTGTCACATGCGCCGAATACAACAGGTGTAGTAGACCTTACAGTGAAATGCTTACTTACAAGCCCTTAACCAATAATGCTGTGTTAAGAAAGTATTACTAAAATAAACTGAAGTAAAAAATGTATAAATGTAAGAAAAATAACAAATAATAGTTTATGTAGCCAGCTAGTTTAGCCTACTCAAACAGAGAGGGATGCTATGTATCCATTACTGGAACTAAGTAAAGGTAAGCTTTCCCTACCACTGCTTCCATCATCAAAACTGGCTGCTCTGGCCCCCATCAAACTCCTCATCAATCACCACCTGGAACCCCACCTCTTTAAGTACCTAGGATAGGATAAAGGTAATGCTTTTGTGTTTCCACTGGATGTCATTTTTGTAAGTTTTTATTCATTTATTGCCACAGGGGCCCGCCGGTGTAACTGCTAAACTGCTTGCTGACTGTACACTGTACTACATGATTGTTTACTAAAACGTTAGTTCTAGTAGCTATAATGATGTAGGTAGACTGTGTGTAGCGGTTAGAGGTTATGATATGAACGTTTGGCTTAGAAACTTGTTTTTGCCTGCTCACAGACAGCTGATGTGTTGTGCACTGAAGTCCACAAGCGAAGGGAAAAGGTAAGAGGAGAGCGTGTAGATGCAAGAAGGAATTCTACAACAAGCAAAATGATCATGCTGTTGGTATGTGGATGCTAAGAAAGTGAACTGTGTTTACGTTTGATCAGAGGTGTATTCATTCAGCCGATTCGTTTGAAAAACGTTTCTTAAACAGAAGCAAGCGGAACAAAACAGGGATAAAACCTGAATTTGTCCAGTAGAAACTATTATTTGCAACTGTTGGACTAATGATTACACCCTAGATCAGCTAGACGCAAGCAAGAGTGTGCAAGGCGGTATTGAATGTGTCTTTGTCTGTCACCTTGACTACTCACATTTTAATCTCTAACTGTGCACCTACATTTGAAGTCGGAAGTTTACATACACATTAGCCAAATACATTTAAACTCAGTTTTTCACAATTTCTGACATTTAATCATAGTAAAAATCCCCTGTCTTAGGTCGTTTACTATCACCACTTTATTTTAAGAATGTGAAATGTCATAATAATAGTAGAGAGAATGATTTATTTCAGCTTTTATTTCTTTCATCACATTCCCAGTAGGTCAGAAGTTTACATACACTCAATTAGTATTTGGTAGCATTGTCTATAAATGGTTTAACTTGGGTCAAACGATTCAGGTAGTCTTCCACAAGCTTACTACAATAAGTTGGGTGAATTTTGGCCCAGTCCTCCTGACAGAGCTTGTTCCAGTCATTGGCAGCAGAGAACTGGAAGGAAAGGCGGCCAAATGAGGAATTGGCTTTGGGGGTGGGTTATACCTGCTGGAGCACGTGCTACGGGTGGGTGTTGCTATGGTGACCAGCGAGCTGAGATAAGGTGGGGCTTTACCTAGCAGAGACTTGTAGATGACCTGGAGCCAGTGGGACCTGGAGCCAGACAGCTATCGGGCTGTGGCCAACTAGTAGCCAGTTAGCTGGCTAGCTTTTGATGAGTTGATGAGTTCTTAGGTATACAAATAAGTATAAGTATAAGTAAGTATAATACAAATTAAGTATAAGTATGTATAAAATAAGTGTAAAAATAGCAGATCCGTACCACATTTGGTGAGGCAGGTTGCAGGAGAGTATATTCAGTCCGTATATAGAAAGTGATGTTAAAATAAAAAAAACAAGGAAAAACTATGTTTACAAGGGACAGGACAAAAACACACATCTGATTGGTACGCCAACTTGGAATCAGTTTGAAGGTAGGCCTTGAAATAGATCCACAGGTACACCTCCAATTTACTTAAATGATGTCAATTAGCCTACCAGAAGCTTCTAAAGCCATGAATATAATTTTCTGGAATTTTACAGGCTGTTTAAAGGCACAGTCAACTTAGTGTATGTAAACTTCTGACCCACTGGAATTGTGATACAGTGAATTATAAGTGAAATAATCTGTCTGTAAACAATTGTTGGAAAAATTACGTGTGTCATGCACCAAGTAGATGTCCTAACCGTCTTGCCAAAACTATAGTTTAACAAGAAATTTGTGGAGTGGTTGAAAAACAAGTTTTAAAGCCTTCAACCTAAGTGTATGTTAACTTCTGACATCAACTGTGTATTGTTCAGTTGGTACCTAACATTAGTGTGATACATTTGGTGTTGTTGTGTACAGCATGGTATGACAAGGAGTGGCGTGACGGCACAAACAAACAGGTACCCAGGCTAGGGTGCCATTTCATGTCAATTCTACCCTAAATCGTTGTTTCCTGCAGTATAATTTCATAGCAAGTGGTGTAGTTTATGTCAATCAAAGCATCCCAATTCATTATGAATATGACACAGTTGTGACAACAATATTGAACGTGAATTGGAGACGGCCCACTAGCATCGACAAATATAATAGTGTATATGGTAAAGTGAGAGTGAGACACTATATAGAGATTGACAGAGGGACAATCTAAATTAGGAATGAATTTAGCTCCAGGCCAAACGTTTTTAAATAAAACATACACATTAGAATTGGAAATACCATCAGATATTTACCAAACTAAATTGGGATTAGATGCTCCTGTGAGTCTGTCTCATTTCCTTTTTTGATTTTCCCATGATGTCAAGCAAAGATGCACTGAATTTGAATGTAGGCCTTGAAATACATCCACAGGTACACCTCCAATTGACTCAAATGATGTCAATTAGGCTATCAGAAGCTTCTAAAGCCATGACTTCATTTTCTGGAAATTTCCAAGCTGTTTAAAGGCACAGTCAACTTAGTGTATTTAAACTTCTGACCCACTGGAATTGTGATTAAGTGAAATAAACTGTCTGTAAACAATTGTTGGAAAAATGACTTGTGTCATGCACAAAGTAGATGTCCTAACCGACTTGCTAAAACTATAGTTTGTTAACAAGAAATTTGTGAAGTGGTTGAAAAACTAGTTTTAATGACTCCAACCTAAGTGTATGTAAACTTCCGACTTCAGCTGTATGTTGTAAACGTTCATTCATAGGCTAGATTGTAGCAACCTCATGATGGGTATAGGGAAAATGTGAGTATCATGTAGTAGCCTAAACCTATCGATGTTACAATGAGGTGTGTGAATGGAATATAAATGACAGTCAACCAATATGCTGTAATAGAAATAAGGCCACGCTCATTAAAAAAATGATCATCCTCCCTCATCTAAAACGTCACTGACTGCCACTGCCCCATTGTGACCTCCCCGTTCCTTTTGTGCTTTACATACTCTTACGGGTCAATGGTTAGCTTTCATTTGTTAATAGTGCTCTGCTCCAGCCTCTCCAACCTAATGTGGGTTTGTGTGTATATGTGTGTGTCTGTATATCGGGGGGTTGGATAACAGCAGAAGACACATTTCCATCTTGTGTGGACTAATAAAATATGTCTTTAAAAATATTTTTCATGTTCAGGGAAAGCCGGAATGGTGTCCTCACTATATGATAGGTTAGTGACGCATAATATAAAGCATCTACCTGTTATGGAGGTCTGAGTTGGTTTGAACTCTTCGCAGATTTTGGTTGCTTATGTACTTGGACATTGCACAGCTGGAAAGATCCATTGCCAGACTTCGAGTGGCCAAATCTGAAACTCTGGTCAATTAGTCTCCCACTTGTAAGAGCTAATTTAACAACAATGCTTGGCCTTGAGCATTGGGAGATTGCATTAGTGTAACAGTATAACTTTAGACCGTCCCCTCGCCCATACCCAGGATCGAACCAGGGACCCTCTGCACACATCAACAACTGACACCCACGAAGCATCGTTACCCATCGCTCCACAAAAGCCGCGGCTCTTGCAGAGCAAGGGGAACTACTACTTCAAGGTCTCAGAGCAAGTGACGTCACCGTTTGAAACGCTATTTAGCGCGCACCGCTAACTAAGCTAGCCGTTTCACATCTGTTACATTAGCATGCTCTGTCTTTTTCCTGTTTTTCTATGTGGCTCTGGGTTGGTAGCTTTTGAGAATGAAATTTGAATAGACCGATTGAATTTGGAAACACAGAAACATGATTTAATCTCTTTTGTTTTTTTCCTTTTTCATTTGTATGGTGTTCTTTTTGTTTTTACATTTTGCTTGTTTTCCCGTTATTAAATTGTATATACTTGTATGTATTGTATCTTGAAACTGTCTAGGACATGAAATAAAAAAAATAAAAAAAATTGTTCACCAAAAAAAGTTGACTGTTGATGTAAACATAACTAATTCCCTATCACTGCTAAAACCGAGCGGTCCTATGTACAAACTAATGAGTTGAGTTGATTTCTCTCCTTGGAATGAAGGTTGCTAGGAACTTTACCATACCAATTTTGGCTTCTACGCTAGGCCTAATTCATTTGGCATGGCAAGGCTAATCCAGTTGCCAAGCCTGAAAGGCCCCACAGGACCAATGCTGATTTGGTCCCTGTCTCAATTTCACACGTGCTACTAAACATATGATTAGAAAATATCACGATTAACAGAGACAGCTCACAAATATCTCCTTTTATATCTATCAGACAGTGAGTCACAGTCGCGGGGGCATAATTACAGTTTCTGCTTTGGATACAACGAGGAAGGTCAGTTGAAAGAATAATTTCAATGATGCTTAATAACAAACGTCCTACAGTACGTTGGTCCGTGCAGTGTTCTGTAGTAGGTCCAGACAATTTATTAAAATGCTGGAAGAAATAAACCCAGTCTCAGAATTCAAATACAACACAAAACAGTAAAATATACAGCTCTAAAAAACATGAATTCTGGACTTTTAGTTGAAAGAGACTTCTGCATATTGGTTGCAGGCATTACACATTTCACATTCGTCTCACATTAGTAGGACTAATAAAACATTTATAAGCCTGAGTTAATGCTAAATACTGCACGACTAGAGTATCAATATTCCTCACAGTCCCTGATATTAATGGCCCCTGTTGTGAATGTCCAGATAAAAGACTATGCCACCTTTAGCCTATCTGTAATTTGGGCATCATTGGGCATCTGTCTGATGGCACCAGTGGATTATTTCAAATATCTGGGAGGCGGTGGTACTTGGACATTGCTCCAGTCCAGCCAGTGTTTCAGAGCAAAGACTGCTGAAGCACTGGCTTCCTGGGAGGAGGAGAGCAGCATTGCTAAAATGTCCTCAGGGCAACACTGTGTGAGTAATGAACACTCGCTCAGGAGTATGGAGGATGGAGGAGAAACTCAGCATAAAAACCCACTCTGTAGCATCCACTAAAGAAAGAGAAGAGAGAGTGCAATTTACAACTCCCACAAAATAAATCCACCCACCACTGCCACAGAGAGAATGCCAAACCCATGAAAACTGTCCTGAGAATGTTGAAAAAAGAGAGGTAAGGAAAGACGGAGAGAGGAGGAGGGATAGAGGGGGGAGAGAGAGGAAATGCATTCATAACAGACACTATCTCCGACCACCATGGGAGAAACGATTTGGTGTTTAAAATAAATAGTATGTTGCAGTTGCACACTCATCGTTCTCTCGCCTCCTTCCATCCAGAACTTTCCACCATGCAACCAGTGAAAGGAAAGGGGGCAGTAAACTACTTATCACACCATGTCTCTCAAATTACAGTAAGTCCATTGATGAAGTGTCTCTAGCAAATGCCACAGTAATTTATTTAATTAGAACATCCCGAGACACCAGACTGCCCTAACTGTAGCACAGTGGTGACATAATCATGTCATGGCCCATATCCAAAACGGAAAGCAATGAATGTATCAAGACACTAGTCAAATTTGACCGACCGGCTCGATTCAGTCTTGCGTAGCAACATTCAAAATACTGCTTTTTACATTGGATAAAAGTAGAGACTAGAAAATGGTATATCATACACTACAGTTGAGGAACAGGGGGGAAAGTAACTCTGCTTTAAAAGTTGATAAACTTGCAACCTCACTTTTGATAAAATGGCCCTTGAATGCTTTGGTAAACCTACTGGAGAGCTCTTCTACACCCATTCAATATCATTCACAGCCTCTTAAGCCTTAGCCCCACTCATCTCTTTAAGGATTCACATGTGAGGCCATGAACTAAACAAAGACTTCAAGACTAAAGTCTGGTTTATAATATGTCTATCGACGGTTGTCGCAGTGACATCATGAGCATTATATTTTCATCCGACATCAAAACTTGTCGTATAAACACAAAAACAGGCTGCAGCCTGGTGATCCAAAATAGCATAACTAGCGTATTTCAACACCATTTAAGCCACCTGTTTAACAATTTATTTAGTATCAATCTAGAAAACCAGGCAACTAAAAGCAACTTTCTAAACAATGTTTGGTTAGTTTCTAGCTTGTTAGCCAGTTCAAATAAGGTCCACATCATATAGCTGACAACGTCTTCACTTTAGCCCATTTGTCTTCATTATTACAGGAAAATAAACTCACAATCAAGATCATTATTTTACAAGTTAATGGCGAGCCAATTACAGAAAATAAATTGTGAGTGTGACGAAATAAAAGCAGGGCATTCTACCAGAGAATTTTAGAACTTGGACACTGTCTCGTTGGCCTAACGTTAAATCCTAATTTGACTTTGGTGCAGGTCATGATTTTCACATTACCGTCTCTGGTAAACACAAACTACTTAAAATGAATGTAAAGTTCATTTGTCACATGCACAGGATACAGAAGGTGTAGTGAAATGGTTACTTGCATAGTGGAGTCTTTTGTTTAGACATGTAGCTAGCTAGATAGCTAGCTAGCAAGCTAAACAATGAACCATGGTCCCAACTCCTAACATTACTACCCTGTATGAATCTGCAGGTAGCTAACCAACGAGGTTCAATGTTAGCTAGCTAGCTAACATTTCACTATAACTAGCAATGTAAATGATTCTGAGGTACAAATAATACTACTAAACAAATCATACACGTAACGTTAGCTAACGAGCCAGCCAGCTAATGTCAGCAAGCTATTTTTTTATTTCAACTTTATTTAACCAGGTAGGCTAGTTGAGAACAAGTTCTCATTTACAACTGCGACCTGGCCAAGATAAAGCAAAGCAGTGCGACACAAATACAAAAATAGAGTTACACATGGAATAAGCAAACATACAGTCAATAATACAATAGAAAAAGTAAATATACAGTGTGTGCAAATGAGGTAGGATAAGGGGGATAAGGCAATAAATAGGCCATAGGGCATAGAGCGTTGGACTAGTAACCGGAAGGTTGCGAGTTCAAACCCCCGAGCTGACAAGGTACAAATCTGTCGTTCTGCCCCTGAACAGGCAGTTAACCCACTGTTCCCAGGCCGTCATTGAAAATAAGAATGTGTTCTTAACTGACTTGCCTGGTTAAATAAAGTTAAAATTAAATAGTGGCAAAATAATTACAGTATAGCAATTAAACACCTGAGTAATAGATGTGCAGAAGGTGAATGTGCAGAAGATGAATGTGAGCCTGGGGTGCAAAGGATCAAAATAAATAACAGTGTGGGGATGAGGTAGTTGGATGGGCTATGTACAGGTGCAGTGATCTGTGAGCTGCTCTGACAGCTGGTGCTTAAAGTTAGTGAGGGAGATATGAGTCTCCAGCTTCAGTGATTTTTGCAGTTCGTTCCAGTCATTGGCAGCAGAGAACTGGAAGGAAAGGCGGCCAAATGAGGAATTGGCTTTGGAGGTGACCAGTGAAATATACCTGCATTTAGTTTTACTTGCATTTAAGAGCAGTTGGAGGCCATGGAAGGAGAGTTGTATGGCATTGAAGCTCGTCTGGAGGTTAGTTAACACAGTGTCCAAAGAAGTGCCAGAAGTATACAGAATGGTGTCGTCTGTGTAGAGGTGAATCAGAGAATCATCAGCAGCAAGAGCGACATCATTGATGTATACAGAGAAGAGAGTCTGCCTGAGAATCGAACCATGTGGCACCCCCATAAACACTGCCAGAGGTTCGGACAACAGGCCCTCCGATTTGACACACTGAACTCTGTCTGAGAAGTAGTTGGTGAACCAGGCGAGGCAGTCATTTGAGAAACCAAGGCTGTTTCTGCCAATAAGAACGTGGTGATTGACAGAGTCGAAAGCCTTGGCCAGGTCGATGAAGACATATGCACAGTATTGTCTCGAACCTTGAGCGTGGCTGTGGTGCACCCAAGACCAGCTCGGAAACTAGATTGCACAGCGAAGGTAAGGTGGGATTCTAAATGGTCAGTTATCTGTTTTTTAACTTGGCTTTCGAAAGACCTTAGAAAGGCAAGGTAGGATAGATATAGGTCTGTAGCAGTTTGGGTGTAGAGTGTCTCCCCCTTTGAAGAGGGCTCGCTGAAGTGTTTTAGGGAGCGTTTGACAGTGATGAGGGGTGGTCGTTTGATGATATCTATGAAGGTGCCCGTGTTTATGGATTTGGGGTTGTACCTGGTAGGTTCATTGATAATTTGTGAGAGATTGAGGGCATCAAGCTTAGATTGTAGGATGGCCGGTGTGTTAAGCATGTCCCAGTTTAGGTCACCTAGCAGCCCGAGCTCTGAAGATAGATGGGGGCAATCAATTCACATATGGTGTCCAGGGCACAGCTGCGGCAGAAGGTGGTCTATAGCAAGCGGCAATGGTGAAAGACTCAAATCGTTTAGGCACAGACCTGGATAGTAAGACAGAACTCTCTAGGCTATCTCTGCAGTAGATTGCAACTTCGCCCCCTTTGGCAGTTCTATCTTGTCAGAAAATGTTATAGTTAGGTATGGAAATTTCAGGGTTTTTGGTGGTCTTCCAAAGCCAGGATTCAGACACGGCTAGGACATCCGGGTTGGCAGAGTGTGCTAAAGCCGTGAATAAAACAAACTTAGGGAGGAGGCTTCTAATGTTAACATGCATGAAACAAAAGGCTTTTACGGTTACGTAAGTAAACAAATGAGAGTGCCTGGGGAATGGGAGTGGAGCTAGGCACTGCAGGGCTTGGATTAACCTCTACATCACAAGAGGAACAGAGGAGGAGTAGGATAAGGGTACAGCTAAAGGCTATAAGAACTGGTCGTCTAGTATGTTCGGAACAGAGAGTAAAAGGAGCAGGTTTCAAGCAAGGCATAATGTATAGACAAACATATGGTAGGAAGTGAATACAGTGAAGATAAACGTATACAATGAGTGACGATGAGAGATATATTATCTCTAGAAACATCATTTAAACCAGGTGAGGTCACCGCATGTGTGGGAGGTGGAACTTAAGGGTTCGCTAAGCCCCCTCGTGCGGTTACGTTGGCAGACCAGTCGTGATGGATCAGCAGGGCTCCGTGTAGTAAAAAGGTCCAGGCCAAATTGCAAAATAGGTATAGTGGCTCAAGAAATTGGCCGATGGGCCACTATAGCTAACAGTCCGATATGCTCTAGACAGCTATCGGGCCACGGCTATCGGACGGGCATTCAGGGGACATCGCGACCTGTTGATAAAAACCCTCGGGCAGATTACGTTGGTTTACGTTGGTAGTCCAGTCGTGATGGATCGGTGGGGCTCTGTATCGGCAGTAAAAGGGGTCCAGGCCAATAAGCAAAATAGGTTTTGTAGCCCAAGGAGTGGCTGATGGACCTCTTCAGTTAGCCGGGAGATGGGCCTAGCATAGGCTAGCTCCAGGATAATTGGTGCTTGCTTCGGGACAGAGACGTTAGCTAGGAGTGGCCACTCGGATAGCAGCTAGCTAGCTGCGATGATCCAGGTGAAAAGGTTCAGAGCTTGCGGTAGGAATCCAGAGCTTGCGGTAGGAATCCGGAGATATGGAGAAAAATAAGTCCAACAAGCTCTGATTTTAATCGCGCTGTGCCGACTGGCAAGAGTTGTCCGGGCTAAAGGTTAGCTGATGACTGCTAGCAGTGGCTACTAGCTAGCTAACTTCTGTTGGGGGTTCTGTAAAGAAAATAGCAGATCCATGCAACATTGGGTGAGGCGGATTGCAGGAGAGTATGTTGAAGTTGAGGTTATGAGAAATATAAAAAAATATATATACACGGGACACGACAAGACGAAGACAAAGACGTCTGACTGCTACGCCATCATGGATTATGTATATGCTAGCTAACAGTATGCTTTAACTTGAAATGAAAATGACAAAATTTGAAATGGATAACATCTGAAAATTTAGCTAGCTAGACTATCTTAACTGTATACATGGATGAACGCTTCTCCCTATCTGTCACGGATGCCATGGTTGCCCTTAGTTTGAAGATGTAATACGGAGACAGGTGTTTTAAACAGCAGCCTTCCTGTGTTCTCTTTTCGACTCCCTCTGCATATTTGCAATCAAATGCCAGAATTTTCTCCATCTCTTTCATTAACTATCATACTCTAATTCCACTGATTTCAAAACTCGGTCCTCCAGAAAGTGGTTTTCCATATTAAGCAGCTCCCAAGAAAGACACCATTTGAATTCAATACCCATAATCTGCTTTCATGTTTATGCAGCAGAATGCATTCTACTGCTATCAGAAAGATTGTAGTATGTTCCAGTGTATATCTAATTCCACATTCCCGTATCACACTATGCTATGTATAATAGCTACACTAAAACTAGAAATACCTTTATGTTTTGATAGAAACCCTAAAAGAGCAGAAATATAAATCATAGCCCCTTTTCCTTTGTGTTCAAATATGTTTAGATTGAAAATATTCTGTCAGATTCTGTTGTTTACCAATTCTTGTCTACAATCAGAGTATAGTTCCTTAGGAGTGAGAGAGATGTATTGCCACTGAGCCCCAGAGACACTAAGAATATCTAAGATCATGGTCTCTGGGGAGCAGAGAGGTCTTGTCTTAGTCCCGGAAAGATCTGATAAAGGGGTGGAGCATGACCAGGTCAAAATGTTATCAATAAGTGGATGGACCTCAAGATCGATTCAGAGTGCAACAGGAAACCGAAGTGACAAATGTAAGATGAGGTGGAGTAGAAAACGCAATTTATGGTATTGATAAGTCTGTGGAAGCCTGCATTTTAAGAAGCATCACAACTGTTGGAGGATCACATGATATAGGTTTTTAAATGAAGCAGTTGACAGAAGACTGAGGATTTTATGAGTTGAATCTTAATTTGGTATTTGTGTGCTTATTTATACATTTGCCTAAATCAGTACCAATGAAGGATTTGCAAGAAACTACTGTATGAGTTGTGTGCAGATGTCAATTCAGGATTCAAACATCCTTACAGGACTCAAATTGACCAAGAACACACTTGAACATTATGGCTTGAGGGTTACAATGGTGTTAGGTAAAGTACAAGTAAAGCACTGTCATTTTTTAAAATGTAGGCCAGTCTGTATGTCTATGGACTAGTAAATGTCAGCATTCTAGGCTAGTTAATGCTATTTATGGGTTGCAAGTTTCATCAAAATATAATTTTGAACAGTCGTTTTGGACTGATGCATTGTCATTGAGCGCTGATAACAATTGAAAAAGAAGTGCATTACAGTGGCTTGAGAAATACTATGACATTTCATTTTGATGTCACCAGACTGACTAGATGCAGTATAACGTTAGCTAGCTAGCTGAGATTGAGGGGATATCACCAACTATTCGCCAGTTTACATTAGCATTGCTAACTGTTTTAAAGAAGAAGTTACAGGTCTGTGAGAGCCAGAAATCTTGCTTGTTTGTAGGTGACCAAATACTTATTTTCCACCATAATTTGCAAATAAATTCATAAAAATCCTACAATGTGATTTTCTGGATTTTTTCTCTCATTTTGTCTGTCATAGTTGAAGTGTACCTATGATGAAAATTACAGGCCTCTCTCATCTTTTTAAGAGGGAGAACTTGCACAATTGGTGGCTGACTAAATATTTTTTGCCCCACTGTATACTAGTCAATGTATAGTAAATGTTGTTACTCAGTAAATATCAACATAACTAACATATTGTGCATATTTCTCATATTTAAAAATGAACTCACAGTCACAATAGATATGATTTTATAACATTGGACCATCATTAAAGGGTGAGGAGTGTTGCAGTTGTAACAATAACTTCACTGTAGTGACAATGTAGCTGCTTATATAATAACCATGTAAACACATGATGTATGCCATATAAAGTGGGACTGCAAAGTTACAATACCAAAGTATTTTCTATCCTGGAGAGTAAAACATAATGCCAGGGGTTTTGCACTGTTTAACCTCTTCAACCTATGGGGGCGCTGTGTCATTATTGGATAAAAAGACATGCCCGTTTTAAGCGCAATATTTTGTCACGAAAAGATGCTCGACTATGCATGGAATTGACAGCCTTGGAAAGACAAAACTCTGACGTCTCCAAAACTGCAAAGATATTATCTGTGAGTGCCTCAAAACTAATGCGACAGGCAAAACCAAGATGAAGTTTCATACAGGAAATGCCCCAGATTCTGAAGGCGCTGTGTTCCAATGTCTCCTTATATGGCTGTGAATGCGCCAGGAATGAGCCCGCGCTTTCTGTCTATTCCCCGAGGTGTCTGCAGCATTGTGACGTGTTTGTAGGCATATCATTGGAAGATTGACCATAAGAGACTACATTTACCTGGTGTCCCGCCCGGTGTCCTGTGTGCGTAATCTGTAGGTCCATGCGCGTTCCATTTCTTCAGAAGAGAAAGTAAACTGCCATGATGGATTTTATCGTCGATAGATATGTGAAAAACACCTTGAGGATTGATTCTAAACATCGGTTTGCCATGTTTCTGTCGATATTATGGAGTTAATTTGGAAAAAAGTTCGCGTTTTAATTAATGACTTATTATTATTTATTTTTCCTTACCCAAACGTGATAAACAAAACGGAGCGATTAGTCGACACAAATAATATTTTTTGTAAAAACGGAACATTTGCTATCTAACAGAGTCTCCTCATTGAAAACATCTGAAGTTCTTCAAAGGTAAATGATTTTATTTGAATTCTTTTCTGGTTTTTGTGGAAAATGTTGCATGGTGAAAGAGGCATAATACTATGCTAGGCTATCAATACTGTTACACAAATGCTTGTTTAGCTATGGTTCAAAAGCATATTTTGAAAATCTGAGATGATAGTGTTGTTAACAAAAGGATAAGCTTGAGAGCAAATCGATTAATTTCATTTCATTTGCGATTTTCATGAATAGTTAACGTTGTGTTATGCTAATGAGCTTGCGGATAGATTTACACAATCCTGGATACAGTTTTTTTCCGTAGCTAAACGTGACGCAGAAAACGGAGCGATTTGTCCTAAACAAATAATCTTTCAGGAAAAACTGATCATTTGCTATCTGAGAGTCTCCTCATTGAAAACATCCGAAGTTCTTCAAAGGTAAATTATTTTATTTGAATGCTTTTCTGGTTTTTGTGGAAAATGTTGCATGGTGAAAGAGAGGCATAATCCTATGCTAGGCTAGCAATACTGTTACACAAATGCTTGTTTAGCTATGGTTCAAAAGCATATTTTGAAAATCTGAGATGACAGTGTTGTTAACAAAAGGCTAAGCTTGAGAGCAAATAGATTAATTTCATTTCATTTGCGATTTTCATGAATAGTTAACATTGTGTTATGCTAATGAGCTTGCGGATAGATTTACACAATCCTGGATACAGGTTTTTTTCGTAGCTAAACGTGACGCAGAAAACGGACCAATTTGTCAACACAAATAATATTTTTTGTAAAAACGGAACATTTGCTATCTAACTGAGAGTCTCCTCATTGAAAACATCTGAAGTTCTTCAAAGGTAAATGATTTTATTTGAATCCTTTTCTGGTTTTTGTGAAAATATTGCATGCTGAATGCTAACGCTAAATGCTACGCTAGCAATCAATACTGTTACACAAATGCTTGTTTTGCAATGGTTGAGAAGCATATTTTGAAAATCTGAGATGACAGTGTTGTTAACAAAAGGCTAAGCTTGAGAGCAAATAGATTAATTTCATTTCATTTGCGATTTTCATGAATAGTTAACGTTGCGTTATGGTAATGAGCTTGAGGCTGTAGTCACGATACCGGATCCGGGATGGCTCGACGCAAGAAGTTAACATAATGTCCACAAGTGCACTCCAGTTCATGTTCCTAATAACATTTATTTCACTGAGTAAAATAAGCATTAACAATGTCTCTCTCTTCTCTGAATACATACCTGTAGGTGGTAGTTTCAGTCCTTTATTTGAGAACATTTCCAATGTCCTGAATCAGCATAAGTGAGTATAATTAATACATAAATTAATGCTTGGTTAAAAACTAAAAGCAATATAATTTCCTGATATCAGGTGATTTAATGTTAATTTCCTCCATTATAAACGGGCATCTGGCTCCATCTGCTCCACTCCAGTGTTTATCAATGGTTGAGACGTGAATCAGTGTAATGGGATCAGACAGGCATGGAGAGAGACAGCCAAAGAAGGGTATATTACTACACCCAAGGTAATAAGTTACTGCCGACAATTCTGTTTAGCTACACAGCCATGTATGTCGAAGTAAACATCCCACCCAACAGACATATAGACACAAACATAATGTACACCAAGAGAAAATAGAAAATAACCCATTCAATTACTCCGCATGTTTTAGGAGAACTTAATATTTCCTGTGAATCCCTGAGATCTAGATGTAATCTGGTAGGGTCATTAGACTGCTCACCAGGAAGGTTAGATAGGTATAGGATATCAGTCAAAAAAATGACACTAAAACAGAATCATGACCTTCATAACCTTAATCTTCCAGAACTCAATATAATTCCTGTGTATTGAATACTCATAACAAAACCATATATAATTTATCATAATAGTTTTCCATGTACCTTTTTGACCGACAAGTTCATATTTAACCCTATGAATTCTAATCAGTGCTGTTAGAAGAATGTCAAAACACTTCAAAGTTGTGTTTAAATGTAAGCTTTCTGAGAGATTGATTCATAGGGGTGATATGGTAAACTTTCTTAAATGTAGTTTTCTCCTGCAAACCTCAAGGAAAGATTGGCTATGCTGCTTTGATGTCTGGAGCTAATCTAATTTTAGTTGTCATGGCCAAAAGCATTCTGTACTCAGCTTAGGAGGAGAAATCTTAGTCATACTCTGAATACTCGGTGCATACACTCTGGCTCTACCTATTATCAGCAACCATCACTCCTGTGTTCCAATGGCATGTTGTGTTAGCTAATCTAAGTCTATCATTTTAAAAGGCTAATTAATCATAAGAAATTCCTTTTGCAATAATGTTAGCACAGCTGAAAACTGTTGTTCTGATTAAAGAAACAATTAAACTGGCCTACTTTAGGCTAGTTCAGTATCTGGAGAATCAGCACATGTATGTTCGATTGCAGGCTTAAAATGGCCAGAAACAAATAACATTCTTCTGAAACTCGTCAGTCCAGTCTTGTTCCGAGAAATGAAGGCTATTCCATGCTAGAAATTGCCAAGAAACTGAAGATCTCGTACAACGCTGTGTACTACTCCCGTCACAGAATAGCGCAAACTGGCTCTAAACAGAATAGAAAGAGGAATGGGAGGCCCTGGTGCACAACTGAGCAAAAGGACAAGTACATTATACTGTCTAGTTTGAGAAACAGAAGCCTCACAAGTCCTCAACTGGCAGTGCCCTAGTCATAGTACCCACAAAACACCAGTCTCAACATCAACAGTGAAGACTGACTCCGGGATGCTGGCCTTCTAGGCAGAGTTGCAAAGAAAAAGCTCAGACTGGCTAAAAAAATAAAAACATTAAGTTTGGCTAGTGTTTTGAGGGCACTATTTCATGAAGCTGTCAGTTGATAAACTTGAATTAGCTAACACAACTTGCCATTGGAACACAGGAGTGATGGTTGCTGATAATGGGCCTCTGTACGCCTATGTAGATATTCCATAAAAAATCAACTGTTTCCAGCTACAATAGTCATTTACAACATTAAAACATCTTCAAGGACGGTTGAGCTAACGTAGGCTAATACGATTAGCATGAGGTTGTAAGTAACAAGAAAGCTTCAAGTCTTGTTCATCTGACTGCACTGTCCAATTTACAGTAGTTTTTACAGTGAAACAATACCATGCTATTGTTTGAGGAGAGTACACAGTATTGAACTTGAACAATTATTAATAAACCAATTAGGCACATTTGGGCAGTCTTGATACAACAGTTTCAACAGAAATACAATGGTTCTTTGGATCAGTATTACACTTTTCACATACACTGCTGCTATCTAGTGGCCAAAATCTAAATTGTGCCTCGGCTGGAATAATATATTATGGCCTATCTCTTGCATTTCAAATATGATGGTTCAAAATTGTTTTTTAAAAGGTTGTTATTTTCTTTGCATTATATCTTCTACCAGGTCTAATGTGTTATATTCTCCTACATTCATTTCACATTTCCACAAACTTCAAAGTGTTTCAATAATATGCATATCCTTGCGTCAGGTCCTGAGCTACAGGCAGTTAGATTTGGGTATGCTATTTTAGGCTAAAATTGGGGGGAAAAGGGGAGGATCCTTATTAACAATGTCTACACTTTATTTCTGATCAATTTGATGTTATTTTAACAGACTTGTTTTTCTTTAAAAAACAAGGACATTTCTAAGTGACCCCAAACTTTTGAACGGTTGTGTATATGATTACTTGCTGGTTGAAAACACAGTCTACACAGGATCTTCCATTTAGCGGGCTTTGCATGGATGGAGTTTCGGATTGTCTCGTGACCTCACTAGGAGCTACAAGTTAAATTAGTTAATAGACCAATAACAAAGCGGTTCCAAACCCCTTTGCCAATAACAGCTAGTTTTCAGGTTGCATATCCCTCCCATTAGGCGCCTCCGCTCTGGTCTCTTCCGTGGCCGCTCAGACCACTCCCAGACAATGCTAGCAAAATGCTTGCTTGAAAATGTGTTTTTTGTTTGTTTGTTTTTGACCATTTTAATGGAAGACTATTACTGTGACTTAATTCTTATCCAGAAATTATTTGAGTTGTACAACAAAATGGCAATCTGAGTTGACCCTTTTGTTTTATTGAAATGTTTGCAGTGACTCAATGCACACTCAAAGGACTCTACACACTCACAATAACACATGCCAACACACACATGGCATGCGCAAACATTCATACTGACTCGACACACACACTCACATACAATCATATACGCTGATGCTACACTGTTTATCATATATCCTGATGCCTAGTCACCTTACCGCTATATAGAGTTGAAGTCGGAAGTTTGAATACACCTTAGCCAAATACATTTAAACTCAGTTTTTCACAATTCCTGACATTTAATCATAGTAAAAATTCCATTCTTAGGTCAGTTAGGATCAACACTTTATTTAAAGAATGTGAAATGTCAGAATTATAGTAGAGACAATTAATTATTTAAGCTTTTATTTCTTTCATCACATTCCCAGTGGGTCAGAAGTTTACATACACTCAATTAGTATTTGGTAGCATTGCCTTTAAATTGTTTAACTTGGGTCAAACATTTTGGGTAGCCTTCCACAAGCTTCACACAAAAGTTGGGTGAATTTTGGCCCATTCCTCCTGATGAGCTAGTGTAACTGAGTCAGGTTTGTCGGCCTCATTGCTCGCACACACTTTTTCAGTTTTGCCCATAAATGTTCTATAGGATTGAGGTCAGGGCTTTGTGATGGCCACTCCAATACCTTGACTTTGTTGTCCTTAAGCCATTTTGCCACAACTTTGGAAGTATGCTTGGGGTCATTGTCCATTTGGAAGACCCATTCACGACCAAGCTTTAACTTCCTTACTGATGTCTTGAAATGTTGCTTCAATATATCCACATCATTTTCCATCCTCGTGATGCCATATATTTTGTGAAGTGCACCAGTCCCTCCTGCTGCCACCCCCGTGCTTCACGGTTGGGATGGTGTTCTTCGGCTTGCAAGCCTCCCCCTTTTTCCTCCAAACATAATGATGGTAATTATGGCCAAACAGTTCTATTTTTGTTTCATCAGACCAGAGGACTTTTCTCCAAAAAGTACGATCTTTGTCCCCATGTGCATTTGCAAACCGTAGTCTGGCATTTTTATGGCGGTTTTCGAGCAGTGGCTTCTTCCTTGCTGAGAGGCCTTTCAGGTTATGTCGATATAGGACTAATTTTACTGTGGATATAGATACTTTTGTCCCTGTTTCCTCCATCTTCACAAGGTCCTTTGCTGTTCTGGGATTGATTTGCACTTTTCACACCAAAGTACGTTCATCTCTAGGAGACAGAACGTGTCTCCTTTCTGAGCGGTATGACGGCTGCATGGTCCCATGGTGTTTATACTTGCGTACTATTGTTTGTACAGATGAACGTGGTACCTTCAGGCGTTTGTAATCTGCTCCCATGGATGAACCAGACTTGTGGAGGTCTTGACTGATTTCTTTTGATTTTCCCATGATGTCAAGCAAAGAGGCACTGAGTTTGAAGGTAGGCCTTGAAATACATCCACAGGTACACCTCCAATTGACTCAAATTATGTCAATTAGCCTATCAGAAGCTTCTAAAGCTATGACATCATTTCTGGAATTTTCCAAGCTGTTTAAAGGCACAGTCAACTTAGTGTATGTAAACTTCTGAAATACTGGAATTGTGATACAGTGAAATATAAGTTAAATAATCTGTCTGTTAACAGTTGTTGGAAAAATTACTTGTGTCATGCAGAAAGTAGATGTCCTAACCGACATGCCAAATTAACAAGAAATTTGTGGAGTGGTTGAAAAACTACTTTGACTCCAACCTAAGTGTATGTAAACTTCCGACTTCAACTGCATATCTACCTCTATCAGTACGGGCACTGAAACTGACCCTGCATATAGCTTACTTACTTTCTCCTTTTCTTCTTATTTCTATTTGTTTTACTTTACAGTATAATGTTTTTACTAGTGAGGTTGAATACTGTATTGTTGAGAAAGAGATTGCAAGAAAGCCATTTCACAATATTTGTGCATGTGTCAAAATTTGAAACTTGAGATGCACTCTGTAACCAATTTGAAATACAACTGTTTCCAAGTGAATACAAACTGGAGAACAGGTTAACAACAAAAACATTGGAAACAGCAATTGTGTTGCATAACATTTAGCCTGGTGTGTATCCTTGAAAGAGTAGCATAAAGACTGTCACAGATGATAATTCATATTATTAATTATTTTTTATTGAGGATCCCTCCTGACAAGAAAGGTTGATAGGGTTTACAAGTATACTGTCCCTTATGGAGTGCTACAATCAGTGTATACCTGTTGCACTGGATGGGGGACTGACCTGTGGAGACTTGACACCTGTTCAGTGACTCACAGATGAGTAGCATTGAACGGGTCAATAAGGGGTCAAAAAACTTTCCATTTCCATTTTCAGGGTTTGTACTTTTGCACAAAAATGAAATTGAGCATGAGGAACACTTTAATGAAGAGACATTTGATGTTGTATAGTTGTAGGATAACCACACCTGTTTTCTCACTGTCTTTACATTCATTTCAATTCATTTTAAGAAATCTAATGTGCTCAGTTTGATGCCTTTTGGAAAATATAAGACAACACATTATATTAACCTGCACAGACTTAGTAGTTATTACCTTGATAAAGGTGTCCACCACTGGTAGATTCAAACAAACCAACATTGTAAAAATGAGGGGAACCTATTTTCTTTGGACACACAGAAGCCATCCTATTTCCCTCTACTTCATAAATGTTGTATTGGGTCTTTGCTTTGAAGCGTTGGTGGTGCCCACCTTAACAATAAACGTGCCCACCTTCACAAAAAACGTCAGAGTGGTTGCCTCAGATCATACAGCGGTCTACACCAAACATGGAAAACATTGGAGAAGCGCCTTGAGGAGAATTCCAACCATGTACGTTGTTATATCCCTAAATATGTCTGGAATTAACATCTTCACAGGGGTCTTCTGTAGACATAGTTTATCTTGCAAGATTTATGCAACTGTAGATTTTGATGGTGAATATAACAAGGAGTTCAGACACATTGGGTTGTAAAAATAGTGGTTGTTGTTATGGAAATATCAGGTGGAAAGGGGAAATGGAGACTGACTAGAACCTGGGGATATTTATAATGGTGGTTTCTAATGATATCGGTATGTACAAATACAATGTATGATATGAGCGACATGGATATTAACTTGCAAAGTTATCATAAACCCAGCATATGGGTGTGCTGTTGATAGAAACTGTTCATCATTTGTCAGATAAATGCCTCAAAATTCAAAACGAAACACTGTCAATTTAATAACGTGAAAGAAATCCGTGATGTCCATATTCAGAGCAAATTGTATTCGAGTAATCTCTGCCATCTTAATTTAAAGTTGCAACCCTTCTTTTAAATATCAACACTTCTTTTAAAATATCAAATGATGAATCTTTGCAAAGACAATATCTCTAATTATTTCTCTATTTTAATATGCATATCAAGATGTAAAGCCTAGGCTATATTGGTTTAAAATACCTGTCATCTCGATGTATTAAAATCTATTTCAAAAGCTGACACATCTAATTTTAATCTGAAGTAATCAACTTGTTTGTCATTTTATCAGATGGTTTCAACCAAGGTATTTTATCCCATGCAACAGTGTTAAATTTTTTTCATTTATAATTTCTCAGTAAGAATAATGGCTATTTTCAGCCAACTACCCAAGTGAGTATTTTTTTACAGTTTACGAGTTGGTATTCAGTAGGTCATTAAAAATGGCTATGCTTATGCAATATTATATTTTGGTGCTGACCAAATCCCTCATATTACCTCAGACTGTCCCTCTCCCATTAGATGGGTCAAATCAAACATGATGATGTATCATTGTCCTCTGGGAATGTGAGGCAAGTCCAGTTACCATGACATTCTCCAGTCACATCAGAACCCTCAGAGTTGATTCATATCAAGGAGAATTACACAATCTGCAAATGCTTCAATAGGCTGTGTGTCTATGAAGAGTGGAGGTGACCCTCAAAATGACTGGCTTTTCTCCCTTGTTAAATCTACAGAATAATGTGTGTTAGAGGTTAGAGATCTATTTACTAGACCTGGAGGGTTTTGCATATGCAGATCATGGCAAACAGTCTGGACTGTGAAATAGTGACGGGGAAAAGTGTTAACAGTCTAAGCAGGAGAGATGATCTGATTCTTGAACAACATCCAGGTGAATGGTTCAACTGAGTGCTGCCTTTCCACTTGAGTTTGTCCTTCAAATAGACTATTCCGGTTTGGGTTTAGAGTGATTGAGAATACCAATTGAAGTTTGAAGGGTATGCACAAGCACTTCAGAGCCATCTCTGCTTCAAATCGGGATAAACACGTCATAAGCTCTCCACTAAAACAGACACTACCCAAGTCAATCAGAGAGGAAAACCAACCGGTTCATGTTTTACTCTTCAGACAATGGAGCACACAGCCTCCAACTTTCAGTGGGTTTGGAAAACATCACATGCTAAAACCTAATTTATATATTTTCTAATATTCAACAGTGTTGTCATTGTAATGCTAATCACAATGTCATTTCTTTTAGTATAGCGTTTTCCATCCTCATAAAATGCACACTCCAAAAAAACATGGATTAACAGTTGACAGAGTCTGGGCACTAAACAGTACAAAATATCAACCTTTTTAAGAAAATCAAAAATACAGATTTTTTTCTTCATTTAAATGTGTTATTTTTTATTTAACCACATGTGAGCCTTTTCCTCAAGAGACCTGGCTAGACAACCAGGATGCTTTACACAATGACAATACATTAGCTTTGCTTTGGCAGATTTTAATCCAGCCCACTGTGCTTGATATAGTTATGGACAGTAGTGGTTTACATTAATACTGTGGTCAGACAGTCAAGGAAGGGATGGGAAATATGACAGATGGACCAAAACCAAAGCCAAACACACTTCCCCTGGTATAGATCCAAGTGAAGTATGTAATAGCATGGTTCAAATCACAGCACCCTGGATCAAACAGTTCCCACACACTCTGAACGGTCAAATGCTATCCCTGTGAAAATACTAGTGTAGACTCTCATACTGTACTGTACGTGGTCATAGCAGCAGATCAGTTGTACTGTCCTTCATAGGACACCTGACAGCTGAGAGAGAGAAGACTGCTATTGGGGGGAGGGGGGGGGGGGGGGGGTGAGGAGACCTCTACTGTGAAGCAATGGAGAAAATCACCAAGTCGCTCTGGTAAGGGCATCTGCTAAACGACTAAAATGTAAATGCAAATGTAAAATTGAACTTTTGAAAATGCTGTTGTCGAAGTTGTTTCCTTAGTAGGTGACGTCAGAGGTCAGCATGTGGGAAAAGTGGGAGCTCAGGATGATAGATGAGTTTCCCACTAGCAATTACTAGCTGGAGGGCCATTCAAGTGGATTTTTCCCAGTCATATGTTGTAAATTCCCACTTAATTGCAAATGCAGCACTAATCTCAATTAACCCCAGAAATCATGTATAATTTGGTCAGCTGTGGATTCATTTATAGGTCTATACATGTTAGAAATGGAGAGTTTGGGCAAAAACAAAGTCTCCAACCTCACGAAAGGAAACTAACAGCCAAATATGTCAATTAAAAAAAAGGTTTCCCAAAGCAAACACCTGATAAAAATGTTTTTTATGAATTCTGTAAGTACAACAAAAATGTTGCTCACTGGGAAATGACTATCCAACTTGTCATGGACAACTGTGTGGAGTTTGTGACAGCAACTGTGTGAGATTATAACAGTATTATAGACACTATGTCCTGGGATTTCCTATGATCTATGTAGAAAAACCCCTCACCTTCTAACGACTCTTGTGTAGCAAAACATGTTACATGTGGGTGTTCTTGAAAGTCTCAGCTTTTCATAGACAGATTTTAGTAGTTTTTAGCACAAACAATACAGACTCTACAGACGTTTTTGTAAAAGGACCTTTGTCTCACAAACACTGCTCTAGCTCAGCCCCCGTTAATCAAAGAGTAATGGTTGATATCTACGGATACAGAAGAAATCAACGAATCCAACAGTACAACCCATAAATCTGTAGCTCAAACATACAATGTGTAGCTCATCTATTTAGTTATGAAGAGATCTCTCTCGATCTCTCTCGACACTAACTTCAGTTAGTGCTAAATACGGCTGCTAGAATCCTGACTAGAACCAAAAAATTTGATCATATTACTCCAGTGCTAGCCTCCCTACACTGGCTTCCTGTCAAAGCAAGGGCTGATTTCAAGGTGTTACTGCTAACCTACAAAGCATTACATGGGCTTGCTCCTACCTATCTCTCTGATTTGGTCCTGCCGTACATACCTACACGTACGCTACGGTCACAAGACGCAGGCCTCCTAATTGTCCCTAGCATTTCTAAGCAAACAGCTGGAGGCAGGGCTTTCTCCTATAGAGCTCCATTTTTATGGAACGGTCTGCCTACCCATGTCAGAGACGCAAACTCGGTCTCAACCTTTAAGTCTTTACTGAAGACTCATCTCTTCAGTGGGTCATATGATTGAGTGTAGTCTGCAGGAGTGGGAAGGTGAACGGAAAGGCTCTGGAGCAACGAACCGCCCTTGCTGTCTCTGCCTGGCCAGTTCCCCTCTTTCCACTGGGATTCTCTGCCTCTAACCCTATTACAGGGGCTGAGTCACTGGCTTACTGGGGCTCTCTCATGCCATCCCTGGAGGGGGTGCATCACCTGAGTGGGTTGATTCACTGATGTGGTCATCCTGTCTGGGTTGGCGCCCCCCTTGGGTTGTGCCATGGTGGAGATCTTTGTGGGCTATACTCAGCCTTGTCTCAGGATGGTAAGTTGGTGGTTGAAGATATCCCTCTAGTGTTGTGGGGGCTGTGCTTTGGCAAAGTGGGTGGGGTTATATCCTTCCTGTTTGGCCCTGTCCGGGGGTGTCCTTGGATGGGTCCACAGTGTCTCCTGACCCCTCCTGTCTCAGCCTCCAGTATTTATGCTGCAGTAGTTTATGTGTCGGGGGGCTAGGGTCAGTTTGTTATATCTGGAGTACTTCTCCTGTCCTATTCGGTGTCCTGTGTGAATCTAAGTGTGCGTTCTCTAATTCTCTCTTTCTCTCTTTCTTTGTCTCTCTCGGAGGACCTGAGCCCTAGGACCATGCCTCAGGACTACCTGACATGATGACTCATTGCTGTCCCCAGTCCACCTGGCCGTGCTGCTGCTCCAGTTTCAACTGTTCTGCCTTATTATTATTGACCATGCTAGTCATTTTGGCCATGTTCTGTTATAATCTCCACCCGGCACAGCCAGAAGAGGACTGGCCACCCCACATAGCCTGGTTCCTCTCTAGGTTTCTTCCTAGGTTTTGGCCTTTCTAGGGAGTTTTTCCTAGCCACCGTGCTTCTACACCTGCATTGCTTGCTGTTTGGGGTTTTAGGCTGGGTTTCTGTACAGCACTTTGAGATATCAGCTGATGTACGAAGGGCTATATAAATACATTTGATTTGATTTTGATTTGATTTCACAATAACACATTGGTAGTAGTCATTGACAAATAACAAACCTAAGCAGGGATTGGTTAAAACCCTGGATGGGAGATCAAATTGACAGCTACTCTCCAGTCCAGAAGGAAATGTTGTCCAGACTATTTTTTCAATATTTTTTATAGTGGATATAACATTGAAGATCTGATGTTGTTTCAAAGGTAAACATGTAGCATATTTTATACAAGGTTTGTTGTCTATGTTGAAAATTGGTTACAATGATGACATAATCCTGTGGTTGACATTTCACCCTCACAACAACGTTGATTACTTTTTTCAAATCAAATGTATTTTCAACATAGATTTCACGTCACAATACGTTGACACATTACGTTGAAACAACGTTGATTCAACCAGTTTGTGCCCAGCGGGGAGATCATGAATAAATATACTGTCTTTCTTTACCCTGACACTGTAGATGCTTCCATAATGCAGAGAAACAGGGGCTCATCTTCAAAAACAAGTTAGGTTAATAATGTATGCTAGACAACCTGCAGAATATTCACACAAGTGATTACTCTGACACTGACAGGGCCCTAGCTAGCATTTGTGCTCTGCAAGGTGTTATTGGCGTCTCATAGCCAGGTCTGCATCCAGGCAGGCTAAATTACCCCTGATACTTTCCCTAGTAAATTTGAGGCCTTGTGTATTTTTAGTGAGATGGATAATTACGATTTAATTTAATTTTGTTAATTGGATTTCTGGGGGGAAACATCTAAATTAAAAAGGTTTTGAGCAGTGCAGTGTTTTGAGGGGAAAAAAGCGATGCTCCAGGATTGAACGAAGCCCACCCTGTTTTAAACGCAAGGTGAGGCCAGGCACTAACCAAAGGGCACTGTGTCACGCCTTAGAAATTGGCATTGTATTATGCCTGTTACCGACCCAGAAGAGTAGGGGATAAATGCTCTCCAAACGGCAGGGCTGACTTATGCAGAACACAGTCTGATGGAGCTGAGCTCATACTCTATGACTAATGAGTTTCAACAATCAAGCTAGTTTCAGCTCTATTTTATACATTCAACAGTTACTGGGGTTACTGTAGTCTACTCCTACCACTAGGACTAAAAGGACTGTGTACTCCACAGTAATTTGGTAACTTACTGTAGCTCATTAAATATATCTGTGGCAGTTTTTATTATGAAAAGTCCCTCTATGGTTTTAATAACAGTTTTCATTATTGCAAATGAAATAAGCCTTCAAGATGATTTATCTCACCGTAAAGAGAAGCTTTACATTAATAAAGGCTTAAGTCATATTGATTTATCGTACAGATTCTGAACAGTAAGTGGAAATACATCCATGCCTAAGCCCACGTGTCAACTCTTCAAAGCCTGTTCACTCGTAAAGAGGGTACGTTGTATTAGATAGAAGAGCCATACTGACAGTGCTTTAATAAACCCTGGTTTCTCTGCTCAGCTATCAGAGAAATGGTACCTCTCTCATCCAGTCATTCCACCAATCACGTCCTATTGAGAGATTAGAAACACACAAGTCACTCTATATTGGAGCCCCACAGCAGCCCAAAATAGTCTGACCAAAATCTTTGCACCGGTCTGACAATACTTAGTAGCGTCCATTACAGGAATCTATCTATCACCTCCACTTTTTGGACTTGGCTCCATTTTGGCTAGCTGAAATGTATGATTTACTGTGAGGCTATTCTGTATTACAGGTTCTAGAGGGCCTTGTAGGAATCAAGTCACAAGAAGAATGTCACCTGTGCATCAGCAGTCATTATATCACAAGCTCTTCTATTTTGAGGACCAGCTCACTGTCATAGCCATTACCAGTGACTATTATGAAGGATACAGTGGCTTTGGAACTACCATCAAACTCAATATAGCAGAGAGATTATGAGTTTTCTGGATATGCAATATTCCACGTACCCTTGAGCAAAAGACCACATATTGGTATCATAAACTCCATCATGTGCATCTTCCTTTGGAGCGTTTTATTAATCATTCTCATGGATGAACTCCTCTAACTATGAGATTTTATATCTACTGCTGGGCATGAGCCGTAAGGCCTGTTAATAATGTAAGAGTATTGATTGGTACTGTGAGGGAGTGTAACTGGTTTGGCATCAGCCATGTTTCCTGTTGGAGAAAGGCATTCATGGTGAATTAGGGGAATTTTCTGTCCAAACACTAATGTTCCTCTCTGGGTGGAAGGGAGCAGTGAAACATGACACTACATCTGGGAGAACAGAGAGTGTATCTAGTGTGACCAGCTATATTCTGCTTCTGGTGATGGCCAGATAACAAAGCATGACAGTGACATTTCCTGACACACTAGACTTTTTATCTCATAAGTTTTGTTCTGTATACCTTTACCCTTATCTCTCTCTTTTCAACTTCAAGTGTACCTTGGATTTGGAGGTGTCAGACGACATCTGCGTTTCCCTTAGATCTCCATCGATACAGAAAGCTGTGAGCGTCTCTTCTTTAGAAGCGCTCTTGATTGACAGATTGTTGACCCACTTTTCCCATGGGAAGCTCAGCATGCAAAGGTGGATGTGGCAGACATAACAAGCATAGCCTAATTTTAAAACCTGCTTCACAGATCTGAGATTAAGCCTTGACTATCTTTGAGCAAAGAGAGAATGTGTACTTTCACACTTTATTATTATTATATATTTTTTACCTTTATATAACTACGGAGGTTCAGTTAATCTCTTTGAGATAGGGGGCGCTCTTTAAATTTTTGGATAAAAAACGTTCCCATTTTAAACAAGATATTTTGTCACGAAAAGATGCTCGACTATGCATGGAATTGACAGCTTTGGAAAGACAAAACTCTGACGTTTCCAAAACTGCAAAGATATTATCTGTGAGTGCCCCAGAACTAATGCTACAGGCGAAACCAAGATGAAGTTTCATACTGGAAATGCCCCAGATTCTGAAGGCGCTGTGTTCCAATGTCTCCTTATATGGCTGTCAATGCGCCAGGAATGAGCCTGCCCTTTGTGTCGTTTCTCCAAGGTGTCTGCAGCATTGTGACGTGTTTGTAGGCATATCATTGGAAGATTGACCATAAGAGACTACATTTACCTGGTGTCCCGCCCGGTGTCCTGTGTCGAAATTATTGCGTAATCTGTAGGTCCATGCGCGTTCCATTTCTTCAGAAGAGAAAGTCAACTGCCATGAAGGATTTATCGTCGATAGATATGTGAAAAACACCTTGAGGATTGATTCTAAACATCGGTTTGCCATGTTTCTGTCGATATTATGGAGTTAATTTGGAAAAAAGTTTGCGTTTTAATGACTTAATTTTTTTTCTTTTTTTTTCTTTTTTTCTTACCCAAACGTGATGAACAAAATGGAGCGATTTGTCAACACAAATAATATTTTTTGTAAAAACGGAACATTTGCTATCTAACTGAGTCTCCTCATTGAAAACATCTGAAGTTCTTCAAAGGTAAATGATTTTATTTGAATCCTTTTCTGGTTTTTGTGAAAATGTTGCATGCTGAAAGCCAGGCATAATCCTATGCTAGGCTATCAATACTGTTACACAAATGCTTGTTTAGCTATGGTTCAAAAGCATATTTTGAAAATCTGAGATGACAGTGTTGTTAACTTCTTGCGTCGAGCCATCCCGGATCCGGTATCGTGACTACAGCCTCAAGCTCATTACCATAACGCATGTTAACTATTCATGAAAATCGCAAATGAAATGAAATTAATCTATTTGCTCTCAAGCTTAGCCTTTTGTTAACAACAGTGTCATCTCAGATTTTCAAAATATGCTTCTCAACCATTGCAAAACAAGTATTTGTGTAACAGTATTGATAGCTAACGTAGCATTTAGCGTAGCATTTAGCGTTAGCATTCAGCAGGCAACATTTTTCAAAAAAACAGAAAAGCATTCAAATAAAATCATTTACCTTTGAAGAACTTCAGATGTTTTCAATGAGGAGACTCTCAGATAGCAAATGTTCAGTTTTTCCTGAAAGATTATTTGCTTAGGACAAATCGCTCCGTTTTCTGCGTCACGTTTAGCTACGAAAAAAAACCTGTATCCAGGATTGTGTAAATCTATCCGCAAGCTCATTAGCATAACACAACGTTAACTATTCATGAAAATCGCAAATTAAATGAAATTAATCTATTTGCTCTCAAGCTTAGCCTTTTGTTAACAACACTGTCATCTCAGATTTTCAAAATATGCTTCTCAACCATTGCAAAACAAGCATTTGTGTAACAGTATTGATAGCTAGCGTAGCATTTAGCGTAGCATTTAGCGAAGAAGTTAAGAACAAATGCTTATTTATAATGACGGCCCACACACACACACACACACACACACACACACACACACACACACACACACACACACACACACACACACACACACACTAAGCGTCTTTACTTTAAGAGCCAATATATGGTGAGCAATATTGAGTATCGATAATGGATTTTTATCTCTTGCCAAAATATAGGGCCTTGGAAAGCTATTCTCTTCAATGGAGAAAAAAAACATGTTTGTATCATCCCATCTCCAACGCTTTTTGTTCTAATCCTCCTATCAATTTCAATCAAAATATAATAGTTTTTCTCATAGTGAAATAATGGGTCTCTCATACAGTAATAATGTTGCTGTCATCTCAATCATTCCTCCACCCATGGAAGTCACTTAGTGTTCCCTTCACTGAATCTGTCTGGCTAATATTATAGAATATTTTATGACAAAGCCCCTGTAGAGGCTGTTCCTTACATCTGAAGACAACAATGGAAGTACTTTCGGAGGGCTGTCTAAACTGATGTAGTAGCTATTGAGGAAAAGCAGATAAGGGGAGTCCATCATCGGAGCCGGGCTGACCCAGAGCTGCCGCTTCTCTCTCCCGGTAGTTGTGCCTTTGTGAGAGCTTTCCCTCTCTTTCTTGATCTGTGCCATGATAAGCCAGAGAGCCATGAGATCCTTTTCAGACCTGTCTAATAAAGAAGTCCACAGAGAGCCCTAGTCAGTCTAAATTCACTCTGTCTAATTCGTATTTGTATTTGTATTTATTATGTATGTCCAGTCAGCAGCTACTCTTCCTGGGGTCCAGAAAAATTACGTCAGTTATACAATTTTAAAAACTTTACAATACATTCAGAACAGATTTCACAACACACTAAGTGTGTGCCCTCAGGCCCCTACTCCACTACCACATATCTACAACACAAAATCCAGGTGTATGTGTGTGTATACTGAGTATGTAATCATGCGTGTGTATGCGTGTGTCTGTGCCTATGTTTGTTTTGCTTCACAGTCCCCGCTGTTCCATAAGGTGTACTTTTATATATATTTTTAAAATCGGATTCTACTGCTTGCATCAATTACCTGATGTGGAATATAGTTCCATGTAGTCATGGCTCCATGCAATACGGTGCGCCTCCCATAGTCTGTTTGGACTTGAAGACTGTGAAGAGACCTCTGGTGGCATGTCCTGTGGTGTGTGCATGGGTGTCTGAGCTGTGTGCTAGTCGTTTAAACAGACAGCTCTGTGCTTTCAACATGTCAATACCTCTCACAAATACAAGTAGTAATGAAGTAAATCTCTCCTCCACTTTGAGCCAAGAGAGATTGACATGCATATTATTAATGTTTTTCTAAGGGCCAGCCGTGCTGCGCAAATTGCAATTTTCCTTAGTCCCTCTTTGTGGCACCTGACCGCATCACTGAGCAGTAGTCCAGGTGCGACAAAACTAGAGCCTGTAGGACCTGCTTTGTTGATTAGTGCTGTTAAGAAGGTAGAGCAGTGCTATATTATAGACAGACTTCTCTCCATCTTTGCTACTGTTGTATCAATATGTTTTGACCATGACAGTGTACAATCCAGGGTTACTCCAAGAAGTGTAGTCACCTCAACTTGCTCAATTTCCACATGATGTATTACAAGATTTAATTGTCTGTACTTCCATGATATCACATACGGAAAATGAACTGAAAACCTCCTTTAACAAAGGAGGTCCTCATATATCTGGTCACATTCAAAATACAGAACACAGCCCCGGGAAGCAGCAGGACCTGCCAGGTAGCCTCCACTTCTCAAAGGACTGACTGCTATCAAGGGTGATCTAGCTATTTAGGCTATAAACCTGCTCTTATTTTAGTCTGTGATAGATCCCCTGGAAAATATTTGGACATGTTGCATCTTCGATAAATTAAGTTCAAGTCCATTCAACAGATCTCAACAAGGTCAGAATTCATTAGAATGTACGTTATTTCACAAGGTAATCGTTCTTCTTCAAGATACACAATTTCAGTGTTGAATGTGACTAAAAATTATTTGTCAGAATGTGATTAAACTCTACATGGAAAGACTATTCAAAAGTTCAACAGTTTAGCCTTTTCTCTGTTACTGAGGCTATAGGACGTCAAAAGAGTCGTGTAGCATATATTTATCAATCCCTGGCAGGAATGATCTCAGTTGCTGGAGCTGTCATTTTCAATGCTTGGTGATGCACATTTTCAGTGCTTGGTGAGATTCCATTGAAGGGAATTATTTCCACTGGATACAGAATGACTAGTTTCAATCATCACTTGCAGACCCATCCCATTTCCCCAAATGTACACATGGACCTTGAGCTCTTACGTGACCTACCTCCAGTTAAATCAAACAGATTAGTCTAAATATAAGACTCTGATCTATTTGATTTAGCTGGGGCTGTTCTTGCTGAAATTCTGGTATGACTGTACAATTTTTTTTTATCAAATAGGATTTCAGAAACTAAACCTTGCATTTCTAATTGATGGTTCTTGCAAGGAGGTTGTAATAGGCCTTATACTTTTCAGAGGAATCAACAATATTCAGAACAGTTTGCTCAGCTCATGACCTGCCCATATTAGCTAGAGGGGTAGTGGTAGCATAACTGCCTTGCAAGGCATTAGCAATTATGTTAGCTATTCTATTCTGTGCTGGAAATCCAAGTAAATCAGACAGAAGCTTACGAGCATTGAACTGTTCAACCAACTGCATGACTAATGATTACTAATGCATGGTGGGTTTGCAATGTTCTATATAAAAGACAAATCTACATCTCATTGACCATTGAATAACCCTCTGAGTACCATTGAGAGTGATTAATTGACATGTGTAGGCTCTCTCTGCATTTGCTTAAATAGAGAGGAGATTGATGGGGAACATACAGTGCATTCTTAAAGTATCAGACCCCTTGACTTTTTTTCACAGTTTGTGACCTTATAGTCTTATTCAAAAATGTATTAAATCATTTTTCCCCCTCATCAATCTACATACACAATACCCCATAATAAGGAAGCAAAAACATGTTTATATATTTTGCAAATGTATAAAAATTTAAAAACTGAAATAATACATTTACATAAGTATTCAGACCCTTTTCTCTATACTTTTTTGAAGCACCTTTGGCAGCGATTACATTCTACTTGGGTATGATGCTACAAGCTTGGCACACCTGTATTTCGGGAGTTTCTCCCATTCTTCTTTGCAGATCCTTTCAAGCTCTGTCAGGTTGAATGGGGAACGTTGATGCACAGCTATTTTC
Source organism: Oncorhynchus nerka (assembly GCF_034236695.1). NCBI lineage: Eukaryota > Metazoa > Chordata > Actinopteri > Salmoniformes > Salmonidae > Oncorhynchus > Oncorhynchus nerka. The sequence continues at coordinate 46,053,967 of NC_088406.1, forward strand.
AGGTCTCTCCAGAGATGTTCGCATCGGGTTCAAGTCCGGGCTCTGACTGGGCCACTAAAGGACATTTGGGCTGTCAAGTGCCTTTTACTGAGGAGTGGCTTCCGTCTGGCCACTCTACCATAAACGCCTGATAGGTGGAGTGATGCAGAGATGGTTGTCCTTCTGGAAGGTTCCCCCATCTCGACAGAGGAACTCTGGAGCTCTTTTGGGTTCTTGGTCACCTCCCTGACCAAGGCCCTTCTCCCCCGATTTCTCAGTTTGGCCGGGCGGCCAGCTCTAGGAAGATTCTTGTTGGTTCCAAACTTCTACCATTTTAGAATGATGGAAGCCACTGTGTTCTTGGTGACCCTCAATGCTGCAGAAATGTTTTGGTACCCTTTACAGATCTGTGCCATGAAACAATCCTGTCTCGGAGCTCTAAGGACAATCCCTTCAACCTCATGGCTTGGTTTTTGCTCTGACATGCACTGTCAACTGTGGAACCTTATTTAGACAGGTATGTGCCTTTCCAAATAATTTCCAATCAATTGAATTTACCACAGGTGGACTCCAACAATTTGTAGAAACATCTTAAGGATGATCAATGGAAACATGATGCACCTGAGCTCAATTTCGAGTCTCCTAGCAAAGGGTCTAAATACTTATGTAAATAAGATATTTCTGTTTACAAAAATTTCTAAAAAACATTTTTTGCTTTGTCATTATGGGTTATTGTGTGTAGATTAATGGGATTTTACATTTTTTAAAATCAATTTTGGATAAGGCTGTAATGTAATAATATTTGGAAAAAGTCAAGGGGTCTGAATACATTCCGAATGCACTGTACTTTGATGCATTCAAAAAGAAAGCAGAAGAATAGCCGACACGATTAAAATACAAAATTAACACAATTCTCAAGGTTACAGATAAGACTAGCAGCAGTTCATCTCTAACTGCTTATCTAACTTAGTCAGCCGGGAATGCTTCCCTGCTACAGCCACAATGAGAACAAGCCAACAGCAACTAAAGTTCAGTGTTCACAGGGTGAGTTATGGGGCTAGTGATCCTACTCTAGGGTTGTAACGCATTCACAGACACACACACATGCACGTACACACGCACACACACAAGTCTCAAAACATAGTGAGTGGGCTATGAGGCTATCACACACCAGCATGATAAGCATAGATCCAAACTGGTGATAATGCCATAGTGCCTTTATACATACACAAGCACAGCGCCCAATTGGAGTTTCTGTGTTTCTGCACTAGGGCCTCTGTATTAAACATGAACCTAACTACTAAAGCTCACCACGTAGCCTGTGACTTATAGGGCCATCATGAAAACAGAAGAGCAATTCATTTAATTCTACTAGTGGGTAATTAAAAGAGCACACCTCCATACAACCGATGCACAACTGGGGCATCATATACACAAACACAAGTGAAACTACACCTGATGTGGGCCTACATCCCTCACATCCTCCCTGCTGCTATCGGCATAAGCATACCTCTGCAGGCAAACACAAATAAATGGCAAGAAACCTATTGAGGGGTGAATAATGCTAATCAAGTTGAGGTGTTTTGTGTTGGTGTGTGACAGCACAGAGGAGGAATAATGCTGTGATTACATCTGCTCTCCAACCCTATTGATGGCAGATACACAGGTACAACTGTAGCCACAGGCAACGCACACAGGAAAGAGTGGCTCTTAACAGAGAGGAGCATGGAAGTTCAAATCAGGAAACGTGTCTCAGCAAGGATGTTACGACCGACAGAAACTCACGATCAACGTTCACCTTTTGATGGATAGAAGCCATTGAGAGTTTTAAAGAGGCTTCCTCCCCTAAACGACAGCAAAGCCCTTCCTCACTGTCTTCTCCTTGAAGGTTTTTAGCAGCACTGACTTACCTGAAAGAAAAGACAAAGAAAAGGAAGTGGAATTAAGTGGTGAAGATTACAGAGTCATACATTATTAGTGTGATTTGAACCAAATTTTTCAACATCATGTTTTCCATTTATTTTAAACAGGAGAACAATATGAGAGATGCATTAACTCTGCACCTGTCCATAAACTGTCTAATTACATTTAACACATACTCTCTCACTTCTCCTGATATCACATCCCACATTTGTGGCATACTGTATGCAGTTTCAGATATTGCAGATGAAGGTCTATAAAAGCTGTAGTCTCTCAGAGAACATCAATGATCTGTTAAATCACATTGTAGTTAAATGTGCAATTAAAAATCTACTTGATCATCATTGCAAAAAGCAATTGACATTTTATTTGAAGAGGGAAATGATTGCGCTTGGTCTACGACAGTTATCCCGGTTGGTGTATGACAGTTATCTCAGTTGGTGTATGACAGCTGTCCCGGTTGGTCTATGACAGTTATCCCGGTTGGTGTATGACAGTTAACCCGGTTGGTGTATGGTGTATGACGCTCTAGGTGAAAAAGCATTTGCACATCAAACTGATTTGAATCTAGTCATGTATTAAATAATTCCAGCCACTTTCTATTATACCTCATAGAAATAGCAGACAGAGCATTCATTTCACAGTTCATATTCCAAATAGCCTTTCTCTACAGGGTGAGGCATACTTCATCAGCTTCGAGACAGACACACTTCCTACCTCCCATATAATAAAAAATAATTAAATTCAGTCTGGTATGAGAACGGTAGCCCCTATCTGCAAAAGCAGGGTGTCTGCTGAAAGCTGAGTATCTTGGCTATTGATCTGTGCCTTAATGACTTAATGGCAACATTGAATGTCCACCAAGTGACTATATCTTGAGGCTAGAAAACGCTGTCACCACCGAAAAATCCACGATAATCGAGAATTTCAATAAGCATTTTTCTCTCGGCTGGCCATGCTTTCCTCCTGATTACCCCAATCCCGGACGACAGCTCCGCACCCACCGCAGCTACTTGCACAAGTTAGCAGATGTTCTAAAAGAGCTGCAAAACCTGGACCCGTACAAATCAGCCGTGCTAGACAATCTGGACCCTCTCTTTCTAAAATTATCCTCTGCCATTCTTGCTACCCCTATTACCAGTTTGTTCAACCTCTCTTTCGTATTGTTAGAGATCCCTAATGATTGGAAAGCTGCCGTGGTCATCCCCCTCTTCAAAGGGGGTGACACTCTAGACCCAAACTATTACAGACCTATATCCATCCTGCCCTGCCTTTCTAAAGTCTTCGAAAGCCAAGTTAAAGCTACCCCCTACTTTTTTCAATTTCCACCTGAAGCCATACCCAAATCTAACTGCATGTAGCTCAGGCCCAGAACAAAGGATATGCATATTCCTGGTTGCATTTGAAAGAAAACACTCTAAATTTGAATTGGATGTAGGAGAATATAACACAATAGATCTGGTTTAGATAATACAATGAAGAAAACATATGTTTTTTTATTTTTATTGTTGTATCATCGTCTTTAAAATGAACAAGATAAAACAAACATTCAGATAGGATGATGGGGACACAGTACTTGTGCAAGGTTTCAGAATGATAACTTCCAAAATGAGTGTGCTGCATGACATTTATCATGAAGTCACCCAGGTGTCCTACACAAGTAGCCAAATTGGTGAAGTTGTACATTTTGAATGGGATAACTATATACAAAATACCAAAATGGCATTCTAACACACACACCCAAAAAATTGAGAAAAAAACATGAAAAAAAGAATATATACATTTACAAAATAACACTTTCAATATTTGGAAGACCCTCAGTCCTCTACATAATATTGTGCTGCTGATGCCAGGTGCCATAGCAGTCTCTTTCTGCTGTAAAGCAGAGGGTCACCAAGCATGTGGTGCAGGTGATGGGGGACTTCATTTTGCAAAGAACACAGCGACGCCTCCATGCTGTGCCCTTTTGGCCCTGAGGCACATCCATGCCTGCAGAAATACATTTGGGCAGATGAACACCACTTGTGGCAGGAGCAGAAGGGACAGAGGTAGAGGGGTCAGAACGTGGTGCAGTGGTGCTGTGGTGCTGTAGCCAGCAAGCTCCTTGATGAGCAGCTCTCTGAAGGCTAACTGTGAGATGGGGGGCTTTCCACAGCTCTTAGCCATTTCCTTGTGTAGGATGAATGCATTCACCACAGCAATGTCGATGAAATGATAGAAGGTCTTGTACCATTTCATCATCTTATGGAGAACATTGTAATAGCCTATCAGCGCATCTGACAGGTCCACATCTCCCATGCTCTTGTTGTAGTCCTTTATTGCAGTTGGAATGGGGAATTTTTTTGCGGTCCATACCCCAGTAGCGCTGAGACAACAGATGTCCAGCTGGATGAACCAGCTTCAGTGGGGGATGGACACCTTGGCACTGGGGGCTCCCATTGTGAAAGAAAATGTTCAGTTAGTGTCACGGTCGTCCTCCTCTTCATCTGAAGAGGAGAGGCGAGAAGGATCGGAGGACCAAAATGCGGCGTGATATGTGTTCATGTTGAATGTTTAATTAAAGAAAGAACTGAACACTGAAACACTATACAAAAACAGTAAACAAAATAACAACTGTGAAGCTAATGCGAGCTGCGCTAAAACAAGCCATCAACATAGACAATCACCCACAAACAAACAGTGCAACCCAGGCTACCTAAGTATCATTCTCAATCAGAGACAACTAATGACACCTGCCTCTGATTGAGAACCATACTAGGCCGAAACATAGAAATACCCAAATCATAGAAAAACAAACATAGATTGCCCACCCAACTCACGCCCTGACCATACTAAATAAATACAAAACAAAGGAAATAAAGGTCAGAACGTGACAGTACCCCCCAAAGGTGCGGACTCCGGCCGCAAAACCTTAACCTATAGGGGAGGGTCTGGGTGGGCGTCTGTCCGCGGTGGCGGCTCTGGCGCGGGACGCGGACCCCACTTCACCATGTCTTAGTCCGCCTCATTGTCCGCCTCCGTGGCTTCCTAACCATGGCAACTCTTCTCAAGGGACAGAGGGGCCGCAGCTCGGGACAGAGGGGCGGCAGCTTGGGACAGAGGGGCAGAAGCTCGGGACAGAGGGGCGGGGGCTCTGGCGCCTCTGGGCTGAGGGGCTCTGGCGCCTCAGACTCTGGCAGCAGCGCCGGACAGGCGGGAGACTCCGGCAGCAGCGCCGGACAGGCGGGAGACTCCGGCAGCAGCACCGGGCAGGCGGCAAGCACCGGACAGGCGGGAGAATCCGGCAGCAGCGCCGGACAGGCGGGAGACTCCAGCAGCAGCGCTGGACAGGCGGGAGACTCCGGCAGCAGTGCCGGACAGGCGGGAGACTTCAGCAGCAGCGCTGGACAGGCGGGAGACTGCGGCAGCAGCGCCGGACAGACAGGACCACCTGCAGGGAGGAGACAGAAAGACAGCCTGGTGCATGGGGCTGCCACAGGAACCACCAGGCTGGGGAGACCTTCAGGAGGCTTGGTGTTAGGAGGGGGCACCTGAAGGACCGGGCTGTGGGGGAGCACTGGAGCTCTGGTGCGCAACCTTGGCACCACTTCCCCAGGCTGGACAACTACTCTAACCCCGACCCTCCAGAGTGCAGGCACAGGTTGAACCGGGCTGTGGGTAAGCACGGGAGATCTAGTGCTTACTACACGCACCTCTCCCTTAGGCTCCACTCCCACATTTGCCCGGCACGAGCGGAGCGCAGGCAGAGGGCGCACTGCACCCTCCCAGCGCCCCGGAGACACAGTACGCAGAGCCGGCGCAGGATACCCTGGACCAAAACTGCGCACCGGCGACCAGACACGCTGAGCAGGCACCATACGCCCTGGCTCGATGCCCACACTCGCATGGCACTTTCGGGGGGCTGCCCTATAGCGCACCGGGCTATGGGCACGTACTGGCGACACCGTGCGCTTAACTGCATAACACGGTGCCTGACCAGTAATGCGCTGCTTATAATAAGCACGAGGAGTGAGCTCAGCTCTGCTACCTGGCTTAGTACCACACCTCGTCTGCCCCCAAAAAAAAATTGGGGGCTGCCTCTCGTACCTGTCGCACTGCCGTGCTGCCTCCTCATATCGCCGCCGCTCAGCTTTCGCTGCCTCCAGCTCTGGGGCGGCGATATTCCCCAGCCTGTGCCCAGGGTCCCTCTCCGTTCAGTATCTCCTCCCGTGTCCAGGAGTCCTGTGATGCTGGCCGCTGTTGTTGCTGCTGCTGCTGTCAAAAGCTTGGGAAATCGAATACTTTCTCAAGGCACTGTATATAAACAGCTGAAGATGCGCTTTACCAAATAGTGTGTGCGTAACATATGCTCCTTCCAGTATGAATCTTCAACGGCGAATGACCCTCTTTTACTACATGGGTTGGTCTTCCAACACATAACCATTACATATTGTCGTTTACCTCAGCTCATTGGCTATCTACCCAGCTAGATTTCAAGACGATCAGTGGTCATTGGGTTAAAATACAGTCAATCATCGAAACAGCGGTTGGTGCACAATGATGTCATTACTTGTTGTCTTCAAATTGGTGTATTTCAGTCAATACATCCTGCGAAATGACCCATCAAGTTGGGTTGTGTTACAAACAAACCAGTTGATTGCAATGAAACCAAACATGACTGGAAAAGTCACGTTTAGTGTGTGTATTTACATCGAATGTGTCGTCAAAAATTTAATGAGACGGAATTAACGACACAAGCGGTTCACAAAATGGATTTTATCAAACAAAAGACCATTCATTGTGTAACAATGAGCATTGGGATTGCAAACAGAGGAAGATCGTCAAAGGTAAACAATTTATTTTATTGTAATTTGTGATTTTGTTAGCCTGTGCTGGTTGAAATAGTTGTTTTTGTTGGGCTCTGTCCTCAGATAATCGCATCGTATTCTTTCGCAGTAAATCCTTTTTTAAATCTGACAATGCAGTTGGATTAGCAAGATTCTAGGCTTTCGAATCATGTGAGACACTTGTTTAATGTGTCTATATATGTAGCGATCACCATATGTTGTCGAATTTAATCCCGCTAACGAGTTCGGTGCGCAGAGAGGTAAACAGATTACTGACCATTTCGATTCCCACTGTACCTTCTCCGCTGTGCAATCCGGCTTCCGAGCTGGTCAAGGGTGCACCGCAGCCACGCTCAAGGTACTCAATGATATCATAACTGCCATCGATTAAAGACAGTACTGTGCAGCTGTCTTCATAGACCTGGCCAAGGCTTTTGACTCTTGTCAATCACCGTATTCTTATCGGCAGACTCAACAGCCTTGCTTTCTCAAATGACAGCCTTGCCTGGATCACCAACTACTCTCAGACAGAGTTCAGTGTGTCAAATCGGAGGGCCTGTTGTCCGGACCTCTGGCAGTCTCTATGGGGGTGCCACATGGTTCAATTCTCGGGCTGACTCTTTTCTCTGTATATATCAATGATGTCGCTCTTGCTGCAGGTGATTCCCTGATCCACCTCTACGCAGACAACACCATTCTGTATACATCTGGCCCTTCTTTTGACACTGTGTTAACTAACCTCCAAACACGCTTCAATGCCATAAAACACTCCTTCCGTGGCCTCCAACTGCTCTTAAACGCTAGTAAAACTAAATGCATGCTTTTCAACCAATCGCTGCCCGCACCCACATGCCCGACTAGCATCACTACTCTGGACGGTTCTGACTTAGAATATGTGGACAACTACAAATACAGTACCTAGGTGTCTGGTTAGACTGTAAACTCTCCTTCCAGACTCATATTAAGCATCTCCAATTCGAAATGAAATCTATAATCGGCTTCCTATTCCGCAACAAAGCATCCTTCACTCATGCTGCCAAACATACCCTCTTAAAACGGACTATCCTACCGATCCTTGACTTCGGTGATGTCATTTACAAATTAGCCTCCAACACTAACACAACACAACACAAATTGGATGCAGTCTATCACAGTGCCATCTGTTTTGTCACCAAAGCCCCATATACTACCCACCACTGGGACCAGTACGCTCTTGTTGGCAGGGCCTCGCTTCATACTCGTCGCCAAACCCACTGGCTTCAGGTCACCTACAAGTCTCTGCTAGGTAAAGCCCCACCTTATCTCAGCTCACTGGCCACCATAGCAGTACCCACTCGTAGCACGAGCTCCAGCAGGTATATCTCACTGGTCACCCAAAAACCAATTCCTCCTTTGGCCGCCTTTCCTTCCAGTTCTCTGCTGCCACTGACTGGAACAAACCGCAAAAATTACTGAAGCGGGAGACTCATATCTCCCTCACTAGCTTTAAGCACCAGCTGTCAGAGCAGCTCACAGATCACTGCATCTGTACATAGACCATCTGTAAACACCACATCCAACTACCTCATTCCCAAACTGTATTCATTCATTTATCTTGCTCCTTTGCACCCCAGTATTTCCACTTGTCTTCTGAACATCTACCATTCCAGTGTTTAACCAGTGTTTAACTGCTATATTGTAATTTACTTCGCCACCATGGCCTATTTATTGCCTTACCTCCCTTATCTTACCTCATTTTGCACTCACTGTATATAGACTTTTTGTTTTATTTTTTCTAATTTATTATTGAGTGTATGTTTTGTTTATTCCATGTGTAACTGTGTTCTTGTACGTGTCGAACTGCTATGCTTTATCTTTGCCAGGTCGCAGTTGAAAATGAGAACTTGTTCTCAACTAGCCTACCTGGTTCAAATAAAGGTGAAATAAAAAATAAAAAATACTTTTATATAGCTGTGTATCATGTTCAGTTGAAGTCGGAAGTTTATATACACCTTAGCTAAATACATTTAAACCAGTTCTTCACAATTCCTGACATATAATCCTAGTAAAAATTCCCTGTCTTAAGTCAATTAGGATCACCACTTTATTTTAAGAATGTGAAATGTCAGAATAATAGAGGGATTTATTTCAGCTTGTATTTCTTTCATCACATTCCCAGTGGATCAGAAGTTTACATACATTCAATTAGTATATGGTAGCATTGCCTTTAAATAGTTTAACTTCGGTCAAACGTTTTGGGTAGCCTTCCACAAGCTTCCCGCGATAAGTTGGGTGAATTTTGGCCCATTCCTCTTGACAGAGCTGGTGTAACTGAGTCAGGTTTGTAGGCCTCATTGCTCGCACACGTTTTTTCAGTTCTGCCCACAAATGTTCTATAGGATTGAGGCCACAATTATGTGAATATATTGACAAACATCTCAAGACATCAGTTAAAGCTTGGCACAAATGGGTCTTCCAAATGGACCCCAAGCATACTTCCAAAGTTGTGTCAAAATGGCTTAAGGACAACAAAGTGACCATCACAAAGCTTTGTGATGGTCACTTTGTTGTCCTTAAGCCATTTTGACACAACTTTGGAAGTATGCTTGGGGTCCATTTGGAAGACCCATTTGTGCCAAGCTTTAACTGATGTCTTGAGATGTTTGTCAATATATTCACATAATTGTCCTTCCTCATGATGCCATCTATTTTGTGAAGTGCACCAGTCCCTCCTGCAGCAAAGCACCCCCACAACATGATGCTGCCACCCCCGTGCTTCACGGTTGGGATGGTGTTATTTTGCTTAGCAAGCCTTCCCCTTTTTCCTCCAAACATAACAATGGTCATTATGACCTAACAGTTCTATTTTTGTTTCATCAGACCAGAGGACATTTCTCCAAAAAGTACGATCTTTGTCCCCATGTGCAGTTGCGAACCGTAGTCTGGTTATTTTATGGTGGTTTTGGAGCACTGGCTTCTTCCTTGCTGAGCAGCTTTTCAGGTTATGTTGATATAGGACTCCTTTTACTGTGGATATAGATACTTTTGTGCCTGTTTCCTCCAGCATCTTCACAAGGTCCTTTGCTGTTGTTCTGGGTTTGATTTGCACTTTTCGCACCAAAGTACGTTCATCGCTAGGAGACAGAACGCGTCTGATGGTTACGTGGTCCCATGGTGTACTATTGCATACTATTGTTTGTACAGATGAACGTGGTACCTTCAGGCATTTGGAAATTGCTCCCAAGGATAAACCAGACCAGAGGTCTACATTTTTTTCTGGGGTCTTGGCTGATGTCTTTAGATTTTCTCATGATGTCAAGCAAAGAGGAACTGAGTTTGAGGGTAGGCCTTGAAATAGATCCACAGGTACACCTCCAATTTACTCAAATTATGTCAATTAGCCTATCAGAAGCTTCTAAAGCCATGACATCATTTTCTGGAATTTTCCAAGCTGTTTAAAGGCACAGTCAACTTAGTGTATGTAATCTTCTGACCCACTGGAATTGTAATACAGTGAAGTATAAGTGAAATAATCTGTCTGTAAACTTTTTTTTGAAAAATTACTTGTGTCATACATAACCGACTTGCCAAAACTATTGTTTATTAAGAAGAAATTTGTAGTAGTTTTAATGACTCCAACTGTAGGTGAAAGGTGTCACGGCTGTTGAAGGAAGAGGAACAAGGTGCAGCGTGGTGAGCGTACATTTTCTCTTTATTTGGAAAAGACGCAGAACAAAACAATAAAGAATACAAAACAAACCGTGAAGCTAAAGGCTAGGTGCCCTAAACAAAGTCAACTTCCCACAAAGACAGGTGGAAAAAAGGGATACCTAAGTATGGTTCTCAATCAGAGACACCAATAGACAGCTGTCCCTGATTGAGAACCCTACGTGGCCAAAACATAGAAATACAAATAATAGAACATAGAATACCAACCCCAAATCACACCCTGACCAAACCAAATAGGGCGTGACAAAAGGACTGTATTTGTCATTTTGCCAAAAGCTGACAACTGAAGAACGATCTTAAGCGTCTTGTCCCACAACATTAAAATATATGAAATGACTTACTAAACAATTATTCTAATAAATTCTACATGTTAAAACGTCTTCCTAACCTGAAACCTATTCATGTTCAGAATCTACAACTTTACTGACTAATTGACCAGAAGCAGTCTAATGACATTGTATTCAGGCACTTAATCTTTCAGAAAGAGCTCAGTCTGCAGCTATGTACAAATCTGTCTGAAAGTAATAGTTTGTGTCATATTCCTTTAACAAAGAGATCCAATGGGTGCTCTGTTGAGATTAAGAGCAAGTAGGGATGACTCGGTGCCACATTTGATTGAAGAGGCACATTAATATATTCGCCACAGAAACTACAGTTTCAGCAGAAGATTACTATTTCCCCTCATAAACGGTCAGAGTTGCCACATAAAAAGACCCTAGTAGTCCAATTTGCATTTAGAGTGCAGCTCTGGCCACATTTCTTTGGTGAAAAACGCAGCATAAAGTAATTTACTCCTGACCCCTTTGACTAAGGGGTCCTGAATCGGTCCAGAAGGTTTTAGTGGAGTGACATGAGGTCTGCCTTGTCAAACTAAATGACTGTCAAGCACGTCAACAGAAATGTGCCTCCCGCTCTCAAAAGGTAATTACACATCATTAATGTGTTTAAAATCTTGAAAATATGAAAGTGTTTCAGCAAGAATGAGACAGGGTTAAGAGAGGTGGAGGGACACATCTCTGACAAATATGTATCAGGTTGAAAAAAATAATTATTAGGTATTTTCTGTGAGTTCTTTAGTCGTCTTTATACATCACGGTATTCAAATGGATAACTCCCAAAATAGCTGTAATTTGTGTAAATCTGTTGCTATAACGAATCATCTTAAATTACATCTTTTACCAGCTGTGAAGGGAGTCAAAATTATCTTATGATAATCTCTGACAGTGATTGATTCATGAACACAAACCCACAGAATGCTATAGTAGTCTACACCAGATCTCTAACACCGTGATACTCCACTCTTTGTAGCCTAGTTCTAAGACCTATCACTTTTGTTGAACGATACCTTACATTACGCGGTGCTTCATATGAGGACAACCCCCTACACTTATAACATTCAAGTTTAATTGAGGTCTTATCTGATAGAATTCAAGACAAAATATAAAAACTGATACAAAAACACTGGATTATCTGGGAGAGCTGAGAGCGATGCTGCAGAAAACTATTTTGTTAACTTATTAGTGATGCCACTCCGAACTGCTATCAAATGTTCAGAGATGTCAATTTGCAGAACATAATGCAATTAACAGCTCCTAGAGGCCTGATTCATTGGTAATGTGGAAGGGGAACTAGTGGATCGGGACCCAGGGACAAGACCTCAGAGAGACTTTTCTGATAAATAACGTTTTGCTCAAACTCCAAAGAACCTTGGGTTTGCCATTTTGAATACAAATAACAAACAGACAAAGGGAATAATACACGTACAAAGAAGTTCCAGAACAATGTTCTTTTACTTTTAGAGAAGCCAAGTCCAAAATGTGTTTGTTCTATTGACAAAACCATACACAAAAAAGGCAAACTTTCAACTTACAGTATTTTGGAACAAAATACTAAGTGTAACTAAGTGTAACAATGTGTGTAACAATGTGTAACACTAAGTAACACTAAAGTGTAACAATGTGCGCTGAGAGTCAGGAAGCAAGTTCAGGGAGTGAGTGTTTTAATAAACAAACGCAACAAAATGCTAAATAAGAAACATGAACAACAATAACAATAACACCTGGGGAAGGAACCAAAGGGAGTGACATATATAGAGAAGGTAATCAAATGATGAGTCCAGGTGAGTCTGATGACGTGCAGGTGCGCACTAACACAAGCAGGCTGGTGACCTAGAGGCCAGAGAGGGAGCACACCTGACACACCTTTAGTAAACTTCAGTAGACGATGACAACATTTCAGTCTGTGTAAAGTCTTTGTTCATGACCATGAGGGTGCTGTACTAAAAAGATACTCTTATCAGACAGAGCTGGTCCCTCTCTCTCTCTATATATATATATATATATATATATATATATAAATATATCTCCTTTCCAACTCAGTGAACAATTGGGCAAGAGGTTGTTCACATTCCCTCTGTGCAAACCTCTCGAAAGGCTGGTTGGTAGAAGACTTACATAAATATGTCATGTTCAGGGCTACGGTGGTTAAAGCTAATCTTAGACCAGTGTTAAGGGAAACATTCTCTCAGAACTACTTGTGAATCTGGGCTTAAGTGTCCCACGTCTCTGACCAGCCATCAGTGTGCTTTAGCCCAGCCTTTTGAAGCAGCCCAACACATTTGCTGTTATCTGTTCTGTGTTATCATCCCATCCTCCTGTTTCATCTCTGTCACACCATAGCAGACATCACAGGGATGTTATGTTCCACGGCGTATGGTGAAACATCAAACCTGAAGGGATGGAGTGAGACGTAACCGCATTTCATGGTGCATCGATTCCAAAAGATGGGAAGGTATTGAATGTATTGTAATCTCTGATGTAGACCACAATAATATGGCTCACTTTGCCAATGGACGCCAGTCCTAAAGAAATGTTCCATATAAGAATTATTCAAAACTAGCAGACAGCAGTTGGATTTCAATTAAACCCACTAATGATTGTTTACAAATGACTGTCTTCACACGCATACAAAATGAAAGCCTCTACATGTATCTGTGAGGGAAATCTAGGCTTATCTGATAGTTTGAGTAGGTGTTTATAGTACACAAAACCATTATCTCATTTTATGTGACCGTGGTTGAAAAAAAGCTACTGCATTAAAAGCAGGTTTAAATTAATTGAGCACCAACTAATTTTGCAAGCACAACCATGAGTGATGAATTGACAATGGGTTTTGTCTAGAAATAGATACTGTTGTACTGGTCAGAGCAGATTGTTTTGAGTATCTGCGATGGATGACTGCACTCCTGGTTTATTATTTAAGTTCATACAGTGGGGCAAAAAAGTATTTAGTCAGCCACCAATTGTGCAAGTTCTCCCACTTAAAAAGATGAGAGAGGCCTGTCATTTTCATCATAGGTACACTTCAACTATGACAGACAAAATGAGGGAATAAAAATCCAGAAAATCACATTGTAGGATTTTTAATGAATTTATTTGCAAATTATGGTGGAAAATAAGTATTTTGGTCACCTACAAACAAGCAAGATTTCTGGCTCTCACAGACCTGTAACTTCTTCTTTAAGAGGCTCCTCTGTACTCCACTCGTTACCTGTATTAATGGCACCTGTTTGAGGAGATAGCAGGACAGAGGTCATTTAATTGTAATTCTAGTTGAGCGATAGTGTAGGCTTGTATACTGTATAGGTTTTTGTTTTTTTACACAACCAAACAAGGAGAAAAATATGACAATCTAATTGCAAATGTACACATACCATGTGTTTGTTTGCCTGGGGAGGGTTTTCCGCAGCGAATAGGTTTTCATTGTTACATTTTCTGTCACTCGCAAGACCAAAGTAATCCATTTTAGTTCAAACTTATTAGTAACCATTTCTGCCCTTGTGTTATTGAAAATAGTTGGGCATAAACCATTTGTGAGCCCCATAGTGTAGCTTTATCTCCAACTCACTGCTCAGAGGCAGTATCTGTGCTAAAGGCTTTCCCCAGGGGACCCCTTGGAGCCTGGGAGGGTTTTTACACTAACACAACTGACAAGACAGTAGTCTAAAGTCTTCTGCCTCAACTTAACAACGATGCACCATTCCTGGAGCATTCACAACAGTAATTTAGTTGCAAATTTTTGGTCACAACACTTTGATGTCTACATGGAAGGGTTCTTCTCAATTCACTTTGTATTGGTTCTTTAGACATGTAATTTTCTGATAACCCGCCATCATGGATATAAACACAGCGTGTTTTTACGGTTCTATTTGCTTCATGGTAGCCTAGTGGTTAGAGCGTTGGACTAGGAACCGGAAGGTTGCAAGTTCAAACCACCGAGCTGACAAATCTGTCGTTCTGCCCCTGTACAGGCAGTTAACCCACTGTTCCTAGGCCGTCATTGTAAATAAGAATTAGTTCTTAACTGACTTGCCTAGTTAAATAAAGGTAAAATAAAATAAAAATGTATCACTCAGTGCAAACGAGCGACCAGCGATCCACATAAGATGAGGCATCAATGACTCAATGTACTGTATCTATTATTTGACTTTCTATTATATTATATTTCTATTATGTGCCTTTGTGTCGTGTGATTTGGATTACTACAATCCCAGCCCCAACTAGAAAACAGGGTGACGTATGAAAAGTGCTCGTGGCAGAATAGGCTCACAGTAAATATATTTGACAAACAAAAAACAAGGTTAAAGCATTCACCTGAGTACACAAACATGCTCGCACGCACCCACGCATGCGCACACACACACAGTACGTATGATTAATAAATGATTCATAACTGCTAACGTAATTGTGGAAATAATGGAATAAATCATCCATTTGAACAACAGGAAAACACCCCAGCTGATTTCTCCATATTAATTGATTTTAATGAGAGGAAATGGCCTCCTTCAGAAAAAGAGAGAAAGATGGAGAATGAAAGGACCCTAAGAATTTATATTCAAGAGCACACCCTCAGAACACCAATTTAAAAGAAACACTCTTCAGACTGAAAAAAAAGACGTCAGGCTTACGAGGTGAAAGGCAAATGGAAAATGACAACTAATGCAGAAGAGAAATAAGGCTTTTATGTGCCCTGACTGCTGAGAATCTCCCCTCTGCTTTTGAAAGACAATAACCTAAACCATGTCCCGGTTCATTCTCTAAACCTGCATTTAATATACATCCACAATGTCAGGGTCCGTAAGCTGCAGACCCCCACACAGACACTGATTGATATGGGATTTTGTCAGGCACACACCAATTTAAATCTAAAGAGGTGGCACACACTGGTTCACAAACATAATAAAAAAGACATTACATCAAAGATGACTTGAAATTTGTCTGCTCAAGTGTCAAACCAACATAAGCGTATTCCACAAAGGCACTCGGCTGTATTTCATGAACGGTTGCTCCCAGAAAATCACAAATGACAACAACCATGTCAAACACATAGAACACGGATCATTTTTCAAAACAGATGGTAAGCGTGCCATTATATTCAAAACTAGGCAAAAGAAGAAAAAATCATTTTGCTCCACATCTTGATAGACCCCACCCCTTTGACAGAACAAACCTCTCCCTAAGCCTCACTTTTTAATACTGGGTTAATGAGCAATTTGTACGTGTAAATGTCCTATTATACTATTACCCTGACAACACGTCAGGATCAGAGTATAATCACAAGGTTAGTTTAAGACATCTTTACACTAGGCTTGGGGCTTTACAATGAAGAGAGCATACTGTGTCATACCGCTGGTAATCCTCAAAATGCCCTCTTCTCTAATTACCCATCTCCTCCCCTGGGTGTGCAGCTAAAGCATTGCAGGAGCTATGTGGGATTACCTCTAGATCTACCATCGTGATCACCATGCACCCACTTTCATACTTTCATCACCAGCAGCAACATCTGAACTTATTGTCAATATGTGTGTAATTACATGCTGTTTTAGTGTCTGAAGATGAAATCCAGAGAGCTATTCCCCGGTGGAATTGGACTGTAAATCCTCGTTGAGTACATCAAAATATATTTAATCCAACCGAGTCCGGGGGTAGCCATATTGTTAGAGTGAGATTAAATAAAGCTGTAGAGTACACCAAGATGAGACCACATGTCATTCATAAAACCGTCTGATTAAGCCTTGTGTGTATTGAGGGATAACAAACAACTTTAGAATTATCTTGAACAGTTTTCTATCAAATATCAACCCAGACGCGACTGAATATAATAGTTCAAAAACTTCTCAATGAAAACTGATACTTAGAAAGTGCATTACCCAAATAACCTACAAGCCCTGCCATATTGCACCCGAGCCCATGGCAACAGCAAAGACAAACAAGTTGTCATAGCAATAATCTGTGCCAGATTCAGAAATGGCAAAAATTCTCAGTAACTACAAAGATTCCCCCCACTCTCCCTGTGACAAAAAAATATCCCAAAGATTAAATGTTTCTCCAAACTGTCAGACATTTTCTTCCCACAGAATTCATTTCAGTGGCACTGATGTTTTTAAGTCTACTCCGTGGTATCACATGAAAGACCCCAGTAGAGATATAGTATGCCAACCATCTAAGAGGTCTTCATCGAAGAGGGGTGCTTACTACTGTATGAACTGAAAAGGGGAAACTAGTATTATTTATTTGTTATCTGGTGACCCAAATAAAGCCATGTTTCTATCCGCAAGCGAGGCTTCTGTTCGGTGGAGCAGCACAGGGGAACCCAAGAGCAGACTCAGACCAGGTAATAGGGATGAACGAAACAAGATATTTATTGTAACACAGTGAGAGAAAGTGCACATCCAGGGAAGCTCGGATGAGTTGTAGGAAACCAGACTTGGCTGCTGAGGTTGGAGTGAGCTGGGTTGGGACAGGGTAAACCGGTCCGGAGGGGAATCTAAGGGAGTGATGGTGAGTTGAATCCAGAACAGGGTAGCGAGATGTGGAACAGGAGACAGGAACCAGAGTCAGAGTGGCGAAATAGCGTCAGGCAAGGACGCAGACACAGCAGGATCTTAAATAACAAATAGTTAATAGACTGACTGAATGGAGTGGCAGGACTGAGTATTTATAGAGGTATTGATTATGGAATGGGTTGCAGCTGGTGAGGATCTGCTCTGGCTCCAGCACACCTGTCTCCAACCACACGATCACACACAAACAGAAAGGGAGAGGGAGAGAGAGAGTGTGTACTGGAGGAGAGGCTGCAGGTCAATGAGACACCGGATGTCCACTAGGGGGTGTGGCAGGAGCAGATGTGACAGCTTCAGGTGTGACCCAACAGGGACTGGTTGTGAGACACCATTTAGCAAACACCCATTTGGCAACCACCCTATGATTCAGTCTCCTCATGCCCAAATATGCCTGGAAAATCTACCAGCAGCCCACATAAACCAGTAGTCTGAAACACTGCATCTAAAGCTGGTTTCCAATAGTATTCTGAGCTATTTTTATTATTGGACATAAAAGACTGTAAAAAACAAAACAGGAAATCAGCTCCAAGTGAAATTAACTTTGGAAATCTGTTCCCAAGTATTACCACCCACAATAGAGAGACACACGTGATTGTATACAAATTTAAGCAATGTTTGAAATTATTATGTTTTAGTCAAAAAATTATACCTGTTTGGGATACTTCTGATCAATATGCAGTCTACAAATTATTTGACCCTCAGACATCATTGCACGTGCGACAGAGCAGTATGTACTGTATGTACTATGATGCAGGATTCTCCTCTGACCCATTTAAAAAAAAAAAAAAAAAAAACATAACAAATGCGCCTGTTTCACCATTTGTGGATTTCAGCTTTAAAGATGCTCAACTAGATCCACGGATGACGCAATCGCCATTGCACTGCACACTGTCCTATCCCATCTGGACAAGAGGAATACCTATATATGAATGCTGTTCATTGACTACAGCTCAGCCTTCAACAATATAGTACCCTCCAAGCTCATCATTAACATCGGGGCCCTGGGTCTGAACCCCGCCTTGTGCAGCTGGGTCCTGGACTTCCTGACAGGCCGCCGCCTGGTGGTGAAGGTAGGCAACAACACCTCCACTACGCTGATCCTCAACACAGGGGCCCCACAAGGGTGCTTGCTCAGCCGCCTCCTGAAAACCCTGTTCACTCAACTCAATCATCAAGTTTGTAGACCTCAACCGCAGGGCTCTCCAGAGGGTGGTGCGGTCAGCTCAACGCATCACCGGGAGTACAGTACATCTACAGCTCCTAGTGTCACAGGAAACACAAAAAGATCATCAAGGACCTCAGCCACCCCAACCAAGGCCTGTTCACCCTGCTATCATCCAGAAGGTGAGGTCAGTACAGGTGCGTCAAAGCTGGGACTCAGACACTGAAAAACTGCTTCTATCTCAAGGCCATCAGACTGTTAAATAGTCACCACTAGCCGACCCCGCCCAGTACCCTGCCCTAAACCCCGCCCAGTACCCTGCCCTAAACGTTTACTCGACCATGCACCTTAGAGGCTGCTGCCCTATATACAGTACATAGTCATGGAACACTGGTCACTTAAAACATGTTTGCATACTATTCTTCAGATATACTACATATTATGTCCATATAATGTCCATATTGTATTTACATCCCATCACACACACACACACGTTGTTTATTGTTATATATATATATATATACACACGTACATATACACACATATTTTATCAATATACTGTCCATATCGTCTGTACATCCCATCATATTGTGTATTGTTATACAGTGCATTCAGAAAGTATTCAGACCCCTTCTCTATTTCCACATTTTGTTATGTTACAGCCTTATTCTAAAATGGATTAAATAAATGTTTTTTTCTCTTCAATCTACACACAATACCCCATAATGACAAAGTGAAAACAGGTTATTTACGTAAGTATTCAAACCCTTTGCTATGAAACTCGAAATTGAGCTCAGGTGGATCCTGTTTCCATTGATTATACTAGAGATGTGGGGAAGGGAACCAAAAACTGTCTGTAGCATTGAAGGTCCCCAAGAACACAGTGGACTGCATCATTCTTAAAAATTGAAGAAATTTGGAAAAACCAAGACTCTTCCTCGCCCAACTGAGCAACCGGGGTAGAAGGGCCTTGGTCAGGGAGGTGACCAAGAACTCCATGGTCACTCTGACAAAGCTCCAAATGTCCTCTGTGGGGATGGAAGAACCTTCCAGAAGGACAACCATATCTGCAGCCCTCCACCAACAAGGCCTTTATGGTAGAGCGGCCAGACGGACCACTCCTCAGTAAAAGGCACATGGCAGGTCGCTTGGAGTTTGCCAAAATGCATCTAAAGAACTCTCAGACACTGAGAAACAGGATTCTCTGGACTGATAAATTCATAAAAATCCAAATAACTTCACAGATCTTCATTGTAAAGGGTTTAAACACAGTTTCACATGCTTGTTCAATGAACCATAAACAATTAATGAACATGCACCTGTGAAATGGTCGTTAAGCCACTAACAGCTTACAGACGGTAGGCAATTAAGGTCACAGTTCTGAAAATTTCTACTGACTCTGAAAAACACCAAGAGAGAGATGCCCAGGGTCCCTGCTCATCTGCGTGAATGTGCCTTAGGCATGCTACAAGGAGGCATGAGGTCTGCAGATGTGGCCAGGGCAATAAATTGCAAAGTCCGTACTGTGAGACGCCTAAGACATTGCTACAGGGAGACAGGACGCGCTACAGGGAGACAGGATCATCCTCGCAATGACAGACCACGTGTAACAACACCTGCACTGGATCGGTACATCCAAACATCACACCTGCGGGACAGGTACAGGATGGCAACAACAACTGCCGTATTACACCAGGAACACACAATCCCTCCATCATTGCTCAAACTGTCCGCAATAGGCTGAGAGAGGCTGGACTGAGGCATTGTAGGCCTGTTGTAAGGCAGGTCCTCACCAGACATCACCGGCAACAACGTCACCTATGGGCACAAACCCACCGTCGCTGGACCAGACAGGACTGGCAAAAAGTGCTCTTCACTGACGAGTCATGGTTTTGTCTCAAAAGGAATGATGGTCGGATTCACATTTATCATCGAAGGAATGAGCTTTACACCGAGGCCTGTACTCTGGAGCGGGATCGATTTGGAAGTGGGTGGTCCGTCATGGTCTGGGGTGGTCTGTCACAGTATCATCGGACTGAGCTTGTGTTCAAAGCTGGCATCAAGGCAAGCGGTGGCTACTTTGAAGAATCTCAAATATCAAATATATTTTGATTTGTTTAACACTTTTTTGGTTACTACATGATTCCATATGTGTTATTTCATAGTGTTAATGTCTTCACTTATTACTCTACAATGTAGAAAATAGTAAATGTAAAGAAAAACCCTTGAATGAGTAGGTGTGTTCAAACCTTTGACTTGTACTGTTTAAATACACATAGTATATGTACACATACACACACTTTAGACTCTGACATTGCTTGTCCCAATAGTTATATATTTCTTAATTCCATTCTTTTACTTTTTAGATGATTGTGTATTGTTGTGTTTGTTAGATATTACTGTACTGTTGGAGTTAGGAACACCAACATTTATTTAGCCACACCCACAATAACATCTACTAAATATGCGTATGCGATCAGTAAAATTTGATTTGATTTGAATTACGCCTGCTTTTGAAAAGTCCCTCTGGAGACTTATTTGGTTCCAGGCGGTGATAGATGTTTTTCAGAATTCAACTCTAACGTCTGGTTGAGGCCCGTGCCCTGAATCATCTATCACTTGTAGTAAGACAAACCAGCACACTATCTCTGCTTCTGTTTGCTTAGCTCTTGTTTTATTAACTTCATAAGGCTAAAACCACATTTACAGGCTACTCATTACCAATTACTATTCAACACTTATTTTCACTTGATACATGTTTCACTTGATATGAAAGGTTATTGTCTTAGATGCATCAACAGAACACAGTGCTCAAGTAGGCTCTCACCCCTCATGGGCATGACCTTTGTCCTTGACTAATGTTTGATAGCTTGCACACAGGGTGATTTCTGTGGTAATTTGTAGTTAGGTAGCAATGATTCACAGTACAGAGTACTCACCGGGAAGCCAGCTAGTTTTGAAAAAAACACCATTACTGTCAGTTTTTTTTTACAAGCACCATTATATGGGCCATTGACTTCACCCTATGTGGGTCCAACTGAACAGTCCCAGTGGTTTCATTTTCACAAGCTAATGCTAATCAGCCAAGAGAAAGAGAGGCCTTTGAACCCCAACAATGTTAATATTGATTATTTTCAAATAGCTCCTTGTAGGTCTATAAGAGTTACCGTGTTTACAATGCTAGCGGAATAAAAATGGGACTTGTTTCATAATGACTACACACCATACAACTAAACCACAAATCAGCTATGGAAAAATTCGGGGGAAAAAAAGGAAAACTTGATGAAGTGAATGGTGAGATGTCTGTTGAAGATAACTGCATGGTGGAGGATATTCAAAGATTGACATTCTCTGTGCATGAGATGCTACAGCTAACAAAGAGAAAGCAGCCATTTTTTCCTTTGTTCACAGGGTGACACCCTGTGCAGGGGAAGACGGAAGTTCCGCTTCCTTTGTACTCCCGTTTGGGTTCAGCTTTCTGCGATCAGTGACCGCTGGTGGTGAAGAATCGGCAGTAATATTAAAAAATAAATAATAATAATAGTTAGTTCTGTGACATTGACCATATGCTCACGTCTATTGATACGGGGTACACTGTATCTTATCCAACCAATCTACACTGATTGGATATGGGTCTCATTCAATTTCATTAAGAAGTTAAAATTGCCTAACAAATCTCTTTTGATGTGGATCTTTCAGATAATATCCAAAGTGATTGGTTTCTACAAATGAAACAATTTAAAATGTTCCATATTAACCTCGATCAACAAGGCTGTCAGGTTAATTCAAGTTAAATTCTCAAATAGCCAACACAGGTTTGATTTATCATTGGCATTGCTTTTTTTTTTTAATTGCTTTTGCAAAACTCATTCAATACAACCCCCAGTACTGACGGAGGTTCCGCCTTTGCGGAAATCCCATGTGGCTTCGGCCTTAGGGTTAAGTGACCCTGGTGGTGAAGGTACCCTTACATTTGAACGACTGGCTCCACAATGAATGAAATATTAAAACAGTTGTTAAAACCCTTGAATGAGTAGGTGTCCAAACTTTTGACTGGTGCTACAATTGCATCTTCAATGCACACTCGCCGGCCAGTTTATTAGGTACTGTTCATGAAAATGAATTACTCCTTCAGACAGTGAGTCACGTGGCCATGGCTTGCTATATAAAGCAGGAAGACTGGCATCTAGGCATTCAGTTACTGTTAGGCTGAACGTTAAAATGGGCAAAACGAGTGATCTACGCAACTTTGAGCGTGGTATGATCGTCGGAGCCATGCACCCCGGATCAAGTATCTAAGAAACGGACGCCCTCCAGGGCTTTTCACGCTCAACAGTCTCTACGGTTTCCCGAGAATTGTGCGACAAACAAAAAACATCCAGTCCGCAGTAGTCCTGTGGGCGTAAACAGCTCGTTGATGAGAGAGGTCGAAGGAGAATGGCAAGAATTGTGCAACCTAACAGGAGGACCACAAACAGACAAATAACGGCGGAGTACAACAGTGGTGAGTAGAACAGCATCTTGGAACTGGCTCCAGCGGGCACTGGACATTGCCTGGTCAAAGAAATCATGGTTCCTATTGCATCATGCTGATGGCAGAGTCAGGATTTGGCGTAAGCACCATGAGTCCACAGACCCACCCTGCCTGTAGTCAACAGTACACGTTGGTGGTGGTGGTGGTGTACCGCTGTATCATCCGCAGCAACGTCAGCCGTGACCAACATCACTTTGGAACATTTCCGACTTGTAGAGTCCGTGCCTGACAAAAATCAGGCTGTTCTGTAGGAAACGGGGGGTCCCACCCGGTACTAGATGGGTGTACCTAATAAACTGGCCTGTGATATCCACTGTTTCTAATACTCTGAATAGCCATATTTCTGAACGGTATTAGACAATCATGATTCAGTTGAAAGCACTACAAGCCCATCTTGCTATAGTTCTTAACTAATGGTCTTGTTTCCTTTTTTTCCCAGGATACATACGACCTTCAGCCATTAGCTAGTGGAGCACCTGTCATCCGGACCTAGCAAATAGAGCTCTGTAGACTGAGATTGGTATAGGCTGGAGCATAGAATTAGGAATTAGAATACTAGAATGGAAAAAGCTCCGTAGACTGAGATTGGTATAGGCTGGAGCATAGAATTAGGTATTAGAATACTAGAATGGAAAAAGCTCCGTAGACTGAGATTGATACAGGCTGGAGCATAGAATTAGGTATTAGAATACTTGAATAGAAAAAGCTGGCCAGGAAGTTGGTCAACCATGGTTTGCCAGTGCTATGATAAGATATTGTGTCAAACAATGAATGGGAATAATTGATCTGTGTTAGCTAGTTAACCAGACAATTTTTTCTAATTAACTGCCAAAACACCAACATTCCATGCAAACACTGGCGCAAATCAGTTGATAAGACATAGACAAGTTGTGAATGCAACTTATCTATGCCGGCCAACACTGGGCCAACTGTGCACCGCCCTATGGGACTCCCAACCATAGCCAGTTGTGATACAATTTAGAATCTAACCAGGGTCTGTAGTGACACCTCTAGCACTGAGATGTATTACATTAGACCACTGTGCCACAAAGGAGCCCTAACATGATATCATGTAATAGCGCTCACAGCTTTCTAAAAAAAAAAAAATTGAGACATTTATGGTCTGTTTACATATGTTTCAGAAGCTATTTATCCAGAAAATTGGTATAAAATCCTTAGAAACAGTATTTATAATTATATGACAACATTTTAGGTTGATTATAATTCAATTTCTAAATTTCTGATACATCACATACCTTTTATTTTCCTGCATAAGTAAAATCAGGAAAGGCATCACCTATGCCTCTACTGCCATTCATTCCAATTAGATTAGGTTTTTGGATTTCTCTTTGACCAAGATGGCTGCCATTTTCAACCCATTCTGGAATTTTGAGTGACCGAGCTCCTCTGGTATGGGCCTGAGCAGCTTTTCACTTTTTTTACATCTTCATCAAGTATTAGTGATGTAATCGATACAGTTACATATCAGGATGTTATTTTTGACTATATATCGTATCGTTTTGATAGTTATCGCAATTGTTGCGGTAGTTGGCTCTACCTGCACCAAAAGAATGTCCCTCATAGCTTGTTCTCAATCTTCTTTTTAAATAGGGAGCCAATTTGTTTTCAGTACTTTTATTTCTGTGATCAAACCTCAAACTTCCTCTTATCCCTCTGCAGCAGACATAAGGGGAGCAATATGTTAGGAACATCGAATCGCAATAAAAGCACAGTATCGAATCGCAATGCATACAGCATTTTGAGTGTCACAATACATATCGTATCAGCACCTAAGTATTGTGATAATATCATATCATGAGGTGCCTGTCAATTCCCAGCCCTATCAAGTAACTCCTAAATCACCTCTTCACCCCCATGATATGATATTCTCCTCCCTCCACTCCAGTCATCCCCCTGGCCGTCTCACTGTGTCTTTCCAGAGTGGGTCATGTGTTGCACATTGTAATGTGCCACTTTTCGCACAATGCAAGGTGTTACACCCTAGGAAATGCAGCATGCGTCACTTCAAAATCTACCATATGTCCCGATATGACTTTTGCACACAAAGTGGATATTTGCTATGTGTCCGGCTGTCCCATAAATGCACATTCTCCTTTGAAGAGAAAACAAAAGTAAAACTGTATCTCGTGAAGAACCCAAACTAGGTCCCATCTGTATCTATACCTTAGATATGACACATTCTTTTTTTAGCGCAGCTGGAGAATCATTGATAGGTTGGATATATTCTCTCTTCACAAATAGTAACCCATGTGTGCTGGGCTTTGCTCATGAGCATCCACCTGGTTTCCAAGCCACTTAACCATGCATGACCCCGAACGAATCAAATTCACGTCTGAAGATTTCCCTTTCCTGAGCAGGATGCCATTCTCTTCTTTGGAGACTTTCTTTTGCACAGATCCACATTTTGTAATTACAAAAGCACATTATTCAAATGTGTTCATAAATATTTATTGTGAGATGCGTCTGAGGGAACGGTATTCTACTCTCGCCCCCCTGGTCATGGAAATAATGCAATACAAGATCTGAATAGCAACTATTTTGCTGAGAGCCAGGGGGTTGAGGTGAAAACAGGTCAGAAATGGAGAGGGAGCAGTCTGCAGGGCGAGAGGATGGTTGTGGTTGAAGCACTGCTGGCCTAGGTCACATGTGGGCTGGTTCACAAACCTGCTCCACTCATGGCTGCCTGGGTCCTGGATTGCAGTCGAGGCCCTCTCTCTCTCCCAATCTGCTCTGCCAGATGCATAGAGAGCCCCTCTAGTAATTTAATAGGATATGTCATAAACCCTCAAATTTCCATAATGGGGCAAAAATGCCAGCCACCTTGTCATTGAGAAATCCAAAATCAGTCTAATTGGAATGAATGGTAGAAGGTGATTAATTTCCTGCTTTTTCTTATGTAGGAAAATAAAAGTAAGACTTGATGCATCAGAAATTGTGTAATGGAATTATAGTCAACCTAAAATAGTCATACAATTATAAATACAGTTTAAATGGGTTTTATACACATGATTTGTATAAATAGCCTCAACAATACAGTACATGACAAAAGGTATGTGGACACCTACTTATCGAAAACATCTCATTCCAAAATCATGGGCATTAATCTGGAGTTGGTCCCCACTTTGCTGCTATAACATCCTCCACTCTTCTGGGAAGGCTTTCCACTAGATGTTGAAACATTCCTGCGGGGATTTGCTCCCATTCAGCCACGAGCATTAGTGAGGTCGGGCACTGATGTTGGGCGATTAGGCCTGGCTATCATTCAGCATTCCAAATCATCCCAAAGATGTTTGATGGGGGTGAGGTCAGGGCTCTGTGCAGGCCAGTCAAGTTCTTCTTCATTGATTCCGACAAGCAATTTCTGTATGGACCTCACTTTGTGCACGGGGTACTGTCATGATGAAACAGGAAAGGGCCTCCTCCACACTATTGCCTCAACGTTGTAAGCACATTTTATGTTGTAGCTTTAAGATTTCCCTTCACTGGAACTAAAGGCCTAGCCTGAACCATGTTAACAGCCGCAGACTATTATTCCTCCTTCACCAAACTTTACAGTTGGCACTATGCATTGGGGCAGGTAGAGCTCTCGGTATCGGCCAAACCCATATTCATCCGTCAGACTGCCAGATGGTGAAGCGTGATTCATAATTCCAGGGCACGCATTTCCACTGCTCCAGGCCAATGGCGGCGAGCTTTACACCACTCCAACTGACGCTTGGCATTGCGCATGGTGATCTTAGGCTTGTGTGCGGCTGCTCGGCCTTGGAAACCCATTTCATGAAGCTCCCGACGAACAGTTCTTGTGCTGAAGTTGCTTCCGGAGACAGTTTGGAACTCAGTAGTGAGTGTTGCAACTGAAGACATACGCGCTTCAGCACTCAGTGGTCCCGCTCTGTGAGCATGTGTGACCCACCACTTCACGGCTGAGCCGTTGTTGCTCCTAGATATTTCCACTTCACAATAACAGCACTTAAAGTTGACCTGTCCGGGTGTATCACTGCCTGGTATGGCAACTGCTCCACCCACAACCGTAAGACTCTCCAGAGGGTAGTGAGGTCTGCACAACGCATCACTGGTGGCAAACTACCTGCCCCGCAGGACATTTACACAACCCGATGTCACAGGAAGGCCAAAAAGATCATCAAGGAAAATAACCACCCGAGCCACTGCCTGTTCACCCCGCTATCATCCAAAAGGCGAGGTCAGTACAGGTGCATCAAAGCTGGGGACGAGAGACTGAAAAACAGCTTCTATCTCAAAGCCATCATTAATATTGAGTGGTTGCTGCCAACATACTGACTCAAATCTCTAGCCACTTTATTAATAAAAAAATGGAGGTAATAAATGTATCACTAGTCACTTTAAACAATGCCACTTTACCCTACATTACTCATCTCATATGTATATACTGTATTCTATGCCATCTACTGCATCTTGCCTATGCCGCACTGCCATTGCTCATCCATGCATTTACAGTTGAAGTCGGAAGTTTACATACACTTAGGTTGGAGTCATTCAAACTAGTTTTTCAACCACTCCACAAATTTCTTGTTAACAAACAAACAAGTCAGTTAGGACATCTGCTTTGTTCATAACACAAGTAATTTTTCCAACAATTGTTTACAGACAGATTATTTCATTTATAATTCACTTTATCACAATTCCAGTGGGTCAGTTACATACACTAAATTGACTTTGCCTTTAAACAGCTTGGAAAATTCCCAAAAATTATGTCTTGACTTTAGAAGTCATTTTAGTCGATTGGAGGTGTACCTGTGGATGTATTTCAAGGCCTACCTTCAAACTCAGTGCCTCTTTGCTTGACATCATGGGAAAATCAAAAGAAATCAGCCAAGACCTCAGAAAAACAATTGCAGACTTCTACAAGTCTGGTTCATCCTTGGGAGCAATTTCCAAACACCTGAAGGTACCACATTCGTCTGTACAAACAATAGTACTCAAGTATAAACACCATGGGACCATGCAGCCGTCATACCGTTCAGGAAGGAGACACGTTCTGTCTCCTAGAGATGAACGTGCTTTGGTGTGAAAAGTGCAAATCAATCCCAGAACAACAGCAAAATACCTTGTGAAGATGCTGGAGGAAACAGGTACAACAGTATCTATATCCACCGTAAAATCAAGTCCTATATCGACATAACCTGAAGGCCGCTCAGCAAGGAAGAAGCCACTGCTCAAAAACTGCCATAAAATATCCAGACTACATTTTGCAACTGCACATGGGGACAAAGGTCATACGTTTTGAATAATTTTTTTCTGGTCTGCTGAAACAAAAATAGAACTGTAAGGCCATAATGGCTATTGTTATGTTTGGAGGAAATTAGGGGAGGCTTCCAAGCCGAAGAACACCATCCCAATCGTGAAGCATGGGGGTGGCAGCATCATGTTGGGGGGGTGTGCTTTGATGCAGGAGGGACTGGTGCACTTCACAAAATGGATGGCATCCTGAGGATGGAAAATGATGTTGATATATTGAAGCAACATCTCAAGACATTAGTCAGGAAGTTAAAGCTTGGTCGCAAATGGGTCTTCCAAATGGACAATGACCCCAAGCATACTTCCAAATTTGTGGCAAAATGGCTTAAGGACAACAAAGTCAAAGTATTGGAGTGGCCATCACAAAGCCCTGACCTTAATCCTATGTGAGCAAGAAGGCCTATAAACCTGATTCAGGTACACTAGCTCTGTCAGGAGGAATGGGCCAAAATTCACCCAACTTATTGTGGGAAGCTTGTGGAAGGCTACCTGAAACGCTTGACCCAAGTTAAACAATTTAAAGGGAATGCTACCAAATACTAATTGAGTGTATGTAAACCTCTGACCCACTGGGATTGTGATGAAAGCAATAAAAGCTGAAATCTATTATTCTGACATTTCACATTCTTAAAATAAAGTGGTGATCCTAACTGACCTAAAACAGGGAATGTTTACTAGGATTAAATGTCAGGAATTGTGAAAAACAGAGTTTAAATGGATTTGGCTAAGGTATTTGTATTTAAACTTCCGACTTCAACTATATATGTACAGATTCATATTCATTCCTTTACACTTGTGTGTATAAGGTAGATGTTGTGAAATTGTTAGATTTCTTGTTAGATAATACTGCACGGTCGGAACTAGAAGCACAAGCATTTTGTTACACTTGCGTTAACATCTGCTAACCATTGTTTTGTGACCAATACAATTTGATTTGATTTAATCTGGAAGCCAGCCACACCAATGTGTCAGAGTTAAACATCGTTCAACCGACGACCGTGGTCAGCCTGCATGCGCCCTGCCCAACACAAGGAGTCGCTAGAGCGCGATGAGCCAAGTAATGCCCCCCCCCAGGCCAAACCCTCACGACACTGGGCCAATTTTGCCCCGCCCCAATTGTGCGCTGACCTATGCGATTCCCGATCACGGCCGGGTGTGACACAGCCTGGGATCAAACCCGGGTCTGTAGTAACGCCTCCAGCACTGTGATGCAGTGCTTTAGACCGCTGCACCATTCGGGAGGCCTTTTACACAATGTCTTATCATAGCACTGTCAAATCATAGTTGACCAACTCCCTAACCAACATGGCTGACCATTGGACCATCATAAGAAGGTTAATATCCATTCCAGTATTCTATATCCTAATCCTATGGCCTGATGCCTGTGATAAAGCCTCTCGTTTGGCCATGCTTAGGTCTGTGCCAGGTTGGCAGTGCCTAGTCAGGAGAGTCTGGGTGGAGTCAACAGGCAGCTTTATTTATTGTACTTGACAGATGTGAAAGTGATAAAATATTCCCTGTAAGAGGGTGAATTACCACTACCTCCAGTGGTTAGAAAGGGTTAGCGTTTTTTTTATTGTCTTGGACATTAAGTGCCATTTTATGTTATATTATATTATGCATTTGCATTCTATACACTGATGTTTGGAGATGTGGCTCAAACAATAAAGCCAAGTCTGATTGGAAGTTTTTCTACAGTCACATGATAATCAAAACGTTTTTACTGTATATAATACGGCCCATTTGGTGACTGCATGAAACATAATCTGGATCAAAGAGTCTCTGATTAAGTGACCATTCTTTCATTATTTCTTAATACAATTATGGCGAATTGAATAATGATAATAATCTCTTTAGAGAAAATGGTTCTATTCCATCAAATCCTTATTAATCTTGCAACAGTGATTTTAGGCACAGCTGTCACTGTGTTAATGTGAGGAACATACTGTGGGTGTTTGGTTAAGGAAGCATCGTACTGTTTGGGCTCCCATTTCAGTACCCCAACGGCCCTTTAAAAAGTGCTATGACTTTTTACCATAAATGTTCACATACAGTAGAAAGTGCTGTTGCTTTTGTTGTTCCGAAACAGACAAGTTTTAAAATGAAATGCCACTGAGAAACAGCACTGATTTAAAATATAATATTGATTGGTGTCCTTAAGACTCATTGTCAGTCCATTTCAACATTTTCTCGCTCTGCCTACGAGTTTGACAGGTTTAACATATTTATTTCAAATGTATCTGTCACACCCTGACCATAGAGAGCCCTTGTTTCTCTATGGTGTAGTAGGTCAGAGCGTTACAAGGGGATGTTCTAGTTTAACATTTCTGTGTTGGTGTTCTAGTCATTTTGTTTCTATGTTTTGGGATTGAGTATGGTTCCCAATTAGAGGCAGCTGATTATCGTTGTCTCTAATTGGGATCATACTTAAGGGTTCCCTGTTCTCACCTGTTTTGTGGGACTTTATTTTGTGTTTTGTGCACAACGTAGTCACAGTTCGTTGTTAGTTTATTGCTGTTTTTGTTCTTGCTAAGTTTCACTTTATGATAAATATGTGGAATTCAGCATCTGCTGCGCCTTGGTCCGTCTCTACACACGATGTTGACATTATCTGTGCATTTACCGTATGTGTTCTGGAATACGTTTTATAGCGTGGGCACCCGGGCGAAGTAGACTAAAAGAAGTATGAAACAAAATCATGAGAGTCTGAGCCCAGTGAGAGGCTTTGCTATTTTGTTCACTTGTCAAGTTATTAATTATTTAAAACCCACCTGTCACTCGGTGACCGGGAAGCCTGAAGCTTCTCCTGAGGCACTGACAGGAAACCATAATGCTCCCAACACCTCTGTGTGTTCCACCTCAGAGCTCACAGCTCTATCTCTGGCTCAAGTCACAGAGCAATGCAACACACGTCAGCGAAGCTATTCACCTATGGGGGCAGAGTCCTTGGTGCCAGGTTGGCTTCTACTGCCTAACATCCTCTCTATGTCAGCCTGTTATTCATCTTATGAGACAGATTGTTGTTGCATGTGCCATGCCACCCTGGCACCTCCCTTTAGGGCTTGTGTGGCTGCACCAGCCTGGTTCTTTTTTCCTTGGGCAGCCCAGCTTGCCCTTGTATGCCAGTTGTGTGGTTCGTCCCCTCTGACAGCATGCTATTTCACCTCTGGCAGGGTGTTCTGTGCGGGTGACGGCTCACCTCTGGCACTGTCAATTGTCCTGGTCCTGGAAGTCAGTGTCTCTGCCTGCTGTGTGCCAATTAACTCTCCACTCTCCTAACCACAGTCTCATATCCATTCACCAGAACCACCCGTGATCCTCCGGCAGGTGCCTACCCAACAACAGAGCCATCAGAGCTCTTATGATTACTAGAATGTTGCCTAGATCACTGTCATTGTGCCTGGTGGGGTTTTGCCTTGTTCCCAGTTACATGGTAGCTCCATAGCACCTTGCAAGCTGAGGGGAGAGGGTCCATAAAAGCTTTCTCAAAAAACATAATAAAAGAAAATGTTTAACAGATCATTATTATTATTATTATTATTATATGGCATTTAAAAAAATTGAATTATTCCTAAATCCAAGTGTGATGATGTAGGCCTATTTTTATACATAGGCTTTGTATAAACACCCTACTGTCCACACAATACTGTACAAATATGTGGAAGTTTCTTCTTTCCATGTACTATACATGTGTTTAATATTCCTGCACAGTTTTAATTCCTCTCTCTATTGCTTAGGCATAACATATAAGCCCTGGGGCTAATATGAGCTATAAATGAACCAAACACAACACAGGAAAGTGTTTTACAGGGTTTTACATTAAGAAAATGTCACCTACCACCTCCCTGGTGTGGCCCCCCTCCCACAATCGTTTCCAGCAGCTCTCCCCCATCGGGGAGTTGACAGCTTTGATCAGGTGATGTTCTGCTTGACTATTTCCACTGAGAATCAATGACCACTGTTAATCAAATGGCAACCCTGGAAAGTAATGGGTTTAGCAGGACTCTGGGGTAAAGGCGAGAGTGCGCTGGCTTTAGGTCCTATCCTGATGCCTCCGATAATCTAATCTCTGGAATCCTGAAATGTTCACTGAAAAGAGCCCATCCCTGGTATTGCATTGCATTTAGCATATAGTTGAGTTTAATGTGAAAATTATAGAATAGGCAAATGATCTGAAGTAAAATATCAGATCTACATTTTTACAAATGGAGTCTAGAAGCTGATCACACTCACTGCCCTCAGAGATCCAAAACTATCAGCAAAGTAAAGCATTTCGGCTAGTTTATTATCCAGTGTTCTTCTAGCATTGAATCAGCTGTGAGAGGGCTATAACTGACTATATGAGCAGACTAATCTGTCTAGTATTGTGGCTCTGAGGAAAAGAGAAAGAAAGGCTAGCGGAGGGGTTCCAGGCCTGTCTTGGCAGAGTTAAAGCTATTTGTAGCACAATGAAAAAAGGTAGCCCGTGCTGGATGAGTAGCCATTGAGTCCTAATCCTGATTAAGAGTGTGGAACTCTCCAGGCCGTTACATCATTATTTTCAGGTAACTTGTCTAGTGATGAAAAGTGCCGAGTGTTCTGAATCAGTCGCATTGCTCTGGAGTTCAGGACTAATGATTTCACAGAGAGCCTTCCACAATGAAAAAAAAAACAATGGACTGTGCGTCGTCCACTACCGTTAGTCATATGACCGAGAATCATGTTGTATTTTCATTTATAAAAGAAAAAAGGGGTAAATAGAGCAGTCAGATGGGCAAAAGAAACCCATTCTTATAATAACAATATGCTGAAATGTGCTTTTGAGGACATTAGAACAGGAATACAGCACTTCCTGTAGCTTGTTCTCCAGAACATTCACAACTGAAGTCCGGAGATAAAACATGTATGTAATAGACTATGTACCTCATACATAGTTGTACCTCATACATAGTTGTACCTCAATGTACCTCATACATAGTTCATAGATCTTTAAGAATGAAACCTGTTATTACAGCACCAACTTTAGTGTTGACAAGAGGCTTACTGCCTTTGATGGCTAGACGGTACTCTGTCCTTCTCTCAACACATATCAAAGCTGCATGCTAAAATTAAATCTAGACTTGCTTTCCTCTATGGTAATCGCTCCTCTTTCACCCCAGCTGCCAAACTAACCCTGATTCAGAGGACCATCCTACCCATGTTAGATTACGGAGAAGTCATTTATAGATCGGCAGGTAAGGGTGCTCTCGAGCGACTAGATGTTCTTCATTCGGCCATCAGATTTGCCACCAATGCTCCTTATAGGACACATCACTGAACTCTATACTCATCTGTAAACTGGTCATCTCTGTATACCCGTCGCAAGACCCACTGGTTGACGCTTATTTATAAAACCCTCTTAGGGGGGAGTGAGGCCTATCTGAGATATCTACTGCAGCCCTCATCCTCCACATACATCTCAAATTCTGCTGAAGGTCCCCAAAGTGCACACAACCCTTGGTCTCTCGTCTTTTCAGTTCACTGCAGCTAGCGACTGGAACGAGCTGCAACAAACACTCAAACTGGACAGTTTTTCTCCTCATTCAAAGACTCAATCATGGACACTCTTACTGAGAGTCGTGGCTGCTTTGCATGATGTATTGTTTGTGTTGTTGTCTGTGCCCAATAATGTTTGGACCATGTGTTGTGCTGCTACCACGTTGTGCTGCTACCATGTTGTGTTGCTACCATGCTGTGTTGTCATGTGTTGCTGCCTTGCAATTTTATTGTCTTAGGTCTCTCTTTATGTAATGTTGTCTCTCTTGTCGTGATGTGTGTTTTGTCCTATATTTTTATAAAAAACTGTTATCCCAGCCTCCGTCCCCACAGGAGACCTTTTGTCTTTTGGTAGGCCATCATTGTAAAATTTTTAAATCCTGACTTGCCTAGTTAAATAAAAAAATACAAATCTGCTAAGTACACTATTACATTATCAGTGTGTGACGAGCAATTACTAAATCATGCCCTATGGTAACTAACTACACCATTCCTTTCCAGGTACCACGCAGCTCTGTTTGACATCAGTAAGGAAGTCAACAACAGTCACTTAGACACCTCTCTCACAGTACACAGCTTCCTCAGTCTTTTTAGGTATCAGCAGTTTTTTAGAAGGTTTTTAAAGTGAGAAGCCAGCAACCATTTTTTACCACCCACTGATGGTTATTTTATTGGTCGCTGTTTGAAGGGGAGTATCACGTTGTTGTTGTTGATCTAAGAGAGTGGGTACTGTGCACAGAGCTTGGCACTCCAGTCTAAGTCAAAATCATCCTTCAGGATATTTAATTGTTTTATTCTTTGATCTGAGAATGGGACTGTTTTTTAAATTGTATTCTCTCGAGCCCACATGTACAGTACATCAGTGAACCAGTGATGATTATTTAAATAGGTTAACATTTTTGAGCAGAAATGGAAGTAGTTTTCCACTTGACTTTTCTTGAAAGATGCTGAAAGAGGTTTTCTTTATCACTCTCTGACATGTGGTTTAATGCTTTGTATTTGTGGGATAGGCTTTCGTTGTGGGTGGGAAGGAGATAAAGAGAGAGACAGCGCACAGCTACACAGTAGTTTAACATAGCCTGTTAAATTCACAATGATATGTTTCTCCAAACTCGTGTATCCAGACTAATAGTAGGGATGTCTCTAAAATAGGTTACTAAACTGCACTATGCAATTACGTGTGCAGACTTAAGGGCTGATCTATCAGTGTTTACACCCCTAAGTGGATAAATGCTGGAGGAATTAGCTTGGATAATTAATTTACCTTTTCCCAGCAAACATCATACAGGTATTTCTGTAATTCCACAAGGTCAATCCTCAGTAAGATTGATGTTAATGTATCTTCAGACATTGCCAAACGTAATCCTCTACTGAACAACACCCCCCCCCCCCCCCCAGAAGAGGCTGTATCTGCAGATATTACACTAATTAGATTACCGGAAAAACCTATGATGTATATTAGTTGATATACTTTGTGAATTCACATTGCCTACAGACCATTATGAATTGCAGTAGAGTGTCTAAGAGTGAAACATTGTTAGTCCTTGGAAAGATAAGAAACTCTGTCTTTCTAGTTCATTCATACAAACGTAACATCTGGGTATGTGCCTCTGTCCCATTAATGAATGTCCCTTTTATCCTTTGTTGTATTGGACATCCATGACAATGGATTACATTACATATTCATAAAGCCATCTAATGAATAACAAATCCATCAAGCTATCCAACATTACACTCATTTTGAAAGCAATTGCGCGTCTTTGTTTGGGACGTTCCCTCTAATGAATAGCTTACACAATGCACACACCCATCGTGGTGCACCGAGAGGTTGAGTTCCTGTTGTTCCTCCTCAGACGGAGAGAGGGAGACTTAGAATGTCTCTGAGGGGACCAGGGGAAGCTGATTCTCTAGTTCAGTTAGACACTTTGGCACATGCTGTTTTCTTCACGAGACAGGCTGAATGTCCCTCGTTAAGAGGAAAGTAAGTCTACAGGCTCCCAACGGTGCAGTAGTCACTGTCTTAACAGGGAGTGTGGGCGACTTCACAGTTATACTTGAGATGGGGGTGTGACTTCACATTTATACTTGAGATGGGGGTGTGACTTCACATTTATACTTGAGATGGGGGTGTGACTTCACATTTATACTTGAGATGGATGCACTTAGTTGAACACATCCTGATGTGCAATAAAGAAATAACTATTAATTTGTTAAGCCTGAACATGAAGCAGTGACTCCTGTAGCGAGCACAGTCAGAAAGGAAGTAGGTATTGACCTGCTCCCTCATAGTCTTTCATTCTATCAGTGAGTGAACTCAACCAATACTTTATTTCTCTGTACATTATTGAAATCATATTTTACACGAGAAATTCAAGACACAGCTCAGTTTTATTACAGAAACGCTATGGCTACACTTCCTTTCAGATCAACCCAGTGCGCATCAAAAATAAACCATTTAGATTACATTTGTATTGTGACTAAGCATAAATGTTGAATGTCTCAATGGATTTAACAACAATCCCAGCACTTGCCAGGTCCTCTAAGGCAGGGTAATACTACTTTCTCTCTGCTGCTATTCACATTGTTTTGTTGAACAAAAAGCCATAAATGTTGCTGCCAAAATAATTTGGGTAATCTCATTTCACAATGCTAGATAGGCATATAATTCATAATCCATGATAATCCACCAGCAGCACCTCTAATACCGCTTGAAGAAGTGGCTGTCGCAAAGGGAATGGAATTACAGCAACCTCCTGGAGGTCCAAATGATATCTGTTGTATACAACGTGACACTAAAGAAATGCACAGAGATATTTTCATTTTGTTGAACAACAGGTAATGCATGACGTGTTGCCTTAAGAATTAGCACATAAATAACTGCAGTGCTTATCAAGCCTATTTAAAAAGACCACAGCACAGAGAAAAGTGTTGGCTTTATATTAATGTAATGGATTTCCTTCATTCCCTTACCATCTGGGTCCTTATGGGGCCTGATCTTTTGAGGGATGTTGTGTTGGCGACAGGTGTTGATGGAATATTTTACCATTGAACTGGGTGTCCTGATCATGCATTAGTTTACATAAAGAAAGGTATCAACCCCCCATCCTCCTTGATGAATTGTGGGTACTAACTCCTAAACTTGGGATAGGGTTCATTATTGAGTGCTATGGTTAAGAGGGTCTACACCAGAAGTTAATGGTTATCTGTAGGAGGAACCATAGTGGTTGTAATTAAAGGGGCGGCAGGTAGCCTAGTGGTTAGAGCACTGGGCCGGTAACTGAAAGGTTGCTAGATCGAATCTCTGAGCTGACAAGGTAAAAACCTGTCGTTCTGCCCCTGAACAAGGCAGTTAACCTGCTGTTACTAGGTTGTCATTGTAAATAAGAATTTGTTCTTAACTGACTTGCCTAGTTAAATAAAAGTTAAGTTAAAAAAGAAATATGAACTTGGAATGTGCTGAGTGCAGGGAAAGCGATCACATGTGGCAGGCATTGATAAGGGGAGAGATTCATGGAATAGTGATGAAGGGGGTTGAGGTCAGGTCAATGGAGAAAGAAATGTTTATGGCCATATCACTTAGTTTCCTGCCTAGCAGTAAAGATATGATGTTTGTTCAGATGTGTAGGAGGAGACTCAGCCTATGAGGAAGGGTTAAATATCAGTGCTTGTGTGAAAATGTTTTTGTCTAATGCAGCTGTATTGACCCTCTGGGAATAATAAACTTGGTTTACTTTCATAGTGTCCGTAGAGTTTTTACTCTGAAAAATTTGAACCTAACATCCTAAATGCAACTAGATTTACAGAGCTCTACCAGCTCTGACTTATTATTCAGGCAGCAGTTCATCCCATCCAAAGTCACCTCTGGCTCTCCTCTTTCGATGCTTTCATGA
Source organism: Oncorhynchus nerka (assembly GCF_034236695.1). Taxonomy (NCBI): domain Eukaryota; kingdom Metazoa; phylum Chordata; class Actinopteri; order Salmoniformes; family Salmonidae; genus Oncorhynchus; species Oncorhynchus nerka. The sequence goes on from NC_088406.1 coordinate 46,091,699, forward strand.
GGAGCACAATTAGCCTAATTTAAGCACATTACAAATAAAACTGCCAGGTCTTTAAACGCAGTGTGTCAAGGTAGAGTTACTTAAGATGCTATTAGCACAATGTTTCACTAGACTATTTGAGTTATGTCACTGTTATATATCAAATAGCTAATAGCTTTTTTTTTGTCAAGCACGTTGGTAATTGGGGCAGCAGGTAGCCTAGTGGTTAAAGTGTTGGGCCAGTAACCGAAAGGTTGCTCGATTGTAAAAATATGTTGTTCTGCCCCTGAACAAAGCAGTTAACCCACTGTTCCCTGGTAGGCCATCATTATAAATTAAGAATTTGTTCTTAACTGACTTGCCGAGTTAAATAAAGGTTAATTAAAATAAATTGAATGCTGGTGGTTCCTGTTATAAGGATACACCTACAGTACACGATTCCTACTAATTTGTATAAAAAAAAGCAGGTCTATATGAATAATATAGAGACATTATAATGGCATCATAACCTTGGGAGTGAATAGTTTTCATCTCTTTCCTGAAAACACCTCCTCAGTAGAAGTCAGCCAGAAAAAGAGAAGGGAAAGAAGACCTTGTCCTGAATGCTGATCATGATGACAATGCTCTACATCAAATCATATTGGAAATCACATCTCAAATCTGCAGACGTTCTCTCTCATCTGTGAGGACAGTGTGGTGTTAGACAAGGGTGCCCACTCACCATTTCTGATTTAAGGGAAGTGTCACGCCCTGACCATAGTTCGCTTTGTATGTTTATATGTTTTGTTTGGTCAGGGTGTGATCTGAGTGGGCATTCTATGTTGTATGTCTAGTTGGTCTGTTTCTGTGTTTGGCCTGATATGGTTCTCAATCAGAGGCAGGTGTTAGTCGTTGTCTCTGATTGGGAACCATATTTAGGTAGCCTGTTTTGTCATTGTGGGTTGTGGGTGATTGTCTATGTGTAGTGCTTGTGTCAACACATTTGGTATATAGCTTCACAGTCGTTGTTCATTTATTGTTTTGTTCAGTTTACTTCGTGTATTCGTCATCCATTAAAATGATGCATTCAAACCACGCTGCGCTTTGGTCCGCTTCTTATGACTATCATTACAGAATCACCCACCAACCAAGGACCAAGCGGCGTGGTAACGGGCAGCAGCAGCAGCAGCAGCAGCCAGCATCACAAGACTCATGATCATTGGAGGACGAGTTGGACGAAAAAGGTCCCTGGGCAGAGCCAGGGGAATATCGCCGCCCCAAAGCAGAGCTGGAGGCAGCGAAGGCAAAGAGGCACTGGTATGAGGAGGCAGCGCAGTTGGAAGCCCGAGAGTCAACCCCAAACATTTCTTGGGGGGAGGCACACGGGGAGTGTGGCGAAGCCAGGTAGGAGACCTGCGCCAACTCCCCGTGCTTACCGGAGAGCGAGAGGGACCGGGCAGGCACCGTGTTATGCTGTGGAGCGCACGGTGTCCCCGGTGCGGGTGCATAGCCCGTTGCGGTACATTCCAGCTCCTCGTATCAGCCGGGCTAGAGTGGGCATCGAGCCAGGTGCCATGAAGCCGGCTCTACGCATCTGGTCTCCAGTGCGTCTCCTTGGGTCGGCGTACATCACACCAGCCTTACGCATGGTGTCCCCGGTTCGTCAGCACAGCCCAGTGCGGGCTATTCCACCTCGCCGCACTGGCCTGGCTACCGGGAGCATGCAACCAGGTAAGGTTGGGCAGGCTCGGTGCTCAAGAGCTCCAGTGGGCCTGCACGGTCCGGTCTATCCAGAGCCACCTCCATACACCAGCCCTCCGGTGGCAGCCCCCCGCACCAGGCTGTTTCTCCGTCTTCTGCCTACAGGTGCTTCCTCCTCTCCAGTGCTGCTAGAGTCTCCCGTCTGTCCAGTGCTGCTAGAGTCTCCCATCTGTCCAGAGCTGCTAGAGTCTCCCGTCTGTCCAGAGCTGCTAGAGTCTCCCGTCTGTCCAGAGCTGCTAGAGTCTCCCGTCTGTCCAGAGCTGCTAGAGTCTCCCTTCTTTTCAGAGCTGCTAGAGTCTCCCATCTGTCCTGAGCTGCTAGAGCCGCCAGTCTGTCCTGAGCCGTCAGTCAGCCAGGAGCTGCCAGAGCCGTCAGTCAGTCAGGAGCTGCCAGAGCCGTCAGCCAGCCAGGAGCTGCCAGAACCGCCAGCCAGCCAGGAGCTGCCCTCGCCGCCACCCAGCCAGGACCTGCCAGAGCCGCCAGCCAATGAGGATCTGCCAGAGCCGCCAGCCAGCCAGGAGCTGCCAGAGCCGCCAGCCAGCCAGGAGCTGCCAGAGCCGTCAGCCAGTCCCGAGCTACCCTTCAGTCCCGAGCTACCCTTCAGTCCCGAGCTACCCCTCAGTCCCGAGCTGCCCCTCAGTTCATTGGGGCCCTTTAGTGTGGTTGCCAGTCCAAGGTTGGCGGCGAGGGTCGCCGTTCCTAGGAGGCCACAGAAGCGTTTTGTTCAGTTTACTTCGTGTTTTCGTCGTCCATTAAAATGATGCATTCACGCTGCGCTTTGGTCCGCTTCTTACGACGATCGTGACAGGAAGATAATACAAATAATCCTCCATGGTCTCTCAGCCCTGGCAGCCCTCAGATGATGACTAATCAACAGCTGCAGCACCTTCGATCCTACCTCTGCTTGCAGCCAACCATGATTCAGGGTTATTCTATTTTACAGCAAAAACTGTGACCGAATGATCACCTCTGCTCAGTTGGCTGGCCTGCACAAAACAGCTGTTTCCACCATTTCAATTATTTGTGTCTGCACATATTTCCAGGGTTATTTGTGTCATTGGAAAATATCCTGTTTCACCTACACATAATAGTATTATCTGGCATTGGGCTTACTATAGGACATTTCATTGTATTTACTAAGTTAGAACATGACTTAAGGTCACTTCTGTCTATTCAAAGTTCTCCAATATTTTTGTTTGAATGATTGCTTCTTTCAATTAATTTAATTTCACCTTCACATATGAAACAAAACCTTTTAATATGTTCTGTACACTTCTCTAAAGAAAATAGAAATTGTAATTTGTGTATGCGGAAAGCTCCAAAAATGTGACCTTCATTCGAAACAGTGAGTCATCAACCTGGAAGGGATATATAAGTACACTGGAAACAATATGTGTAATAAATATAATTAAATTACTATTCATTTACTACCCTACCTCAGACATAATTACTGAACTCTCTTTGGGCTGGCCACATTCCACATGGCAGAATAAAACATTAATTTATTGTAGAGTGGTGCCAAAGTGGGGCTAGTAAATGAGGAGTATTGATCATATTGACGGACAGTTTGGATGTCTGGCTGATACTAGCAGTCTGGAAAATGTTGTTTCTGTCCCCTAACTAACCCTTTTGTAACACTCTGTGACAGACTGATCCCCTAGGGACATGAGCTCATCAATGGCTCCACAGTCGAATAGAAAACAGTGCTTATGAGGTACTATTGAGTACCATTATTATCCTACAAGTTCATCGGGAGTCAACACACTTCATAGGCCATGCTGGTTTGTTATACTGATGATCATAATGGACAGTTTAGGCATGGACTTACTCCATCCTGGTGTGGGAGATGTCTGTAAGTCACAGAGATATAAACATTTGAATGATTATGTGGGAATATTTAACCGCTACATGTTCCCTTGCACAGTGCTACTGACATGTTGCCAAGCATCAGTACCACAAATAGCAGGCTGAGAAATAATCATTTGAAGGTTATGACTAAATACGGGCAGGAAAATCCACCTAATAAGAGTTATGGTGACGACGATGAATCCTGCCTTATCTTAATAAGAATAAAGAGGCAATTTCTCAAAGTAAAAGTGGCAAAGTCATAATGCATTTCCTTCCCATAATTACCATACAAATATAGACTTCTTCCACACTTCTTTGAGGTATATATAGGCTTCACATTATATGTGCTATGTGACCTCCAGACAAAATAAAGTGTTGTCGTTTGAGGTGCAAAGTGCTGGACCTAAAATCCATCCAAAACCCAATTTTCCTTACTACAAGGGTGTGCTCAGCTGTGCTGCTACCAACCTTGGGAAATAGGCTACTTTTTCATTGCTTGAAATAGGCCTACATCTTTCGCTCAGATACATTCCCCTTGTGTGTTCCTTCAACAAAACAATCTCTGAAATGTCATTGCCCAACTTCAGGGGAAAATACAAAATAAATAAAAAATAACTACTGGAAGAGAGAATTCACTGAATTTAATCCAACAGCTGTTCTTTAAAGTGCATCATCTGTGCAGTTTCCAAACTCTTTGGGAAACTATTTGCCTGCTTCTTCCAAGTGAGTCTAGAGTGGCCAGTAATTTTGATTCCAGGAAGTAAATCTGCTCTCACATTTCTTTCTATAAATCTTAAAGATGTTAAGTCACTGGGAGCAACTGTCAGTTCTGTGACTCACTCCCAGAGTTGCAAACATTGAATTATAGTGGAAAGGAAGGGCTGCACTTCAACTGTATTTCAAAGACTATTATTCATATTGGAATCGATTATGGCCAATTGAAGCAGTCAGAGGTCTTTATGGTTAACATGACCTTATGGAGCTGCATGGAAAAGACTGCATTACACAGCATTTTGTATGTGTGGGTGGGGGATATGGGGAACTCAAGCCAACCAAGATATAACCTGTAGAAAAATATATGGTTTATTGGCATATCAAACAATATAGCTAAGCTTTGTACGTGATTACATGTCTTTGACATTAACAAGTCTCGGGGGAAGTTATCTGGGCTGAATACCACAATTTGACCAGAGGAGATTGTCCACTATACTTCCTGAGATTAATATCTCAAAATGATGAGGGTATGTTCACAGATCAACCATACTGAATAAGGGATAGGTCTAATCATCAGCCAAATACAAATGACTGATTGTATACAGTGTATTATTGATTGAATAAAAGCTACATGAATTCCTATTCAGCATTGCTGGCCCTGCTTTATCCAGAAGCCCTGTTTATTCTTCATAGACACATTGTTTCTTGCAACTAGTAACAGAAGCCGACTAACCTCTTATATCAAGATTCAGGAAAGAAAAGCACTCCTTTATCCACGCCATAATACTGAGAACCATTTTAGATTGCAAACCCTCTCTATATCCCAAAAGACTTCATCCTCCAACCATTGTTATGCATTTCCAGGTTGGTAGAAAACATAACTGTTAAGCACTTCTCTCCCTAAATACAGTTTTGCTAAGCGTATGCAATACGTCCAAGAAATCAATGCATGTCATAACCTGCAAGTCCCACATGGCGTGAAAAGCACCAGGATGCTTCATCGGATGGTGAGCTTTGAATTTCCTTCTCTACCTCCTACTGTCTTCTACAGAACACTGGATCCTTTACGGATCCATGTCTCCTATTCAACTGTGAACTAAGAGCACTAAGTGGAAAACTGTACTAGTTCTTTAAGGACAGCAAGAGCAAAGTATGTTTAGCATCACGATACTCAAGCCACCTGAAATATCTGACTTTGGCAAAGTTTTCCAATGTGTTGCAAAGCTTTGGATAATATTTGTGACAAGAATATCCTTATGAACCATACTGTTTTATCGGTAGTTATGTAACTTCCATTACCTATAGAATCTCTGGACAGTGGTGCTGAAAGTGCTGAGTACTGAATATATCTACGGCGCATGATATAGGACTGGCCTACCATATATCACACACTGCACTCCTTCACACAGACATGCAATGTGCACCCACACAGAAATCTGAATCTAATGAATCATTTATCATGCGTTTTGAGTCAGAAAACTCATATTTTCCCTTTTTGCTTATCCACAAGTATGACCTTCTCTTTACTGAAAGGGTACTAACATTTAAGTACACCAGATCTGTTCAAAGTGGGAACGTCCTCCTCTTCAATTCGTAAAATGTGTCTCTCACTTATTGCCTAAATGTGAGGATATGGAGCTGTCTGAAAGTATTACATGAGAGAGGGGGATTACGCAGCGTATTAAAATGTATGTCACTAATATGGAATATCAGGGGAAGGTGTCCCTTTCAAATGGCCCCATTTTCTCTGAAGAACTGAGAAAGCCTGCCACATTAACCCAGCTATGAGCAGTAGGACACAAAAGGGTAGTGATCAATCACGATGGTGATGCAGACGTTAACCTCATAGCAGGTGAAAACAAACATTATCCTGTTAGCCTTCAAGTGTACATTTAAGAGATGCTGATCGATGGCCTCCCAAATGGTGCAGTGGTCTAAGGCACTGCATCGCAGTGCTAGAGCCGTCACTATAGACCCGGGTTTCGATCCCAGGCTGTGTCGCAGCCGGCCCGACCCTTGAGGCGGCGCACAATTGGGCCAGGTTAGTCCGGGTTAGGGGAGGGTTTGACCAGCCGGGATGTACTTGTCCCATTGCACTCTAGCGACTCCTTGTGGTGGGCCAGGTGCATGCACGCTGACTTCAGGCAGCCAGCTGTACGGTATTTTGTCCGATATATTGGTGCAACTGACTTCCGGGTTAAGTGAACAGTGTGTCAAGAAGCAGTGCGCCTTGGCAGGGTCGTGTTTTGGAAGATGCATGGCTCTCGACCTTTGCCTCTCCCGAGTCCATACGGGAGTTGCAGCAATGGGACAAGACTAAATATCACGAAATTGTGGAGAAAAATGTCAAAAAAAGATGTTGATCGGACTTAAATGTCTCCTTCAGTGTCGCTGATCATAGATATGCAGGGGATATAGAAATCCCCTATCCTTAGAATATTGCGTCCATCACTTGCTGGACTACTAATTCAAGGGTTTTTCATTATTTTACTAGTTTCTACATTGTAGTAAAGACATCGAAGCTATGAAATGACACATATGGAATCATGTAGTAACCAAAAAAGTGTTCAACAAATCAAAATATATTTGATATTTGAGATTCTTCAAAGTAGCCACCCTTTGCCTTGATGACAGCTTTGCACACTCTTGGCATTCTCTCAACCAGCTTCACCTGTAATGCTTTTCCAACAGGCTTGACTGAGTTCCCACATATGCTGAGCACTTGTTGGCTGCTTTTCCTTCACTCTGTGGTCCAACTCATCCCAAACCATCTCAGTTGGGTTGAGGTCGGGTGATTGTGTAGGCCAAGACATCTGATGCAGCACTCCATCACCCTCCCTCTTGGCCCTTACACAGCCTGGAGTGTGTTGGGTCATTGTCCTGTTGAAAAACAAATTATAGTCCCACTAAGCACAAACCAGATGGAATGGCATATCGCTGCAGAATGCTGTGGTAACCAAGCTGGTTAAGTGTGGCTTGAATTCTAAATAGATTGGAAACAATGTCATCAGCAAAGCACCCCCACACCATCACACTCATCCTCCTCAATTCTTCACGGTGGGAACCGCACATGCAGAGATCATTCGTTCACCTACTCTGTCTGACAAAGACACGGCGGTTGCAAACAAAAATGTCTAATTTGGTCTCATCAGACCAAAGGACCGATTTCCACATTTACATTACATTTAAGTCATTTAGCAGACACTCTTATCCAGAGCGACTTACAAATTGGTGCGTTCACCTTATGACATCCAGTGGAACTGCCACTTTACAATAGTGCATCTAAATCTTTTAAGGGGGGTGAGAAGGATTACTTTATCCTATCCTAGGTATTCCTTAAAGAGGTGGGGTTTCAGGTGTCTCCGGAAGGTGGTGATTGACTCCTCTGTCCTGGCGTCGTGAGGGAGTTTGTTCCACCATTGGGGGGCCAGAGCAGCGAACAGTTTTGACTGGGCTGAGCGGGAACTGTACTTCCTCAGTGGTAGGGAGGCGAGCAGGCCAGAGGTGGATGAACGCAGTGCCCTTGTTTGGGTGTAGGGCCTGATCAGAGCCTGGAGGTACTGAGGTGCCGTTCCCCTCACAGCTCCGTAGGCAAGCACCATGGTCTTGTAGCGGATGCGAGCTTCAACTGGAAGCCAGTGGAGAGAGCGGAGGAGCGGGGTGACGTGAGAGAACTTGGGAAGGTTGAACACCAGACGGGCTGCGGCGTTCTGGATGAGCTGTAGGGGTTTAATGGCACAGGCAGGGAGCCCAGCCAACAGCGAGTTGCAGTAATCCAGACGGGAGATGACAAGTGCCTGGATTAGGACCTGCGCCGCTTCCTGTGTGAGGCAGGGTCGTACTCTGCGGATGTTGTAGAGCATGAACCTACAGGAACGGGCCACCGCCTTGATGTTATTTGAGAACGACAGGGTGTTGTCCAGGATCACGCCAAGGTTCTTAGCGCTCTGGGAGGAGGACACAATGGAGTTGTCAACCGTGATGGCGAGATCATGGAACGGGCAGTCCTTCCCGGGAGGAAGAGCAGCTCCGTCTTGCCGAGGTTCAGCTTGAGGTGATGATCCGTCATCCACACTGATATGTCTGCCAGACATGCAGAGATGCGATTCGCCACCTGGTCGTCAGAAGGGGGAAAGGAGAAGATTAATTGTGTGTCGTCTGCATAGCAATGATAGGAGAGACCATGTGAGGTTATGACAGAGCCAAGTGACTTGGTGTATAGCGAGAATAGGAGAGGGCCTAGAACAGAGCCCTGGGGGACACCAGTGGTGAGAGCACGTGGTGAGGAGACAGATTCTCGCCACGCCACCTGGTAGGAGCGACCTGTCAGGTAGGACGCAATCCAAGCGTGGGCCGCGCCGGAGATGCCCAACTCGGAGAGGGTGGAGAGGAGGATCTGATGGTTCACAGTATCGAAGGCAGCCGATAGGTCTAGAAGGATGAGATCAGAGGAGAGAGAGTTAGCTTTAGCAGTGCGGAGCGCCTCCGTGATACAGAGAAGAGCAGTCTCAGTTGAATGACTAGTCTTGAAACCTGACTGATTTGGATCAAGAAGGTCATTCTGAGAGAGATAGCGGGAGAGCTGGCCAAGGACGGCACGTTCAAGAGTTTTGGAGAGAAAAGAAAGAAGGGATACTGGTCTGTAGTTGTTGACATCGGAGGGATCGAGTGTAGGTTTTTCAGAAGGGGTGCAACTCTCGCTCTCTTGAAGACGGAAGGGACGTAGCCAGCGGTCAGGGATGAGTTGATGAGCGAGGTGAGGTAAGGGAGAAGGTCTCCGGAAATGGTCTGGAGAAGAGAGGAGGGGATAGGGTCAAGCGGGCAGGTTGTTGGGCGGCCGGCCGTCACAAGACGCGAGATTTCATCTGGAGAGAGAGGGGAGAAAGAGGTCAGAGCACAGGGTAGGGCAGTGTGAGCAGAACCAGCGGTGTCGTTTGACTTAGCAAACGAGGATCGGATGTCGTCGACCTTCTTTTCAAAATGGTTGACGAAGTCATCTGCAGAGAGGGAGGAGGGGGGGAGGAGGATTCAGGAGGGAGGAGAAGGTGGCAAAGAGCTTCCTAGGGTTAGAGGCAGATGCTTGGAATTTAGAGTGGTAGAAAGTGGCTTTAGCAGCAGAGACAGAAGAGGAAAATGTAGAGAGGAGGGAGTGAAAGGATGCCAGGTCCGCAGGGAGGCGAGTTTTCCTCCATTTCCGCTCGGCTGCCCAGAGCCCTGTTCTGTGAGCTCACAATGAGTCGTCGAGCCACGGAGCGGGAGGGAGGACCGAGCCGGCCTGGAGGATAGGGGACATAGAGAGTCAAAGGATGCAGAAAGGGAGGAGAGGAGGGTTGAGGAGGCAGAATCAGGAGATAGGTTGGAGAAGGTTTGAGCAGAGGGAAGAGATGATAGGATGGAAGAGGAGAGAGTAGCGGGGGAGAGAGAGCGAAGGTTGGGACGGCGCGATACCATCCGAGTAGGGGCAGTGTGGGAAGTGTTGGATGAGAGCGAGAGGGAAAAGGATACAAGGTAGTGGTCGGAGACTTGGAGGGGAGTTGCAATGAGGTTAGTGGAAGAACAGCATCTAGTAAAGATGAGGTCGAGCGTATTGCCTGCCTTGTGAGTAGGGGGGGAAGGTGAGAGGGTGAGGTCAAAATTTCCACCGGTATAATGTCCATTGCTCGTGTTTCCTGGCCCAAGCAAGTCTCTTCTTATTATTGGTGTTCTTTCGTAGTGGTTTCTTTGCAGTAATTCAACCATGAAGGCCTGATTCACGTACAATTCTCCTCTGAACAGTTGATTTTGAGATGTGTCTGTTACTTGCACTGTGTGAAGCATTTATTTGGGCTGCAATCTGAGGAGTTAACTCAAATGAACTTATCCTCTGCAGCAGAGGTAACTCTGGGTTTTGCTTTCTTGTGGTGGTCCTCATGAGGGCCAGTTTCATCATAGCCTCTGATATTTTTTCCCAGATTGACATACCTTCATGTTTTGTAATGTGAGTGGACCAAGTACTGGGAGGTTGCTCTTAAGCTGACAGGTGGAATAAACAAGTCAGGAGCAGGTTTTCTTAATTAAACAAAGTTCTCTATTTGGGTATTTTTTCCTTCTCAAACACTCCAACACAATCAAGGATGATATCCCAAGGAAAACACAAATCTTCTTCTTCACAAGAACAAGGAACACAAGGTGAGTATCTATAAACTATAACATAAATCACGGGTGTGTCACAGCCTTTACGATCCATCCATGGAGAGCTCCCTTCGGGTTGTTGTCCGGATCCGTGGTGACCATTCCGTAGAGGTGGTGTGTCCCCTTCTTCTCCCTTCTGAAAGGTACGTCCTATCCTTTGTAGAACCAAACCCTCTTTTCTTTCTCCTCTCTCTACCGGTTCTCTCCTCACTCTTGTTGGGGAAAGAGAATAGCCCATAAGTATTGCCAGCTGTGCTTAATTGCCTCTGATCACCTTGACTCACATGCCGGGCTGGGCTAGTGTCTGTGGGAGCCGCCTGCCCTCTGGTGGTCCTTCCACATACCTCCCCCCTCAGGACCGAACCGGAGGGCCGGGCAACAGACGCGCCGTCTTGGTCGTGTCGGGACAGCGCGTCTGCATTCCCGTTCCTCGATCCAGCCCTGTGGATAACATGGAAAGAGGTTGTAAATGGTTGTAAAGCAAGAAACCAATCTGGCTATTCTGTTGTTATAGTTTCTCTTACCAGCCATCCACGTGAGGGGAGCATGGTCAGTAATGAGAGCAAACCTACAACCGAGTAGGTAGTACCGGAGATAATCGAGGGCCCACTTAACTTCTTATGGGCAAGTGGGATGGTAGCGCCCCACCTGGCCAACATCCAGAGAATTTGCAGAGCGCCATATTCAAAATACAGAAATACTCATAATAAACATTCATAAAATATACAAATGTTATACCGCCTTAAAGATGAACTTCTTGTTAATCCAGCTGCTGTGTCAGATTTCAAAAAGGCTTTATGGTGAAAGCATACCATGCGATTTATCTGAGGACAGCGGCTGGATTAAAGACTGTTGACATCTAGTGGAAGCCATAGGAACTGCAATTTGTGTCCTATCCAAATACACACTGTACAGGCATTCAATAGAAAATTACCCACATCAAAAATATCCCACTTCCTGGATGGATTTCCCTCAGGTTTTCGCCTGGCATATCAGTTCTGTTATACTCACAGACATTATTTTAACAGATTTGGAAACTTTAGAGTGTTTTCTGTCCAATACTATCATATGCATATCCTAGCTTCTGGGCCTGAGTAACAGGCAGTTTACATTGGGCACGTTTGTCATCCAAACTTGAAAATACTACCCCCTACCCAAGAGAAGTTAATGGCTAGGGCCTCTTTCTCTACGGTAGCATATCTCTGTTCCCGATCACTGAGTTTCCTACTTATAAAGAGAATACGCCTCTCTGCTTCGCCTTCGCCTTCACCCTGAGCTAGGACGGCTCCGAGCCCCGTATCTGAGGCCTCTACCTGCACAATGAACTCTTGGGAGAAGTCAGGAGCCTGCAGGATGGAATCAGAGCAAAGGCTATCTTTTAGCAACTGGAAAGCGTCTTCTGTCTTGTCCTTCCACACTACACGGTTTGGCAGGTTTTTCTCGATGAGGTTTGTGAGGGGGTTGGCAATGGTTGCATATCCAGGAATGAAAGGGACGATAATATCCCGTTATCCCCAAGAAGGCTTGGACGTCCCGCTTCGTCTGGGGCTGGGGTCAGTCCCAAATGGCCCTCGTCTTTATTGCCTGTGGGCGTATTTTTCCATTTCCCACGGTGTATCCCAGGTATTCTATTTAGACAGACCCAGGCAGCATGGGATGACCACATCGTCTATGTACGCCGCAGCATACTCTTGATGGGGTTGTAGAATGGCATCCATGAGGCGTTTCAAAGTTGCCGTAGTCCCATGCAGTCCGAAGAGCATCCTCACGTACTAAAACAGCCCCTCCGGTGTTTGCGAAGGTAGTCTTTGGGTGGTCCTGCACATCCAGGGTGGAGATGAACTTGGCCTTCCCTAAGCCCTCCAGTAGTTCATCCAGGTGGGGCATGGGATACGCGTCAAACGTAGAGATGGTGTTTACACCCCTAAAGTCGTTGCAGAGCCTCATACTGCCGTCAGGTTTGGGGACCAGGACTATGGGACTCGTAGATGGCTCGATCCCCCTCATCCTCAGCATCTCCCTTACCTCGTTCTTTGTGATGAGTCAGAGGGCCTCAGGAATCCTGTAAGGCAGGATATGTACCTTCTTTCCGGGTTCAGTGTGGATATGATGAAACAGAACATCTGTTTGTCCTGGGAAGGGTGAGAATACCCTGCCATAATCAGCTTGTCTAACTGTCTCGAATGCTCTGGCAGAAGAGTTTGGCCACGGCGCACCTGTAGCAGGGCCTCCTCTTTTTCCTTGTCCTCCACGGCCATCAAAGCCACACCCTCCTCTCTTCCATGGTACTTCTTCAGCCGGTTGATATGATAGAGTTGGACCTTCTTCCTCCTGTCTGGTTGCTTGATGAGGTAAGTGACCGGTGAGACCATTTCCGTTACATCATAGGGCCCCCTCCACTGCGCCAGCAAGTGGTGTTTGGCCGTGGGCACGAGTAACATCACTTTCTCTCCCCCGGTGAACTCCTTGGGTGTCGTTGACTTATCGTAGACCCAGCCTTGAGTCCGTTGCGCCTTCTCCATATATCCTTAACTATGGGCCAGACTGCCGATAGGCGGCCCCTCATCAGGGTAACATGTTCTATCGTCAACTGGAAAGGGCATGGTTGGGCCTCCCAGGTCTCCTTGGCTAAGTCGACATGGCCTGCCATAGAGCAATTCAAATGGGGAGAACCCAGTGGACGCCTGGGGTACTTCTTGCAGGGCAAACATTAAGTGGGGCAGAAGCTTGTCCCAGTTTTCCCCGTCTCTGGACACCACTCTTCTCAACATACTGTGAATCGTTAGTTGGGCGGAGTCCTTGGGCGGAGGGTTAGTTGGGTGGAGTCCTTCTGGTTCTCCTTTTCCCCTTTTAACAACTCCCATATAGATCAGTACGTTTCCACAGCCTGGTACGTGCCCCACGACCCTGGGTAATTCCCTCAAAATCTTGTCCACTACATGCCTTCCCGAGCTCCTACTCCTTGATTTCTTTAAATGGAATATCTACATAGGCGTACAGAGGCCCATTATCAGCAACCATCACTCCTGTGTTCCAATGTCACGTTGTGTTAGCTAATCCAAGTTTATCATTTTAAAAGGATAATCAAATCAAATCAATTGATCATTAGAAAACTTTTTTTTTTGAAAACCATTTTGCAATTATGTTAGTACAGCTGAAAACTGTTGTTCTAATTAAAGAAGCAATAAAACCTTCTTTAGACTAGTTGAGTATCTGGAGCATCGGCATTTGTGGGTTCGATTATAGGCTCAAAATTGCCAGAAACAAGTAACTTTCTTCTGAAACTCGTCAGTCTGTTCTTGTTCTGAGAAATGAAGGATATTTTGAATTCAGGCTGTACCAACAAAATGTAGAATAAGTCAAGGTGTATGAATACTTTCTGAATGCACTTTATAATAGTATTTTACATATCTTTCCAGTTGTTATGGAGACATTGACAATTGAACCTCTTTGAATGGCTTTGAAAGCTATCCAGTCCACATGTACTGCACACAGCACCTTTCTCATTACATGGTATGAATCCATTCTTCTCTTCTCTTAGACACATTCATGGGAGGATTCTTAGGAAGGAGTCCCAATTACAATGAAATGATAAGATCATTATGTAACTAATTAAGTGTAAATGCCTGGTGCAACCAACTCTGTGTAGTATTTTAACGTGATTAGATGCGTTGTACATTTCAAACACTGCATTTGAACAAGACCTTTGGTAGCTTAATAGAGTGTTTGCAATAAAATGCCAGTGTCCGAGGGATTTAACATGGGGCAATCTCATCCAATCTCCCCATACACAAAGCCCTAACAGAGCATCAATGATTCCCTAATGTTTGGAACAGCATGGTGACAAATGGGCTCCAAATTGATACACTACTCCTGGACGAATGCTGCCGATGGAATGGCCTGTAAGTGTATCAAATAAGTGGCACACATCAAGAACACCTGCAACACCAGGCCTTTGTGGCATACTAATGAATCTGCCGCTTCCACACAAAGAGAACCAGTTCCCCAGATCTCCTCATTTTCCAAGTCCAACCGTACCGATGCCAACGGGGGTAAAAGGTCACACTCTGCCTGCATGTGATGAAAATGATTGATCAGTCGAATGAAAAAGCTTTTTGTGGACGAATCAGTCTGCATTAGATCAGCTCAGCCTCTTCATCACTCGTGCACTGATTATTCATGAGGGTGGTTTTGAATGTTGCAGCATGCTCTCTCATGCTACACAGGACACTTGGAAATACTATTGCACTTTTGGAGTGAATCGTCTTTAAAAATGGACATCCTGACAATTAAGGATAGTTGCCTCTTCATTGAGGCACAAAAATGGGGGGTGAGCCACCAGATGCTTTTATGTGAGTAGGATGTGAGTGGGAGGTCCAGTCATAGTTGAGATTAGGAGAAACTTGTTTGGGAGTCGCAGTCTTAGTAGCAGCAGCCTTTCCAATGCACTCTGTATCTCCCCAGAGCCTTCCAGAGCCTTTGACTTACACTAACAATGCAAAGAGCAACCACAGTCCAATTACTTATTCATCTAGTATTGTGTGTGAGTGTACAGTTGAAGTCGGAAGTTTACATACACCTTAGCCAAATACATTTAAACTTTTTCACAATTCCTGACATTTAATCCTAGTAAAAAGTCCCTGTCTTAGGTCAGTTAGGATCACCACTTTATTTTAAGAACGTGAAATGTCAGAATAATAGTAGAGAGAATGATTTATTTAAGCTTTTATTTCTTTCATCATATTCCCAGTGGCTCAGAAGATCAGACCCATTTGCGACCAAGAATTAACTTCCTGACTGATGTCTTGAGATGTTGCTTCAAAATATCCACATAATTGTCATCCTCATGATGCCATCTATTTTGTGAAGTGCACCAGTCCCTCCTGCAGCAAAGCACCTTCAAAACATGATGCTGCCACCCCGGTGCTTCACGGTTGGGATGGTGTTCTTCGGCTTAGCGAGCTTCCCCCTTTTTCCTCCAAACATAACGATGGTCATTATGGCCAGAGGACATTTTCCCCAATGTGCAGTTACAAACCGTCGTCTGGCTTTTATATGGCACTTTTGGAGCAGTGGCTTCTTCCTTGCTGAGTGGCCTTTCAGGCCTTTCAGGTTTCAGGTTATGTCGATATAGGACTTGGTTTATTGTGGATATAGATACTTTTGTACCTGTTTCCTCCAGCATCTTCACAAGGTCCTTTGCTGTTGTTCTGGGATTGATTTGCACTTTTCACATCAAAGTACGTTCACCTCTAGGAAACAGAATGCGTCTCCTTCCTGAGCGGTATGACAGCCTTGTAGTCCCATGGTGTTTATACTTGCGTACCATTGTTTGTACAGATGAATGTGGTACCTTCAGGCGTTTGGAAATTGCTCTCAAGGATGAACCAGACTTGTGGAAGTCTAAAAAAAAAATTCTGAGGTCTTGGCTGATTTTTTTGATTTTCCCATGATGTCAAGCAGAGGCACTGAGTTTGAAGGTAAGGCCTTAAAATACATCCACAGGTACACCTCCAATTGACTCAAATGATGCCTATCAGAAGCATCTGTTGCCATGACATAATTTTCTGGAATTTTCCAAGCTGTTTAAAGGCACAGTCAACTTAGTGGATGTAAACCTCTGACACACTGGAATTGTGATACAGTGAATTATATGTGAAATAATCTGTCTGTAAACAATTGTTGGAAAAATGACTTGTGTCATGCACAAAGTAGATGTCCTAACCAACTTGCCAAAACTATAGCTAATTGACAAAACATTTTTTGAAAAACACGTTTTAATGACTACAATCTAAGTGTATGTAAACGTCTGACTTCAACTGTATGTGTTGACTCTTGTGTCCAAATATAGTTGAACTTACCAGAGAGAGCACCACAGTGACTTTATTTATTTACAGTGGACAATGCACATTAACCAACAATATAACAATAATTCAACATCCACGTACATGTGTCGGGGGTTAGCCAAATTCTAATTTTTACTCATCGTCCCTGGGCAGGATACTCACTGAAATAATCTAAAATACAATACATCCAATAATATAATTCTAACAACAACACTGGCATCAACTGTCATCTTACATATGAGGAACCACAGATAATTATTGCGTACAGGTTTGGATAGATTTGAGCCATGTTTACAATTCAAATGTAAAAATACAATAATCAGTGCAGCTTCTCAAGTCCATGGGCATTACATTCCAGTATATTGTAGCTCTATATAACCGTATCCTCCTTAGATTTTTGTTTTCTAAGAAACTCTCTTTGACAACAAAAATAAACTCATTCTTAAATCTAAAAGGTGAGTGGAACTTCTCTTGGTTGAATGCACGTACTTACACATTTCCACCTGTATATATTCAACCAATCAATATAACAACACAGATTGATCTGGATGTGAATGATACATTCATTTTCCAAAATAGTATACTCTTAAATAAATGTTGTATAAGCCACAAGTGCTCCTAGATTTTAGCCCTTGCCACTCTTAAGGTCAACATCTACCGAAATGCAAATCATGTGCTTGATTCTGTCAATGCAAATATCAACCCTGCTCTCTCACTTCCTCCAGAGCAGTCACATCTGGTCTCCGTCTCCTTCACTCTCATCTTCAGATCAGTGGGCAGCGAGCTAGCTAACAGGAACAACAGAGGCAAGCCCCATGTGCTGTCAGAGCTAAACCTGAGTCTTTCACATCTACCACCGCAATCTAATAAAACGATTCAAAGGCAGTTCCAAGAATAAATATTATGCAGCGGAAACAGGGCTGAGGCATAGAGAACACAAATACCTATAGACGTCTCTGGGAGTCCTCCCAGGCTTCTGGGAGAGATGGCGGCGCAGCCTGAAAAGTTAAGGGATAGTTTGCCATTTCAAAGTGACTGAGTGATAAGACACAATTTAAAATGGCTGCAACCTATTCTGCTGCCGCAGTGCTCCACAGAATTTAAATGGACCGTTTCCTCAGTTTTAATGGGATCTTTAGAAAAGAGATAATGGTTCAGACACAAAACCCACCGACAAAAGAACATAGCTCACAACTCAGAATAACACAAAGAACATACCTAATACCATTTAAGTGCCTGGGCTAATAATGGAGCACATTTCATACCTGTGTTCCATTTCAAGACATGAAAGTCTATATTGTTCTCATGTGTGAAACCACTTCAGATCCTTGAGTGCGTTCACGCAAGACAAGTAGTTAAAGATGGAATCCACAGTCGTCGGAAGCTGAGCAATGGCCGCCCCACCACCATTGTTATTGTTCTTGTTGCTGAGCTGAGGAGACGTCACGCAGCATGGTAAAAAAAGAAATGGGCCTCCTGGGTGGCGCAGTGTCCTAAGGCACTGCATCGCAGTGCTAGCTGTGCCACCAGAGACTGGCTGCGACAGAGCCCAATCTCTGTCGCAGCCTGCTGCGACCGGGAGGTCCATGGGGCGACGCACAATTGGCCCAGCGTCGTCCGGGTTAGGGAAGTTTTGGCCGGCAGGGATATCCTTGTCTCATTGTGCACTAGCGACTCCTGTGGCAGGCCGGGCGCAATGCACGCTGACCAGGTCACCAGGTGTACTGTGTTTCCTCTGACACATTGGTGCGGCAGGTTTCCGGGTTGAATGTGCGTTGTGTCAAGAAGCAGTGCGGTTGGGTTGTGTTTCGGAGGACGCATGGCTCTCGACCTTCACCTCTCCCGAGTCCGTACGGGAGTTGCAGCGATGAGACAAGACTGTAACTACTACCAATTGGATACCATGAAATTGGGGAGAAAAAGGAGAAAAAAAGAATGTGCAGTATATATTGTGTATATATGTGTGTATATATCACTCGTGATGATGATGTCAGAAGGGTAAAAATGGTGTTTGTTGTTTGCAGCAACTTCTGTACTGGTGTAACATCACACATTGAGGTGGCTGTTTCACCATTAAGGATTTCAGCTGTAAGGTCTGATATTCAGCCTGAAAAAAGAGACGACTGGTTAACTATTAACCCTCGGTTTCATAGGATAGACATGTTTAAGTTCTGCTATTTATCCTTTGACTGACAAAAGACCGTCACCAATTTGGCAATGCTAGCAAAGATTATTTTCTTTAGTGACCTTATATACTGTCTGTATAGACTTTAGTGTATGTGTAGCTTGACAGCTGATAATTATTGAAGCATTTTACAGCAACCAACTACTTGTTAATATACTATAAACATGTTAGGTCAAAAGTAAAACTATTTATTTAAAAAATGCTTCAAGGATATTTCAATAAATTGGTTAGATGTTACATGACTGTGGAAAGTTTATAGCAGGGCTCTCCAACCCTGTTCATGGTGAGCTACCATTCTGTAAATTATCACGTTAACCCTAATCTAGCGCACCTGATTGATAAGCTAAATCAGGTTAGTTATAACGGGGGTTGGAGCGAAAACCTACAGGAGGGTAGATCTCCAGGAACAGGGGTGGAGAGCCCTGGTTTACAAGTTCAAATGAGGTCAATTGATGTCCTATGTCTTTATTCAATCATGAACCCACTGAAGAGTCAGGCTATCCTCACTGACCAAGACAAATGGTTGTCAGCCAACACAATAAACTCAGGCCCCTTTATTTTTCAGGGAAAGAAAAATAGATCCACATTAAAATCCCTATTTGTTGTGAAGTTAACTTTGCTCTCGTTGTCACATAATTACTAGTTTTAAAACTCTTCCTTGAGGTGCCCAGAGGAAATAGGCAGTAAATCAGGAAAACAAACAGCAGGTTGGATGACTGTTTGATTAAGCTAGTTTCCCCCTGGTGTGAGATCTAAGAAGGTCAAGGGGTTGCTTTGCAGTGCTGCCGAGGAGAACCAGAGAAACCTAAAAGTCATGGCTAAAAAGGTTCGCTGGAGAGCTCATTATTATGGGGTAAAAGGAGACTAGCAGTGCTGGGATTATCAACCATAGACCCATATAGATAGATGAAGGAAGCAATGGACAATTGAAAGTAGAGGCTTGAGGGCTGATACCAAGTAGCCAAAGGAACT
Organism: Oncorhynchus nerka; assembly: GCF_034236695.1. Taxonomy (NCBI): domain Eukaryota; kingdom Metazoa; phylum Chordata; class Actinopteri; order Salmoniformes; family Salmonidae; genus Oncorhynchus; species Oncorhynchus nerka. The sequence goes on from NC_088406.1 coordinate 46,111,154, forward strand.
AAGAAGTCTTCTAACTATTTTTGTTGTGTCATTCAGTTTGGCTTCGCTACAATCTCAGTAGTGCTCATTAACTATACACAACAGTAAGTCCGATCCTAACTTTTAATTTGTGTTTTCGCTGATTTACAATATGGGAAGAGAAACCAGGTAAATATCCACGGGAAGTAGTGGTGCTGAGGGTGCTGCAATGAAAAATCTGAAGAATTTCAAAATCTGAATAAAATATATATTTTGCATAATATTTTGGGGCTCACAAAGTTGTGCACCGGTACTTTACAATTCCTGTATTAGCGGACAGATACAGCCGTATGTAGTGTGGGCACATTTTATTTTGTTCAGCGCCAGTATATTGCATATTACATTTCATTTACTGAATTCGAACAAAACATTTTATAATGCTATTCTACACATTTTGTCATGAGGCTGAGAGATAATTTTGTTGTTTTAAACCTAATTTCCTGTAATTCTACACATGATGCCATAGGACAGAGATAAAAATGTTCCGTTTTATAGCTCATCTCATGCTATTCTTCACATTTTGCCATGAGGATAAGTTTTGCAGTTTTAAAGAAAATGTCCTGCTATTCTACACAATATGTTTTTGGGTTTGTTTTTGGTTGGGGGCCCCCTGGAGGAAGGGGGCCCAGGGGCAGGTGCCCTGCATGCCTATTCGGTAATCCGGCCCAGGATTTTGAGTCCATTTAGGAGGCACAAAGTATTAGGTTTCTGTCTCTTACTAATTATTATATCACCAGAGAGAATAGATTACTTACAAACGGCTTCATGTCAGAAGGAATTATGGCCATTAATTTGCTGCCAAAATGAGGTCTTTGCATTGTCAGTATAATTGTTGAGTGGATGCAGGTAGCACCAAGCCCACTGGTTCCCTTTGCAAAGTTCCGACACAATAAACCACAGCTACACTGTCAGATCTGCTGCACAATTGTGCTCAATAATTCTGGCATCCTCAATAAATACACCTCTGTAAAACAGAAATAATTTCCACAGACAGCTACATTTGAGAAAGACGTATGCCTTGTCAGGAGGAGAGAGACGTTTTTTTTATGCAATGGACTGCAAAATGTGACGGCCCACCCTCCTCTCTACACAGCCTTATTTAGTGACATGCATTTCACTGGGCCGACAAATAGAATGCGTTCTTTATTTAGCGGATATGTGATTGCTGAGAGGGAACGTATACATTGGGCATTGTGCTGGCACAAAAAAATGCCTCAAGATGGCATTACCCGAACTTCCTCAAGATGGAATTACCTCACCCTCCTTGCATTTTGAGCTCCCGAGTGGCGCAGCAGTCTAAGGCACTGCATCTCTGTGCTAAAGGCGTAACTACAGACACCCTGGTTCAATTCCAGGCTCTATCACAACTGGCCCGTGTCATCCGGTGTAGGCTGTCATTGTAAATAAGAATGTGTTCTTAACTGACTTGTGTGGTTAAATACATTTTTTAAAATAAAAACAGTTCCACTTCGTGGACTGAACCATCTTCACAGTCACCCATTTGATGTTGTCCTGAGGAATTACACTACATAAGTATACGTTGTTATACACATACCTCTTCATGCACGCTGTTCAGGCTTTTAGTCCTCTTCACAGGCATGATTTGGTGAATGAGAAAACATTCCTATGGTTGTCAGCAAAATGTGTTGCATGAACGGTCATAACAGATTTTAAAAAATCAAGAAGGGTCTGAAGCAGTAGAGGTCAGTCGTAGATTCCCCAACCTGGCAATGCATTTGTTCAAAGATGACCTGTAGTTTTGCAAAGTAAATGTATGTTATCTCAGAAAATGTATCTGATGCTAGCAATATCAAATAGAGTGATCCGGTTGAGCAAAGAGAAAATATTTCCATGTGAGAATTTTGTATTATGTAAATTGTATACGATTCCACACGAGAACAGTGAATGACATAGCAGTTGAACAAAGTACATTCGTACTGTATTTTCTGCCTTGTGCTTGATGGTGACATGAATCTGCTATAGCATGGTGGTGTTATGCAGACTCTATGTAAGGAGAAAATCAGTGGGTGCACTCTCCTCCTCAACTCTCCCGCTCAACTGTAAGTCGCTCTGGATAAGAAACTAAAATGTAAATGTAAATAAAGAGTTCATCATAGAGGCTGCACCTAGCCCTGCACACTAGTCATGCTCTTGTTTTCACTGCAGGTACTCATTAAAAAAAGTGTATCGGCAAAGTTCACGTGTATGAAGTTCAAGCTAAATTTGTACTTAGGGTGATTCGGCGAGTATTTTTTATTTACCTACGGTGTTGCCGTTTCATCCACACCTCAGGTTGAAAGATGAACTACGCATTTAACAAGTCAAATGAAATCTAAAGCTTTTAATTACTCAGCTGATCCTCCTACTTGTCATCTGTTTGATCCATCTGCTCAATCGTTTTGCCAGTGCAATGTCATAAATAGTAAAATAGTCCTAATTACACTGAACAAAAATATAAATGTGTGGATCTCATGTTTCATGAGTTGAAATAAAAGATCCCAGAAATGTTCCATAGGCACAAAAAGCTTATTTCTAACAAATGTTTTGCACAAATTTGTTTACATTCCTGTTAGTGAGCATTTCTCCTTTTCCAAGATAATATATCCACCTGATAGGTGTGACATATCAAGAAGCTGATTAAACAGCATGATCATTACACAGGTGCAAGAAAAGGCCACTCTAAAATGTGCAGATTTGTCACAACACAATTCCACAGATGTCTTGTGTTTTGAGGGAGTGTGCAATTGGCATGCTGACTGCAGGAACGTCCACCACAAATGTTGCCAGAGAATTGAATGTTCATTTCTCCCCCATAAGCCGCATCCAACGTCATTATAGAGACTTTGGCAGTTAGTCCAACCGGACTCACAACCGCAGACCACGTGTATGGCATTGTGTGGGCGAGCGGTTTGCTGATGTCAGCGTTGTGAACAGTGTCTCATGGTGGGAGTTGAGCTATGGTATGGGCAGGCAGAAGCTACGGACAATGAACACAATTGCATTTTATCGACGGCACAGAGATACCTTGACGAGATCCTGAGCCCCATTATCATGTTTCAGCATGATAATGCATGGCCCCATGTTGCAAGGATCTGTACACATTTCCAGGAAGCTGAAAATGTCCTAGTTCTTCCATGGCCTGCATACTCACCAGACATGTCACGCATTGAGCATGTTTGGGATGCTCTGGGTCGATGTGTTCGACAGAGTGTTCAGTTCCCGCCAATATCCAGCAACATTGCACAGCCATTGAAGAGGAGTGGGGCAAGGTTCCACAGACCACAATCAACAGCCTGATCAACTCTATGTGAAAGAGGTGCATGAGGCAAATGGTGGTCACACCAGACAATGACTGGTTTTCTGATCCACACTCCTAAGTTTAAAAAAAAGTATCTGTGATGAATAGATGCATATGTGACCCGATTCAGGAAACTAGGCGCATGTTGCAAGTCACGACTTCCCAGGAGAGCCGTTTGAACGTAATCATATATTTTTTTATCAAATTACGTTGTTTGGCAGAAATACCTTCTTGAACATGTGAACTTTCAAATTTGTATGCCATCTGTAAATATGAATAAAATTGTTAAATACGAGCCTTGTTAGTTAAGCCACAGAAAAAATGAGCAACCTAGCCGTGATTGGCTGAGATAATGAGTGGGCTGGACATGCCGAGAGAGGAGTTTGTATTGGTCTGCCATAGAAGCTCATCAGCTGTGTTGGTAATCCTGTTGAATGCGGCTTTTACATTTTTGTATTATTGTGTAGCTAACGTGTGTGAATTTACACTTTGTTTACCTAGCTAGGTACATTGTTTACCTAGCTAGCTAAATGTCTTAAGCAAAAGTGTACTGTTAGCTAGCTAGCTAGCTAGCTAACGTTAGTTGGCTGGCTCCGTTGCTGATGTTATTATTAGTTTCCCAGAGCCGTTTGCTGTTCTAGTTAGAGCCTAATGTTAGCTATCTAACATTGAACATGGTTGGTTACCTCCCAACACTGTGGCATTGTTGGCACTGTTCAATGTTGTTTCACTAGCTAACGTTGGCTGGCTGGCTCGTTAGCTAACGTTACGTGACGTGTGTACAACACCCATTGAATATGGCCGGTGTCAGTAAACGTTTGTAAAAAAAAGCGTAATGAAATTGTTGCCAGCTGAGCTGTTTAGGCTGTTTCCATGTTATCCATAGGTAAACAAATCATCGGCCAGAGCATCAAGTGTGCGCTCCGAGAGCGAAACGAGATGGGTGGGGCTAAAGCTTATTAAGAGGGTGTGAACGATTCTGAATGGGTTTAGACAAAGAAGAGCTCTTCACTAGATAGCATAACATTCAAAGGCGATTTTCTCAAAAGTGAGTTTACAAGTTGATCAACATTCAAAGCAGAATTACTTTTCCATTGTTCCTCAAATGCAGTGTATGATATACCATTTTGTAGCCCTGAGTCTCTACTTTTATCTAATGTAAAAAATAAATACAAAAAAAACAAGCTGAACCTTGCTTAGCTTCACAGGAGACCTGTCAGGATAGTATGCTATTTGTTAAAATGAGAAAACCTATATATAACACCCCACAAGCCACACCTGTGATTTATAATTGCTGGGCTGTTTCATTTCAGGTTTTCACTCCTTTTAGCTCCCGTCACTCACCTCGGATCTGCCAAAGACCTGCCCTTTCTCATGTAAAGCTGATGCAAGTCAAACTGACAGCTGCTTATTGGCACTCACAAGATTGAACCTCGTTTAATCTTTGAGGGACTTCATGATTAAATAAGGTTATCGGAGCACAGATCTTCCGGAAAGGCACAGAGGCATGCTTTGTGACTTATTTCATGCATGCTCTTCAAGTACCGAGCTAATGTCTTCAAGTAATCCAATGTATGGATTTATTACTAATACCATTTATGGCCAGGATTAGAATGTAATTGTATTTTTAAGCCAAATAAATAATAATAAACCAGTCATGAATGGAGAGTTCATTAATTGTGTGCTAAGAGAGTAATCAAAGGCCGATGAAATGATGTAACTTTGGCTCTGATTTGAATTGTTCAACATCTTTATTCTGGGTGGACATCTTTCAGATACAGGCGTCCAACCGAGGTCCCTTGTAGCTCATGGCTCTCCCTCTTGGCTGGTCACTGAAATGTGACTATACTGTATAGCCCCCGTAAGTGATTACTCACTCTTATTGCTTCAGGCTCGTACTGACTGAAGCAATAAGTCCTGCATCTGGATGTGGCATGGTATCACAGCCTGGAATTCTACAATATTTTAGTGGCTGTGGGCTGCTAAGGCCAAAATGAGACCCAGAGCACACTCAAGGCATTCATATTTCATTGGACTAGACTACTAAAGTCTGAAACTAAATATGATTGAGAGTCAATATCAAAAAACCAGTGAATTCCATTGTTGAATTGCTTTAATCATTTGCATGTTTCGTGTGAATGACTTTAAAGGAACATTTTGGCGCAATATTTTTGAGAGATTACATGATAGGGACAACATTATGAATTGTATATTTTCGTTAAATCGAATGCCCTTGAAGACCTTGCAAAGCAGCATTTACATTGGCATGCACCTATCAAACTCTAACCTTCTTTCATGTTCCAAACCAAGCCAAAATGAATGTACCCCTGCCCTACTGCTAGATTCTTGCACTGACGCAGTCCTGTACACAAAGCCCATTCCACCTTGAAGATACTTATTAACGAGAGAGGGCTCCATGCAGTGAAGGACTGCTGGCTACGGGGAGGGAGTGTTTTAAAAGTTATCTATAGGATTCTCCTCCGGCCAGTTATTTTGTAAATAATGATCCATCAAAGCCCAAAGACAAGTAATTTGTCACAAAAGCAATGTTCTACAGCAACATAGCTACATACACAACAACAAAATATTTACATTTATCGTTACCCTGTTGACAATGGTGGATAATCGAAAGCTTGCAGATATTTTTTACAAATTAAAATATTTAAAGAGGCAATCCGGAGTTGACACATCAACTTTTGGACTTTTAAATGTTTCATCATACTGCTTGATGGTTTCTGCGACTGCACTTGAAGAAACTTTCAAAGTTCTTGACATTTTCCGTGTTGACTAACCTTCATGTCTTAAAGTAATGATGGCCTGTCATTTCTCTTTGCTTATTTGAGCTGTTCTTGCCATAATATGGACTTGGTCTTTTACCAAATAGGGTTATCTTCTGAATACCTTGCCACAACACAATTTATTGGCTTAAACACATTAAGAAATTCCACAAATTAACTGTTAAGAAGGCTGTTATAGAAATACATATGATTTATATGTTTAAGGTAATGGTAAGATAATTACTAAATTATTTAAATGTTCAAATGAATGTTAAGGCAATAACTAACAGTATTCCACCCTGTCATGGTGTAATGGAGTGAAATGTATTTGAATCACATGTGCATAGGAAAAGAGGAACGGTTAACAGACGAGGAACTGTTAATTGGTGTTAGGGGGCGCTATTTTTATTTTTGGATGAAAAACGTTCCCATTTTAAACAAGATATTCTGTCACAAAAAGATGCTCGACTATGCATATAATTGACAGCTTTGGATAGAAAACACTCCGACGTTTCCAAAACTGCAAAGATATTGTCTGTGAGTGCAACATAACTGATGTTACAGGCGAAACCCAGATAAAAATCCAACCAGGAAGTGCCGCATTTTTTGAAACCGCCAATGACTCCTTATATGGCTACGAATGAGCTTACGTTTTCCACGTATTCCCCAATGTGTCTACAGCATTGTGACGTCTTTTTACGTATTTCCGTTTAAGAATAGCCATAAGGGACCATATTTAGCAAGTGGTCACATGGTGTCTCCCGCAGAAAATCTTGCGTAAAATACTGAGGTAGCCATTTTTCCAATCGCTTCTTATGAGAAACCATTTGCCTCGACGGATATATTATCGAATATACAGTGCCTTGCGAAAGTATTCGGCCCCCTTGAACTTTGCGACCTTTTGCCATATTTCAGGCTTCAAACATAAAGATATAAAACTGTATTTTTTTGTGAAGAATCAACAACAAGTGGGACACAATCATGAAGTGGAACGACATTTATTGGATATTTCAAACTTTTTTAACAAATCAAAAACTGAAAAATTGGGCGTGCAAAATTATTCAGCCCCCTTAAGTTAATACTTTGTAGCGCCACCTTTTGGGCTCTGTCGCAGCCAGTCTCTGGTGGCACAGCTAGCACTGCGATGCAGTGCCTTAGGACACTGTGCTACCCTGGAGGCCCATTTTTTTTTACCATGCTGCGTGACGTCTCCTCAGCTCAGCAACAAGAACAATAACAATGGTGGTGGGGCGGCCATGGCTCAGCTTCCGACGACTGTGGATTCCATCTTTAACTACTTGTCTTGCGTGAACGCACTCAAGGATCTGAAGTGGTTTCACACATGAGAACAATATTGACTTTCATGTCTTGAAATGGAACACAGGTATGAAATGTGCTCCATTATTAGCCCAGGCACTTACTTAAATGGTATTAGGTATGTTCTTTGTGTTATTCTGAGTTGTGAGCTATGTTCTTTTGTCGGTGGGTTTTGTGTCTGAACCATTATCTCTTTTCTAAAGATCCCATTAAAAATTCTGTGGAGCACTGCGGCAGCAGAATAGGTTGCAGCCGCTTTAAATTGTGTCTTATCACTCGGTCTCTTTGAAATGGCAAACTATCCCTTAACTTTTCAGGCTGCGCCGCCATCTCTCCCAGAAGCCTGGGAGGACTCCCAGAGACGTCTATAGGTATCTGTGTTCTCTATGCCTCAGCCCTGTTTCCGCTGCATAATATTTATTCTTGGAACTGCCTTTGAATCGTTTTATTAGATTGCGGTGGTAGATGTGAAAGGTGGTAGATCTCTCAATCCTCCACTACTGACTGCTAGCCAGGGACATTGATAGGCCTATTTTATGGGATCTTTATCCCCCCTAAAATATTAATTAGCCCCCCAAAATAAATCAACATATCAGTCAATATATTTTCTCTGGGATTTCTTTTTTTTTGTCAACCGTTCCATCGCATCTTAAACTTCTTACCGGGCGAGCACTAGGACCTGGGGGGGGACTGCTGCTGCAGAGGCTGCTGCAAGCTCTAGTGACAGTTAGGTCTACTTGTATCTAACATCGTTAGCCACTGCTGTGGCTTGAGACTGCTAGCTGACAGTAAACTGACAGGAAAAGGCTCTGACAGGACGGATAGGCTACGATGTGAATTTGTGGTAAGTTAGAACAGAGAGAGAGAGAGTATACACTACTATAGACTTTGGTCATAATCAAAGCTTTGTTAACCAATATGTTTTTATGTGAGGCTGCCTGTATGTTATGTGGCGATGATATCTAACGTAAACTCACCACATTCCGTACAAATGTGCGCTACCGCAACATTCAAACGAGGCTACAAAGAAAACCAATGGGACTGTATCGACTGTGTTGACTTCAAAATCGGGGGTGTGAACTACGTTTCTATTCAAGCGTTGATCAACATGGTAATGGCTCTATAGTATTGGAGAAAAGTTGAAAAAAATGACCCTCCGTTACATCGTGATGTGTCATGCCGTAACGTACAGCACGCATAAAGAAACTAAACTATTTTTGTCTTACAATCTCTCTCCACCAGGTGTAGCACTTCTCTCATCCTTTAAAAACAAGAAATGGACAGTGATGGGGGTAAGGGGGATTAACCTAGTCATTTTGCGTGTCATCATTGCATGCGATCATCATTCTCAAAGCTGCTGTTTACTTCACTTTAGCACCACCCTAAATACCCGATTCAAATTCGACACAAACCTTCAAATAGGTATGTAATGACACATTATATAAACTCTTTATAGTGTTTTATTTACATTTTAGAGGCGATAAGGTGATAAGTTGGACAGATCGAGTGAAAAAAAGCCATTTTCCCACACAACATCTCTCCTTCTCACTATCACACATTAGTTTCACTTCCCACCCGCCATTTTTTTAAAGACCCGATGGGGCTCATTGCCTTCTTGAATCATGCAGAAACGGGCAGCGTGGGGGTCAGGTAATTGATTCTGTTGGAAGGGAGAGAAATACAGACCAAGGCGATGTTCAAAAGTGAGTGAGTTTACGTTAGTTAATGTTGTATTTAATGTAGTTTTGCTATCTGTGCCAGGCTATAAAAGAGACAGATGGTATCTAATTAACATTATATTTAATGCAGTCTTGCTATTTGTGCCAGGCTATAAATGTGACAGATGACATAACATCATGCACATATCATTGCATACTCAAAGACTTTCATTCAGTAGGCCATTGCAAAACAATTATCAGTAGGTCATGTGTAGAAAAGGTGGCATAGTGTTGATCCCAATGTCATTGTATTATCCTCAATTTCTCAACTGTAGGCTAGATAACGACTAACGTTAGATGGATATACGGAAATAATTCAAAAGAGGCAGTGCCAGCAGCTCTGACGAAGGCCAATCCGGTGAGAAATTAATATTTTACCAGTTCAAACAAACAAATTCAAACTTTAACTGATTAATCACCTATTAAGCCTTGAGTTAATGTAGGTATGAGTTTAATAACAAAACACGTCAAAACACAGCAGACAATAATGAGGGAAAGAAGATGGAGGCTGTCAGGGCTGAGGGAGCTTGTCTGGTGAAGTTTTGTGGTAAAAAAAGCAAGTAGATGTGTAAGCTTTCGGTTAAATTTGTACAGCATATGACAGTGTATGTCTTACCTTTGTTAGGCGTAAATACATTATGCTCATGATATCTTAAAGGGTCATGCAGAAAGAGAGGCTTCTGTGCAAGGCAGAGATCAACATGCGAGCTGCATAAGTGAGAGAGAGCAAACATGCCCAGAGAGAGAGGGAGAAGACACAGATCCAGAGAGAGAGGATCAACAAACAGATCCAGACAGGGAGGGAGAACAAACAGATCCAGACAGGGAGGGAGAACAAACAGATCCAGAGAGGGAGGGACAACAAACAGATCCAGACAGGGAGGGAGAACAAACAGATCCAGACAGGGAGGGAGAACAAACAGATCCAGAGAGGGAGGGACAACAAACAGATCCAGAGAGGGAGGGACAACAAACAGATCCAGAGAGGGAGGGAGAACAAACAGATCCAGAGAGGGAGGGACAACAAACAGATCCAGACAGGGAGGGACGACAAACAGATCCAGACAGGGAGGGACGACAAACAGAACCAGAGAGGGAGGGACGACAAACAGATCCAGAGAGGGAGGGACGACAAACAGATCCAGACAGGGAGGGAGAACAAACATATCCAGAGAGGGAGGGACAACAAACAGATCCAGAGAGGGAGGGAGAACAAACAGATACAGAGAGGGAGGGACAAGAAACAGATCCAGACAGGGAGGGAGAACAAACAGATCCAGAGAGGGAGGGACAAGAAACAGATCCAGACAGGGAGGGACAAGAAACAGATCCAGACAGGGAGGGATGACAAACAGATCCAGAGAGGGAGGGACGGCAAACAGATCCAGACAGGGAGGGACGACAAACAGTTCCAGACAGGGAGGATCAACAAACAGATCCAGACAGGGAGGGACAACAAACAGATCCAGACAGGGAGGATCAACAAACAGATCCAGACAGGGAGGGAAAACAAACAGATCCAGACAGGGGGGGACAACAGATCCAGAGAGGGAGGGACAACAAACACCTCCAGACAGGGAGGGACTACAAACAGATCCAGCCAGGGAGGGAGAACAAACAGATCCAGGCAGGGCGGTACAACAAACAGAACCAGAGAGGGAGGGAGGGACAACAAACAGATCCAGACAGGGAGGGAGGGACAACAAACACATCCAGACAGGGAGGGAGGGACAACAAACAGATCCAGACAGGGAGGGACAACAAACAGATCCAGACAGGGAGGAACAACAAACAGATCCAGACAGGGAGGGACAACAAACAGATCCAGACAGGGAGGATCAACAAACAGATCCAGACAGGGAGGATCAACAAACAGATCCAGAGAGGGAGGGACGACAAACAGATCCAGACAGGGAGGGAGAACAAACAGATCCAGACAGGGAGGGACAACAACAGATCCAGACAGGGAGGGACAACAAACAGAACCAGACAGGGATGGACAACAAACAGAACCAGACAGGGAGGGAGGGACAACAAACAGATCCAGACAGGGAGGGAGGGACAACAAACAGATCCAGACAGGGAGGGAGGGACAACAAACAGATCCAGACAGGGAGGGACAACAAACAGATCCAGACAGGGAGGGACAACAAACAGATCCAGACAGGGAGGGAGAACAAACAGATCCAGAGAGGGAGGGACAACAAACAGATCCAGACAGGGAGGGACAACAAACAGATCCGGACAGGGAGGATCAACAAACAGATCCAGACAGGGAGGATCAACAAACAGATCCGGAGAGGGAGGGACGACAAACAGATCCAGACAGGGAGGGAGAACAAACAGATCCAGACAGGGAGGGACAACAAACAGATCCAGACAGGGAGGGACAACAAACAGATCCAGACAGGGATGGACAACAAACAGAACCAGACAGGGAGGGAGGGACAACAAACAGATCCAGACAGGGAGGGAGGGACAACAAACAGATCCAGACAGGGAGGGACAACAAACAGATCCAGACAGGGAGGGACAACAAACAGATCCAGACAGGGAGGGACAACAAACAGATCCAGAGAGGGAGGGACAACAAACAGATCCAGACAGGGAGGGACAACAAACAGATCCAGACAGGGAGGATCAACAAACAGATCCAGAGAGGGAGGGACGACAAACAGATCCAGACAGGGAGGGAGAACAAACAGATCCAGACAGGGAGGGACAACAACAGATCCAGACAGGGAGGGACAACAAACAGAACCAGACAGGGATGGACAACAAACAGAACCAGACAGGGAGGGAGGGACAACAAACAGATCCAGACAGGGAGGGAGGGACAACAAACAGATCCAGACAGGGAGGGAGGGACAACAAACAGATCCAGACAGGGAGGGACAACAAACAGATCCAGACAGGGAGGGACAACAAACAGATCCAGACAGGGAGGGAGAACAAACAGATCCAGAGAGGGAGGGACAACAAACAGATCCAGACAGGGAGGGACAACAAACAGATCCGGACAGGGAGGATCAACAAACAGATCCAGACAGGGAGGATCAACAAACAGATCCGGAGAGGGAGGGACGACAAACAGATCCAGACAGGGAGGGAGAACAAACAGATCCAGACAGGGAGGGACAACAAACAGATCCAGACAGGGAGGGACAACAAACAGATCCAGACAGGGATGGACAACAAACAGAACCAGACAGGGAGGGAGGGACAACAAACAGATCCAGACAGGGAGGGAGGGACAACAAACAGATCCAGACAGGGAGGGACAACAAACAGATCCAGACAGGGAGGGACAACAAACAGATCCAGACAGGGAGGGACAACAAACAGATCCAGACAGGGAGGGACAACAAACAGATCCAGACAGGGAGGGACAACAAACAGATCCAGACAGGGAGGGAGAACAAACAGATCCAGAGAGGGAGGGACAACAAACAGATCCAGACAGGGAGGGACAACAAACAGATCCAGACAGGGAGGGACAACAAACAGATCCAGACAGGGAGGGACTACAAACAGATCCAGCCAGGAAGGGACAACAAACAGATCCAGACAGGGAGGGACAACAAACAGATCCAGAGAGGGAGGGACAACAAACAGATCCAGACAGGGAGGGAGAACAAACAGATCCAGGCAGGGAGGGACAACAAACAGAACCAGAGAGGGACGGAGGGACAACAAACAGATCCAGACAGGGAGGGAGGGACAACAAACACATCCAGACAGGGAGGGAGGGACAACAAACAGATCCAGATAGGGAGGGACAACAAACAGAACCAGAGAGGGAGGGATGGACAACAAACAGATCCAGACAGGGAGGGAGGGACAACAAACAGATCCAGACAGGGAGGGAGGGACAACAAACACATCCAGACAGGGAGGGACAACAAACAGATCCAGACAGGGAGGGAGGGACAACAAACAGATCCAGACAGGGAGGGAGGGACAACAAACAGATCCAGACAGGGAGGGAGGGACAACAAACAGATCCAGACAGCGAGGGAGGGACAACAAACAGATCCAGAGAGGGAGGGACAACAAACAGATCCAGACAGCGAGGGACAACAAACAGATCCGGACAGGGAGGGACAACAAACAGATCCAGAGAGGGAGGGACAACAAACAGATCCAGACAGGGAGGATCAACAAACAGATCCAGACAGGGAGGATCAACAAACAGATCCAGAGAGGGAGGGACGACAAACAGATCCAGACAGGGAGGGAGAACAAACAGATCCAGACAGGGAGGGACAACAAACAGATCCAGACAGGGATGGACAACAAACAGAACCAGACAGGGAGGGAGGGACAACAAACAGATCCAGACAGGGAGGGAGGGACAACAAACAGATCCAGACAGGGAGGGAGGGACAACAAACAGATCCAGACAGGGAGGGACAACAAACAGATCCAGACAGGGAGGGACAACAAACAGATCCAGACAGGGAGGGACAACAAACAGATCCAGACAGGGAGGGACAACAAACAGATCCAGAGAGGGAGGGACAACAAACAGATCCAGACAGGGAGGGACAACAAACAGATCCAGACAGGGAGGGACTACAAACAGATCCAGCCAGGGAGGGAGAACAAACAGATCCAGGCAGGGAGGGACTACAAACAGAACCAGAGAGGGAGGGAGGGACAACAAACAGATCCAGACAGGGAGGGAGGGACAACAAACAGATCCAGACAGGGAGGGAGGGACAACAAACAGATCGAGACAGGGAGGGAGGGACAACAAACAGATCCAGACAGGGAGGGAGGGACAACAAACAGATCCAGACAGGGAGGGAGGGACAACAAACAGATCCAGACAGGGAGGGACGGACAACAAACACATCCAGACAGGGAGGGACAACAAACAGATCCAGACAGGGAGGGAGGGACAACAAACAGATCCAGACAGGAAGGGAGGGACAACAAACAGATCCAGACAGCGAGGGAGGGACAACAAACAGATCCATACAGGGAGGGACAACAAACAGATCCGGACAGGGAGGGACAACAAACAGATCCAGAGAGGGAGGGACAACAAACAGATCCAGACAGGGAGGATCAACAAACAGATCCAGACAGGGAGGGACAACAAACAGATCCAGACAGGGAGGGAGAACAAACAGATCCAGACAGGGAGGGAGAACAAACAGATCCAGACAGGGAGGGACAACAAACAGATCCAGACAGGGAGGGACAACAAACAGATCCAGACAGGGAGGGAGGGACAACAAACAGATCCAGACAGGGAGGGAGGGACAACAAACAGATCCAGACAGGGAGGGACAACAAACAGATCCAGACAGGGAGGGACAACAAACAGATCCAGACAGGGAGGGACAACAAACAGATCCAGACAGGGAGGGACAACAAACAGATCCAGACAGGGAGGGACAACAAACAGATCCAGAGAGGGAGGGACAACAAACAGATCCAGACAGGGAGGGACAACAAACAGATCCAGACAGGGAGGGACTACAAACAGATCCAGCCAGGGAGGGAGAACAAACAGATCCAGGCAGGGAGGGACAACAAACAGAACCAGAGAGGGAGGGAGGGACAACAAACAGATCCAGACAGGGAGGGAGGGACAACAAACAGATCCAGACAGGGAGGGAGGGACAACAAACAGATCCAGACAGGGAGGGAGGGACAACAAACACATCCAGACAGGGAGGGACAACAAACAGATCCAGACAGGGAGGCAGGGACAACAAACAGATCCAGACAGCGAGGGAGGGACAACAAACAGATCCAGACAGGGAGGGAGAACAAACAGATCCAGAGAGGGAGGGACAACAAACAGATCCAGACAGGGAGGGAGAACAAACAGATCCAGAGAGGGAGGGACAACAAACAGATCCAGACCGGGAGGGACAACAAACAGATCCAGACAGGGAGGGAGAACAAACAGATCCAGACAGGGAGGGAGAACAAACAGATCCAGACAGGGAGGGACAACAAACAGATCCAGACAGGGAGGGACAACAAACAGATCCAGACAGGGAGGGACAACAAACAGATCCAGAGAGGGAGGGACAACAAACAGATCCAGACAGGGAGGGAGAACAAACAGATCCAGAGAGGGAGGGACAACAAACAGATCCAGAGAGGGAGGGACAACAAACAAATCCAGAGAAAGAAAGAATCAAGCCGCTGCAGCAACTCCTTCCAGAAATGAGAGCAATTTAGGTGACAAAGGCACTGGGCCCAGACAAGTGAAGCTGAATAGGTACCCACAGTAAAGTTTTGGTGGTAGCTTTGCCATGCCACAACACTGTCTCTGTGTGTTCGTGCCATTTCATGTTTACCAAAGATAAACAAAGCTTTTTTCAAGTTTTTGCAGCCATTACTGACAAAATAATCAAATTGAATGTTTTTGCCAAAAACTCTACATGGAAAGCAGAAAGCTGTGCTTTTTGAACAGAGTACTCTACTCAATTTTACTTCTCAAACCAGCAGTGCTGAAATGCCCTTTTCTGTGTAGGCAACTAGCAGTCATGGGAACATTGCTCAGATTTTAACATCTGCCCATGCTAGTGATATTGCAGAGAGAAGGGAGTATCTGAGGAGAATTGTTGTGGTAACCTCAATGTTAGGAAGACAGGGGCTTTCTTTCCGTGCCAACGATGAATCTAGTGAAAGCACAAATAGAGGGAACTTCTTGAATGTATTAAGCTTTTGAAGGAGTTTGACCCTTTCCTGCACAGGTACAATACTCCATCAAATGCGACATATCTCTCTCCAGAATCTCAGAATGACATGATCGAATGCTGTTTTCAAGAGATTATGGACACCATGGTCCCTGAGATGTCAAAATCTAGAATGTATGCCATTATGGTGGATGAGGCCAGGGATGGGCAGTCTGAACAGATGGCTCTGTGTGTTAGGTATGTGACATAGGGGACAGTTAAGGAGCGTTTACTAGCACTAGCAGTATTCAAGTCATTTGATGCCCAATTGATAGCAAATAAGTTGCAACAGCAGCTCCAAATGAGAGGGGTAGCAGGCCTAAAGTGCGTTGCACAGACCTATGATGGTGCGGCTGTCATGAGTGGGTCCAAAGGAGGTGTGCAAGCACATTTCAGAGTGCTGCACCCGGAGGCAATTTATGTACATTTCTATGCTCATGAGCTTCATTTGGTGTTGTGTCATACTTGCAGGGCTATTTCGGAGGCTGCTGACTTTTCAAGTTTCTTGGAGAATGTGTATTTCTTTTTCAGTACATCCCTTGTTAACCACCACAAGTTCAAAGAAGCTCAGTCCAAACTTGGAATAGCATGAGCTGAACTTGTACAGCTCTCAAACACTAGCTGGGCATGCCAGCTACGGTCCATAAATGCAGTCCTGGACACTTTAACTGCTATTTTGGATTGTCTATCTGCCATTGGATCCCCCATGGCTGTTGGTCTAAGAGCAAAGCTTCATCAGTTCTTCTGAGGGACGACAAGTTCCTCCAGAAAGAGACTGTAGACCTGGCAGAAGCTTGTTTCGGCAAACAAGCTGTATGTGACACACTGATAGGCAAACTCACAGATGCATTTGCCACAGAACTTTATGACAGAACCAAAGCACTCTGTGAAATTCACAATATTCCAGAGGCAGATGCAGCAAGAAAGCACAAACAAAGGAAAATGGGAGATTTTGTGGTGGAGACCTCCTTGGGTTTAGGCACAGAATTGTCAGGTTCCCAAACAATGAAAACAGAGCTGTTGCTCCCCTGCTTGGACAGGATGGTTTGTGAGCTTGACCAGCGATTCCCTACTCTAGATGCAGGTCTGCTCAAAGGCATGCAGGCATGCAGAACCCAACTCAAAAAACCTCCAAGAAACATCATGCTTAACTGAGTTGCCAAGCACTACGGTATTGATGTTAAAACAGAAGAGATGTTGGTGGCCAGAAACCTTGCCCGGAAAAGAGAGGCTGGATGTCCTCCCAAAGACATGCTTGCTGTACATAACCTCCTGGATGATGATATGTTTCCTTCTCTGAAGGAAATCATTCAGGTTGCCCTCACAATTCCTGTGAGCAGCTGCTCCTGTGAAAGGTCCTTTAGTGCACTGCGCCGGGCTGCACTCCTGGTTGCGTAAGACAATGGGTCAGAAAAGGCTTGCAAGTCTTGCAGCCATGTCCATTGAGGGTGAAGTGCTTAGGCCACTAAGCCACAATGGTGTTATTGACCCCTTTGTCACCTTTAAAAATAGGAGGTACACTTTGATGCGTCTCCCCACAAAATAAGCATTAAAAGAGAGAAGCAGGAGGAGAAGTTCTGTAATATAGGTTGTAATATTTGTTTGGGATCTTACTTTTTTATCAGATTTTAAATAACATCCAAATAGTATTTTGGCTAGATCGTACAGCCATTTTTTGTGCCTTTTGTTGGTGTTGGATGGATGGGGACAGAGTGGACTTGAATTTCTTTATTTGGATAGAATTTAAGTCAGTCATATTAGATCCGTGTCTAACACAAACTATGAGACAGGTATTCTTTTAGCCAACCTTGACCAAAAATAACCTTATTTTGATTGACGTTACACTCATTGTTACTCTAAAAATACATGATTAAATGACGTTTTGGGTGCTTTAAAACAAATCCTGGGGGAGTCTGTCCAGACCCCCCTAAAAGAGGCTTAGCCCCCCTATCCATGAATCTCTAGTGATGTCCCTGCTGCAAGCCATTACCAAATTGATAGAGAGAGAGCATAATCAAACAGTCAGGGATGATACAGATGGACACTGCTGCTTTGAGGATGTATTAAATATTGATTTACCAAGAGGCTAACATAAAGTCCTGGTGATTTCTCTCTACATGTATTATCCTATTTGAAATATGAGACACAATACAATGAACAATATAGTTTTAAGGGAACAGCAACCATATCATTATCAAGACTTTGTTGAGAAAATCCTTATAATTACTAGTGCAGACAACTGAAAAGCACTATTCATGATCAACAACTTGCCACAGTACCACTCTCTGACATGTAGCTCAGGGGATATTTTTATCTCATCTCAGACATAGAGATTCCAACTGTGAATCTAAATCACATGACGCTAAATCACTCCACCAGATAAACCAGCTCACTGTAGATTACAGAGAAATTCATGAGCAGGGCCACGTACAGAAGCAGTGGTTCTGCTACAAACACTTTCAAGTGGACGTCCAATGTTCCCCAATGATGGGGAGTTAAAGCTGATGTCACTGCCATTAATCTGGAGTTCAGTGTTCCTTCCTTTGACACCACAAATGGATCATTCTGACGGCCAGGTCGCTATCTTATTCCACCACTAGCGAGGATGATTTATGGAAAAAATGCATTTGGTGAGATTAGCATTTCACACTTCTCTATTTGTGAAATATGACTTGGATGTAATCCTCACAGTTGACACAATCCAAGGCTCCATCTCCAACCACTGTTCACAGTCACCCTAGAGATTAATATTACTACAAAGTGTTTAGGATGCTGACAGATATAATATACTACTTGCTACAGGTTCAACACATCTGCTCGTACTCCTTAGGGGATCAAATTATAATACAAACAAATAATACAAACAAATTGGTATACTTTTGAAATTCTAAGCATGTAATGGCATTGCATGATATTTGGGTTGTTGTTGTTGTTGTCTGGTAAGCATATAGGCTATATTATGTTTCTGTATCAAATATACAGTGCATGGTGTATTTAAATGTCCTGTTTCGTATTATTTTGTTAATTAATGCAATGTACAAACTGCTGATTTTTTAAACGTAGTTGAGCTAACTAACTTTTCTTCAGAAAAGTTATTTCAAATGGACTTTTCAAGTTGAATTCAAGTCACGCTCAATATTACATGATGTAAGGGCCAGTGGGGCTAAAGTATGTGCAATCCCTTGTAGCGGTGGGTTCAACAAGCAGTTAAGTGCAATACTGATTAAGTAGAAGAGTGACCTTATAAGACTTGTGAGATTGAAAAGTATGAAAGTGGATTTGGATCCAATCACGGACTTACAGTACCAGTCAAAAGTTAGGTGTGTTGAAGCTGGTTCGAGAGAATGCCAAGAGTGCAAAGCTGTCATCAAGGCAAACGGGTGGCTACTTTGAAGGATCTATTTTGATTTGTTTAACACTTTTCTGGTTACTACATGATTCCATATGTGTTATTTCACAGTTTTAATGTCTCCACTGTTTTTCTACAATGTAGAAAATAGTCAAATAAAGAAAAACCCTTGAATGAGTAGGTGTGTCCAAACTTTTGACCGGTACTGTACATATTCAGGACTTTATTCAGGGACACAGCTAACCTACAGTATGTACCTTGTTGATGCTTCTAAGGGGGATAGTCAGAGAGTAATAGGATACGGCGTGTGTCAAATTTGATTGATTGCTGACCTTATGACCTGATGACATGTACAGAATATGTGCCCCCGCCCCGCCCCCCCTGTTCGTGTGGTCATGTGTTAGAGGGTGTTTGAACTTTTGGGGCCCATGCCCCCCTCCACCCCCCAGTTTTATCTCCCTTATGCTTGTTATCTATGAAGCAGGAATGTCTGGGGCTATAGATAGCGCTGTGGCCTCAGCATTATAAATGTCCAGAACAAGCCATTTTTTTAAGACCTGAATATGTGTGTGTGTGGGTGTGTGTGGGTGTGTGTGAGAAACAAGGAATGTGTGTGTGTGTGTTAGAAACAAGGTCCCTTGGGCATTGTGTCCATTTCAGGCTTTAAACAACAATTAAACAGCCATCTAAATAATGTTTCTCAGCCTAGTTTCCTATTGAGTTCTCTTTATATGTACAGGCACAGAGCTTCCAGATGGCTCCAGCCTAAGGATTTTCAGTGCATGTACACACGGGGAGATTAGAACCCCAAAGAAAAGATCCTAAAGGTACTTTCAGATTCAGGTTTATCATGACAGCCGCTTTATGAAAGGCCTTTACTTATGGCTAAACAGCTTCTACACAGCTTATTAATTAATGCTGTGGGATGAAATTATGTGTTTCTAGGAGGGCTTAAACAAATATACAGTGAAACAAACATGGCCACTTTACACACATTTTTATTGACTTTTAAAAAGACCACAGTAACATGACAGAATTTGTGCAAAGGCAACGAAATCTGCTAGGGGATATTAAATGTACAACAGTAGTATTCTGTAACAAACAATACGTGTTAAACATAAGGGACATGCAATCATGACAGGCTCTTTATGAAAGGCCTTTAACTATGGCTAAACAGTTTTCTACACATCTTATTCATTAATGATGTGGGCATACCCAGGATTTACAGGCAGGACGTTTGATCTACACAGGGAGGGAAAACTTACGGAGTTATGATGGAGCGGGCAAGCGTCTTTAAGTTGGTGAATTCGAAACGAATAATGGTCTTGTAGCTCCCGTCAGTAACCACGAGCACAACCGTTCCATGATTTTAACTGGCGGCTTTATTCAGTAGTTTCAGCAGGCTTTAAACAACAATTAAACAGCCATCTAAATAATGTTTCTCAGCCTAGTTTCCTATTGAGTTCTCTTTATATGTACAGGCACAGAGCTTCCAGATGGCTCCAGCCTAAGGATTTTCAGTGCATGTACACACGGGGAGATTAGAACCCCAAAGAAAAGATCCTAAAGGTACTTTCAGACTCAGGTTTATCATGACAGCCGCTTTATGAAAGGCCTTTACTTATGGCTAAACAGCTTCTACACAGCTTATTAATTAATGCTGTGGGATGAAATGATGTGTTTCTAGGAGGGCTTAAACAAATATACAGTGAAACAAACATGGCCACTTTACACAAATTTTTATTGACTTTTAAAAAGACCACAGTAACATGACAGAATTTGTGCAAAGGCAACGAAATCTGCTAGGGGATATTAAATGTACAACAGTAGTATTCTGTAACAAGCAATAAGTGTTAAACATAAGGGACATGCAATCATGACAGGCTCTTTATGAAAGGCCTTTAACTATGGCTAAACAGTTTTCTACACATCTTATTCATTAATGATGTGGGCATACCTAGGATTTACAGGCAGGACGTTTGATCTACACAGGGAGGGAAAACTTACGGAGTTATGATGGAGCGGGCAAGTGTCTTTGAGTTGGTGAATTCGAAACGAATAATGGTCTTGTAGCTCCCTTCAGTAACCACGAGCACAACCATTCCATGATTTTAACTGGCGGCTTTATTCAGTAGTTTCAGTGAGAATTATCCCCTTCAGTGAGAACTATAAAGTAAATTAAAAATACAGTTAAACACACTCTTACAACATTATCTTAGGAGTGACTTATTAGCTTGGTATAACTCTGAAGTGCTTACATACATAACAGTTTAACCGGCGTTATAACGGGTTCAGATTAAACACATGAATAAAGGAAAAAATACCTCATTGGCTGCTTATTACAGAAGGGTGGAAATCAAACTTCACACTTATTATTCCTGGCATGAATTCACACTTCATCCTAACATACACTCTTCAACCTTTATGAACTACACCCGATGACATGAAAACTTAGCTAACGCAGCGCAGGATTGCCTTCCCTACAAAAGTGTGTTGCTACAATAAGGATCCCCAGTTACAACAGTATTAGCTACGTAGTTCCGCTTGTATTATCATTTTCCCCGCACAGCGGACACATAATTTGTAATTATAACATGTGTTAAAATGTAGGTACTAAATATTTTGAATTAAATCACTGGTTTTAAAAATGTATCGCACGCTTTAACGATAGGGGAAGAGGTCATTTCATATTTCGTTTTGGGGGGGAGGGGGGGTTATTAACTTTATGGAAAACAATATTCACACAAACAACACCGCTTAGAGCAGCTTGGAGAATATTAGCCATGTAAACGGGGAGCAAAAGAGCGGATTTAACCAACTCTGTACAAACCGGCGCTCCAGGGACAAGGTATGGGACCATTATACAGTTTTGTTATTAGTTATCAGCCTTTTTATTAGTTATAGATCTGTTGATAGCCTATGTTAAAACAAGGACAAATAATGTTTTTTCAGACTGCCCGGAGACAGACCCAGCAGAATCTGGAACGCTAGAGGGAAAAAGTCACACACCCCCGGTTTCGGCGATTCGTCACAACAAGCGCCAAAAAAGCCGAGGTATTTTAACTATGTACTGTTAATATATATTATTATAACGGAAAGGTATTTGACATTTGTATGTAGCTAACATATATATTTTTATATCTAATAACGTAATTATGTATGTATTATTTTCATTCAGACTCCGCACCGGCGAAAAACGGCACAGACGACCACATAAATCTAGAGCTGGGGGATTCCGGCGCCCCGAGCATTCCGAATGAAACACCCAAAAGACCTGTTTTTAATGACATGTCAGATGTTGATGACCAGCTATTCTGTGATGCGGCCAACCTTATAGACCCAGTCAATTCTACGGCCTCAATACCTGCAGCCGAACAAGAAAGGTTTTTCACATTATTTTCCAGGGCTTTGAAATCGAGGAATGTTTTGCTATACAAACGACTGGGGGATTTAATTGAGAGACAGTACAGAGACGATATGTTATTCTGCCATTTTTGTATAATTAAGAGTGTTCGTTTTTTTTCTTTCTGTAATGGTTGGTGTTACATGTATGATTTTAGCGTCTGTATTTGCGTTTTTTAATGGGGTTGCTGTTTAACATGCGTGGAATTGTTCTATGCCAGAATAACATATCGATATTTTCTACGCCAGGTGAAATCACACATCATTAGCTCATTGTTGTGGATGTATCCATATAAATGTCACTAGAAAACAGCTTAAACAAACGCAAATGCAGCTAATGTTGTTATTTTGTCTGCACTGGCTGTTACATGAATGTAAGTTAGTCGTAGTTGGCTAGCTAGCGAGCAAGGGATAAGACGTTGCCAGCCAGTATGGCAATAGAACATTTAGAATAAACTACTGGGTCGCGTCTCTGGCAACTGAACCAATAGAACGAACGACCAGCCGGCTTGGGTAGCAACCCTAGATTTGTTTCAGGACTAAATCTTGTGGATGAATGCAATAGTATGAATACATTTGTCAAAATAACGTTTTTAATTCAAATACTGTATGTCAATAATTATTTGAATATGTTGCTAACCCATTGTATAAAAGTGATAATGCCCTCGAAGCCGGTGTTTGAAGGATATATTGGTACGGTTTGCAGGCCCTTGACGAACCCGTGCCAATACATTCTCCAAACACCGGCTTCGAGGGCATTATCACTAGGCCAACGTTAGACTACTCAGACGACTCAGACGACTCATGTGGGTTACATGAAAACACTATCAAATAATCTCATATGCCATAGGCCTAAACATTCAGAACAATCTCATATCTCTGTTAAATGCTACATAAACTGACAAGGACAATAAACACAGCATTTTAAATATATAAACGGTTTGGTTTATTGTTGTCACATGATAAGGATTTTTTTTGTGTGTAAATTATTTAACCATTATTTAACTGACTTGCCTAGTTAAATAATGGTCAAATAATTCTAATTTACAAATGTAAACTGGGCATCTCTGTATACCCGCCGCAAGACCCACTGGTTGATGCTCATTTATAAAACCCTCTTAGGCCTCACTCCCCCCTTTTCTGAGATACTGTACCTACTGCAGCCCTCATCCTCCACATACAACACACGTTCTGCCAGTAACATTCTGTTAAAGGTCCCCAAAGCACACACATCCCTGGGTCGCTCCTCTTTTCAGTTCGCTGCAGCTAGCGACTGGAACGAGCTGCAACAAACACTCAAATTGGACAGTTTTATCTCAATCTCTTCATTCAAAGACAATCATGGACACTATTACTGACAGTTGTGGCTGCTTTGTATGATGCATTGTTGTCTCTACCTTCTTGTCCTTTGTGCTGTTGACTTTCCCCAAAAATGTATGTAACATGTTTTTGTGATGCTACCATGTTCTTGTCATGCTGTGCATGCTGTGCTGCTACCATGCTGTGCTGTCATGCGTTGTTGCCTTACGTTATGTCTCTCTTTATGTAGTGTTGTGTCTCTCCTGTTGTGATGTGTTTTGTCCTATATTTATATTGTATATATTTCTTTTTTTATCCCTGTCCCCACAGCCTTTTACCTTTTGGTAGGCCGTCATTGTAAATAAGAACTAGTTCTTAAGTGACTTGCCTAGTTAAATAAAAAATAAATAAAACACAATGACGGTCTACCAAAAGGCAAAAGGCCTCCTGTGGGGACGGGCGCTGGGACTAAAAAAATCAAAATATTAAGAAAGATATAGGACAAAACACACATCACGAGAAGAGAGACAACACTACATAAAGAGAGACCTAAGACAACAACATAGCATGGCAGCAACACATGACAACACAGCATGGTAGCAACACAACATGACAACAACATGGTAGCAACACAACATGGCAGCAGCCCAAAACATGGTACAAACATTATTGGGCACAGACAACAGCACAAAGCGCAGGAAGGTAGAGACAACAATAGATCACACAAAGAAGCCACAACTGTCAGTAATAGTGTCCATGACTGAGTCTTTGAATGAGGAGATTGAGATAAAACTGTCCAGTTTGAGTGTTTGTTGCAGCTCGTTCCAGTCGCTAGCAGCAATGAATTGAAAAGACGAGCGACACAGGGATGTGTGTGCTCTGGGGATCTTTAACAGAATGTGACTGGCAGAACGGGTGTTGTATGTGGAGGATGAGAGCTGCAGTAGATATCTCAGATAGGGTGGAGTGAGGCCTAAGACAGTTTTATAAATAAGCATCAACCAGTGGGTCTTGCGACGGGTATACAGATGTGGACAGTTTACAGAGGAGTATAGAGTGCAGTGATGTGTCCTATAAGGAGCATTGGTGGTAAATCTGATGGCCGAATTGTAAAGGACATTAGCCGCCCGAGAGCACCCTTACCTGCTGATCTATAAATTACGTCTTTGAATCTAGCATGGGTAGGATGGTCCTCTGAATCAGGGTTAGTTTGGCAGCTGGGGTGAAAGAGGAGCTATTACAATATAGGAAACCAAGTCTAGATTTTTAACTTCATTCTGCAGCTTTGATATGTGCTGAGAGAAGGACAGTGTACCGTCTAGCCATACTCCCAAGTACTTATATGTGGTGACTACCTCAAGCTCTAAACCTTCAGAGTTTGTAATCACGTGTAACACAACCTTTCAACAATATGGATAACTATGAATGCCAAATGTCAAACACACTGGTAATGTACTGTGGCACATAGTTACATAGTAAGACTACAGTAGTTTGGAAAACACGGGTTGATTTCATGTTAGTATCATGTTTGATTTTCAGTGTTGTAATGTTTAAAGGCCATAAATGCTCTCAAAAATCAAAAGTACAGCCATAAAAAGCTAAACCAAAATGTCATTCATTTTTCATCGCTACCTGCACCTACCCGCCTGTCCAACATCACTACTCTGGACGGCTCTGACTTAGAATACGTGGACAACTACAAATACTTAGGTGTCTGGTTAGACTGTAAACTCTCCTTCCAGACCCATATTAAACATCTCCAATCCAAAGTTAAATCTAGAATTGGCTTCCTATTTCGCAACAAAGCATCCTTCACTCATGCTGCCAAACATACCCTTGTAAAATTGACCATCCTACCAATCCTCGACTTTGGCGATGTCATTTACAAAATAGCCTCCAATACCCTACTCAACAAATTGGATGCAGTCTATCACAGTGCAATCCGTTTTGTCACCAAAGCCCCATATACTACCCACCATTGCGACCTGTACGCTCTCGTTGGCTGGCCCTCGCTTCATACTCGTCGCCAAACCCACTGGCTCCATGTCATCTACAAGACCCTGCTAGGTAAAGTCCCCCCTTATCTCAGCTCGCTGGTCACTATAGCATCTCACACCTGTAGCACACGCTCCAGCAGGTATATCTCTCTAGTCACCCCCAAAACCAATTCTTTCTTTGGCCGCCTCTCCTTCCAGTTCTCTGCTGCCAATGACTGGAACGATCTACAAAAATCTCTGAAACTGGAAACACTTATCTCCCTCACTAGCTTTAAGCACCAACTGTCAGAGCAGCTCACAGATTACATAGCCCACCTATAATTTAGCCCAAACAACTACCTCTTTCCCTACTGTATTTTATTTATTTATTTATTTTGCTCCTTTGCACCCCATTATTTTTATTTCTACTTTGCACATTCTTCCATTGCAAATCTACCATTCCAGTGTTTTACTTGCTATATTGTATTTACTTCGCCACCATGGCCTTTTTTTGCCTTTACCTCCCTTATCTCACCTCATTTGCTCACATCGTATATAGACTTGTTTATACTGTATTATTGACTGTATGTTTGTTTTACTCCATGTGTAACTCTGTGTCGTTGTATGTGTCGAACTGCTTTGCTTTATCTTGGCCAGGTCGCAATTGTAAATGAGAACTTGTTCTCAACTTGCCTACCTGGTTAAATAAAGGTGAAAAAATAAAATAAACATAAAGAATTGGCATCGGTTGCCAAACATGATACATGGGGACCTGAATTCTACTTTACAAAATGCATTCGTTACCCATTTTCAAAGATGTAACTGTTAAATCTGAAAACAGTGAATGATCTCCCTCATGAATATTAATACTAGTACTCAGCAAGGATGACTGCCTCATCCTCATAAATATTCAATACGGCCCAGTCAACAGTAGAGGGCCCACTGCTTTTTGCACCTTGCTGCAATACAGGATCACTGATCAATCCTGAGGTAGCCATCCAACGGACACCTCTCATGAGTAAGTTAGTGTATAGTGCATATATCATTTATGGTAAATTATTGAAAGAGCTTTTAAATAATGCAAGGCCAAGTATCAATCGAAGCAGATTTTCAGCAGTACAGTTTTGTCCAGTTGATCAAATTTGGAAAAGAATCTCAAAGTATTGGAGGTGAATATAATAAGGAGAAATCTAAATGAAATAATGAATTATATGGTCTTGTCTAACACAATTATTTCACTTAAAGCCACTTCAATTCTGACAGTTCTGTCTCCAAGTTGTCACTATCTCCAGCCATTAAAGCTAAACCCTAATGAATATACTGCAAAAACTAATTTCTAGACAATTAATTCATGAAAATGATTCAGACAGCTTCTCCTGGGGGGGGGGGGGGGGGGTTTCCCATGGCTTTGTCCCTGAACCCCTGGTTTGATTTGAACATCATGAGACATTTCCTTTCCTGTATATATTTTAATGAGGACTACTGCCCTCAAGTCTCTCTCTGTGTCTCTGTAGACCTGACAGGGACTAACATTTTGAATATTGAATTACCTGGTGTGGCTTGGGATCCATTTAATTAGCGATAAGGACACGCACAAAGCAACATGTCTTCGGAGAAAGTAAAACAATCCAAAAGTCATAGCAGTTCACCTTAAAACAACGTTTCTCTGGCATTGGCAATGGATTTTTCTCTGGCCAGGAGTCGGTATAAGAGTATTAATGAAACAACAAAAAATATTTCTGCAAAACCAGCTTAAAACAAGGTTATAGTGGCCACCTTGCTCAGAGAACTGTTGACTCACCAACAGGGTTGTATTTTCTCTTTCAGGTCAGGAGGATTATCAGAGTCTGGCCCAAACACACATTTACTCTTGAAGATATTTTTTTACAGACAGTGAATCCACTGTCACCCTGGTCACTTTCTCCATAGCTGATAACAGAGGAGAGACATGCTCTGATTGTCCTGACATGGCTGAGAGAGGATCACAACTGTCTTCGTAATATGTTCGCTCCATTGTCCAGCATGGGATTATAGCTAGCTAGGGCCCGGAGAGGACGGATGCCGGGCAGCCTCTCAGAACCATGACATGATTGTGTGAGCCAGGTCATAGAGCGCTGCAAATGGAGCCTGAGTGGGGCAACCCTCCGGAAAACTAGGGACCCTGTGTAGTCTTCTCAATCCCCCAGGTGGTGTAGGGGAGTGCTGGGGCTGCTAGTGACAGATGGGTATGGCTGGTTCATCTCTGATTCAGGTGGTACACTACAGTTGTCTCAGTCCCAGTCAGGGAGCCTAGAGTGGGGGAGACTAACACCAGCAGCACATAACCCACTGTCATACCAGGCACAGGGAGAGAGAATGATTAGTAGGACCAGCTCTGCAGTCAGCCAAGATTGATGGGCACCTGCAAGGCTTACAGTCACACTGTGTGATGAGATGGCTGGCTCCCACACAGCAGACTGCAACACACAGACTTAGTCAGAGAGGAAACCAGGGGGAAGTTAAGTTACCTAATCAACATATAGTGCTTCCCTCCCTTATCCTTTCCCTATGCCCCTCTTGAATACTGTTCTGAGAGTACTAGAGGTGTGATGCTGATATGGTGGTGATCCCTCGGTAGTTTCTAGCAATTTCTTTGACCTACCTATTCACTCTTTCAGAGCAGTACTCAATTAAATGAGGGTTGGGAGAAAGAAAGGAAGGAACAAACAAAGAAAGGAAGAAAGAAGAAAGGACAGCAGGAAAGAAGGGAAAAATCAAAGCAAGAAAGAGGGCAGTTAGAGTATGAAGAGTACTTGGACAAGGCCAGAGAGACAGCTGCACCATGTCTGCCATGTTGAGTATAGTAGGCTCAGATACTCTAGCCACAGACCATAGAGCCATAATACACCAGAGAGGAAAACCTTAGAGAAATAAGTGTCCAATCCTTCATCCTAACTACATGCTTACTGTGAATTAAACAGCTGGGGCGACATTTTCCGTCCATTACACTGCGCTGACGTGGACAAAATTGCAGCAGGAGACTTGTCTTTTTAGCAATAAGGTCCATGAGATGGCAGCAATTGTTTACTTTGGATCTGCATGCAACTATGTGAAATTGGTGCATTGGATGAATGTAATGCACCTAATGCAACTGCCAACTGCTGTACTCCTCCAAAATTGTTTATAATAAATGACCCTGACGTCTATGTGAAGCAGCATTGTTCTGGGAAACATATTTTTAGCAGACAGAAGATAACTTTACCATACCACCACAATATATCTGACAAAAAAACTGTAAGTGAAATATTGTCATCATCATTATGAAAATGAAACAAATCAATAATGTATGTATATTGTTTTGTTGATATGTCGATGGTCGCATGGTACCAGTTTGTTTATTAATGATTGATGCTTAATCATTTCTAAAGGACTTAATGATGTATAGTAATTGGTCCAGTTTCATGGGAGCGGGTCAACCTAAATACATGGATTGTTTCAACAGACAACAACACATCACAACAGGCCATACAGAGGCATCCTTGCATTGCAGTTTTAGTGTAATATTTGCGTGGTGCAACATGGTGTCATTAGAAAATGTCAAAAGTGACATTTTACATTGCATTTATACAGTAACTTTAGAAAGTATTCACACCCCTTGACTTTTTTTACACATTTGGGATAAAATGGGATAACATTTTATTTAATTGTAATTTTCTGTCAGCGATGTACAGAAATCACAGTAAAGAAAGCGGTTATATATATATGTATATATTGATTAGATCACCATCATCAGGGCGCCGACAGAGATGGCCACCTCGCTTCGCGTTCCTAGGAAACTATGCATTTTTTTTTTTTTTTGACGTGTTATTTTTTACATTAGTACCCCAGGTCATCTTAGGTTTCATTACATACAGTCGAGAAGAACTACTGAATATAAGATCAGCGTCAACTCACCATCAGTACGACCAAGAATATGATTTTCGCGAAGCAGATCCTGTGTTCTGCCTTTCAACCAGGACAACGGAATGGAACCCAGCCGGCGACCCAAAAAAACAACTCCGTAAAAGAGGGAAACGAGGCGGTCTTCTGGTCAGACTCCGGAGACGGGCACATCGTGCACCACTCCCTAGCATTCTTCTCGCCAATGTCCAGTCTCTTGACAACAAGGTTGATGAAATCCGAGCAAGGGTAGCATTCCAGCGGGACATCAGAGACTGTAACGTTCTTTGCTTCACGGAAACATGGCTCACTGGAGAGACGCTATCGGAGGCGGTGCAACCAGCGGGTTTCTCCACGCATCGCGCCGACAGAAACAAACATCTTTCTGGTAAGAAGAGGGGCGGGGCGTATGCCTTATGGCTAACGAGACATGGTGTGATCAAAGAAACATACAGGATCTCAAATCCTTCTGTTCACTTGATTTAGAATTCCTCACAATCAAATGTCGACCGCATTATCTACCAAGAGAATTCTCTTCGATTATAATCACAGCCGTATATATTCCCCCCCAAGCAGACACATCGATGGCTCTGAACGAACTTTATTTGACTCTTTGCAAACTGGAATCCATACATCCTGAGGCTGCATTCATTGTAGCTGGGGATTTTAACAAGGCTAATCTGAAAACAAGACTCCCTAAATTGTATCAGCATATCGATTGCGCAACCAGGGCGGGAAAAACCTTGGATCATTGTTATTCTAACTTCCGCGACGCATATAAGGCCCTGCCCCGCCCTCCTTTTGGAAAAGCTGACCACGACTCCATTTTGATGATCCCTGCCTACAGACAGAAACTAAAACAAGAAGCTCCCACGCTGAGGTCTGTCCAACGCTGGTCCGACCAAGCTGATTCCACACTCCAAGACTGCTTCCATCACGTGGACTGGGATATGTTTCGTATTGCGTCAGATAACAACATTGACGAATACGCTGATTCTGTGTGCGAGTTCATTAGAACGTGCGTTGAAGATGTCGTTCCCATAGCAACGATTAAAACATTCCCTAACCAGAAACCGTGGATTGATGGCAGCATTCGCGTGAAACTGAAAGCTCGAACCACTGCTTTTAATCAGGGCAAGGTGACTGGTAACATGACCGAATACAAACAGTGCAGCTATTCCCTCCGCAAGGCTATCAAACAAGCTAAGCGTCAGTATAGAGACAAAGTAGAATCTCAATTCAACGGCTCAGACACAAGAGGTATGTGGCAGGGTCTACAGTCAATCACGGACTACAAGAAGAAAACCAGCCCAGTCACGGACCAGGATGTCTTGCTCCCAGGCAGACTAAATAACTTTTTTGCCCGCTTTGAGGACAATACAGTGCCACTGACACGGCCTGCAACGAAAACATGCGGACTCTCCTTCACTGCAGCCGAGGTGAGTAAAACATTTAAACGTGTTAACCCTCGCAAGGCTGCAGGCCCAGACGGCATCCCCAGCCGCGCCCTCAGAGCATGCGCAGACCAGCTGGCCGGTGTGTTTACGGACATATTCAATCAATCCCTATACTGGTCTGCTGTTCCCAAGAGGGCCACCATTGTTCCTGTTCCCAAGAAAGCTAAGGTAACTGAGCTAAACGACTACCGCCCCGTAGCACTCACTTCCGTCATCATGAAGTGCTTTGAGAGACTAGTCAAGGACCATATCACCTCCACCCTACCTGACACCCTAGACCCACTCCAATTTGCTTACCGCCCAAATAGGTCCACAGACGATGCAATCTCAACCACACTGCACACTGCCCTAACCCATCTGGACAAGAGGAATACCTATGTGAGAATGTTGTTCATCGACTACAGCTCGGCATTCAACACCATAGTACCCTCCAAGCTCGTCATCAAGCTCGAGACCCTGGGTCTCGACCCCGCCCTGTGCAACTGGGTACTGGACTTCCTGACGGGCCGCCCCCAGGTGGTGAGGGTATGCAACAACATCTCCACCCCGCTGATCCTCAACACTGGGGCCCCACAAGGGTGCGTTCTGAGCCCTCTCCTGTACTCCCTGTTCACCCACGACTGCGTGGCCACGCACGCCTCCAACTCAATCATCAAGTTTGCGGACGACACAACAGTGGTAGGCTTGATTACCAACAACGACGAGGCCGGCCTACAGGGAGGAGGTGAGGGCCCTCGGAGTGTGGTGTCAAGAAAATAACCTCACACTCAACGTCAACAAAACTAAGGAGATGATTGTGGACTTCAGGAAACAGCAGAGGGAACACCCCCCTATCCACATCGATGGAACAGTAGTGGAGAGGGTAGTAAGTTTTAAGTTCCTCGGCATACACATCACAGACAAACTGAATTGGTTCACTCACACAGACAGCATCGTGAAGAAGGCGCAGCAGCGCCTCTTCAACCTCAGGAGGCTGAAGAAATTCGGCTTGTCACCAAAAGCACTCACAAACTTCTACAGATGCACAATCGAGAGCATCCTGGTGGGCTGTATCACCGCCTGGTACGGCAACTGCTCCGCCCACAACCGTAAGGCTCTCCAGAGGGTAGTGAGGTCTGCACAACGCATCAACGGGGGCAAACTACCTGCCCTCCAGGACACCTACACCACCCGATGTTACAGGAAGGCCATAAAGATCATCAAGGACAACAACCACCCGAGCCACTGCCTGTTCACCCCGCTATCATCCAGAAGGCGAGGTCAGTACAGGTGCATCAAAGCTGGGACCGAGAGACTGAAAAACAGCTTCTATCTCAAGGCCATCAGACTGTTAAACAGCCACCACTAACATTGAGTGGCTGCTGCCAACACACTGACTCAACTCCAGCCACTTTAATAATGGGAATTGATGGGAAATTATGTCAAATATATCACTAGCCACATTAAACAATGCTACCTAATATAATGTTTACATACCCTACATTATTCATCTCATATGTAAACGTATATACTGTACTCTATATCATCTACTGCATCCTTATGTAATACATGTATCACTAGCCACTTTAACTATGCCACTTTGTTTACATACTCATCTCATATGTATATACTGTACTCGATACCATCTACTGTATCTTGCCTATGCTGCTCTGTACCATCACTCATTCATATATTTTTATATACATATTCTTTATCCCCTTACACTGTGTATAAGACAGTAGTTTTGGAATTGTTAGTTAGATTACTTGTTGGTTATTACTGCATTGTCGGAACCAGAAGCACAAGCATTTCGCTACACTCGCATTAACATCTGCTAACCATGTGTATGTGACAAATACAATTTGATTTGATTTGATTTGATTAGATAAGTATTCAACCCCCTGAGTCAATACATGTTAGAGTCACATTTGGCAGCGATAACAGCTGTGAGTCTTTGTGGGCAAGTCTCTAAGAGCTTTGCTCACCTGGATTGTACATTTTATTATTTTTTTAATTCTTCAAGCTCTGTCAAGTTGGTTGTTCATCATTGCTAGACAGCTATTTTCAAGTCTTGCCATAGATATTCAAACCGATTTATGGCAAAACTGTAATTAGGCCACTCAGGAACTTTCAATGTAACCTTGGTAAGCAACTCCAGTGTACATTTGGCCTTGTGTTTTAGGTTATTGTCCTGCTGAAAGGTTCATTTCTCTCCCAGTGTCTGGTGGAAAGCAGACTGAACCAGGGTTTCCTCTAGGATTTTGCCTGTGCTGAGCTCCATTCCATTTATTTTTTATCCTGAAAATGTTCCCAGTCCATAACGATGACAGGCATACCCATAACATGAAGCAGCCAACACCATGCTTGAAATTATGAAGAGTGCTACTCAGTGATGTGTTGTGTTGGATTTGCCCCAAACATAACGCTTTGTATTCGGGACATAAAGTTAATTTCTTTACCAAATGTTTTGAAGTTTTACTTTAATGCCTTATTGAAAACAGGATGCATGTTTTGGAATATTTGTATTCTGTACAGGGTTCCTTCTTTTTACTCTGTCATTTATGTTAGTGTTGTGGAATAACAACAATGTTGTTGATCCATATTCCGTTTTCTCCTATCATAACCATTGGAACCTTTATTTAACTAGGCAAGTTAGTTAAGAACAAATTCTTATTTACTGTGACGATGCTGGGCCAATTGTGAACCGCCCTGTCGGACCGCCCTGTCTGTTTGTGATGCAACCTGATTTCGAACCAGGGTGGTTTTAGTGATGCCTCTAACACAGAGATGCAGTGCCTTAGACCGCTGCACCACTCAGGAACCCCAGTGTCTTAAAATCATCATTAGCTTCATGGAGAAATCCCTGGCCAGTTTCCTTACTCTCCAGCAGATGAGTTAGGAAGAAAGCCTGTATTGAAACACCATCCAAAGAGTAAGTAATAATACACAAAGGGATATTCAATGTCTGCTTCTTTTTTTTTGCCAATCTAGCAATACGTTCTTTGTGAGGTATTGGAAAACCTCCCTGGTCTTTGTGGTTGAATCTCTGTTTGAAAATGACTGCTCGACTGAGGGACCTTACAGGTTGTATTGTATGTGTGGTGTACAAAGATGAGGTACTGTAGCTATTTAAAAATCATGTTAAACACTATTATTGCACACAAAGTGAGTCCATGTGACTTGTTAAGCACATTTCTACTCCTGAACTTATTTATGCTTGCCATAACAAAGGGGTTGAATACTTTTCAGCTTTTCATCTTTAATTCATTTGTGAAAATGTCAACAACTACAAACATACACTTTGAGATTATGGGGTATTGTGTGTAGGCCAGTGACACAATCTCAATTTAATCCATTTTAAATTCAGGCTGTAACACAACAAAATGTGGAAAAAGTCAAGGGGTGTGAATACTTTCTGAAGGTACTGTATGTCACCTTGGCTGACATACTGTATTAGTTATAGCCTATGTCAGCTTCACGACTGTTGTTGGCTACATATTGGTGGAACCTAAATTACAATGAAAACTAACAGGCACCATTTCACAACTGTTTTACTTACTCGGTCACAAGAGGTATGTCTTCATCTCAGAACTGACATTTCAGTCACATCCTCTACCTTCAATTTGTCATTGCTGTGCCTCAGAGGCTAGCACACGTCCATGTGTCACCTGCTTTTAGCAAATATTCTTGGGGAAAAAGTGGCCAGCCTCATCATTCTGATCCACACGTCCTACATCCTTGTACGGTTGACATAATAGAAGCAGAAACCAGTGTCAAAGAAGAGGCCTAGAGCCATTTTATTTAACACATCCCCCTGACGTCTGAGGCCCAGGCAATCCCGCTAAAGAAGGTCTACTTAGCAAAATAGAGCAATCCTCTGGGCGCCAGTGCATACTATGACCACAACAGAGCATAGAATAAGGAAAGGTGCCCCTCTGCACAAAATCGTCTTGAGCACTACTTAGACATTGACCAAAATAAAAGTTCCTAGTTTAAAGTAAAATTTTCTGGTTCAAGTTAATTACAAGTTCAGAGTGATAATATGCATGAGTAACTATAGTACTGTAGTACTGTATATGTACTTTAGGTCATGTTAAGCCTATCATCAAATGTAACATATCATCAATCTCCCAATAATAGGATCTCAAACTAAGTCTCTGCACCTAGTTCCCCATCAATCACGACTATTGAAAACACATTTGATTTTCCCAAATCATTCCAATGTGACTCAAAGTCCCAATTAAACAGCTTGAAATGCAACATTCAAAGAACATGTTCCTCTGTGTTTGTGGTATACAGGAGAGAGAAGCAGAAGAGCAGGAACATCATGTAATGCTGAGTGCTGAGTACAGCGAGGAGCTGTTGTCTTACTGTGTCTCTTCTGAAGTCCCTGAACACCCAAGAGGATAATGTTCCTCCATTTCCCCTCTGGCACACACACAGGTTTAAAGAGCTCTCCCACTTACCTAGAACAAGAACAAGGTAGACAAACATAAATTATGCTGCACTGAAACAATGAATTAAGTAAATATTTTTTGTTTAAAAAAATCTGATCTGAGCTTGTCACTATAGGTACACTGGAGGAGATGCATTAATTTACAATGTGAAACACTAGGAACTGTAAATGTTGTCACTGTACTACATAGGGACTAAAACCTTAATTGGATTTAATTGGAACATCAAACTGAATTATGTGTTTTAGTTGTAAATGTTAAAATACATCAGAATGTTATGTACAATTTGTATTACAGTAGAACACACACACAAAATAGCGTATTCAACTTAGTAGTTGTGTACTTAAAAGGCAATTGAACAACAAGTAGATATTGGAAAGAAAAATTGTGTTTCTCCAAAAAGATTACTTGCATACACATTTCATAAATATGTACTGTATATTCAATGACTTAAAAAAGGTATATTTTAAGTTCAATGACATACAAAACAGTGTGACATTGAGGCATTGAATTGAACTTTAACCTTCATTGCTTCAGTGAAAAGCAAATAATACATGTTCACCGTGGTTTTTCATAACTCTTCAGCAAGCAAGTTGACAAAAGAGAGAAAACATACTTCATATTTCATCCAATATTGCCAACCCCCCTCAAAATCTCTTAATTAATTAACCTCACAACCTGAAATCATTCAGACCAAAACATGGTACACATTGAGTACCATTGAAGGTGTAACCTTCTAACAGATAAATCAGGAGAGCAAAAGTATCAGTCATTTACAAAAAGCTTTTGTCATTGGAGTGAACCCATATGAATTTATAGTCGCATGAAGCAGAAGTTGAGGCCGTAAACCTTTTCACAAATTGATTCATCCACAAATGCTATTATTGTAATTAAGATTTTATGTGCCTGTATTGGAGAGCTTTATCTCAAGAATAGTGTGAAAATAACAGAATGTAATTCATTAAAAGCAGTACGTTTCTGGGGACTTTGGCTCAACCAGTTCTTACAGAGGAGAATGTCCAAAAGTGTTTAACATACAACACACAAAATAAGACTAACAAAAAGAACACATGCTGTTCCAAACTTAGCCCCAAATCTGATATAACTGTTAAAGGGAGGTGCACTAGACAGAAGGAGATGAAAAATGTCAAACAACCACAATATACCAGAAAGGGAAGCTTAGAATAATTATCTCTTTGAAAGCCAAACATGTTCAGATATTTACAAACTTCTAGCCTAAACCCATTTACCAAGCTCTCCCCCAAAAGTGGAGTCCTTATAGAGAATTTGAGTATGAGAGAGTGCCTCTATATGTGAGTGACATAACCTACGTACATTTGTAAGAGAGCTGGAGGGTCCCCTATCCATTTCAAGCCATTCCATTATTCAAACCCAGCATTGATTATTTTTCAATCTCAGGCATAAATCAATGGTTTCCAGAAGGCATCTTTATTTTGGACCTTCATTTGGATTTCAAATGACTTTGGCTGGCAGCTATCCTGGACATTTCTTCTCCCCCCTCCCTTCCATGTTCATCTATCCATCGTCAGAAACAGGGTTGATGTGCTGACTGCTAATAGTAACAGACACAGGAGACAGTGACCTGGGATGCCTGAAACGCCTCCGAAACCTGAACGAATGTAGAAGAGAATCAACACACAGAGACTGATCCGCCGCCAAAATGCTAACTCCTCCTCAAAGTTTGTGCTGATTAATATATTTGTTTTGCGGCGCCGTCTTCCTCTTCCTCATGTTCAAGCTCCTGTCAAAGAAAAATGCATTAAAGCTCTGTACTCAAATCATGGGGAGCCAAATGTAAATGAGGTCGCGGGGAACAAATTGAGTGGAGTGACGATATCCCAACTGCACTCTTTTCACAACATGACTACAGATCCCTTTCTCCTGACAGGAATAGATAACTAAGTCTCTGTAAATTAAATGCAAATTGAGTGGCAGAACAAACCCTTCTATTTCAAATGTTCTATTTGTGTTTCACACTTTAGTATTCCATTAAGATCTGTGATTTTCTATGAGACCACCACACGGACAACCTGGAAGCGATGCATTTGGGGGCTTATAATCCACCTACTGTATCACGACAGCAAAAGAGTTCCATAGCAATTTAAAGGTTTGGTATCAGAAAATGCCATAGATTTACCCAAACCAAAGCATAGTTGTTTATTATGTATCTCAGGGACCATGCTACAAATGTTAATGCCAGATAAAAAAATATTTCAATATAGAAGTGAGAGAGTGATGTAGAACTATGTCATAATCAGTACACTTTAGAGAGCAAACAGACCTTTCAAAGAAGTTTTTAAGAATGTGTCAACGGAAATATAGAGAATAACATCATATGGATTCTGGGACATGCCTAAGCCATCCATCTAAGTGCTGTATGCAATGATAAGCATAGTTAATCCACCTGAGATCACCAACCTTGCTGTCACTGAATAGAATATAAGCAAAAATGATCGAAATCTATTTGAAATACACTACACGACCAAAGGTATGTGGACACCTGCTTGTAGAACATCTCATTTCAAAATCATGGGCATTAATATGGAGTTATGAAAGTACAGAATCATCTAGAATGTAATTGTATGCTGTAGCTTTGAGATTTCCCTTCACTGGAACAAAGTGGCATAGCCCAAACCATGAAAAACAGCCTCAGACCATTATTCTTCCTCCACCAAACTTTACAGTTGGTACTATGCATTGGGGCAGGTAGCATTCTCCTGACATCCGCCAAACCCAGATTTGCTCATCGGACTGCCAGATGGTGAAGTGTGATTCATCACTCCAGAGAAAGCGTTTCCACTGCTCCAGAGTCCAATGGTGGCAAGCTTTACACTACTCCAGCCAATGCTTGGCATTGCCATGGTGATCTTAGGCTTGTGTGTGGCTGCTCGACCATGGATACCCATTTCATGAAGCTCCCGACGAACAGTTCTTGTCCTGATGTTGCTTCTATAGGCAATTAGCAAGACACCCCCAATAAAGGAGTGGATCTGCAGGTGGTGACAACAGACCACTTCTCAGTTCCTATGCTTCCTGGCTGATGTTTTGGTCACTTTTGAATGCTGGCGGTGCTTTCACTCTCGTGGTAGCATGAGACGGAGTCTACAACCCACACAAGTGGCTCAGGTAGTGCAGCTCATCCAGGATGGCACATCAATGCGAGCTGTGGCAAGAAGGTTTGCTGTGTCAGCGTAGTGTCCAGAGCATGGAGGCGCTACCAGAAGACAGGCCAATACATCAGGAGACGTGGAGGAGGCCGTAGGAGGGCAACAACCCAGCAGCAGGACCGCTACCTCCGCCTTTGTGCAAGGAGGAGCAGGAGGAGCACTGCCAGAGCCCTGAAAAATTACCTCCAGCAGGCCACAAATGTGCATGTGTCTGCTCAAACGGTCAGAAACAGACTCCATGAGGGTGGCAATGAGGGCCCGATGTCCACAGGTGGGGGTTGGTGGAGAAAACCAAGATTGGCAAATTCGCCACTGGTGCCCTGTGCTCTTCACAGATGAAAGCAGGTTCACACTGAGCACATGTGACGGACGTGACAGAGTCTGGAGACACCGTGGAGAACGTTCTGCTGCCTGCAACATCCTCCAGCATGACCGGTTTGGCAGTGGGTCAGTCATGGTGTGGGGTGCCATTTCTTTGGAGGGCCGCACAGCCCTCCATGTGCTCGCCAGAGGTAGCCTGACTGCCATTAGGTACCGAGATGAGATCCTCAGACCCCTTGTGAGACCATATGCTGGTGCGGTTGGCCCTGGGTTCCTCCTAATGCAAGACAATGCTAGACCTCATGTGGCTGGAGTGTGTCAGCAGTTCCTGCAAGAGGAAGGCATTGATGCTATGGACTGGCCCGCCCGTTCCCCAGACCTGAATCCAATTGAGCACATCTGGGACATCATGTCTCGCTCCATCCACCAACGCCACGTTGCACCACAGACTGTCCAGGAGTTGGCGGATGCTTTAGTCCAGGTCTGGGAGGAGATCCCTCAGGAGACCATTCGCCACCTCATCAGGAGCATGCCCAGGCATTGTAGGGAGGTCATACAGGCATGTGGAGGCCACACACACTACTGAGCCTCATTTTGACTTGTTTTAAGGACATTACATCAATGTTGGATCAGCCTATAGTGTGATTTTCCACTTTCATTTTGAGTGTGACTCCAAATCCAGACCTCCATGGGTTGATAAATTTGATTTCCATTGATAATTTTTGTGTGATTTTGTTGTCAGCACATTCAACTATGCAAAGAAACAAGTATTTAATAGGAATATTTCATTCATTCAGATCTAGGATGTGTTATTTTAGTGTTCCCTTAATTTTTTTGAGCAGTGTATATATAGTCTATATTCTCTCTCCTAAAGTTGATGATTTGAGGGCCCAGCTTGTCTGTGCTTCCCCCTTCTCTCGCCATGAGTGGGGACTGAATCACTAGGAAAACTCAACTACTGTATATAATATGCCATCCACTTCAATGAGCATTCCCATTTGCTGACACACACTTCCTTTAGCTGATGAGTCATGCACTGCCAAAGTCAGAAACTCATACCAGTTACATGGAAAGTGGTCCCTGGAATGCAGAAGGTCTGCTTTGATTACAGAGGAGCCCATGGCCACTGAACTTTATGTTGCACGAGTAGTTCAAGTACTAATGAGCAGTTACATAAGTATCTATATCCACAATAAACCAAGTCCTATATCGACATAACCTGAAAGGCCACTCAGCAAGGAAAAAGCCAGACTACGGTTTGCAACTGCACATGGGGGCAAAGACCGTACTTTTTGGAGAAATGTCATCTGGTCTGATGAAACAAAAATAGAACTGTTTGGCCATAATGACCATTGTTATGTTTGGAGGGAAAAGGGGGAGGTTTGCAAGCCGAAGAACACCATCCCAACCGTGAAGCACGGGGGTGGCAGCATCATGTTGTGGGGTGCTTTGCTGCAGGAGGGTCTGGTGCACTTCACAAAATAGATGCCGTCATGAGGATGGAAAGGATGTGGATATATTGAAGCAACAGCTCAAGGAATCAGTCAGGAAGTTAAAGCTTGGTCGCAAATGAGTCTTCCAAATGGACAATGACCCCAAGTATACTTCCAAAGTTGTGGCAAAATGGCTTAAGGACAACAAAGTCAAGGTATTGGAGTGACCATCACAACGCCCTGACCTCAATCCCATAGATAAATTGTGGGCAGAACTGAAAAAGCGTGTGCCAGAAATGAGGCCTACGAACCTGATTCAGTTACACTAGCTCTGTCAGGAGGAATGAACCCAACTTATTGTGGGAAGCTTGTGGAAGGCTACCCAAAACGTTTGACCCAAGTTAAACAATTTAAAGGCAATGCTAGCAACTACTAATTGAGTGTATGTAAACTTCTGACCCACTGGGAATGTGATGAAAGAAATAAAATATGAAATAAATCGTTCTCTCTACTATTATTCTGACATTTCACATTCTTAAAATAAAGTGGTGATCCTAATTGGGGGGACAGGGAATTTTTACTGGGATTAAATGTCAGGAATTGTGAAAAACTGAGTTTAAATGTATTTGAATAAGGTGTATTTATTTTACCTTTATTTAACTAGGCAAGTCAATTAAGAACAACTTCTTATTTTCAAAGACAGCCTAGGAGCAGTGGGTTAACTGCCTTGTTCAGGGGCAGAATGACATATCTGTACCTTGTCAGCTCAGGGATTTGAACTTGCAACCCTTTCAATTACTCATCCAACACTCTAACCACTAGGCTAAGCTGCCGCCCCTAAACTTCTGACTTCAACTGTAGGAACGAATCTAGGTGGTGGGTCACATATTTTATTCTAGGCCTGCTTATGGGGGTTGAGGCCTTTTTCTTATGCTCTGAGTCAAAGAGATTCTGAAATGTGATGGAAAAAAAGCTGCACAATGAAAGAAAATGATCTGTTTTAATGAGACGTGACATAACCACATCTAACATCATTCAAATTCATATTCTTCAAATATGTTTTCGAATTCAGAGAGAGATTATTGTGTCTCCGATACTGAAGTTGGGGGAGGTGGATTTCTAATCTCTCTCTGTCACACTTCATTTAGCCCAAATAATCTCTATAGCAAAATGACTGGAAACCAAATGAAGCATTTAGGTTGGTTAATTTAGCGGGGTTTGCCTGTCATCTAGAGCCCTCAGTCATGCGAAGGAAGAAAACTGCTCGATAGCAGTTTATTTT
This sequence comes from Oncorhynchus nerka, assembly GCF_034236695.1. NCBI lineage: Eukaryota > Metazoa > Chordata > Actinopteri > Salmoniformes > Salmonidae > Oncorhynchus > Oncorhynchus nerka. The sequence goes on from NC_088406.1 coordinate 46,153,044, forward strand.
ACTTCTTCCAACCAAATAAATCATTCTGTCAGTCATCCATTCAATGACCAAGACCTGAATGCTAATTTACAGTAAGCATATTTTCCCAGTACAGCATGACAGCTTCTGAAGTAGGGACCTGTGTTTCAATACACATACTTATATAATATTTATGTGTATATTGATTTGTATAGTGTACATTGATGTCTATACAGGGCTATATATTATATATTCACTTGACCACTGTTGTGGAAAACGGTTGAAGACTGGCTTGTGTAAAAAAAAATCACATACTACACTACCATCAGCATATAAATCACCATGTAGGCAGAATATAAATGTAAACACAACATAAAACAATTTAAAAGATTTTACTGAGTTACAGTTCATATATGGAAATCTGTCAATAGAAATAAATGAATTATACCCTAATCTATGGATTTTACATGACTGGGAATACAGATATGCATTTGTTGGTCACAGATCAGATAGCCAGTCAGTGTCTGGTGTGACCACCATTTGCCTCATGCAGTGTGACACATCTCCTTCACATAGTTTATCAGGCTGTTGACTGTGGCCTGAGAACTGTTGTCTCACTCTTTTTCATTAGCTGTGCGAAGTTGCTGGATATTGGAGTGAACTGGAACACTCTGTTTAATCAGATTCTTGAGCAATGCACCCAATCTCAGAGATATCCAGTTCCTGAGCTACAGTAGCCCTGGCAGCAGCAGAGACCATATCCATTCCCTTTTCATCATTATACATTTCTATTTTCTGTTCCAGGAAGGCCTCCACAGCGCGTCGGGCCAGATTAGTGAGAAAGCTGTGAATCCATAGACACGGGCTTCCTTTCTCTCTGTAAATGCCAGATCACCACAGCTGAGCTGGAGAGGCTATTGTGTATTGAGTGGGCAGGGTCTATTTACAGTCAGATTGAGAAAAATATGAAATGTGGAGATGGGGGAAACTGTAGTGAGGTCCGTTGGGGGACAATTATTGCAAGGCTCGTCAAAATGACTAAACGTGCCTCCCGGGTGGTGCAGTGGTTAAGGGCCCTGTATTGCAGCGCCAGCTGTGCCACCAGAGACTCTGGGTTCGCGCCCAGGCTCTGTTGTAACTGGCTGTGACTAGGAGGTCCATGGGGCGACGCACAATTGGCATAGCGTCGTCTGGGTTAGGGAGGGCTTGGCCGGGAGGGATATCCTTGTCTCATTGTGCACCAGCGACTCCTGTGGCGGGTCAGGCGCAGTGCACGCTAACTAAGGTTGGCAGGTGCACGGTGTTTCCTTGGTGCAGCTGGCTTCTGGGTTGGATGCACACTGTGTTAAGAAGCAGTGTGGCTTGGTTGGGTTGTGTATCGGAGGACGCATGACTTTCAACCTTTGTCTCTCCCGAGCCCGTACGGGAGTTGTAGCGACGAGACAAGATAGTAGCTACTAACAATTGGATACCACGAAAAAGGGGGTAAAATTCCCTCCAAAATATCAACGACAACAACATTTCTAAACGTTACATGCAACAAATGTGTTTACTCATGTGCCGTATGATTGCATTGTGGTCTATTACTGATTGCCCAGGGAAACCCATTAAATTATCAAACCCCTGCATTTCTACATCTCCTTTGTTTCCCAAACCATTGATCCCCACTGTGAAAGGTACCCAAAGACAATAAGATAAGATACCATCATGGCTTTTGTTATTTCAATTCCTAACTGTTTTGAACACTGACTCATCTCTGGTGCCTCTAATGATTTCTGAATGCTCTTTCTTTGTTTACATATGGATGCACTTGGATAAACACCCGAGGCTCAAAAAGTAAGACAGATCTACTGCCTCACGTCATACAACTTGTTTGATTCAGTCTACGTTAGATAAACAACCTTATCCATCAGTAAGAGGTCAATGTAAAAGCCATTCTGCATATCTGTCTACAAAGAACTCACGCTTAACAAACATTCTATTGTTTCCAAGACAATGAGAGAAGTGAAGCAACCCAGAGATAGTAGAAAACAACTCATCCGGAGGTTATATTGACCAAATAAACTTGTGGATACCATTTTTATGTCTCTGTGTGCAGTTTGAAGGAAGTTGCTAACTAGCATTAGCACAATTACTGGAAGTCTAAGGTAACTGCTAGCATGCTAGTAGCATGGGGCGGCAGGGTAGCCTAGTAGCCAGGGTAGCCTAGTGGTTAGAGTGGTTAGAGCATTGGACTAGTAACCGAAAGGTTGCAAGTTCAAATCCCCGAGCTGACAATGTACAAAATCTGTCGTTCTGTCCCTGAACAGGCAGTTAACCCACTGTTCCTAGGCCGTCATTGAAAATAAGAATTTGTTCTTAACTGACTTGCCTAGTAAAATAATAATTAAAAAATTGCACTAACTCTAGTTACCATTGGCACGTGAAAATACCTTTAACTTCCTTCATACTGGATGCAGAGAAATACAAATGGTATCCATGAGTTCATCTGACTCTAGGAAAGTAGATAAAGGGCCTCATTGCCAGTATCCCTTTAATGAAAAATGTACCTGAATCACCTTTACATTCCCCTGGAGAGTAGCTGTAAAGCACATGTCAAACTCATTCCATGGAGGGTCGAGTCTCTGTGGGTTATCGCTCCACCCTTCTACTTGATTGGTTGTCAAAGTCTTCATTGAAAGGAAATCGAGTGGAATGAGTTTGACAACCCTGTTGTAATGCACTTATGGATTTTAGCAAGATTAAGCAATATCTTTAAGACTCTAATAATAGCTTTTTAAGACTAATTATAGCTCTGAATGGAGAGATTCATACTGACACAGATACCAGCCAGCATATCTACACTCAGTGGCCAGTTTATTAGGTACACACATCTAGTACCAGGTCGGACTCCCCTTCGCCTCCAGAACAGCCTGAATTCTTTTAGATGACGGTGCAGAACGGCATCTCGGAACGCACAACTTGTTGGTCCTTGTCACGGATGGCCTATTGCAGCAGAAGACCACACTGGGTTTCACTCCTATTTCTGTCAAGCTGTCTATGCAGGCAGTTTTGCACATGAGTTAGATAAATCCAACGTATGCACCACACCGAACGCACTGCAACTGCCTCTGCAGCGCAGCGCTGCAAGGCAAACGCAGTGTTTCATTGAAAATGAATGTAATTCTGGTGTACCAAAATGCAATGACGCTGTCGGTGTGTTCGACGCATTAACTATTTGTCTGGAGAAAAAAAATAAACGATGAGAGCGTCTGCTAAATTACTAATATGTCATTGTAAGATATAAACTAGAAAATTGTGTACAGGAATGCCATTAATGAAACAGTGTTTTCAGGGTTCATTGGTATTCTGCTTAGGCTGGGTGGCAGTTGGAATCCCAATGTATCTTTCTGACATTATTTGATTGTTGTATATTTGAAAATGCAGGCCTAGTTAATAAGGTTGGGAGGTATGCTGCTCAGTCTGAGTCTACAGATATCATAAAGAATGGTAAAAACTCCCCAAATGCATACCAGTACAGAGTAGATTTGAAAGATGAAATCATAAATGTATGATATATACAGTATATCACAAAAGTGAGTACACCCCTCAAATTTTTGTAAATATTTGACTATATATTTTCATGTGACAACACTGAAGAAATGACACTTTGCTACAATGTTAAGTAGTGAGTGTACAGCTTGTATAACAGTGTACATTTGCTGTCCCTTCAAAATAACTCAACACACAGCCATTAATGTCTAAACCGCTGGCAACAAAAGTGAGTACACCCCTAAGTGAAAATGTCCAAATTGGGCCCAAAGTGTCAATATTTTGTGTGGCCACCATCATTTTCCAGTACTGCCTTAACCCTCTTGGGCATGGAGTTCACCGGAGCTTCACAGGTTGCCACTGGAGTCCTCTTCCACTCCTCCATGACAACATCACGGAGCTGGTGGATGTTAGAGACTTTGCACTCCTCCACCTTCCGTTTGAGGATGCCCCACAGATGCTCAATAGGGTTTAGGTCTGGAGACATGCTTGGCCAGTCCATCACCTTTACCCTCAGCTTCTTTGGCAAGGCAGTGGTCGTCTTGGAGGTGTGTTTGGGGTCGTTATGGAACACTGCCCTGTGGCCCAGTCTCCGAAGGGGGGGGGGGGTCATGCTCTGCTTCAGTATGTCACAGTACATGTTGGCATTCATGGTTCCCTCAATGAACTGTAGCTCTCCAGTGCTGGCAGCACTCATGCAGCCCCAGACCATGACACACCCACCATCATGCTTGACTGTAGGCAAGAAACACTTGTCTTTGTACTCCTCACCTGGTTGCCGCAACACACGCTTGACACCATCTGAACCAAATAAGTTGGTCTCATCTTGGTCTCATCAGACCCCCGGACATGGTTCCAGTAATCCATGTCCTTAGTCTGCTTGTCTTCAGCAAACTGTTTGCAGGCTTTCTTGTGCATCATCTTTATGAGAGGCTTCCTTCTGGGACGACAGCCATGCAGACCAATTTGATGCAGTGTACGGCGTATGGTCTGAGCACTGACAGGATGACCCCCCCACCCCTTTAACCTCTGCAGCAATGCAGGCAGCACTCTTACATCTATTTCCCAAAGACAACCTCTGGATATGACGCTGAGCACGTGCACTCAACTTCTTTGGTCAACCATGGCGAGGCCTGTTCTGAGTGGAACCTGTCCAGTTAAACCGTTGTATGGTCTTAGCCACCGTGCTGCAGCTCAGTTTCAGGGTCTTGGCAATCTTCTTATAGCCCAGGCCATCTTTATGCAGAGCAACAATTATTTTTTTCAGATCCTCAGAGAGTTCTTTGCCATGAGGTGCCATGTTGAGCTTCCAGTGACCAGTCAGTATGAGGGAGTGTGAGAGCGATGACACCAAATTTAACACACCTGCTCCCCATTCACACCTGAGACCTTGTAACACTAACGAGTCACATGACACCGGGGAGGGAAAATGGCTAATTGGGCCCAATTTGGACATTTTCACTTAGGGGTGTACTCACTTTTGTTGCCAGTGGTTTAGACATTAATGGCTGTGTGTTGAGTTATTTTGAGGGGACAGCAAATTTACACTGTTATACAAGCTGTACACTCACTACTTTACATTGTAGCAAAGTGTCATTTCTTCAGTGTTGTCACATGAAAAGATATACTCAAATATTTACCAAAATGTGAGGGGTGTACTCACTTTTGTGATATACTGTATATAACCTGTGTGCCTATGATCAGGGTTGTCCTGACATTTCTATCTTCATTACATTGGTCCCTCAGAGTATTGGGAGGTTAATGTTAGCGGCATTCATTTTGACACTACTCTCTATTAAACATTTTGACATTTCGTGGCACACAAGACCTTTTGAATCCCTACATTTCTAAATCGAGACATTTATCAGCAATAAAGATTAAAAAACACACCTAGCTTGGAATCACCAGAATCACCAGCTGCGCTGGTAAAGATGTTCTTCTGTGTGTTTCTTGACTGACTGGGATCATGGGACCAAAGACAACATGGCTTACATGACTGCACAACTAGAATGGTGCCCGCTCAGTCACCCATGCGAGCCAGTTTTGGCAGCTAACACGTTTGTACTTCTCAGTGAGTTGCTGAGCAAAACAGCGTTCACCCAGGATGTGTTCATCAGGGAGCCTGGGTAGTGTGTATTTCATGTTTTGGAGAAAAGGCAAGGGGACAGAGCCCAGACATAAAGCTTTGTGGCCCAGAGAGAACACAGAGAGAGCAGGAGAATTTAATAATGTTGTACAGTTTTCTGGTGTAATAGCCTTATTGATTACACTCCCATAGCCAGGAGGGCTGTCTAAAAGGGTTGACTTGTATTTCACAAGAGTAAATAACCTCAAGGCTCACACAAAAGGAAGCCGCCTCATCCAGAACCCGAGGAAATGAGGCAGTCAAGAAAACAAGGTTCCAAATAAACATGTTTTTGTATGTTAATGTGATTCTGTCACTGATGTCCCAACAGTGAAAGGCTTTTGTTGGGCAATTGAAAACGAAATAATTGCTGATTTGTGCATGCCTGTTTGGAGACCCTATTAAAAGTGTTGGTTAAATAAATGATTAGCTAATTCACCAATGGTATTCATTGCTGGCTAATTTCCCATGCTACTCTGCATTGCCCGTAGACTAATGATACACATTTTACGTAAAGCTCGAATAAACCTTATTTTCTTGGCATCAGCCCCATTGCCTGGAAATATGTGTTCATATGCTACATGAAATATGTGTTCATATCCTACATGAAATATGTGGTCATATGCGACATGAAATATGTGGTCATATGCTACATGAAATATGTGTTCATATGCTACGTGAAATATGTGTTCATATGCTACGTGAAATATGTGTTCATATGCTACGTGAAATATGTGTTCATATGCTACATGAAATATGTGGTCATATGCTACATGAAATATGTGTTCATATGCTACATGAAATATGTGGTCATATGCTACATGAAATATGTGTTCATATGCTACATGAAATATGTGTTCATATGCTACATGAAATATGTGGTCATATGCGACATGAAATATGTGTTCATATGCTACATGAAATATGTGTTCATATGCTACATGAAATATGTGGTCATATGCGACATGAAATATGTGTTCATATGCTACATGAAATATGTGGTCATATGCGACATGAAATATGTGTTCATATGCTACGTGAAATATGTGTTCATATGCGACATGAAATATGTGTTCATATGCTACATGAAATGTATGCTGCCAGCAGACAGGCTTTATTACAACCATTCATTAGGCCGCTATCTATCTTTCTAAAATTCCTTTATGGTTCACTTTATGGCTCATTTTATATAGACAGTGGTCGTCTACTGAACAAATGTTCTTTTGTCATGGTTTTTCCATGCAGGCCTGATGCTGGTCCTACAACTCATCTACCCCCTGGAGATTAGCACAGGCCCACAGCCACAGATGTAGGTTCTTAATTTGAGCCAGTTTGCTACATCAGGAAAAAACAATCCTGCAGAAACAGAAAATGTGAATTAGTATGTATTATAAATAATGGGAATTTTCTGTAGTGATAAAATATATATTCAAGCATTTTTTTGCGCATATCCATATTCCTAAATAACCTCAAGGTAAACAGAAGTTAATTGCAGTGTGTATAAGATATATTTGATGCACCCTCATGGTAATACATGATGTATGAGGTACATACTGTATATCAACTATACTATACCATAGCGTGATTGGAGTCCACCTCATGGATACCACATTATGTGTCTGTAATGTTATTACTACTTTTACTTTTAAGAAATGACCAGTAATACTTCTTAATCTGATTTTATTTATCCATTATTCAAATGTTTGCATTTGCAAACAAGCAGATTTAGGTCAGGACTGAGACTAGACCACTCAGGAACGATCAACACCTCTTGGAAATCTATTCTGGTGTGTCTTTTGCATACAAATGTGTGTAATTGTCCCAAAGAAAAATACAACCCTATTCCAAAGTTACTTTTTTAGACGACTGATATGGGTTTTCCTTTGCCTGGGTTTTGCTCCTTTCATATTTCTTTTGATCCAACAATCTACCCAGTCCCTGTCGGTGACAAGCATACCCATAACATGATGCTGCCACCACAATAATTGAACATTCAAAGGGATCAAAAACATTGCATTCACTCCATATTACTGGCCTACATGACAAAGTGAAAAGAAAGAAGCCTTTGTTAAAAAAAAAAACACTCCAAATCATCCATTCTGTTTTCGGGCAAGGCTGTTAAATAATATGGCAAGACAACACAACAAATAAATGAAAAACTATAGGGTTGGGTCAAATCAAATACAACACAGAGTGAAACCCTCTGTATTTTCAAGTATTGTAGTGGTAGCATCGTGTTATGGGTATGCTTGTAATTGTAAGATATGAGCTGTGTGTTTTGTTTACAAGAACTCAAGGTACATTTGTTTGCCAAAGGGTTCATGTTGGGACGATATCTCATGTTCTCTTGAAGTCGCCGACCTCGTCCGTGGTTTTATTTTCCAGACCAGTACATTTCCCTGTTTGTCAAACGCCAGCTTGTCTTGCTTAGCTTGTTTTGTTCATTAGAGAGAATAGATACATGAGGTAATATGCTTCTAGGGTATTTGCTTGCCTGTGTCAAGCTGCCATTGAAGCAATTTCATTGATTTGTTGTGCAAGAGTGAACATCTTGTAGGATAAGTGTGAAAATGACACCAATGTCTATGGACTGTGAAGTACTTACAGTATTACATGTCTCAAGCCAAGTTCTACTACCTCTCCTCTGTCGCGAAGATGAACTTCATGACATCCCACATAAACATTGAAAAACATAATTGCGTAAGATAGGCAAATAAATTCCACCATTATAATCCAATTATATTTATGTCACTGATGGATTATAAACACATTAAGTGCACTTCGAGATATTAATTTGTGTAATCCTAAAACCATCGTGGATAAAATTAAGCTTTTTTCAAACAGGATCTCATAACAAAGAGGAAGTGAAATGAAAACGAGTAAATCGTTAAAAAGCACTGGGTTCATTTCTCTGTTTTGTCACCAGATAATCCTTGTATGGTAACAGGCAATGGTGTTTTGTTCAATGGCACACATCCAAAGGACTCCTCCACAAACGTTATCTCTCACCCATCCGTCTCAACCCATTTCTATGGTAACTAATTACCACAAGGGTTTCTCGTCTTTCTTCTCCCCTTCAAACAAGTTGGCTTACAAAAGACAATCAGAATAATGGAGAAAAGCCTTGACAAATGAGGGACAACGTGATTGCGAGCCTGAAGGAAGTAATGAAGGTGTGCATTCATCTATCACCTGAGATAAAACTGCAGAGAGAACACAATAACACATTTAACTCAGAACCTGGCGCTGGAGCTTTCTAATTTCGTAGACACATAAAAGTTATGCAAATACATCACATGGTCTGCTTTGAGTCCATCGTGGCAGCATATTGATGACTCCAATACACGTCAATTTAAGCGCAAGAACCCTGGATTTATTCGTACAATATTGCTAATACTACTACCTGTAATGCCGTAGTGAGATAAGATGAGATAAACAAGACTGTCCTTGAAGAGGCCTACATACAAGGCTTTTATAAATAAATGATTAATATCTTCAATTGACATTTTACTCACTATATATGTACAGCATAGACACAGTCTGTGAATCAGGAGCTAGTATTTTTTTTAATCGTATTCACATGAATACGTTTGATTGAAAAAAAGCTGAATAATGTGTGTATGTGTTCTACAACCTTATCTTTGTAGCCAGCAGCATAACCCCCTGCATCTCACTGCTGGCTTGCCTCTGAAGAAAAGCAGGGTTGGCCCTGGTTAGTCCCAGGATGAGAGACCAGATGCTGCAAGTGGTGTTGGAGGGCCAGAAGGAGTCACTAAGATCCCCAGGGCAGTAATTGGGGACATTGCCCTGTGTAGGGTGATGTTAATTGGGTGTCCTGCCTCTCTGTGGTCACTAAAGATCCCATAGCACTTATTGTAAGAGTAGGGATGTTGCCAGCAGCATACCACCCTGCATACTACTGCTGGCTTGCTTCTGAAGCTAAGCAGGGTTGGTCCTGGTCAGTTCCTGGATGGGAGACCAGATGCTGCTGGAAGTGGTGTCGGAGGGCCAGTCGGAGGCACTCTTTCCTCTGGTCTAAAAAAAATATATCCCAATGCCCCAGGACGCTGCCCTGTGTAGGGTGGTGTCTTTCGGAAGGGACATTAAATGGGTGTCCTGACTCTCGGAGGTTACTAAAGATTCCATGGCACTTATCGTAAGAGTAGGGATGTTAACCCTGGTGTCCTGGCTAAATTCCCAATCTGGTCTTCAAACCATCACGGTCACCTAATAATCCCCAGTTTACAATTGGCTCATTCATCCCCCTCCTCTCCCCTGTAACTATTCCCCAGGTCGTTGCTGCAACTGAGAACGTGTTCTCAGTCAATTTACCTGGAAAAATAGAAACATTTGGAGATGTACATGCCTAAGGGCAGAAGTTAGTATGCTGAATGGGAGGGGTAAGCAATATATATTTTTAGATTCCCCTCTCAATGCCGCCTGTACTATTTCATCCCATTGAGAATGTTGGTCCACTACCACCGCAATAGCAGTTTTGATAACAGGTTTCAATCCTGCCGTCAAAGCAGACGTAGAAATTCCTGCATTTTGATCATATCTATCCCCCATTGTCAGATTAGTACATACTGCAACATCCATCCAATCCACATAATCATGTGTTCCTTCTTTCGGACCCTGAGTACAGTTTCTAACTTACTCGCATCCGGTCGAAACAATACATTCCCAACTGTAGTTAAGAATCCCTCAATTTCATCATTTGCTGTCACTGGGTCACAGGCTTCGCGTCCCGGGGTCCAACCTGACGTTCGATATCCCTGTGCGAGGGTTGGCTACCTGGTCTTGGCAAAACGAGCGTGCAAAAGCAGGCGAGCAAAACTTTGAGAATGCTATTCAGTGACTACAGCTCAGTGTTCAACACCATAGTGCACTCAAAGCTCATCACTAAGCTAAGGACCCTGGGACTAAACAGCTCCCTCTGCAACTGGATCCTAGACTTCCTGATGCCCCCGCCCCCCCACCACCAGGTGGTAAGGGTAGGTAACAACACATCCGCCATGCTGATCCTCAACACTGGGGCCCCTCAGGGGTGCGTGCACAGTCCTCTCCTGTACTCCCTGTTCACTCATGACTGCACGGCCAGGCACAACTCCAACACCACCATTAAGTTTGCTGATGACACACTAGTGGTAGGCCTGATCACCGACAACGATGAGACAGCCTATGGCGAGGAGATCAGAGACCTGACCATGTGGTGCAGGGACAAAAACCTCTCCCACAACGTGATCAAGACAAAGGTGACTACAAGAAAAAGAGGACTGAGCACGCCCCCATTCTCATCGACGGGGCTGTAGTGGAGCAGGTTGAGAGCTTCAAGTTCCTTGTCGTCCACATCAACAACAAACTAACATGGTCCAAGCACACCAAGACAGTTGTGAAGAGGGCATGACAAAACCTATTCCCCCTCAGGAGACTGAAAAGATATGGCATGGGTCCTCAGATCCTCAAAAAGATTTTACAGCTGCACCATCGAGAGCATCCTGACGGGTTGCATCACTGCCTGGTAATGGCAACTGCTCGGCCTCCGACCGCAAGGCACTACAGAGGGTAGTGCGTACAGCCCAGTACATCACCAGGGCCAAGCTTCCTGCTATCCAAGACCTCTATACCAGGCGGTGTCAGAGGAAGGCCCTAAAAATCGTCAAAGACTCCAGCCACCCTAGTCGTAGACTGTTCTCTCTGCTACAGCACGGCAAGCGGTACCAGAGTGCCAAGTCCAGGTCCAAGAGGCTTCTAAACAGCTTCTACCCTCAAGCCATTAGACTCCTGCAAGCAAACAACAAATGCGCTCCTTGAGTGACAGGGTGTGGGGCGAGGTCTATGTGGAAAGCTGCATGGAGAGCGAGAGAGCGGAGAGAGATGACTGAAATAGCGAAGTAAACTACAAAAATGATGTTACACACGGCGTATCAGATTTAACAAACCAAACACCATGATAGAAGGTAAAGTAAAAACCCAAACCGGTCCGTGCATCAATATCAGTATATCATAAAATACTTTACACCACCCATCCCTACCTAAGCTATACAGTACCAATCGAAAATTTGTACACATCTACTCATTCCAGGCTTTTTCAATTTTTTTAAATTATTTTCTACATTGTATAATAACAGTGAATAGATCAAAACTATGAAATAACACATATGGAATTATGTAGTAACCAAAAAATATTTTATACTTGAGATTCTTCCATGTAGCCAACCTTTGCCTTGATGACAGCTTTGCACACTCTTGGCATTCTCTCAACCAGCTTCATGAGGTAGTCACCAGGAACGCATTTCAATTAACAGGTGTGCCTTGTAAAAAGTTGATTTGTGGAATTGATTTAATTCTTAATGCGTTTGAGCCTATCAGTTGTGTTGTGACAAGGTAGAGCTGGTATACAGAAGATAGCCCTATTTGGCAAAAGATCAAGCCCATATTATGGCAAGAACAGCTAAAATAAGCAAAGATTAAATGACAGTTCATCATTACTTTAAGACATGAATGTCAGTCAATCTGGAAAAATAAGAACTTTGAAAGTTTCTTCAAGTGCAGTCGCAAAATCCATCAAGTGCTATGCTGAAACTGGCTCTCATGAGCACAGGAAAGGAAGACCTAGAGTTTCCTCTGCTGCAGAGGATAAGTTCTATGAGTTAACAGACTCAGAAATCGTAAATGAACTGCACCTCAGATTGCACCTCACAGAGTTCAAGTAACAGACACATCTCAACATCAACTGTTCAGAGGAGTCTGCGTGAATCAGGGCTTCATAGTCGAATTGCTGCAACAACAAAAAACAACTAAAGGGCACCAATATGAAGAAGAGACTTGCTTGGGCCAAGATACATGAGCAATGGACATTAGACCAGTGGATATCTGTCATTTTGTCTGATGAGTCCAAATCTGAGATGTTTGGTTCCAACCTCTTTGTCTTCATGAGGTGCAGAGTAGGTGAACGGATGATCACTGCATGTGTGGTTCCCACCATGAAGCATGGAGGAGGAGGTGAGATGGTGTGGGGGTGCTTTGCTGGTGACACTGTCAGTGATTTATTTAGAATTCAAGGCACACTTAACCAGCATGGCTACCACAGCATTCTGCAGCGATACGCCATCCCATCTGGTTTGCGCTTAGTGGGACTATCATTTGTTTTTCAACAGGACAGTGACCCAAAACACACCTCCAGGCTGTGTAAGGGCTATTTTACCAAGAAGGAGAGTGATGGATTGCTGCATCGCCCGACCTCAACCCAATTGAGATGGTTTGGGATGAGTTGGACCAGAAAGAGTGAAGGAAAAGCAGCCAACAATTGCTCAGCATATGTGGGAACTCTTCAAGACTGTTGGAAAATCATTCCAGGTGACAAACTAATTTCGCTGGTTGAGAGAATGCAAAGCAGTCATTAAGGCAAAGGGTGGATACTTTGTTTAACACTTTTTTTGGTTACTACATGATTCCATATGTGTTATGTCATAGTTTTGATGTCATCACTATTGTTATTTTGTATTTTCGTGTTCAGTGTCTTTTCATTAAAAATGACGAACACTTACTACGCTGCACATTGGTCCTCCTCTCTTTCTCCAGATGACAACCGTTACAATATTAAAGAAAGTTTAAGCTTTGGAGTGAGGAGACGGTCTAAAGCTGTTCTTTAAATTAATTAATAATTAATTAATTTTAATTAAATTGAAGCCCCAGTGTAGGTGTTCTGTGTCAGGCAGGCTTAATAGCTTTGCCACTGCAGCTCAAATCAGGACATTATTTCCAGCATCCTAAACTCCTGTGAAGTGCATCACCTGACCAAAGAAGACACAGCAGCCACAGACACTATGTCAAACACCATTATCCTTGCCCAAAAAGCAGAGCAGACCCCTTCTACAAGGTGGCTTGTTAGTGAGAAGAGGGACTTTGATCGCCAGTGTGTGGCCTTCCTTCCTGGAGACAATGCACACTGTTAAATATTCTCTTCGCCAGCTTGGTGGGTATACAACATCCATATTAGGAAGTCTTCGCCAGCTTGGTGGGCATACAACATCCATATTAGGAAGTCCCTGGCCATCTGGGTGGTCTTGCTCATGTGATCAAGAAGCGTGTTCCAGAAATAAATTAGGACACAAGGACACATTTTAATTTCAGGAAAGGACATACAGTCCTTATCCTGTACTTATAGCAGTCTTATCAATCCCAAATATCAATACGATTGATAAAGTGATCCACAGAGGAAGAGACTCTGCTTATCCTGCCTCTCCATTCATCATCATGGATGATGATGTATGCACACAAAATAAGAGATCCAGCAAGCTGCTGCAACCATGTGTAAAATATAAACATTTTTAAGAATCCAAACAAAGGGCGAAGTCCTGATTTAAGAACTGCATGTGTAATTAGAACTTTGCATAAATCAGACATTGATCTCGCATTAGGATTGTCCTCAGTGTGCTGTGGTAGATTATAATGTTTTCCCACCTCCAATAATGAGTGTGATTCTGTGGATTTAGAGGGTGATAAAGTGGATGGAAATTTAACAAGACAAGACCACCATCTGGAAATCAACATGAGGGAACTGTGGTTACAAAATAAAAGAGAAGAGAACTACTGGAACAGCAGAAACTGTGAAATCAGATCTTGACCATGCATAAATACTTTTAAGTACACCTCTGTCATTTTCACTCTCCAAGCATCTAGAAAAGCCCCCCACCACACACACACACACACACACACACACACACACACACACACACTCCACTCCACTCCACTCCACTCCACTGGAAGTTCTCCTTCAATTCCATGAAGAGATAGAGAGCTGTGAGTCAGGAGTCTGTAAAACGGACAGGTGAGTGGCAGGTCGTGGACTGACAGGTAATATGTGAATCTATGAAGTGTCCGGGAGCGCTGTGATGGAGTATCCATCATTGAGAGGAGGGCTATTGATTGGAAGCCCAGAGTCAGTTCCAGTCATTGCAGAGATGAAGCTACCCTGTCTGGGAGTGATGGATAACATGCTGACCACATCTCTTGCGTTAAATGCACAAGTGTTGCAAAATAAATGTTCACACACGTTATTCAATAAATTCATCCAAACTGCTCGCGTGCGTCTGCGTAGCCAGGCGCTAAAATAGAACTTGGTTCTGTTTTTTACATTTTACGTGCTACAAGTCCTGCCTCTCCCATCTCCTCATTGGTTTTTAGGAGTATATACCCACGGTGGGATTGAAAGATGAACTCAGGTCCACACAACAGTCCAGTTGGTGGTGGTACGGTACCTTAAAGTTGGTTGCCAAACAACATATAAAGTCAGAAGAAGACTGAAGGAGGAGAAATTACTAGAAACTAACTAGGTTTACCCTTTTATCTGTGGATTAATTGTCAGAGTAGAGGACCTTGTGCATTTCAGGTATAATAACAACCCAAAGTTTATACAAATTAGCTAGCAACAGCAAGCTAGCTAGCTACAGTTCCATGAATGTTTCATTCGTTTCCACCTGTCCCCAAATTAATATAGTTGGTTCAGAGTTAGATTTTATATTTCAACCTGCGTGTCCTGATCGCATCTGATGTGGATGGACAAAATCAGCATGCGTGCGATGTTGCACGCGTGTGCCTGGTCTAGTCAGCATGTTAGGCACTATCCTGTACCAGGCCTCTCTCTCTATGGCTGCGTCTGAAATGCCACCCTATCCCCTTTATATGACCAGACCTCTATGGCCCCTGGTGAAAAGTAGTGCACTACTTTTGCAATTTCAGACTAACCTTCTCTCTCTACGCTGACTCAGGGGCTTCACCCCACACATTTACCATCGGCAATCCCAAATACCAACTCCCGGTTTTATTTTGTTTGCTGGAATGATCAATCACAGACACTCATCAAATTGCAATTATCATACCAATAATTAAGAACTTAAACTCAACAAAGCATGACAATTCTTCCACTGCAATTGAATACTGTCCATTAGCATTAGATAGTAAGTATCCTAACCTGTTATAATAAACATTCATAGAAATGGATATAAGGCATGTTTGGTGTGTGAGAGAGCAGTACCATCACGAAAGTTCAGTGAACCCGCCTAGATGAATCCTTATGTAACCTATTGAGATGAAAAAACACCCCTCTGTGTTATTCATTGAACTTCAGCTAATTGATATTCAGATGGAACTGGGTGGAATAGAGAGTTCCATCATTTAATTGGGCCTTTAATACAACCCTAATACATCACTTAACTGGGCCTTTAATACAGCCCTAATACATCACTTAACTTCAGGAAGCAGCAGTGGCCCTCCCAAGTTTACTTAGAGCAGTGGTTCACAACCTTTATGGGTTATTGTACCACCAACTGATTGTTGCTCTGCCCTGAGTAGCCCTGAAGTACCCCCTCATGTGCATTTTAGCAGTAACCCTGTGGACGCACAGACTATAGGCCCTACCATACTATACTAGGAGAGATTGGGTAACAGATATTATACATCTGGATGCCCTACTGTTTCTGGAGTGAACATCGTTGCCTTGCCTTGCCTGACAGTCTGGAACTAGTCCTCATGTCAACAGTCTGTCAACAGGAATATTGTTGTAGTAAATATAAGGGTGTCTGTTAAGGCTCCCCTGCTGTACAGACCTGACAGAGAACACAGAAACACAAAGTCCGTCTGGCATCTCCCCTGCTGGTCCTGCCATCGTGACATTTTCACTCCTGAGGCTTTCAAAAGGTATCTTCTGAAGTATAGGAAAATTAACTAAAAGAACAATATTGACCCCTCTGTGTTTCTGTATTCCTGAAATATGGTGCATAATAATGATAACATTGACAATACTCTATAGGCTATTCCTAAATGCACTTTGTTGGCAACTGCATTTGAGTGACAAATTCACGTGACACGTCACTCAATGATAAGCCATAATGATCAGTGGTCTACTTTAGTGCTATTTAGTACAGAGCGGAGATATTGATCACAACACCATTATTTGTCATTTCAGATGAACAATAACATCTCAAAGGTGATTGAAAGTGCTCTAAAAGCCAGATCAACAGATGGGGAATTAAACTTGGCTCCTGTTGGAGGCAAATAAAAAAACAAATAAAATGAAACAAACAAGACATATTTCTAAAAGGAAATATAGGAAAACTTTCTATGTCTTATAGAGTACCACAGTATGAGTCATAATACCCCCAAAACCTATCGGTCAAACAAGGAATGGTTCCAATTGTTTCTCCAGCATAAATTTTTTCCCATAGGGGATTTTAGAAACACTTAAAATGAGGGCTGTGTTTCATGTAGGCTTACCCTGTGTAAATCTATAAGACAACGTGACTTTTATCAATATATTCGCCTGTATTTAACACCACAAAATGAAATGCTAATTAGCTGCTAATGTGACTTCATAAATGACTGTATATGCCATGATGATCTGGACAAGACCGACGAAACAAGGCAAAGGTAAGAATCTCTGGATTAACTATCAAATGTTTGCTAAATTTAGTCTTGAATAAAAGGAGTGAACATCGTTGCCTTGCCTTGCCTGACAGTCTGGAACTAGTCCTCATGTCAACAGTCTGTCAACAGGAATATTGTTGTAGTAAATATTGTGACGACCCTCCCACTCTGTCTGCCGTATTCTCTCTTTGTTCTTGTTTCCTTATTAGGATGCCGGTGGGCGGAGTCGGGAGGGTCGTCAGCTACATGGGAAACACCTGGGCCAGGTGTCTCCCAGGATAAATAGACCTCTTCCACATTCATGGAGGAGATTCTCTCCATGCAGACACCTTTTGTAGATTGTGTTGTGGTTCTTGGTGGCCTTCTGTTTGTTTGCTTTGGCACCTTTCATCACCCTGCATTATCACATTCATGCATGCAAAACACTCACTTACACTACTGATTACTGATTACACACACCATTGTATATTATACTTAGTTACTTATTTAATAAATATATATTTTGCTACTCCTTATCTCCACGTTGTCTCCCTTTGTTATGGGCTTTGAGCCGGTTCGTGACAATATGTGGGTGTCTGTTAGGGCTCCCCTGCTGTACAGAACTGTCAGAGAACACAGAAACACAAAGTCCGTCTGGCATCTCCCCTGCTGGTCCTTCCTGACTGAAGTCCATTTCTTTAGGTTGACAATTATTTTAACGGTCTTGTGCAAGTTTTAAATTGACACAATACCTGTTAGCAAAGGTGCCAGCTAGAGAAGATGTGCAGGAGCTTGCAGGGAATTGTCGTCTTGCATGATGTCTATTTCGATGCTAATTAGCATTTTCACATCTGAGAGTAAAGCTGAATATATTGATAAAAGTCGCCTTGTCTGGGAGAGATTTACGTGGTTATCAAAACGTCACACCAGGATAAGCCTACACGGAACACAGCCCTTACTTTGTTTCTAAAATTCTGTATGAGTAATATGAATGGTGGAAAAAGGATTGGAACCATTTCCCTGTTTGACCACTAGGTTTTGTGGGTATTATGACCTCCACTGTTGAACTCTATACAGTAAGATTCAGTTCTAACCCGTCATCCCTTCTCTCAGCACTGACTGTCCAATATGACTTTTCCAGATGCACCTAATAATACTGAAGTCCATCTAGATACCCAGGACTAGAGTAAAGCTGTTTGAAAGCCGAAAGCAGAAGATCCTCCTTCTGCTCGTAACTATGAGAGTCGAACCTCCATCTTTAAAAGAGGCCATTGCTCGGCTCCAAACTACACAGCTGCTGCCATAGAGACCGGTGCACTATAAAGAAGAAAGTGCATTTCAGTATGTCACTATTTGGTACGGCAAGTGTGGAGGGGTTTTGACTGTAGTTCTATTCTTGATCAACTTGGTCTGTGTCCTCACAGCATAGATTCCATTTAAACAAAGTATTGTAACAAATACAATATAATACACAGTAGAATAAATAATATATTGAGGAGTGATGTCATGCGCTGGTTCCAAGAACGGATTATGGATACGTACAAGTCCTCCCTGTAGGTGTCTTACAGAGGAGCACACTATGAAAATCAATGGGTTGTTTGTTGATGTGTCTTCACTACAGACACTTCTGGTAGATCTTTGTCTCAGTACAGCACATGGCTAGAGAATCCCTTTCAAAGTGCATTTCATAAAACTGTGTCTGAGCTACATCACTCCTCTTCAACTTAGCTTCAGGCGTCTGAGGCCCCATTTGATCTAAGAAATGCTAAAAAAATATATATATATTTTGATTCCCGTAAAATATGACAGTCATTAGACGCCCTCAACATAAACTGCAGAACACAGAGGACAATTATTTAGAAACGTTGTCATCTCAAACATTTAATGTGCAATGTGTCCTTCAGACGGATCCTGTGGGTTTTCTGAGCAGAGCCCATTAAAGACGATCTCTGAGCTCTCTGTAGGCTTTAAACAGGTTTTCAAAGAGAAAGCCAAACAGACTCCCTGCCTGAGAGGGCCTACAGTATTCTCACCACTGCTGCTAATTGCTCTGTGTTAGAGGTAAATGTCATCCTTTCATACATGCATTCTTCTAAACACAGTGTATGTATTGTTTATTTAACTAGTCAAGTCATTAAGAACAAATTCTTATTTACAATGATGGCCTACCCCGGCCAAACCCTAACCCCGACGGCGCTCGGCCAATTGTGCGCTGCCTTATGGGACTCCCAATCATGGCCTGGAATTGTACCAGGGTCTGTGGTGATGCCTCTAGCACTGAGATGCAGTGCCTTAGACCGCTATGCCATTCAGGAGCCCCAATATCAGGTAGCCTAGTGGTTAGAGTGTTGGGCCAGTAACTGAAAGGTTGCTGGATTGAATCCCCGAGCTGACAAGGTAAAAATCTGCCATTCTGTCCCTGAGTAAGGCAGTTACCCCCCAGGTGCTGTGGATGTTGATTATGGCAGCCCCCAGCACCTGTCTGATTCAGAGGGGTTGGGTTAAATGTGGAAGACACATTTCAGGTGTACAACTGACTAGGTATTCCCTTTTTTTATTCTCATACACCACTTCAGTTATTAATACAGTAGGGCTGTATCTCTTTAAAACCTCAACAATGTGACTGCTTTAAGCACTTGTTTCTCTGACTTAATCACCTTCTGTTCTTTGATGTGCTGATCACATAGAACAAGTTACGAGGTCAAGCGTGACCTCGATGCAGGTGTATTTTCACAGAATTCAAACCATTTCAAACTTCGAAAAAGGCTGAGTACTTAGGCTAAAATTCAAGTGTATTAGAAAGGACCCTATTATTTTAGCAGGCCCTGAGTGCCGAGATGTAAGCAAACGCCTTGTGTAATTCCTGCTTTCATCCAGATCACGTCGCCTACAACGATTGTCCATGAGGGAGGCAAAAAATGACATTTGAGTATTTCGAGTGGTTATCTGTAATTTATTTTATTTATATAAATCACCCTTTGCCCACTCAACTGACTGTGAGAGGGAAAAGGAGGAGAGTTTAACAAAATAACGTGTCCTCTGGGATGAAAAATCTGACAGCTATGAGACAGGACATGTTGTCAGGAGGTCAACTGGTGGGAAGGGAAGAAACATTCAGTGCCAAGGCGTGAGAGGCAGTGGCCGTCCACTGTGTGCGCGGGGGGGTGAGAGACACTGTTTGTCAGAACTAGACGTGTGGGTTGAAGGAAGCTTGACCTCAACAGATAAGTCTAAGAGACCGAAACTATGGACTGAAATGCACTTCATAATGGATACATGGTAGAGCAGAGAGGTTTTTTGTCCATAGAAACAGCTTTAATTGAATTACTACTAGCATGGATATAAAAGAAACTGCCTTGTAGTAGCAACTGCGTTTTTTTGCAAAATGTCAGACACAAATGAATGCTGTATTATGCTTTAAAATTAATTTGAATTTACAACAACAAAGTGACCTTGAGTGAGCAGAAATGTGATTGGAATAGTGGGCTACCGTAATATATGTGAGAATGCTGGGAGTGTCATAAATAACACAAACCATGAATATGTTTTTGTAGGAACTATTACGCAAAGGCATTTGAACAGAACATGCAGGAGGTATAATCGCCAAATATATTCTTCCATCATGTCTCTTTATGGTAGAGTAGCTTTCTGGTACATCTACACAGAAATATTTCCCTGGGGAAATTTCAACCATATCCCCAATCTGAAGAGCCAAAGAGCTACCCTCGCTAGTCGGATGGCCATTTACCATACCTCGACTGACTCACAATACGAAGTTACATCTGCTTGAGGTGATGCTATAAAAGGACTACAAACTATACAGCTAAGGTATTTTTCTGTGTTACCAGACAGTTTGATTTTCTTTTTCCTTTCATAGTTTGCTCACTAGAGCCAAAGGCCATCTTCGTTTCTCAGGCCTTTTCCAATGGACCATTGTTAGACTATACTGTATAAGATCTTTGTGTTTTTTGAAAATGAAGGAGATCTGTGCCTTTTTCATTTACAAATAGAGTTTTGGTTTTGGTTTATGACACTGTTAAATGGAAAATGGTTTCATTGTATTAAATCATTAAACTGCAAATGTACTGTTGGCCAAAAATGCACTCTGGCCTTTTACAAGAACAGTGCGACTGTCATTCATCCAGCATGTTCTTTGAGCATATAAAGGATTACTACTGACAAGGATTTCTGAAAACCTCGTTTGAGTGTAGCAGAGCTGAAATCAGCGGTGTAAAAAAGATCTGTCCCTTGTGTTACAATGATTACACTTCATACACCAGAGCTTCTGTTGAATATCACATTGTGGAGAGAAAGCAAAAGAAATGTGTGTTTTTTTTTGTCTAAATACTAATGACCTCCATTGAGCGTATTGATTGGGAACGTCTACAAGATGCTTTCATGAGGTACTTATAATTGATGCAAACAGTGCTTGATTTCTTTATACACCACATTGGCAAATACTATCCCAACAGGAATGATGCAGTGCATGTAAACTAAAATAGTGATTTAATTAGTGTCAATTACTTTACTTTAGTCTAACTAAAGTTAGAAACCCATGAAAACAAGCATAGTAATGAATGTGTTACTTTGGGAATACATAGTAAATTAAGGAATAATACATTTCTAGGGTTTCCAATTATAAAGTTGGTCAATATAAATCATGCCGGTTCGAAAAGTGCACTGTAATGAGAGATTACGTCTTCACCTATTTTTTATAAAACAAATCAAGTTAGCATGCTGGTATGATGACAAAGTAAGAACTGAACCATTTTCAGATGAGCAGATGCATGTTTTGCTTTCCGCAACAGTAATTCATGTTCAAACAATTTAGGCTTGAACCATGAGACACAAACACCTGGGTCTGGAGCTGGGAAAAACACCACCCTTTACCAAACCACTTTAATCACATAAGCTTGTTTCTTTATAAGGGAAATCATTTCAAGAGAGAATAATACACTATGATTACATTTTCGAGGGGCCACGGAAGTAAATTACAATTACAAACACTTCACTTATAAAGGCAAATGAATATACATAATTCAGCTTGAGTTGATTGAACAATTCATTTCCTTTAGTGAACAAGAGAATGAGAGCCAGGGCGATGGTCGGCGATATTGGAGAGGCCCTATCTGTGTAATGGAGAGATGCATGGTAGTAGTTCATCAGGATTACTCACTAACAACAAGTGTTATGACATAATCATGTTGCCTATGTCGGCCCTAAAGGACTACAAATAAGTCATTGTCACGTCGATGCAGGGAATCAGGAAGCAGTTAGTGATTTTAATATAAACAAACATAGAACGATACAAACCAAGCGAACCGTCTGTCAAGGAAACATAACCAATACTACCTGGGGGGTGAATACAATGCAGTGTTCGATAAAGGGGGAGTAATCAGGGAAACAATGAAGTCCAGGTGTGTCTGATGATGAGGCACAGGACTGCGTAATGATGGTTGTCAGTTGTGCGTAATAATGGGTTGCCTGGATATAGATATAGGCTGCGGTCCAAACACTTAAACGACACACCCTTGTCCACTTACCCTTGCCTTATGCCCTTGGGGGAATCCCCGTCGCCATCTTGGAGGGAGGTCCAAATAATTAGCCAAGCAAGGGACGTTTGCAACATAAGCCCCTCAGCCCTCTTTTTTAGTCGGCTTTGCGAGCGTACAAATATGTTCACTCCGGGCCTGAAACTCCCTATAATTCAATTTGCAACGGTTGTACATACGCTTAGAAAAGTCAGCGAAAATTTCAAAACAACATGATGTTCTGAAATGTTCAGATAGCTGATGTTCTGAAAGAGTTGCAAAATCTGGACCTCTACAAATCAGCTGGGCTAGACAATCTGGACACTCTCTTTCTAAAATTATCCCCCGCAATTGTTGCAACTCCTATGACTAGCCTGTTCAAACTCTCTTTGTATCGTTTGAGATCCACAAAGATTGGAAAGCTGCCGCGGACATCCCCCTCTTCAAAGGGGGAGACACTCTAGACTCAAACTGTTACAGACCTATATCTATCCTACCCTGCCTTTGCTAGGTAAAACCCTGCCTTATCTCAGCTCACTGGTCACCGTAGCAACACACGCGCTCCAGCAGGTACATTTCACTGGTCACCCCCAAAGCCTATTCCTACTTTCCTTCCAGTTCTTTGCTGCCAATGACTGGAACAAATTGCAAAAATCACTGAAGCTGGAGACTCATATCTCCCTTACTAACTTTAAGCATCAGCTGTCAGAGCAGCTCATAGATCATTGCAGTTGTACATAGCCCATCTGTAAATATCCCATCCAACTACCTCATCCCCATATTGTTATTTTTTGCACCCCAGTATCTCTACTTGCACATTCATCTTCTGCACATCTATCACTCTATTGCTAAATTGCTAAATTGTAATTACTTGGCCACTACGGCCTATTTATTGCCGTACCTCCCTAATCTTACCTCATTTGCACACACTGTATCTAGATTTTTTTTCTGTTGTGTTATTGACTGCACGTTTGTTAATTCCATGTGTATCTCTGTGTTGTTGTTTGTGTCGCACTGCTTTGCTTTCTCTTGGCCAGGTCGCAGTTGTAAATGAGAGCCTTCTCAACTAACCTACCTGGTTTAATAAAGGTGAAATAAAACGTTTTTAAAAAATGGAGAAGTCAACATACAAGTGTAACTAAAAATGAATGCAAATAAGTTAGAAATGTTCCTACTATGTAAAAAGTGAATATGTTTTTGTTTGGTTATCTTTTGGAAATTGTAGAAATAAGGCATTTCCCTTCTTCAGAAGTTCCAGCAAGGCAGGGTAACTTTAGTTAGCTTATTAATTTGATAGCTATCATACAGTAGGTGTATATTAATAATGATATATTTAATATAAGTAGATATAATTGAATGTAGAGCATATAAAGCACCTTTAAGCCACCGGCCAAGGGTGGTCCATTTAAAAATCATTCCTTCCTCCCTCGCCCCTTGCCCTGCAAGTGTATACTCGTCAGACATCATGATATATCATCAGGAGTATTCACTTAATTTGAGGGCTAAGGGGATAGGGTGTGTCATTTAAGTGTTTGGTACGCAGCCATAGATTGAGCTATCTCAGGTTACAATTAATTTGGAAATCCCTAAATATACAGACTAAATATGGGCTGCACATTAGTACCCTCCTAGAGTTAACTTTACACAACACTTATCAAGGCTGCTTGAGTTTTATGTCTTTCAAAAGTTGTATTACAACACCTAATATATTAGCAGTCAAATGCTGGACAGTTGAAAGACATGAACAGTGCTAACACTGTCAGCAGCCCGAGCTCCGACATCTCCAAGTTGGGGAATTAACCGCTTCAGGAGCATCAAGGAGATGTACATGTATAGGTTCCACACATGTTTGCCGGAAAAAAAAACAGTTCCAAGCCACAGACAGCTTGTCACAAATGATTGTTTTCTGCCTCTCAGCCCCAGCCAGCAGATTGGGAGAGACTCTGGGAGCTGTGGTGTTTCTCAAGGCTTGTAAATTAGCTGTGGGTCTCAGACAGACGTCTCTTTTTCCCTGCACATCAGCACTGCCTGCAACAATTAATCACTCAGATTTGACTTCCTCCAACAAGAGCACAACTTCTACAAGAGCACAACTTCTACAAGAGCACAACTTTGGCCTCCTGATGCAGAAAGAGGTAGAGGTGGGTTATACAAATTCTCAATTAAAACAAAGCACTGCTCATATGAGATCCCTTTCCTTTTTCATGTGGGGGATTTAGCCGTGCTGTGTAATTTAATGGGACGTTAATGAGATCGGCAATTAAATATACACTACATAGCCAAATGTATGTGGACACCTGCTCAACGAACATCTCATTCCTTAATCATGGGCATTAATATGCTATAACAGCCTCTACTCTTCTGGGAAGGCTTTCCACTAGATGTTGGAACATTTCTGTGGTCTGTGGGGACTTGCTTCCATTCGTCCACAAGAGCATTAGTGAGGTTGGGCACTGATATTGGGCAATTAGGCCTAGCTCGCAGTTAGCGTTCCAAATCATCCCAAAGGTTTTTGATGGGGTTGAGGTCAGGGCTCTGTGCAGGTCAGCCAAGTTCTTCCCCACCGATCCCGACAAACCACTTCGCTATGGACCTTGCTTTGTGCACAGGGGCATTGCCATGCTGGAACAGGAAAGGACCTTCCCCAAACTGTTGTCACAATGTTGGAAGCACAGAATTGTCTAGAAAATCCTTGCAAGGGGCCTAGCCTGAACCATAAAAAACAGTCCCAGATCAGTATTCCTCCTCCACCAAACTTTACAGTTGGCACTATGCATTCGGGCAGGTAGCGTTCTCCTGGCATCCGCCAAACCCAGATTAGTCTGTCGGACTGCCAGATGGTGAAGAGTGATTCATCACTCCAGAGAACACATTTTCACTGCTCCTGAGTCCAATGGCCGCAAGCTTTACACCACTCCAGCCAACGCTTCACATTGTGCATGGTGATCTTGGGTTTTTTGTGTGCGGCTGCTCAGCCATGGAAACCCGTTTCATGAAGCTCCCGAAGAACAGTTATTGTGCTGACGTTGGTTCCAGAGGCAGTTTGGAGTGAGTGTTACAACCAAAGACTGACAATATTTACACGCTACGTGCTTCAGCACTCGGCGGTCCCGTTCTGTAAGATTGTGTGGCCTACAACTTCACGTTTGAGGAGTTGTTGCTCCTAGATGTTTCCACTTTACAACAACAGCACTTACAGTTGACCGGGGCAGCTCTAGCAGGGCAGAAATGTTATGAACGGACTAGTTGGAAAGGTGGCATCCTATGACGTAGCCATGTTAAAAGTCACTGACCGCTTCAGTAAGGCCATTCTACTGCCAATATTTGTCTATGGAGATTGCATGGCTTTGTGTTAAATCTTATACACCTGTCAGCAACAGGTGTGGCTGAAATAGCCAATTCCAGTCATTTGAAGGGGTGTCCACATACTTATGTAGTTTAAGTAGTGTATCTAATGGTAATGTGTAACAGGATTTTATTAACACAAGCTGATCTTCCTTTTATCACAAATAACTAATTGCACTATTTTATGCGAGGAAAAGAATAGCCATTTTTTGTTTAATCGTTCATGGCGCCTAATCAGAATGTGTCATTACTCGTTGAAGAGGGGAACGGAAAAGACAGAGGGGCAGACATGTTCAGTTATTGGTTATCTAACAGTGATATCATTCAGGTCAGTCTGAGTGGCAAACCAGCCATCTCATTTCCATTGGGACTTGGTTATGATATGTTTTATGCAATTTGTGAATATTATGGGCTAGGATTTGTAGACTGTGTTGGATTTCATGATTGTGGACGGCAGCATAAAAGACTAATCAATGCAGAGCTGTCAGTGCATTATGTTATCCAAATTGGGAAATAATCTTATCTCACAATTCAATGAGAAAATATCAATCAAAAGGCAAATCCAAAATCTGCTCTCATTCAAACCACTGAGGCGAATATCAAATCAAAGCACTGCCTTGGGTGAATACAGACAGAATGCACGGTAATAATGATGCATCTTAGACACATTTCCATTCCCTAATCCCTACCCATGGCAGCTACAGCCCTGCACAGCACAACATGTCTTTGAGTTGCTGTGTCTGTAGGATGTCTGTAGGATGAGGCTGTGTGGAGGAGGATGGAGCAGAGGAGCCCATTAGGCCTCTAGCCATCATCTTCGAGCTTCTGAGAGATGCCAGTCACTCCATCTGTCACACAGGCCTGAGCCAAGGTGGTGGCGTTGGGGACAGTTAGGGACAGGCCCAGTTGCCCCTTACCTACCTGTTTAAAAGAAGCCTGCCTGTCACTCTACGATGACATCACAGCCTCCTGTTGCAGCTTCCTTGTAGAAACAACCAACTTTATTATTCCCAAAGTTCTGGCACGAGATGAAGAAGCTTATATGGCTCCACGGCAGCCATTATGCTCCAACATTATTTAACGTTCATTTATTTTCGATTTAAAAGAAGGAAATAAATGGAGAATTAGTAGCTCGATTAATGTATTCTACTTGATGCATTCTCTATTATCTATTTTGGATGGACCTTTCTAGTCAGTGTTTTTCATATTGCACGTCAAAACAGTATCAGCATTAACAATATCAACACTAGCCATTTAGACCAGCAGGCGTCTTGAGGTGCAAACACCCAGGTTTGATACCCAGTTGGTTACATTGGTGCCATGACTCAAATGACATAGCTATTTTCTGCTGTGGGAGGAGGTCAAAGGCTTCACAGCCTTGTTGAGAAAGCTCAGGTCTGATACCTGATTGGTCCAGAGAATACTGCAGGCCTACGTATGAATTCATGTGTGAATTCCATTTGGTTAACTACAGTACAAGTTGGAATTGTGTTCTGTTGACAAGCAGAATTAGCCTTTCCACGAGGGAGGTAAAATCTTCCCACAAGCAAAGTACTTAGGCGGGCCTACACCAAAAAGTGAATCTGTTGGTCAATGAGATAGACATTCTGTGGCAGCAGAAACATTCTCTCTAAGCCATTTAGTTTTAATAGCTCAAGTCTCCTCTGCTACTCAAATGACCTGGCTATATGACTAGCAGTCTGTTTGTGTGCCTGTCTCCAACCCAGCGGGGACATACTGTGAGGAAGAAAGGCAGTTTTGGACAGACAACTTGTTCAGTGTCTGGGATTCAGCTTAATCGCCCCACTCTCTTGATGCCAAGTTTCCAGCATCCAAGTATGTCCTTGCTCACCACTAGAACACAGCTAGTGGTGGGGCCAAGATGGTTAGAAGACTGGCTCTACTTTCCAGGAACTGGGCCACAGCTACTGCTGCTCATGACTCATCATTACTCACGTGTTGTGGAGCTTATCGTTGATAAAACACATCAATGTACAAATCAAATGTATATTAACGCTGACCTCAATAGACTGTTGTCATAGGGAGTAGATGGTATACAGCGGGGAGTGAAATATACATTTAAATAAATATTGGTGGATGTTGAAAGATCGCGTTTGCTACCATCTCCCTTGAATGTGTACACAGACAACTGGATTTTTTTGTGTGACCCTGAAATACTATAGCGATGCATGTTATAAGAATTCAACAGCTGTTCCAGTAATGTTACAGTGTCAGTATAACGAAGCTCTGTGACCTGTACTCAAATAAACAGAAAGGCAGAGAATTGGCTATTTACTGTTGATAAACTTTACAATGAAAACAGTATGTATTTTCCTGCCAAGATTTCTTCAGTGTTGAAATGACATGGACAACCAGGAATGCATGCGGTGTTTTTTAAACAGTACCCTTTTTTTCCTGACAGGATTTCTTCATAGTATGCATTCCTGATTCTTACTTTCAATATACTGTCCAGTGGCTTAAAACTCAGACTGAGAGAATACAAAGTCAGATAAATCATTTGTTTTTGGTCATGTTGATATTTGAGGATTTTTCATGCACTTGGTCACCTTCAGAGTGCATTGGAGATGTCACTAGAGATTGGCATCCTGCTGTAGTGTCTCAGTGACCTAGAAAACAAAAGCTCCTGTAACAGCTGCCAGGAGGCTAAAAATAAAATGTTCCTTAAAAAAAGAGAGAACCAGTTGTATCCTCAAGTTATCATTCATAAAAGGCTCTTGTATTTCACCTGGTACAATGAATGAAGAGTAATTCAGAGAAATTAAAAAAAGATTATTGTTAGAATTTATTATTTGCCCATTGATTCATTAGCAACTAATTTCATGAAATATAAATAAACATATGGCTAATTAATTAATAACCAGATTATTCTATCCTCTGCAAAAGTCCATGAGGAAGCTAATTAAAAACACAGGATCAAATTTTGGCATATGAAATATTAACACTCAGCTGCAGGTAAGTTAAAATGCTGGGAAAGTATACCCACTGCTTAAAGTGTAATGAGAAAAGTAATTATCGTTATGCACCTTTAAAAACAGTATGCATGCTCGATGTACCAAAAGTAAACAGGCATATGTCAAAGTGAGTAACACTGTATGCTGTCCCCCAATCAACATTGTAAGATTGGAATCAGATTTTTCATTTCAAAACTAATATTAATCTATTCGGCAAAAAAATATAAAATATACAATACCAGTCAAAAGTTGACACGCCTACTCATTCAAGAGTTTCTTTATTTTTTAAATGTTCTACGTTGTACAATACTAGTGAAGACATCAAAACTATGAAATAACATTTATGGAATCATGTAGTAACCAAAAAGGTGTTATACAAATCAAAATATATTTTATATTTGAGATTCTTCAAAGTAGCCACCTTTTGCCTTGACAGCTTTCCACACTCTTGGCATTCTCTCAACCACCGTCACAGTACAAGCATTTCTCTACACCTGCAATAACATCTGCTAAACACATGTATGTGACCAATACATTTGATTTGATTTGTTTTGATGAGGTAGTCAGCTTGAATGCATTTCAATTAACAGGTGTGCCTTGTTAAAAGATAATTTGTGGAATTTCTTTCCTTCTTAATGCGTTTGAGCCAATCAGCAACCAGTAATCATGTTAGCTCCAGAGTTTGCTTGACTCCTCTGACTTCACTGAGTTCTCCTGTCAAAGCGAGGAGCTCTGGGCCAGGAGCTACTGATAAAGCCTTTTGTACAGAAGCTCACAGGGCTGTGTCGCCGCAATACAGGACTGAATAGAAAGGGAAACCATCTGACCCAGTCTAAACCAGTAAAATGACAAATGTGAAATCACTTCCTGTGATTGGATGAAGGTCGGACAGTGATGTCGGAGGTTTTTGGTTGAGTGTCTGATCGTGATTGGCTGCGGATGACCACCTCCGAAGGCAGTTGAGGAACCGTTAGAAATATCAGTTGTTAAATACAATGAGAAATTTGCATAGAACTTAATCAACATGTATAGAAAAAGTAAGAAAAAACATGGGAGCCATGGGAGACATCTGTTTACATCTTGTGTGAAATGACTTCAACGTATAGAGGTTGTTGGTGGTCCTGAGTAAGTAGAAATAAACACGTTGTTGGGTCACCTAGTTCTAGGAGCTTATTGTGAATATCCACCTCATATTCAAGCCATGTATGTTTTCCCTTGAAGAGCCACAACACTTATTCATTTAGATATCTACCACAGAGACTTGGCTTTGAGGAAACAGCTCTGAAAAGTGTCAAATGCCCTTATAGCCAAAGTGATCAATATAGCTAAAGTATTCAGACCCCTTGACTTTTTAAAACATTTTGTTAAGTTACAGCCTTATTCATAAATGTATGAAATACTTGTTTCCCCTCATGAATCTACACACAATACCTCATAATGACAAATTGAAAACAGGTTCAGATATTTTGCAAATGTATTACAAATACAAAACAGAAACACCTTATTTACATAACTATTCAGACCCTTTGCTATGAGATTCGATATTGAGCTCAGGTGCATCCTGTTTCCATTGATCATCCTTGAGATGTTCCTACAACTTGATTGGAGTCCACCTGTGGTAAATTCAATTGATTGGGCATGATTTGGAAAGGCACACACCTAGGGCTGTGGCAGTCACGAAATTTCATCAGCCGGTGATTGTCACGCAAACAACTGTCGGTCTCACGGTAATTGAACATTAATTAACGTAAAAACATTTTGCATCTCCTGGCCTACATACACAGCCTACAACCCACTGATGCAGACCTTTGGAACATCTACATAGCCTACACCTTCACAATAAATACATTATTTATTTTAGACAGGTCTAAAGAAACATGATATGAGGAAAATGTAGTCTATTTCAGAAGAACAGAATAGCATACTATGAGTTGTCCTAATGTTAAGTCCTGATCTGGCTATACCATACGGCTGTGGGCTACACTAGTTCATTTATCAGACAAGATTTGCTTATAATTCCGTGGCATTATCTTATAGTATTTTATAGTATTTAGAACACAATTGAACAAAGCTGAATAAAATAGAAAGGATATATTCTCCAAACGATTTGAGGGAGTGCGCACAGGCTATTCTGTGTTGAGCGGTTAAAAAAGAAACAGGTACTCCTATATGCTTAATTTAGAGTTTAGTTGGGCAATATGATTTGATTTTTAATACATTTTAAGGCTGCATGATATGACTCTAATGAGGATTTGAAAGAAGTAGCTTGAAAGGCATGAGCTTTGCTTTATATTTTGAGCAGGCTGTACACACTTCATCAGTCTCTCATTCACAATTTGACAAGCACTTGACAATGCCTCGAATTTCTATCCTCTTAGCGTGGCCATAATGCACCCCCCCAAAAAATCCATGCTTTTGCAGCCAGTGGCCGTTGCTCCCTTCTCCCTGAGGGCTGCGTGCTCAGAAGCACCTCTCACTCACATGGTTTGCCATCACGTGATTGGGTCTTTCTCACAGGCTACAAGTGAAGATATACACTTTGGGGATGCAACTGCGCATGTCCTTATCCAATTCCAAGGTGCATATTGAAGATACTGGAAGAACTGTCCACATTTACTTTTCTTCAGGCAACAAGATGAGAAGGCCTAACAAACAGCACAAGCACTAACCTATGTCAATCTACTACCCCAATAGTACAAAAGTTGACCTATTCTGTGTGAGAAATAAACATTCCAAGCAGTCTGGGGACAGTTGGGATCTATTGCATCCCACAAATTAATGCAACCACTAGCATAACAAAAAAAAAAATTTCAATGCAATGAGGCTGGCGCAACAGATCAGTACGTTTGGCTTAAAATATGAGAAACTATTAGGCTATTTCTTCATTATAAGCACAGCAATGCGGACATGGCACTAGGCTATAAGCGCAAATGTTTCATTCACGGGAAAACACCATTATCAAAAGAAACCGCAAATGCGATTATGCATTTAATGCTTTTATTATAAAGATGCATTTTTATGGTGAAAATTATCTTCCCCAAACTTGACTCACACGCAGCTTAAGTATGCCAGATAGGCTCTACACCCCTTGTAAAGCCTAATTTTAAGAAGTTATTTGTCCACTTTAGTTGTGATACAAACCTTATCAAAACATATAGGCTTATGGGATAGGCTACATGAGCTAGTCTACATAAAACCCAAGCCATGAGGTCGAATGAATTGTCCATAGAGCTCTGAGACAGGATTGTGTCGAGGCACAGATTTGGGGAAGGGTATTGAACATTTCTGCAGCATTGAAGGTCTCCAAGAACACAGTGGCCTCCAAAAGTTTGGAGCCACCAAGACTCTTCCTAGAGCTGGTCGCCCGGCCAAACTGAGCAAACGGGGAACAAGGGTCTTGGTCAGGGAGGTGACCAAGAACCCGATAGTTCCTCTGTGGAGATGGGTGTCACGTTCGTCGTATACATAATGAGCGGACGCAACGCAGCTTGAGTAGAGTTCCACATATTCTTTAAAGTGAACATTCAAAAAACAACAAAGAATAAACGAACGTGCAGTTCGTAGCGCACATAGCACTAAACCAAAACAATATCTCACAAACGCAGGTGGGAAAAGGACCACACTAAGTATGATCCCCAATTAGAGGCAACGATCACCAACTGCCTCTAATTGGGGTGCGGACTCCGACCGCAAAACCTGAACCTGGATGGGGAGGGTTAGGGTGGGCAACGAGCATCAGTGGCGGCCCGCTCAGACCGCGGAGGTGACCCTGAAGCCGGGCTGAACGCCGTGCACGGAGTGGGCACCGGAGCAGAGGAAGGCTCTGGCCATGGAGCGGGACTGGACACCGTGCCTGGACTGGGCACCGGCACAGAAGAATGCTCCAGCCATGGCACTGGCGCAGGAAGCTCCGGGCCGTGGACCGTCACTGGAAGCTCCGGACCGTGGACGGTCACTGGAGGCTCTGGACTGTGAACCGTCTCTGGAAGCTCTGGACTGTGAACCGTTGCTGGAAGCTCTGGACTTCAGAGGAGGAGGGAGTGGGCGGATGTGTGTGTGGAGTAGGGATGGGGATGAGTGTGTGTGTTCCGTTTGAAGCAGCTTGAGGGCAAGCCTACTCCTCCCCAATATGTTGGATCACATACAAAACCTAGGTAAGTGGTAGATTTTCCCTCATGGTGAAAATAGCTATAGGTAAATGTAGGCCTAATACTGTTTGCTCAGAACAGTGTATTATCAACATCCACAGGATTACTTCTTCCTCATATTCATTAGTTCGCCGAGGCTCCAATGTCACAGTGAGGATGACAGTGGGGAAAAAACAATAATATTTTAAGAGCCTAACAGCCTATTTTGTCGACACTTAAACAAACTCTGCAAAAATAAACAGCAGCACTGGACTGTGAACTGTCTCTGGAAGCTCT
The DNA here is from genome assembly GCF_034236695.1 of Oncorhynchus nerka. Taxonomy (NCBI): domain Eukaryota; kingdom Metazoa; phylum Chordata; class Actinopteri; order Salmoniformes; family Salmonidae; genus Oncorhynchus; species Oncorhynchus nerka. Next base: position 46,186,336 of record NC_088406.1, read on the forward strand.
GGACTGTGAACCGTCGATGGAAGCTCTGGACTGTGAACCGTTGCTGGAAGCTCTGGACTGTGAACCGTCTCTGGAAGCTCTGGACTGTGAACCGTCGATGGAAGCTCTGGACTGTGAACCATCTCTGGAAGCTCTGGACTGTGAATCATCTCTGGAAGCTCTGGACTGTGAACCGTCTCTGGAAGCTCTGGACTGTGAACCGTCGCTGGAAGCTCTGGACTGTGAACCGTCACTGGAGACTCTGGACTGTACACGCGCACTGGTGTACGAGTGCGGGGAGCCGGCACAGGACGTACCGGGCTGGGGAGGCACACTAGAGGCCTGGTGCATGGAGCCGGCACAGGTTTCACCGGACTGATGACATGCTCTTCAAGGCGAGTGCGGGGAGCCGGCACAGGACGTACCGGGCTGGGAAGGAGCACTGGAGGCCTGGTGCGTGGAGCCTGCACAGGTGGCACCGGACTGATGACACGCTTTTCAGGGTGAGTGCGGGGAGCCGGCACAGGACGTACCGGACTGGGGAAGTGCACTGGAGGCCTGGTGCGTGAAGGGCGAGTACGGGGAGCCAGCACAGGACGTACCGGCTGAGGAGGTGCTCTTCTGGGCGAATGCGCTGCAAAATACACCTAACCAACATCTCTCTCCGATCTCCCACCTCCAACAGCTCCATCGACTCCCCGACGCTCTCTGGCTCTCTCCTCGGCTCGACCGACCGCCCCTTGTGCCCACCCCAAAAGAAATCTTGGGGTTTCTGTGGCCGCGGACTCCGACGTCGTCGTTCTCCTCTCATCAGCTGCCTCCAATTGGGAACCATCCTCACACCAACATAGAAAATCAAGACTAGAACACCCCTTAGTCATGCTCTGACCTATTGCACCATAGAGAACCCCAAGGGCTCTCTATGGTCAGGGCGTGACAATGGGAGAACCTTCCAGAAGGACAACCATCTCTGCAGCACTCCACCAATCAGACTTTTATGGTAGTGGCCAGACGGAAGCCACTCCTCAGTAAAAGGCACGACAGCCCACTTGGAGTTTGCCAAAAGGCACCTAAAGGACTCTCAGACCATAAGAAACTGTACAAATGGATATTTCTACTGTACAAATGGATAGCTGTAGTGTAACAAGACACAATACAGACCCAGGAATTAAACGTTTCACTGTATAACTTTATAATAAATAATAAATATAATATATTAACTTTTCCCCTGGGTAACAACAATATGCTCCATGATGGAGGCTAACACATATCTTAATTTTGACTGTATTTTCTCCTGATATTGCTAAAGAGAATGCAATATTCAGACAATAAGCCTACAATGCCCATTTGTAGAGGAATGAGAGTGGAATGCAGCCCTAGGCTCTGCCTTCAGGCCACACTAGTAATTAGCTAGCACTGCAACATCTTTATCTGCTTCCCCATTATTCTAGATAGCAGAAACAAGAGAAGAGGAGGGAGTGGGCGGATGTGTGTGTGGAGTAGGGATGGGGATGAGTGTGTGTGTTCCATTTGAAGCAGCTTGAGCACAAGTGTACTTCTCCCCAACATGTTGGATCACTTACAAAACCTAGGTAAGTGGTAGATTTTCCCTCATGGTGAAAATAGCTATAGGTAAATGTAGGCCTAATACTGTTTGCTCAGAACAGTGTATTATCAACATCCACAGGATTACTTCTTCCTCATATTCATCAGTTCGCCGAGGCTCCAATGTCACAGTGAGGATGACAGTGGGGAAAATACAATAATATTTTAAGAGCCTAACAGCCTATTTTATCGACACTTAAACAAACTCTGCAAAAATAAACCGCAGCACATCTAAATACTGATGCAAATGAGACTTTTGCCACTGCTAATCATCATTTAGGCCGAGGTCCCCGCTTTTGGTCAGGCCGGCCTCCACCACACTAATTATTACCCACATCCTTTAATGGGTCGTTATCCCCCACAATGCTGTACCTGCCACGCATGCCATTAGTCCTGTGTTACAGATGTCAGAGCTTCCTGAAAAAAACACTACTCGTCTATTGATCAGTTATGCATGTGTTTATAATTGTTATAGGACAGCAGCTGTTGCATACACTGGGAAAATAACATATACCTAGAATTGATCTGAAGGGTTTTTAGGGTTGCGTTTCACCAGCGAAGCCTAATTCAATCTAAAAGCTCTTACAATACAAATGGAAAATGTAATGGTTTTTGAAAACGGCAATGAACTCTGAAAGAGTAGTAAAGAGTAGCCTTATGAGTCAGTAAAGACATCTTCCTTACATTTGCAGTAATTTGTTTAGGTTTCAGTGCTGTGTTGACTTGGGAAGTCTTAATGGAATTTACCAATCTCTATGAGGTGTCCATTTTAGGACTTCCTAAATGGACTCCATTAGTTCACAGCGTCAGGTTACATCGTCAGACCAACAAAAGCAGTAAGAGGTATCTGCCTCAGAGACACTAACGGCTAAAAACACAGGCGTCAACTCGTTGCCAAGAATTATTTGTGGAAGAACATGAATCTACTAAGAAAATAGTGTAATTGTTCCTTGGTGGATTGAGGTGTGAAATCATCTTAAAACAGCATGGGCATGCTGAAAGGGCTTCATGAATTCATGTACAAACACTGATACAATCTTCCCAGCTCTGCAGATTTTGCTGCGAAGAGGCAGAATCATTAGATAATTTGTTTTGATGCTGTCTATATGTAGCTTGTTTTTGGTTACAGGTCCAGGAATGGCTGAAGAATTGCAATATTTACCTGGAGCTAACCCTGCAGATAGCACTACTGGGTGATCTGAAAAGTCATTCGTCAATCGATCAGTAATATAATACTTTGGCAATAAATAAATAATTATATTTACAATCTGTAGAATGAATGAGAATAGAAAGGTTCAGAACTTTTGTGAAACATCACAGCACAGTTGAAAAATATGGCAAATAGAAATCCAATATGGATGGTGTTGAGATAGATGGGAGGGGTTGAACCGGTGTAGTGAATTTCCCGAAACGGATCGGAGGACCAATATGCTTCGTGGTAAGTGTCCATGGTTCTTTTTAATGGGTTAAGGTACACATGAACAACTGACTACAAAAAAAACAAGAAATGTGAAAACTCAAAACAGTCCTATCTGGTGCAAACACAGAGACAGGAACAATCACCCACAAACACACAGTGAAACCCAGGCTACCTAAGTATGATTCTCAATCAGAGACAACTAATGACACCTGCCTCTGATTGAGAACCATACTAGGCCGAAAACATAGAAATACCCAAAACCTAGAAAAACAAACATAGACTGCCCACCCAACTGACGCCCTGACCATACTAACTAAATACAAAACACAGGAAATAAAGGTCAGAACGTGACAACCGGATGGACATCATAAATATATGGGAGAGGTTTAGGGTAGAGGAAGGACAAGAGTTAAAAACAAACAAAATACAACTGTTGTAAAATAGACTGTGTCCATAAAATGTCTATGGTATGTTTGTATGTATGTAACGATGTACGATAAATAAACGCAACATAATACGAAAAAAGAAACCAGAACAACACACAGACATGCCAGTGGAACAGAAACAATAACGCCTGGGGAAGGAACCAAAGGGAGTGACATATATAGGGAAGGTAATCAGGGAGGTGAGTCCAGGTGTGTCTGGTGCGCGTAACGATGGTGACAGGTGTGCGCCATAACGAGCAGCCTGGTGACCTAGAGGCCAGAGAGGGAGCACACATGACAGTACCCCCTCCCCGACACCCGGCTCCAGCCACAGGATGCCAACCAAAATGATGATCCCGGGGATCAGGAGTGGACCGGACACCTCTGCTGAGGCGCAGGAAACCTGTCAAACCGGCTGAGACGCAGGAGCATGGCGACCTAGTGCGCAGGAAAGAGAGCATACGTGACGGCACCCCCTCCCTGAACTGACATCATTCCCACTGAAAAAAAATGACACTCCCTGATGGTTCCCTTAGGTGAGGCGTTATTCTGTAACGATGTGCGCTGAGAGTCGGGAAGCAAGTTCAGGGTGTGAGTGTTTTAATAAACAAACGCAACAAAATGCAAAAAAAAAGGAAACACGAACAACACACAGACATAACACTGGAACAGAAACAATAACACCTGGGGAAGGAACCAAAGGATGTGACATATATAGGGAAGGTAATCAGGGAGGTGGTGGAGTCCAGGTGAGTCTGATGATGCGCAGGTGTGCGTAACGATGGTGACAGGTGTGCGCCATAACGAGCAGCCTGGTGACCTACAGGCCAGAGAGGGAGCACACGTGACAATGTATAAGCTGGAAATACAAGCATTGTTGTTCACTAGTTTGCTCCAATTGGGGGAAGGGTGATAGGGTTGGAGGGTAATAAAGAAAAAAAAGAAAGAAAAAAAAGAAAATCGCAAAGACAAAAACATTGTTGCTTCTGGGATTTACCCAACTTGGTGTAGAACATGAGCACATATTATCTACCTAATTTTAACACAAACATTTTCCCCTGGTCATGGAATTGTTTGTTCTAATAAGGTAAGGCCTAGGGAGGATCCTCTGTTGTTCTAGGCTTACAATACCAGTGAATATGAAAACAAGTAACTCTTATGGGACAGCATTTGGGAATATTCAGTACCTACAGCACAGGGAAAAGCTGGTGAGCAATCACTCTCAGGTCAAGAAGGTGGTAGGTAGCCATGTCCAAGACACAAATCTAGCAGCTTAAATGTCCATGCGCCAAAGGCATGTACACCATTCATGCACTTCAATATGCATGTCAGCAAGTAATTTTATTTCAATTTGTTTTGGCATGAATCTGCTTCCATACATAGGGAGTAAAACAAACCAATATCTTTAATGGATTTTATTTATATATTTTTTCTGTGTAATTTAGACCATATAGCAGCCCACATTTGACATGCTCATATCTGTGCAATATTTAAATACTTAAACGTTCATTATTTTACTGTTTCTTATTTTAGATTAAATCCTTTTATTAAAAAGTTCAAAATAATTATTCTTAGTTTTATGGATAGGGGAGACGCTAGCGTCTCAACTGGCCAATTGCCAGGGGAAATGCAGAGCGCCAGATTCAAATAAAATGCTATAAAATTCAAACTTTCATTAAATCACACATGTAAAACGCAACGTCACTACAAAATAAACTTTGCCAAAATATTTCAAACTACTTTTGTAATACAACGTTAGGTATTTTTAAACGTTAATAATCGATCAAATTGTAGACGGGGCAATCTGTATTCAATTCAGGAACAAAAAGAAACCAGCACTGCCTTTCACGTCTTGCGCAACTCAAAAAAGTGTCCACAGTTCCGAGTTGGCCTACTTCTTCATAGCACAAAGGAATAACCTCAACCATATTCCAAAGACTGGCGACATCGTATGGAAGCGGTAGGAACTGAAAATAGGTTCCTATTAAATATCCAATGGCAAATACAATATAGTGAACAGAGAGGGGGGGAAAAAATCTGAACAGTTAGTCCTCTGGGTTTTGCCTGCTACATAAGTTATGTTATACTCACAGACATGATTCAAACAGTTTTAGAAACGTCAGAGTGTTTTCTATCCAAATCTATTAATAATATGCATATCTTATATTCTTGGCATGAGTAGCAGGAAGTTGAAATTGGGCACGCTATTTATCCAAAAGTGAAAATTCTGCCCCCTAGCTTTAAGAGGTTCTAATAAAGAAATCATCTCCTAGAGAAAATGGAAATATAGAATATAATGAATTATTGACACAGGAATAACTGTCACACCCTGATCTGTTTTCCCTATCTTTGTGATTGTCTCCACCCCCCTCCAGGTGTCGCCCATCTTCCATATTATCCCCTGTGCATTTATACCTGTGTTCTCTGTTTGTCTGTCGCCAGTTCGTCTTGTTTGTCAAGTCAACCAGCGTTTTTGTTCTCAGCTCCTGCTTTTACCAGTCTCTCTCTTTCTCGCCCTCCTGGTTTTTGACTCTTGCCTGTCCTGCCCCTGAGCCTGCCTGCCGACCTGTACCTTTGCCCCACCTCCGGATTATTGACATCTGCCTACCCTGAGGCTGCTTGCCGTCCGATACCGTTGCCCCTCCTCTGGTTTACTGACCCCTGCCTGTCTTGACCTGTCTCTTGCCTGCCCCTGTTGGATTATTAAACCATTGTTAATTTGACATGTCTGCATCTGGGTCTTACCTTCATACCTGATAAAAATCTCATTTCAAGTTGAGGATGCGTCCTACCTGACAGGTCGCTCCTACCAGGTGGCGTGGCGAGAATCCGTCTCCACACCACGTGCTCTCACCACTGGTGTCCCCCAGGGCTCTGTTCTAGGCCCTCTCCTATTCTCGCTATACACCAAGTCACTTGGCTCTGTCATAACCTCACATGGTCTCTCCTATCATTGCTATGCAGACGACACACAATTAATCTTCTCCTTTCCCCCTTCTGATGACCAGGTGGCGAATCGCATCTCTGCATGTCTGGCAGACATATCAGTGTGGATGACGGATCACCACCTCAAGCTGAACCTCGGCAAGACGGAGCTGCTCTTCCTCCCGGGGAAGGACTGCCCGTTCCATGATCTCGCCATCACGGTTGACAACTCCATTGTGTCCTCCTCCCAGAGCGCTAAGAACCTTGGCGTGATCCTGGACAACACCCTGTCGTTCTCAACTAACATCAAGGCGGTGGCCCGTTCCTGTAGGTTCATGCTCTACAACATCCGCAGAGTACGACCCTGCCTCACACAGGAAGCGGCGCAGGTCCTAATCCAGGCACTTGTCATCTCCCGTCTGGATTACATTTACATTTACATTTAAGTCATTTAGCAGACGCTCTTATCCAGAGCGACTTACAAATTGGATTACTGCAACTCGCTGTTGGCTGGGCTCCCTGCCTGTGCCATTAAACCCCTACAACTCATCCAGAACGCCGCAGCCCGTCTGGTGTTCAACCTTCCCAAGTTCTCTCACGTCACCCCGCTCCTCCGCTCTCTCCACTGGCTTCCAGTTGAAGCTCGCATCCGCTACAAGACCATGGTGCTTGCCTACGGAGCTGTGAGGGGAACGGCACCTCAGTACCTCCAGGCTCTGATCAGGCCCTACACCCAAACAAGGGCACTGCGTTCATCCACCTCTGGCCTGCTCGCCTCCCTACCACTGAGGAAGTACAGTTCCCGCTCAGCCCAGTCAAAACTGTTCGCTGCTCTGGCCCCCCAATGGTGGAACAAACTCCCTCACGACGCTAGGACAGCGGAGTCAATCACCACCTTCCGGAGACACCTGAAACCCCACCTCTTTAAGGAATACCTAGGATAGGATAAAGTAATCCCTCTCACCCCCCCCCTTAAAAGATTTAGATGCACTACTGTTCCACTGGATGTCATAAGGTGAATGCACCAATTTGTAAGTCGCTCTGGATAAGAGCGTCTGCTAAATGACTTAAATGTAAATGTAAATGTAAATTGTTCTGAAAATACAATTGCTGTACAGTACCAGTAAAACGTTTGGACACACCTACTCATTCAAGGTTTTTTCTTTATTTTTACTATATTCTACGTTATACAATAATAGTGAAGACGTCAAAACTATGAAAAAACACATACGGAATCATGTAGTAAACAAAATTTTAAACAAATCTAAATATTTTAAATTTGAGATTCTTCAATGTAGCCACCTTGCCTTGATGACAGCTTTGCACACTCTTGGTATTCTCCCAACCATCTTCACCTGGAATACTTTATCAAACAGTCTTGAAGGAGTTCCCACATATGCTGAGCAATTGTTAGCTGCTTTTAATTCACTCTGCAGTCCAACTCATCCCAAACCATCTCAATTGGGTTGAGAAAAGGCCATCTGATGCAGCACTCCATCAGTATTCTTCCTGGTCAAATAACCCTTACACAGCCTGGAGGTATGTTAGGTCATTGTCCTGTTGAAAAACAAATGATAGTCCCACTAAGTGCAAACTAGATGGGATGGCGTATCGCAGCAGAATGCTGTGGTAGCCATGCTGGTTAATTGTGCCTTGAATTCTAAATAAATCACCAACAGTGTCACCAGCAAAGCACCCCCACACCATCACAACTCCTCCTTCATGCTTCCCGTGGGAACCACACATGCAGAGATCATCCTTTCACCTACTCTGCATCTCACAAAGACATGACGGTTGGAACGAAATATCTCAAATTTGGACTCATCAGACCAAAGGACAGATTTCCACCTGTCTAATGTCCATTGCTTGTGTTTCTTGGCCCAAGCAAGTCTCTTCTTCTTATTGGTGTCCTTTAGTAGGGGTTTCTTTGCAGCAATTCGACCACGAATGCCTGTCTCCATACAATTGATGTTGAAATGTGTCTGTTAGTTGAACTCCGTGAATCATTTATTTGGGCTGCAATTTCTGAGGCTGGTAACTCTAATGAACTTGTCCTCTGCAGCAGAGGTCACTCTGGATCTTCCTTTCCTGTGGCAGTCATCATGAGCCAGTTTCATCATAGCGCTTGATGGTTTTTGCTACTGCACTTGAAGAAACGTTCAAAGTTGACTGACCTTCATGTCTTAACGTAATGATGGACTGTCATTTCTCTTTGCTTATTTGAGCTGTTCTTGCCATAATATGGACTTGTTCTTTTTTGAAATAGGGCTATCTTCTATATACCACCCCTACCTTGTCACAACACAACTGATTGGCTCATTAAGAAGGAAAGAATTCCACTAATTCACTTTTAACAAGGCACACCAGTTAAGTAAAATGCATTCCAGGGGACCTCATGAAGCTGGTTGAGAGAATGCCAAGAGTGTGCAAAGCTGTCATCAATGCAAAAGGTAGCTGTTTTGAAGAATCTCAAATATAAAATATTTTTGTTTTTGGTTGCTACATGATTCCATGTGTGTTATTTCACAGTTTTGATGTCTTCACTATTGTAGAAAATAGTAAAAATAAAGAAAACCCTGGAATGAGTAGGAGTGTGAACTTTTGACTGCTACGGTATATAAATGATTTAAAATTAGAATGAACTCTCAAAAGTTAGTTTATATCATTAAAACTTCCTGGAAAGCATTAACAGTTCACCATGGTACCAAAACCCTTGTATTCCATCCATTTAAGGCAAAGTACTGCACTCTAAGTTGGGAGAGTAACCATCAAGAAAACAAAGGATGGGGACTAAAGCACCATTTGTTGTTTGACTTATGCTGTTTTTTTTGAAGGCCCAAAGGTCAACAACATTATGTTTTCCTCTTATAATTTGTTTATGATGTATCAATAGATACTTATTGCACGTAGATACATATTGTACGTATTACTCCATTTGGCCGGGAGTCGCTCTCGTAAAGATCATTGGACATTAAGTAAAGTTACTGTGGCTTAAATCGTCGGCTTAAAAATGAATTCGTTTTGTGAGTGTGTGACTCAGGGTCTCTCAGTTTACGTCTACCTGGAGCTGTTTAAATGTCTTCTCTGTTGTTCAGCCATGCATTATGCATCACAATCTGCTGAAGGTCAAATTCCTTAGGATTCAAATGTTTCAACATATTACGGGCAGAGGAAGCATGGGCACGGCATATGGGGACTAAACTTAAATCTACATAATAAATGTTGGAGACGTTATGGACATTGAACAGAAAGAACCGAGCAAATTACTTTTGACTCAAGAAACACCTGGAGCATGTGCATGGAGTGCGCTATCGACAATAAGTTCTGCCAATATGCAAATGTGTGTTAATCGAGTAAGTGCACATGGATACCAATTCAACTGACAAATTATGGACATTACTTGAATTAAGAGAAGGCTGATTACATGTGGTGACATTAAATTATGCAGACAAATAAAATAAGTGATTTAAGTCTAAAGTAAAGACCTACTTTGCTTTCCCATGCAGCAGAAAATCCCCATCTATATCCACTCAGGCATTGTTTTAGTCTGTTAGTAAGATGCAGTGGAGTTCCTAGTAGTGGGTAGGTGGCCGTATAAGAAAAATGAAGTGATGATACAGAGCTGTGCTTTCTGAACCTGGAACCAGCACACAGTCATGTTGCCTCTTGGCTATTCTCAAACAGCCCTCTGTACTAGGCCTTGTGGGAACATCTCCCCTCAGACTGTTTATGGTGGAAACTTCACTCTGGAATGTGTTGCTCTTAAACTTAGCCAACAAGCAAAGTCACAGGAGGGTTACACTACAGCTTTTCAAAACTCTAAAATAGGTGGAAACAAAGTGGCTGCCATTATGAAAGATTGATTGATTCATTTACTCCTAACATGTCGTTTTATCACAGCAATACATAGACATTTGTATTTTCTCTTGGGCCTATAAATGTGGTTTCACTTTCTAACCTGAGGCTTTTATTTTATAGATGATAACATTGAGGTAACCTAAGCATGTATTCATATGACAAAGAAACCAACCAGAGTTCACAAGGCCTGGCCCACACTTCAATCTCCACAAATGGATGAGTGGGATTCCTCTTTATAGATGGAGGAGAGGGTATAACAGTGGTACAATCGGCTTAATGTCAGCCTTGACTCAGAGAAAAATGTTCATGTCTGGATTATAAAATGGCTGTAATTTGCTCATGATGTCATAAATCTATATAAGAGACATGCTTTTCCAAGATGCTATGATTTTTAACTCACTAGTTTCATATCTATAGCAGCAGCTCTGGTAGACAAACTGAGATGGGAAATTAAGAAAGAAAATAATTTTGTTTGGCAAAAATGCCTTATGGAGCATGTGAACATGGAACATGTGCCTTAATAAAAAACGTGTATGCCATCTGTAAATATAAATACAATTGTTACATTACCAGCCTAGTTCATTTAGACAGCTACTTTCCCACTAGCCATGATTGGCTGAGATAATCAAATCACATTTTATTGGTCACCTGCACATATTTAGCAGATGTTATTGCGGGTGTAGCGAAATGCTTGTGTTCCTAGCTCCAACAGTGCAGTAGAATCTAACAATTCACAACAATACACAAATGTAAAAGTAAAAGAATGGAATTAAGAAATATATACATATTAGGACGAGCAATGTCGGAGTGGTATTGACTAAAATACAGTAGAATAGAATACAGTATATACATATGAGATGAGTAAAGCTGTATGTAAACATGACTAAAGTGACTAGTGTTCCATTATTAAAGTGGCCAGTGATTCCATGTCTATGTCTATAGGGCAGCAGCCTATATGTGCAGGGTTGAGTAGCCGGGTGGTAGCCGACTAGTGATGGCAACAAAGTTGCTTAGGAGATACTAGCAGGGCTGCCATGTCTGTCGGCGCCATCTTAATGAGTGGGCTGGACTTGCCGAGAAATGAGTTCGGATTGGTCTGCCATGTTGCAGGCTTCTGTCTATTTGAGTTGGTCAGTATGTCTAGGTAATCCTGTCTAAGTGGCTTTTAAAATATATATATCCCGTAGTAGAAGTGCATAAGTGTTGCTCTCCACTTTCTGGAGGACTAAGTTTTGAAATCAGTGGAATTAGAGTATAACAACTATGGAGATGGAGATTCATGCAGGGTAGTAACATCATGAGTTGGGATTATGTTCATTGTTTAGCTAGCTACATGTCTTAACAAAAGACTCCATTATGCAAGTATCCATTTTAATAGAATATTAATGGTGTTACCGCAAGCTGTTGATAGACGTAGCTTGTAAATTCGCTCTGATTATCTACTCCGATTTCAGAGCACTTTCGTCTGAGTGTGCAAGAGCACAAAATAACTGACGAATTTACGAACGCTCAACACCCGTTGAATATGGCTGGTGTCAGTAAACATTAGCAAAATAGAGTAGTTGCAGTCACCAATGCTCTGGATAACATAAAAATAGTCTAACCAGCTCTGTTATGGCGAATAAAATGGTCAGAGTGATCTGTTCTCTCATTTGTGTCTGGAAGTAGCTAGCAAGATAGCCAACGTTAGAGTGTTAGCTTGGGTGCTGTTATGACACAACGCTCAGATCAACCCTTAAAGAGATGGGTAGGGAAAAAGATTAAGAGGGTGTGAATGATGCTGAATGGGTGTAGACAAAGAAGAGCTCTCCAGTAGGTGTACCAAAACATTCAAAGGCCACTTTCTCAAAAGTGAGGTCAGCGTTTTAACAACTTTCAAAGCAGAATTGCTTTTCCATTGTTCCTCAACTGTAGTGTATGATATACCATTTTATAGCTCTGAGTTTCTAGTTTTATCCAATGTAAAAAAAAAACATTTCAAATTTTGCTAAATAAGACCGAATCGAGACGGTCGGTCACATTTAGCTTTTAGCAGCGAGAGACTGAGGGGCTGGTGGGTGTGACTGACTGATTAAAATGGCATTTAATGTGGCATATGTGTGATGTAGGGTGATTTCACCTCTCACACAGCCACTGCATAAAATATCTACAAACCTAATGTAGATCTACAAACCTAATGTAGATCTACAAACCTAATGTAGAGCATTAGACCTCTGGAATATCATTTTGGAAATGGATCAGCTACATGTCTCGTCAAGTGTCAGAGGTGATTGGCATGAGGCATTACATTACATTAGACACAGTCAGAAAATCCACTCATAGGGGATTGGAAAACCAGAAAGAATAGCTCGCCGCACATGCTCAATCTCACACTACTGAGATTCTCAGCTGTACGGATTCCCTATTAGGAACACTGTCATTCCTCCTGAACAGGTGAGGGGTGAACATTTTCCTAATATGGATTCTGTACACCTGCTATCTTTACTTTAGTAAAGCTAAAACCCTTTTGATAGATAGACATAACCACAGTCAGGAGTGTGGCCACCCAGCCAGGTGACCTTGGTTCATTGGTAGAGTGAGTGAGTTTATGTGTAAGCAGGCAGTAGCACAACACTGTAGAAAGCCTGACCACCCTTATGAACCTGGACTGAAATGACTGTGGAACGTAGACAATGTTAACACTATGAATGAGAGGAAAGGAGACAGAGGCAATGTTAAACATGTCCACACTGTCATGACTCTCTTGTGAAGATCCGAAGGATCTGGTTACTTGGGTCCGCTCTAAAGACTTGTCACAGAAGATGTCCCCTCGGAATAGGAAATGACTTGTGACAAACAGCTATGGATTAAACTGTGTGTTCCACAGGTGGCCTAGATATATATTCTATGGCAGGGAGATGAGTTGGCGACCGCTGTCCACGGTCCTAAAACTAGCTAGACCCTACTGATTCACACCAGCCTTATGGCAGACCATGTTTCTGTATTTGGACATGTTTTACAATAGCCCTATGACAAAACTCTTGGATATCTGCATGGACCCTAGCATAAATGATGAATCAGCGATATACAAGTTGGCTTAATAATTTATTTACTAACTAAATAATCACACAGAATTACGTAAACACACAAACAGGATAGATTGCACATTGATTACTACACAGTGCAATGAAAAGTCCCTAGTGGACTAAACCGGTATGATGGCTTGTTACACAAAATGACAGATTCAAAAGAGAGGGAAAGGAAGAGACAAAGTAATTCCACTATCGTACAGGCAGCTGACAACTATGGCCATGGAAATGCGAATACTTTGCACATGAATGGCCCACTCATTCGATAGAATTGCAATGTACATATTTACGTGTGCTGTCTCTCAGTTGAAAACATTCGATCCATCTACGAGGAGTAATTCGACAGAAAGTCTTGAGTAGTCCACGAGAGGTCACCATGTCCTTTGTAGTTGTAGTAGGTTTCGGAGTGTCTGTGAGAACGGAAACCCCATAGGTTTACCCCGCATTGTTCATCGGGCTCAGTGCTCTGTTGTCTTCTCATCTTCGGGTCGAGTTTACTAGACTAAAGTACTTAAACAGCTGCCGACTGAAGGTTCCTGTGTAGTCTTCCTCTTCGAGAGAGAGTTTAAGAGTTTCTAACCATTCCGTACCTTTCAGCTCACGCTGTCGGTCACACTGGTCTAATGTAGAGCTAGAACCATTTTACACGCCCGTAGCAATCCGGCAATGTACTGGTCTCTAGAGATTTACATTTGTTAACCATTTATAATGTATTCAGCTGGCGCTGCACATAACTAGTTTCCATTTAAATGGCAACCATTTCAGAGTGTGGACTGCATCCTCACGTTCTCTGGGCTAATGTAAATTGCATTTAGCGAGTCCTTTTATAAACTCTAGTAAAAGGGTCGTTCCATGACACCGACATGTCTGTGCTCACGTGAGTGTGGTCACTGACTGGTGAAAACTTTTATGTGAAAAACTATTTTCATTTTGAAGGCTACCATCACATTTCATCTTCTCACAAATAGTTTCATATTTAATCATATAAGTTCCACAACATTTAGATTAGAATCTTATAACTGGGAAATATACACATTCAGAGATACAGTTATGTTGCTATACCGTCCTTAATGAGGTCAAAAAACAACAACTGATCGGACATAATTGTTCTTTCAGTACCCACGGACCATTCCAACTGTTTGGATTACAGAAATATTGTTTAATTATTTAAAATGTTGGTGTTACCGTTTTGGCGGGAGGAATCTCCTTGTAACAAAGAGATTACTTTGAGAGCCCAAAGGCAGAGTTTCTACAATGTATCTGCGACCGTCATAAAACGGCCAACTTCCCCCTGTGCGGGAGACAGAGGGCACTGCAAGAGCATTAATATGCATATAACTGACAAAATAAAGGAAACACTTGAGTAAATGAAGGATACAAAGTATATTGAAAGTGGGTGCTTCCATACAGGAGTGGTTCTTCAGATAATTAAGCAATTATCTGTCACTCCTTGGTCAATATGTTTTGTGTTTTCGTTATATATTTTGGTCAGGCCAGGGTGTGACATGGGTTTTTGTGTTGTGTTCGTATTGGGGTTTTATAGCATTGGGATTGTGAATGATTAGGGGTGTGTCTAGTTAGGCTTGGCTGCCTGAGGCGGTTCTCAATCAGAGTCAGGTGATTCTCGTTGTCTCGGATTGGGAACCGTATTTAGGTAGCCTGAGTTTCACTTTGTATCTTGTGGGTGATTGTTCCTGTCTTTGTGTTGTATTCACCAGATAGGCTGTATTAGGTTTCACGTTCCGTTTGTTGTTTTCGTCTTTATAAGTTATTTCATGTATCGTCATTCATTCATTAAAGAACATGAGTAACCACCACGCTGCATTTCGGTCCTCTCTTTCAACAACAGACGAACGCCGTTACAGAATCACCCACCACACACGGACCGAGTGGCGTGGTAACAGGCAGCGACAGCAGGAGCAGAAAAAGGAGGATGAATTGTTCGGAGAATGGACATGGGAAGACGTGTTGGATGGCAAAGGTTGTTACACTTGGGAGGAGATACTGGCCCAGAAGAGAGCGCCTCCCATGGGAACAGGTGGAGGCACTTAGGAGAGCAGAGGCAGCAGGAGATCGGAGCCGACGATACGAGGGAACACGGTTGGCAAGGAAGCCCGAAAAACAACCCCAAAAAATTATTGGGGGGGGCTTAATGGGAGTATGGCAATGCCAGGTTGGAAACCTGCGCAAACTCCCTGTGCTTTCCGGTGGGCTAGAGAGACCCGCACCAGGCTTCCTGTGCGTGTCCTCGATCCTGTAGCACCAGTTCCAGCACCACGCGCCAGGCCTTCAGTGCGCCTCGCCTGTTCAACACAGCCAGAGCCTTCCTTCCCTCCTACGCTGTTGGAGTCTCCCGCCTGTTCAGCGCAGCCAGAGCCTGTCTCCTCTCCTGCGCTGCCGGAGCCTCCTGCCTGTTCGGAGCAGCCTGAGCTGCCAGTCTGCAGAGAGCTGTCAGTCTGCCAAGTCCTTCAGTCTGCATGAAGCAGCCAGAGCTGTCAGTCTGCAAAGAGCTGCCAGTCTGCAGGGAGCTGTCAGTCTGCAAGGAGCTGTCAGTCTGCATGAAGCAGCCAGAGCTGTCAGTCTGCAAAGAGCTGCCAGTCTGCAAGTAGCTGTCAGTCTGCAAGGAGCTGTCAGTCTGCATGAAGCAGCCAGAGCTGTCAGTCTGCAAAGAGCTGCCAGTCTGCAGAGAGCTGCCAGTCTGCAAAGAGCTGCCAGTCTGCAGGGAGCTGTCAGTCTGCAAGGAGCTGTCAGTCTGCATGAAGCAGCCTGAGCTGCCAGTCTGCAGAGAGCTGTCAGTCTGCAAGGTGCTGTCAGTCTGCATGAAGCAGCCAGAGCTGTCAGTCTGCAAAGAGCTGCCAGTCTGCAGGGTGCTGTCAGCCTGCATGAAGCAGCCAGAGCTGCCAGTCTGCAAAGAGCTGCCAGTCTGCAGGGTGCTGTCAGCCTGCATGGAGCAGTCAGAGCTGTCAGTCTGCATAGAGCAGCTAGATCCGCCACTCAACCAGATTCTTCCAGATCAGACAGTCAGCCATGATCTTCTAGATCTGCCAGTCAACCAGATTCTTCCAGATCTGCCAGTCAACCAGTCTCTTCCAGATCTGCCAGTCAACCAGAATCTTCCAGATCTGCCAGTCAACCAGTCTCTTCCAGATCTGCCAGTCAACCAGTCTCTTCCAGATCTGCCAGTCAACCAGTCTCTTCCAGATCTGCCAGTCAACCAGTCTCTTCCAGATCTGCCAGTCAATCAGTCTCTTCCAGATCTGCTAGTCTACCAGAATCTTCCAGATCTGCTAGTCAACCAGAATCTTCCAGATCTGCTAGTCAACCTGAATCTTCCAGATCCGCCAGCCAGCCAGGATCTACCGGAGCCTACTACCTGCCTGAGCTTCATCTCAGTACTGGGCTTCCTCTCAGTACTGGGCTTCCTCTCAGTCCCGGGCTTCCCCTCAGTCCCGGGCTTCCCCTCAGTCCCGGGCTTCCCCTCAGTTCCGGGCTGCCCCTCAGTCTTGAGCTGCCCCTCAGTCCCGAGCTGCCTCAGTCCCGAGCTGCCCTTCTGTCCCGAGCTGCCCTTCTGTCCCGAGCTGCCCCTCAGTCCCGAGCTGCCCCTCAGTCCCGAGCTGCCCCTCAGTCCCGAGATGCCCCTCAGTCACGAGCTGCTCCTCAGTTCTGTGGGGTTCTGGGTGAGGACTATTAGGCCATGGTCGGCGGCGAGGGTGGATTATCCCAGGACGCGAAGGGGAGGAACTATGACTTTAATGAAGTGGGGTCCACGTCCCGAGCCGGAGCCGCCACCATGAACAGACGCCCACCCGGACCCTCCCTATGGTTTTGAGGTGCGTCCGGGAGTCCGCACCTTAGGGGGGGGGGGGGGGGGGGGGTTCTGTCACGCCTTGGTCAATATGTTTTGTGTTTTCGTTATATATTTTGGTCAGGCCAGGGTGTGACATGGGTTTTTGTGTTGTGTTCGTATTGGGGCTTTATAGCATTGGGATTGTGAATGATTAGGGGTGTGTCTAGTTAGGCTTGGCTGCCTGAGGCGGTTCTCAATCAGAGTCAGGTGATTCTCGTTGTCTCGGATTGGGAACCGTATTTAGGTAGCCTGAGTTTCACTTTGTATCTTGTGGGTGATTGTTCCTGTCTTTGTGTTGTATTCACCAGATAGGCTGTATTAGGTTTCACGTTCCGTTTGTTGTTTTCGTCTTTATAAGTTATTTCATGTATCGTCATTCATTCATTAAAGAACATGAGTAACCACCACGCTGCATTTCGGTCCTCTCTCTCAACAACAGACGAACGCCGTTACATTATCATCCCATCATGCTTAGGGTCTAGAGGTCGACAGATTATGATTTTTCAACGCCGATACCGATACCGATTTTTGGAGGGCCAAAAAAAGCCGATACCGATTACTCAAACAATTTTTTTATTTTATTTATTTGCAATAATGACAATTACAACAATACTGAAAGAACACTTATTTTAACTCAATATAATACATCAATAAAATCAATTTAGCTTCAAACAAATAATGAAACATGTTCAATTTGGTTTAAATAATGCAAAAACAAAGTGTTGGAGAAGAAAGTAAAAGTGCAATATGTGCCATGTAAAACAAGCAAACGTTTAAGTTCCTTGCTCAGAACATGAGAACATATGAAAGCTGGAGGTTCCTTTTAATATGAATCTTCAATATTCCCAGGTAAGAAGTTGTAGGTTGTAGATATTATAGGAATTATAGGACTATTTCTCTCTATACCATTTGTATTTCATATGGGGCGGCAGAGTAGCCTAGTGGTTAGAGCGGAAGGAAGGAGTTCAAACCCCCGAGCTGTCGTTCTGCCCCTGAACAGGCAGTTAACCCACTAGGCCGTCATTCAGAATGCTCTATCATATATCAAATCATAGACTTAATTATAACATAATAACACACAGAAATATGAGCCTTAGGTCATTAATATGGTCATTAATATGGTCAAATCCCGGAAACTATCATTTCGAAAACAAAACGTTTATTCTTTCAGTGAAATACGGAACCGTATAAGCCTAAGTCTAAATATTTCTGTTACATTGCACAACCTTCAATGTTATGTCATAATTACGTAAAATTCTGGCAAATTAGTTCGCAACGAGCCAGGCGGCCCAAACTATTGCATATACCCTGACTCTGTTGCACAGAACGCAAGAGAAGTGACACAATATCCCTAGTTAAAAGAAATTCATGTTAGCAGGCAATATTAACTAAAAATGCAGGTTTAAAAATATACTTGTGTATTGATTTTAAGAAAGGCGTTGATGTTTATTATTAGGTACACATTGGTGCAACGACAGTGCTTTTTTCAGGAATGAGCGTGATAAAAGTAGGCTATGTTTAAAAGTAGGCTATGATTCAATGATAAATTAACAGGCATTATCAATTATGTGCAACGCAGGACAAGCTAGATAAACTAGTAATATCATCAACCATGTGTAGTTAACTAGTGATTATTCTTTATAAGATACGTTTAATATTAGCTAACACCTTACCTTGGCTCCTTGCAGCACTCGCATAACAGGTAGTCAGCCTGCCACGCAGTCTCCTCGTGGAGTGCAATGCAATGGCCATGGACCTCTATTAAGGTCATGTATAAAAACGCCCAGTTGCCCATTATTTTGGCTACCATGGTGTAGGGCTGGGCAATATATTGAATTCATTCGAATGTCTTTTTTGCGCGATATTCCAAATGCCTGTATCGATGTATTTATTTTTTTATGAGCGTTTATGTCCATTTGTTCTCATGTATTTTTGGTCTTGTCTCCTTCACTCCATTTGTGCTGTGTGAACCTTCCCATTTTACACCAGAGATCTGTATATAATAACAAAATGCACGTTTCCGCCCTAACAATGGGAGTCGTTGTCCCAAAGGCGGGAAAGCGGGGAACAGGCTTAGGTCCAAAATGATCCCATAGCAGCACATTGGCCTTATTTTGGACATATTGTAGTGAGAGTGAAACCTCTAGCTTTGCTTCTTCCTCTGGTTGACACACACACACGCACGCACACACACACACGCACGCACGCACGCACACGCACACCAAGCCCCTCACCCTTCCACTCACAACAACAAAGGTGAGAGATCACTTCTTCCTCTCTGACAACTCATTCTCATTCTAAGATGATTTGATTTCAACATCTGAACAAAGTGGACAGGCTAATTGTTCTGCCTTGTTAGCAAACAAATAAATCCAAGTTGGCTAAACTTGAAGTATATAAAGATTAGCTGGCTTCTCACTAGCATGTGGGCTTGTGCTTGAGAGATTGTTTAGGAGACCTGTGTTAATTTCTGTAGCATAATGCAAGAAGTTAGCCATTTTTAGTGAATGTGCATTATGCATGGTTCTGGTTAAATGTGTAACAAAAAATCCCATGATGTGTATCCTTTTTCTAGATTGTATTTGTAACGGATGGTTTTGAAAATGTACTTACTAAGTACTTTACTTCATTCAAAATGTACTTAAGTAAAAGTAAAAGTACAGCCTTTGACAAATACTAAAACAAAGTACAAGTACACAGAAAAACTACTCAATTACAGGAACGTGAGTAGTTGTAATTCGTTACTACACCCCTGCATGTGGGGAATCGTAAGTGGCTCATTTAATCTTGTTATTGATACCATGTCTGGTTTTGAGGTGTTTTGACTGATTTAATGTCAATGCAAATGTGGCTCAAATTCAAGTGGTCATTGTGCAAATGTATTTGTTTTCAATAAACATCGGAGACTAAATGTGCTGTATGTGGCCTTTTGAGTGAAGAGAAGTTGACCCACCAGAAAAGTCTCCAAGGCAAGATACCTAGAAGAAACCACAAAGGTCTGAAACAAAGAAAGTGAAATTGCTAATTATACATTATAGCAGTTATATGGCCCATAGCCTTTCCCCTGCGTTACTACTTTGTAGCTCAGCCCCCTCAACACCTCCCCTACTGTAATGTAGCTGAAATATGATTGGTCTTAACTGAACATTTTGGTGTCAACAACCCTGTTTTTGTTGTTGCTTCTAGGGTTTTCGCAAGTTGCAATGTTATTTCAGAATGTCAGTCAAATGATTGGGGAGAATGTAAACCCACTGGCTGATAAGATGTGGCTGCAACAAGGGGTCTAAATAGGCTATCAAGAAAGATCTGATAGATTAATATTAAATGCACAATACCCAATAAAACATATTGCATACAGTTGTTAAGAGTCATTTCAGGGGCTGGGCCAGTCTACAATATCTATTCAGTTAATAGTAATGTAATAATTTAATTGGACAATTGAACAATAACAAGACAGAATTATATAATCAATTTACACCTACTAATTTCACATTTGAAGTCCTCTGCCTTTGCCAGTATGTCTTCTGGCTATTTCTTTCCAAAAGATGACGGTCGCTTGATGGTTAACTCATGCCCAAGACATCTAATGATGATGGTCACCTCCTCAAAAGAGCGGTAGGGGAACCAACTTTTTCCACCATATTCACAGAAAGCTTGGCATGGATAACATACATACATATGGTATATTACTACATTACAGGTAACACTTATTAACAAAATTACATTTTGTCTGTACTCTATTGATGTGACTACATGTATCTGTAATCTATTGATGTGACTACATGTATCTGTACTCTATTGATGTGACTACATGTATCTGTACTCTATTGATGTGACTACATGTATCTGTACTCTATTGATGTGACTAAATGTATCTGTAATCTATTGATGTGACTACATGTATCTGTACTCTATTGATGTGACTACATGTATCTGTAATCTATTGATGTGACTACATGTATCTGTACTCTATTGATGTGACTACATGTATCTGTACTCTATTGATGTGACTAAATGTATCTGTAATCTATTGATGTGACTACATGTATCTGTAATCTATTGATGTGACTACATGTATCTGTACTCTATTGATGTGACTACATGTATCTGTACTCTATTGATGTGACTACATGTATCTGTAATCTATTGATGTGACTAAATGTATCTGTAATCTATTGATGTGACTACATGTATCTGTAATCTATTGATGTGACTACATGTATCTGTACTCTATTGATGTGACTACATGTATCTGTAATCTATTGATGTGACTACATGTATCTGTACTCTATTGATGTGACTACATGTATCTGTAATCTATTGATGTGACTACATGTATCTGTACTCTATTGATGTGACTACATGTATCTGTAATCTATTGATGTGACTACATGTATCTGTACTCTATTGATGTGACTACATGTATCTGTAATCTATTGATGTGACTACATGTATCTGTACTCTATTGATGTGACTACATGTATCTGTAATCTATTGATGTGACTACATGTATCTGTAATCTATTGATGTGACTACATGTATCTGTAATCTATTGATGTGACTACATGTATCTGTAATCTATTGATGTGACTACATGTATCTGTACTCTATTGATGTGACTACATGTATCTGTACTCTATTGATGTGACTACATGTATCTGTAATCTATTGATGTGACTAAATGTATCTGTAATCTATTGATGTGACTAAATGTATCTGCTGTTTGCTATTGTGAGAAAGGAAATCACTTTAAACATAAACATACTACATGTAGAATTGTAGACGTCTTTAACCGCCTGAACTAGATCTGCTCGGCTCCTCCCACCCTCCCGTGGTCCAGTTGTGTTTAAACCTATGAACAATTAAAATAACATGGTGCAGAATGACACCTGACAAAATATAGGACTAGTATACGCCCCCACCTAATTATTATTATTATTATAAGAGATATTTATGGGAAATATGCTTAGGAAAACAAGAAACACAGCAACCACATTGTCTGGCTTTTAATCTGTTTAACAATAGTACCTGCAAAGCAAAGGCAAACCCAGTTGGCATGACAACCTGTTGCGCTCTACTGGTGGCAAGGTGCTGCACCTCCTTTTGTCCTCCATGTTTCTTCAAGATGAGGACAACAGCTTCCACCACCAGATCCTCGAAATCGGACAACTTTATAAGAAGAACTATTACTCAACTACATAAGGAGGAACCAAACATTACATTTATTTGATAATAACTAGTCAATTGTACAGTTTTTATAGTTAATAATAATAATTTCTGCAACACATAATCCTTCTGTCTAAGCAAATCACTGAATCTACCTATTTTAACCTCTTCTCTTCTTTCATATCTTACCCTATGTGAGTTTCTAAAACAGGTACACTTTATTTAAGCCCACACTCATTAGGGACCAATTTAGTAAGAGCCAATACCTGCAAGGTCGCTGGTTCAAACGACTGGAGGGTTGCTGAAATCAAATTGAAGTAAAACTTAATAACGGTCCAATAAACTACCTATGAAGCACTTATGAACTACAAATTAGTGGCTAAAAAGTGTTGGCTAAAATGTAGTGTTGGGCTGCCATCCAAATGACTGTTACTCTGACCTGGGCATTAAATTACTATGTGGTTCTCAACTCTTCTTGCCCTAACGTCTTCAGTAATCTGTCCTTTGTCCCTTGACTCCCTGAGCTCCTCAGCCATCTTCTGGAATTTCCTCCTCTCCATCTCAGCTAAATTCCCCCATCTGCCACTGAGGGTTGTCGGGTCAACTGAGATGACAATATTATATACTGATGTCGACTATAACAGAGAATATTGTCATGGTAAAAGTGGCGTGAGCTATTGGCTTTCTGGAACAACACAGGACCACCTTCAAACTACACATGCTCACCTACAAAGCACTCAATGGACTGGCGCCCTCATAGCTTACTGATCTTCTGCACTCCTACATTCTGCTCACTGTCCTCCTCTAACAATGGCCTCCTCATCATTCCTTGCACCAGGCTCCGCTCCATAGGAGACATTGCTTTTAGCAGTGCAGCCCCCCAAAATAGCACACAAAAACGTATAAAAACTGTCACGAGCCTCTAGTTTATTGTACAGATGCGGTGGTACAAGACAATGGGAGCTCTTGCTCCAGCGCAGTGGGATACAGTTCTACCGTGACAGAGCTAAGGTGAGCACACCATGGTGTTTTACTATTTAACCAGATATTCAACTGACTATAACTATACTGTTAACTATACTGTGGCCTGTTAAACACAATAATAACACACGTGACCCATGACTGTATTAATGTTATAAAGATATTATAGTCCACATATAATATTATCTACTGTAATAATATACGCTATCAAGCAAATACTTTTAAGTGACTTAGTCATGCAATTTAGTCATACGTAGCTTAACCTCTTTCTGAAATGTGTTGGACAACAAATAGGTTTATGTAATGAAGAGTACATGTGTAATAAAACAATTAACGTTCAAATTGTTCTCTAATGAAACATTACGGAATACCCAAGTTGACTATTTTATTGGTGTGACATGCATCACCTAACTGTGATTACGCCAAAGGTGCCTCTCGTTATTGGTGGGTGGGGTTTTCCCTATACATTTCCAGTGTTTCCCAGTGGCCAGAAGATTCCCATTATTTGTAAAGGTTGGAGTGTCTTGAGAGGACATGAAAAGTGAAGGTGACTTACACCAAATTTCCATTAATGGCAGTCTGGTAGTTGAATCGTATGTATGGGAAAAGTATGACTTCCAGCCAGGATCAGCTCTCCTTCTCGCTGGGCATGCCTCCCTAAACCTACACACTTTGTATGTATTGCTGTTTCTAATTTAAAGTGAAAGCTAATAAGTATATATTGGTGATAGGATCATTGTATATATTGGTGATAGGATCACTTCCACCGAAGTCGGTCCCGCTCCTTGTTCGGGCGGTGTTCGGCGGTCGAAGTCACCGATCTTCTAGCCATCACTGATCCATTTTTCCTTTTCCATTGGTTTTGTCTCGTCTTCCTTCACACCTGGTTCCAATCCCATCAATTACATGTTGTGTATTTAACCCTCTGTTTCCCATCATGTCCTTGTCAGAGATTGTTTGTTTTGTATGTTCGTGTATTATATATTGGTGCGTGACGGTTTCTTGTACCCACTTTTATTTATTATTCAACTTTGGTTTTGGAGTTTTATTAAGTTTATTAAACTACTCAATTTATATTAAGTTTGATTCTCCTGCGCCTGACTTCCCTGCCACCTACACACACGACATTACAGGAGCGCTCCTATGGTGATTTTAGAGATGCGAATCTCTAATGCTGGTGCTTCAGAAAATAAATATTCTGTCTATTTTAAATCTACCTCAGGCACATCAGATACAACTAATTGCATTAGGTTGTAACAAGGGCTTTGTGATTCGTTGGCCAGTCAATTGTAAAAATGTTTTTTTACTGTTCACTTGGAAAAGAATTAGGAAATATGGCATCACTTTGTATTTACATAATAACTGCTATGTAATCACAGTCTATCGGTATTGGTTATTAGATAACAGCACAACTCCATACAACATGTTTCAGAACAATGTTGATAATGCATTTTTTACTATGTGCTAGTTATATAGGTTTGAGGGAAGTTTGATGTAGTGTCATTACTGCTTACATAGGCATCCATTTCATAGGCATCCACTGGTGAATTATTACAGATTGATAAGTGATTTGTATTGAACCGCATAGTTTTAAGTAATAGATTTCTGAATACATTTCATTTATGATTCAAATCATGGACCTCATTCCTGTAAATCACCCATTAATGTGCAAAAACCTTCCTCAACCATGAATGCTTATTGTCAGAAGAATCCATATACCTCCTACCTCTGGGCGAAATTATGCAACATTCACAACGTTCACTTTCACTGCTATGCCGATGACACTCAGCTCTACCTCTCTACCCAACCCACCACACCCCTCTCTCATCAGCTGCCTTCACAATATATCCAGTGCTGGATGAGCATGAACCTCCTCAAACTCAACAGCAAAAGACAGAGGTCATGCTCCAAATCCACTCTCTCCCAGCATCACCACAGATGGTTTCCCTGTCCCTCTGTCAGCACAAGTCAAAAGTCTCGGGATAGTGTGACGCGAGAATCAGAATTAGCTCGGTAACATAGATAATTAAGATGTCTTATCTGCTTAATATGCTTATATGATTAAGCCTGTTGAACTCTTGTTATTAGAATATATCCCTTAGGACTCTGGTGTTGGCAGTTGCACTTCATCCCTCATATAGGCCTCAGTAACCTGGGGCCTAGAGAGGGGAGAAGTCAGGCTTGTCTATCACATGTCCCTGTTGCTATGCAGAATATCAGAAAGAGAAGAGGACATGGGAGGATATGTGGATATGTATCTTTACCTATTACAAACCATGTGAAGGGATGGCGTGATTAATTGGGAACCAATGGTTGTGCCCAGTCACTCCCTCCTTTGGCTTTGGGGGAGATACGGTCTGAGACAGGATATGTGGGGTAGTGTCTGGAACCATTGTACGTCATCTCTGATGTTGCACCTATACTGGGATAGTGTATGACTTAGAGGCTCACTCCCCTCACTGGTCAAGAACATGGGTTTTACTTGAGATAGGGTTCTGGAGTTGACAATTGATTTATGCCATAGAATGAGTATGAGTTGGTGTTTCTTGTGACCCATTCCACACATCTGTTGTTTGTCATGCAGACTAAGGGGGTGTATCTTTGCTATAAAAGATCTTTGTGGGGCCTCCTGGGTGGTGCAGTGGTCTAAGGCACTGCATCGCAGTGCTAGCTGTGCCACTACAGATTCTGGGTTCGAGTGCAGCTGGCCGCGACCGGGAGACCCATGCGGCTGTGATCAATTGGTTAGGGGAGGGTTTGCCAGTGCACGCTGACACGGTTGCCAGGTACAGGGTGTTTCCTGCAGAAACAGTGTGGCTTGGTTAGGTTGAGTTTCGGAGGCCGCACGGCTCCTGGCCTTTGTCTCTCCTGAGTCTGTACGAGATTTGCAGCGATGAGACAAGACTGTAAATACCAATTGGATACCACAGAATTGGGGAGAAAACAGGGTAGTAAATTATTTTTAAAATAATAATAATGATCTTTGTATCCTTTGTGGCGGGGCTCTCAACGAATCATCTGAGGGAGGTTCGTCGACCAACCATCGCTATTGCATAGTTCTTACTAATAAAGATTCAGTTTAAGTATAACTCTTACTTGTGTGATAAGTTTCTCTCTCCTCATTTGATAATACAGAAATTAACCACCACAATAGTTAACCACCCTCTCTTTCAAACCTCACATAAAAACCAGCACCCGGACAGCATTCTTCCATCTCTGCAATATCTCCAGGCTCGGCCCCTCACTGTCACACTCCAGCACAGAGCCAGAGAAAGCAGTGGGGCCAACTGTAGAACCCAGTTCCCATATTTGAATATAAAAATGTATTTTATCAAACAAAACGAAGCTACATTTTATCTCTGGGACCCTCAGGATGACAAATCAGAGCAAGATTACTGAATATAAGTACATTATTTACCTTCAGAGGTGAATGTATCAAACCAGTTGCTGTGGTAAAAGTGTTTTGTTGTTGTGCACTATGGTTCTAAACAGTAACAGTAACATGGTATTTTTTTCTGTAATAGCTACTGAAAATTGGACACTGCAGTTAGATTAACAAGAATTTAGATTAACAAGAATGTCTATGTCCCAGAAAGTTAGCTGTTGTATACAACATTTTCTAGTCACATTATCGCATATTGAGCAACAACCATCCCGGTATAGGGACACTGATCCCGTAGAGGTTAAACCAAACCCTTACCCTAAACCGGGTACCCTAACACCATAAACCGAACCCTACCACCGTAAACCAAATCCTTACCCTAAACCAGGTACCATACCACCTTAAACCAAATCTTTACCCTATACCAGGTACCCTACCACCTAAAACGTAACCTTTACGTAGTATGGATCGGACCCAGATGCGGCGTGGTAAGTGGGGAGGCACAGACACAAATACAAAACAACAACGTGAACTGGCAACGAAACAGTCCCGTGTGTCACAAACACTGACACAGGAAACAATCACCCACAAAATACCCAAAGAACATGGCTGCCTAAATATGGTTCCCAATCAGAGACAACGATAAGCACCTGCCTCTAATTGAGAACCAATCTAGGCAACCATGGACTTACATAAACACCTAGAAAGGAAACAGCCCCTTAAACATAAAAAAACCCTAGACAAGACAAAACGCATACATCACCCATGTCACACCCTGACCTAACCAAAATAACAAGGAAAACAAAGAACACTAAGGTCAGGGTGTGACACATACAAAGCTCTCCCCCGCCCTCCATTTGGCAAATATGACCATAATTCTATCCTCCTGATTCCTGCTTACAAACAAAAACAGAAGCAGGAAGCACCAGTGAATCGCTCAATACGGAAGTGGTCAGATGACGCGGATGCCACGCTCTAGGATGGTTTTGCTAGCACAGACTGGAATATGTTCCGGGATTCATCCAATGGTATTGAGAAATGAATAATTAGTTCAATATGGTCAAGCAAAGGACAGCAATCAAATCTATGTTTCTCCCTCCCCTTTGAAGAATTGTCTCTTTTTGGCTAGATTTCATTAGCTAGCAACAAAATATAACCGGGAATTTCTTGTTTGAGGGACAGAAAGCCACAACAACACATCCATGTAAAAAAAAAAGAACAAAGACTTTGATGCCAGTTAATAAATATAGAGTGTGATAATGAATTAATGAAACAATATCTTGCTAGTCGTTCGGTAAGAATCGTCACTTCTTAGCTAGATTTCCCTAGCTGCTGACAAAATCTAACCTGCAACTTTTCGTTTGAGGGACAGAAAGCCATAACAGCACCTCCATGTGGGAGAATAACAAAGATTTTGTCAACAGTAATTAAAAAAAAATGGTTGGTAATTAATTAATGAAACAACAACACCTTGCTCTTCGTTTGGCAAGAATCACCTCTCTTGCAACTGGGTCAGCCTTTATTCATGCTCTAAACATGTAGTCTTCTCTTTGCTTGATAAAGGCTTCTGCAAATGAAATACAGTTAAAAAACTGGGCATATTAAAAAAACAAGACTATCAAGATTAAAATGGATAGTATATAATATTACTCATTGTGTAATTCTATTGGATTCCAAGAAAAGCTACAAAATGTACACTTACCGTTTGAAGTCAGTCATAATGTATCCTAGGCAGCACCTTTTTTTGTGTAAAACTGAGTGAAAAACTGCTGGATCTCTGAAATTTTTATTTTGCAAAAAGGTCGGAGCCAGGAAATTGAGGAAACACAAATTAACTAAATCAGCAGTAATCTGTGTCCTGACGATGAAAGCATTTGCTTGATAAAGCCATCTGCATATTCACCCTCAATGAATATTAAAAAAAATGTTAAATAGTTGTTATTTACCTAAACTTATTTGATGTGCAATACTATATTTAAAAAAAAAACTGACATAAAACACCCTTATCCTACAAAATGTGTATTATTACTTAAAAGTAGATAATCTGGCCTCCCGGGTGGCGCAGTGGTCTAAGGCACTGCATCCCAGTGGCCTCCCGGGTGGCGCAGTGGTCTAAGGCACTGCATCCCAGTGGCCTCCCGAGTAGCGCAGTGGTCTAAGGCACTGCATCCCAGTGGCCTCCCGGGTGGCGCAGTGGTCTAAGGCACTGCATCCCAGTGGTCTCCCGGGTGGCGCAGTGGTCTAAGGCACTGCATCCCAGTGCTAGCTGTGCCACCGGAGACTCTGGGTTTGAGCCCAGGCTCTGTCGCAGCTGGCCGCGACCGGGAGGTCGTCCGGGTTAGGGAGGGTTTGGCCGGTAGGCATATCCTTGTCTCATCGCGCACTAGCGAATCCTGTGGCGGGCTGGGCACAGTGCACGCTGCCCAGGTCGCCAGGTGCACGGTGTTCCTTCCGACACATTGGTGCGGCTGGCTTCTGGGTTGGATGTGCGCTGTATTAAGAAGCAATGTGGCTTGGTTGGGTTGTAGACATGTAGTCTTCTCTTTGCTTGATAAAGGCTTCTGCAAATGAAATACAGTTAAAAAACTGGGAATATTAAAAAAACAAGACTATCAAGATTAAAATGGATAGTATATAATATTACTCATTGTGTAATTCTATTGGATTCCAAGAAAAGCTACAAAATGTACACTTACCGTTTGAAGTCAGTCATAATGTATCCTAGGCAGCACCTTTTTTTGTGTAAAACTGAGTGAAAAACTGCTGGATCTCTGAAATTTTTATTTTGCAAAAAGGTCGGAGCCAGGAAATTGAGGAAACACAAATTAACTAAATCAGCAGTAATCTGTGTCCTGACGATGAAA
This sequence comes from Oncorhynchus nerka, assembly GCF_034236695.1. Taxonomy (NCBI): domain Eukaryota; kingdom Metazoa; phylum Chordata; class Actinopteri; order Salmoniformes; family Salmonidae; genus Oncorhynchus; species Oncorhynchus nerka. Next base: position 46,215,856 of record NC_088406.1, read on the forward strand.
GCATTTGCTTGATAAAGCCATCTGCATATTCACCCTCAATGAATATTAAATTTTTTTTTAAATAGTTGTTATTTACCTAAACTTATTTGATGTGCAATACTATATTTAAAAAAAAACCTGACATAAAACACCCTTATCCTACAAAATGTGTATTATTACTTAAAAGTAGATAATCTGGCCTCCCGGGTGGCGCAGTGGTCTAAGGCACTGCATCCCAGTGGCCTCCCGGGTGGCGCAGTGGTCTAAGGCACTGCATCCCAGTGGCCTCCCGGGTGGCGCAGTGGTCTAAGGCACTGCATCGCAGTGGCCTCCCGGGTGGCGCAGTGGTCTAAGGCACTGCATCCCAGTGGCCTCCCGGGTGGCGCAGTGGTCTAAGGCACTGCATCCCAGTGGCCTCCCGGGTGGCGCAGTGGTCTAAGGCACTGCATCCCAGTGGCCTCCCGAGTGGCGCAGTGGTCTAAGGCACTGCATCCCAGTGGCCTCCCGGGTGGCGCAGTGGTCTAAGGCACTGCATCCCAGTGGCCTCCCGTGTGGCGCAGTGGTCTAAGGCACTGCATTCCAGTGGCCTCCCGGGTGGCGCAGTGGTCTAAGGCACTACATCCCAGTGGCCTCCCGGGTGGCGCAGTGGTCTAAGGCACTGCATCCCAGTGGCCTCCCGGGTGGCGCACTGGTCTAAGGCACTGCATCCCAGTGGCCTCCCGGGTGGCGCAGTGGTCTAAGGCACTGCATCCCAGTGGCCTCCCGGGTGGCGCACTGGTCTAAGGCACTGCATCCCAGTGGCCTCCCGGGTGGCGCAGTGGTCTAAGGCACTGCATCCCAGTGGCCTCCCGGGTGGCGCAGTGGTCTAAGGCACTGCATCCCAGTGGCCTCCCGGGTGGCGCACTGGTCTAAGGCACTGCATCCCAGTGGCCTCCCGGGTGGCGCAGTGGTCTAAGGCACTGCATCCCAGTGCTAGCTGTGCCACCGGAGACTCTGGGTTTGAGCCCAGGCTCTGTCGCAGCCGGCCGCGACCGGGAGGTCGTCCGGGTTAGGGAGGGTTTGGCCGGTAGGCATATCCTTGTCTCATCGCGCACTAGCGAATCCTGTGGCGGGCTGGGCACAGTGCACGCTGCCCAGGTCGCCAGGTGCACGGTGTTCCTTCCGACACATTGGTGCGGCTGGCTTCTGGGTTGGATGTGCGCTGTATTAAGAAGCAATGTGGCTTGGTTGGGTTGTGTTTCGGAGGATGCATGGCTTTCGACCTTTGTCTCTCCCGAGCCGGTACGGGAGTTGTAGCGATGAGACAAGATAGTAACTACTAACAATTGGATACCACGAAATTGGGGAGAAAAAGGGTTCAATTAAAATAAAAAAATAAAAAGTAGATAATCTGATTTGTTTGTGTGTAAAATAAAAAAAATATATAGATGAATAGATAACTTAATATAAATACAAACATATTGACATCATCCAGTACAACCATTTCTGGTGACTCCGTTGAATACAACGTCTTATGTTCTAGAGGCAACTGCTTGTTGTGAACATTTGACTTTGACATCAAGTATGTATCTTGAGTATCGCAATAAAATATAACCTTTTCAGACAATTCAACATTTTTAGTGTTTTTTAGCTGTCGCACCGAATGATCAGATTTTTGGGGTAAAACCTGACAGGAAGTGGAAATGTAAACTTATCAAACGTTTACGAGAGACTTGCTAACTGTCACTCTTAACCAAAGGGTATCTCGCAGGCATCTTATTGATGTCACATCCTGTCACATGAGTACCATCATGTGATTTGATCCAAAATGGTGACTTTAAATTGGTCGCACACCGAATTATAATCATGAAGGCTATTTTTCCGGACAAAAGTATTTAAAGTATTTTTAAAAAATCTGTCTAAACGGTCTTTGACAAAATGCCAGAATAATTTTTGTTATGACTTGACATTTAAATAGATTGCATTTGTCTTCGGACAGTCGCCCTAAATTACTTTTTTGAAATTCAGAACACCGAAAGTAACTGATTTTTCCCCTCACATTTAACCACAAACTCTCGTAGGACTCAATAAAAGAGAAAGGGCATAGTTACATAACATAAAATGTGTAAAATTGGTTGTTGATTTTGGAAAATATTTCATTCGGACACCGAAATATGCACGTCAAGTCATTGACCCAATTATAGTGGGTTGCGTGGTTGGCTAAAGTTGACAGCGGCAAAAAACGAACTACTGGTGTGTGGCACCCACTGAATCTCTATTTTGAGAAAGCTGCTGTTTCTTCAGAACTTAATACAATCACTCACCCTCAAAGGTGAGTATGAGGTGAGATGAAAATGTGCAACATTATTGAAGATTTTTATTGATTTGCTTGTGAGTGTGTGTGTGTGTGTGTGTGTGCCGTGCCAGCGGTGGTGTGCCAGCAGTGGTGTGAGGCGCTGATAGAGGTAATGAGCTGTGTGATCAGAAGGCTGCTGATCACATGCCCAGGTGGGACCCTCCTGTTGTGCCCAGGAGCAAGGTACTCACCCTAATTGCTTTGGTAAATATCCAGCCGAGTAATATTCATAATTTATTCAAATGTAAGCCATAGAACGAAGGTGCCCTAGGTAAGGGCATCTGTTCTGCCAATACGGAGTCAACAATTTAAATCACTTTAACCCCAAAACACATCAACAAACTATCAAGTATATCAGTTGCTTAACTTACATGCTGAACCACACCGCTCGCGTCGTGTGCAATCTAGATAGTTAAATTGCCATAAACGTTTAATGCTTTTCGACCTGTCCCCAAATTAATATAATTGGCTCAGAGTTTGTTTTGATATTTCAACCTGCGTGTTGTGATTGCATTTAGTGTTTGGGGGACAAAATCAATTTGCGCACGATGGTGCACGCACAGCCGGTTTAAGTGTTGCACCCTCAAACACAACTCAGTAAAAGAGTCCTATCCCTTTTAATCAGAGCCATACTCAAGCAATCACCGGGACATAGGAATGTGAAACACTGGATCGGAAACATTAGTGAAGTCAAGTGACGCTCATGCTTCTTGCAGAGCTGAACATAAGTCCTTTAAATTGTGCACTGAAAGGTGATACGGGGGAAAAACCTTTCAAGTGAAATAATGAGATTCTAAATGGACATGAATTCATTCCAATTCAAGTCAATACATTTCATTACCAAGCAAGTAAATCAACAACCTCTTGATAAATGGAAAAATATACAGTCACTTCAATTTGAGAACCTTTCAATGTGGTCCATGACACACTGTCTTTGTCATTATAAACCTTAAGTTGTCAGCTATCAGGTTAATTGACTCTTTTCTCAAGAGACCATACGCTGCCACAGCCACCAACATGAAAACCTAGCTGAAGCATACTGGCAATGAGGACAAGTTGTTTTCTAGCCTGGTAATATGATCTAAGAACATTTATTTCATTAGCCTCTTGAGGACGAACCATTGAGTTCCACCTCCACAGCAGAAAAGCTATGACAGATTCACACTATAGGGCCGACCCGAACCATACTGTGCCGGCTTGGATATTTTTTCTCATATTAACCTTTCCAGCAAGTATGGTCAAAGCGTAACCACTAGGCCAGTTGTGTTTCTTCACACACTCAGGTGCTACACCACACCACAGTATGATGAGACAGAGTCAGACAGAGTCAGACAGACAGTCAGTGGGATGAAAGAGTGTCATGTTCTACTGTTATGATCTTCCATTACATGCAGCTCATGTTTTGAATCTATCCAAGACAAAAGGCAATTTAGGAGTGCTAAATTACTCTGACTAAACAACAAATGAAGACCTCATCTTTTCATAATTTAATGATAGGAAAGTATGAAGCGAGCATGCAGTGCAAATTTACTCCACAGAGGGGCTGACAGAGCTTAGTCAAGTTTAAAAGGTTGAGACACGGACAATTAAACATATCTTTTGTGATATCATGCTATCTTACCAACAGACCAAGCTACACCCAAGCCTGAATCCACAGGGCACATCAGGTCATCTCACTCCCACACATACAGATTCCTACAAAGCTCCTTTTATCCCTCAGCATCCTATGTTATACCAGTACTAACCATGACTAATGACTAAACGGACCTTTGCTGGCTACAATATTAGTATAGTCATTATCAATGGTGTTGATGCAAGCGTTACTATAGATACCTGGGCAACAACAGCTGGGATTCCAATTAGTAGGACCGCCATATAGTGAGAAGTGCACCACACTACCGCTCTAAACTCGTAGTTAAACATCTTCATATTATAGTTTGGGCCAGGAGTTTTTCCTGACTAAGTGGCCAGACCAGGAAATGTTCCTAGTCAGGTCCTACATTCAGTAAGCTCCTGGTCTTATCAAGTCTTGGATAAAACTAAACTCCTGGTCCTATCTATTTGTGGGTAGTACTGTTTAATAAAACTAAAATGTTTTACAATCTCTTTAGTCATATAAGAGCTCTATTTGGATTTGTCTAAATTAATTTGGGGTTCTTTCTGTGAACGCTCTTGTGTTTACATTACAGGATGTTACATTTGTATATACTACCTCAATCAGCCCAACTAACCGGTGCCTGTATATAGCCTCGCTACTGTATATAGCCTCGCTACTGTTATTTTTCACTGTTGTTTTTATTTCTTTACTTACCTATTGTTCACCTAATACCTTTTTTGCACTTTTGGTTAGAGCCTGTAAGTAAGCATTTCACTGCAAAGTCTACACCCGTTGTATTCGGTGCCGTGACAAATACAATTTAATTTAATATGGCCTCCTAAGTAAGCATCCAGACAGGCTTAAAACAGTTGCCCTCTTCCATGTCCAAATTTACTGTCATGCATTTTTTATGGTAATGGTGACAGTGGATGCAATCCCACAGATTGCCACACCCAGACACACACACGTAAAGGAAGTGCTCACTCGCAAAGAAAAACGTACAGACAAACAACTGAAAGCATTTGCAGCTGAGGAAAGACTATTATAGTCGGTATACCTGTAGCAAATCATAGTATTTTCTTATGTGGACTATACTATGTGTACTTTTATACTGTATTAGTACTATAGAGTGTTTTCTATGTCTCACATAACACCAACGAGTCTTTATATAAAAGCCCACTTGATATGGCCTCCACACAATATCAGTTAATTGACAGCAACAGAGAGCTCTGACACAGTATACCATGTTCACCTCCGATCAGTGCAGCATTTTTTAAGAGGCATTTCTGTGTACGCCTGTGTATACCGTATATTGATATCATCCCCCTGTGTTTTAATATACAAGGCAGTTTACCAGTGGAGGCTCCTCAGAGGAGTAAGGGGAGGACCATCCTCCTCAGTGAATTTCATAAAAAATATAGATTTTTAAACATCCTTTTTAGATAAAACTAAGCTAAATCTAATCACGTCACCAAATAATTGATTAAAACACATTATTTTGCAATGAAGGTCTACAATAGCCTCAACAACACTCTGTAGGGTAGCTACATGGTGTAGCCGGAGGACAGCTAGCTTCCGTCATCCTCTTGGTACAAAGCCTAGGAGGCTCATGTTTCTCACCCCCTTCCATAAACTTACACAGTAATTAACTTCCGGAGGATGTCCTCCAACCTAGAACTGAAAGCATAAGCTACAGTTAGCTATCACTTCATTGCATAAAATGTGAAGAGTAGTTGACTCAAAGAGAGAGAAAGACAATAGTTGAACAGTTTTGAACAAATTCATTTCTTCCAAAATGAAGGAGAAGCAAGAGAGAGAGAGTGAGACCTTTCTGTTTCACTTGCTTAGCTAGCAAATGCAGCTAGCTAGTTTAGCCTACTCAAACATCCTCCACAAACAGAGGAATGCTTTGTTAGCTAGCTGGCTATGACTATTCAACGCAACACTGGAACTCTTCCAAGTCAAGGTAAGCTTTTGGTTTTATTGATTTACTCACCCGCCGGTGTAAGTACTAAACTGCTTACTGACTGAACACTGTAACATTACTGCATGATTGTAGCAGGTTTACTAATGCATTAGTTATATTAGCTATGTTGAATATGATGTTACTTTAGCTAATATGGTGACAACGACGTAGGCTGGGTGTAGCGATTATGATATGGTTTGGCTTGGAAAGGTTTTTTCGCCTGGTCACATACAGATGATGTGTTCATCATTGAAGTCCACAAGCAAAGGGAAAACGTTAGAGAAGGAGAGAGCATAGATGCGAGAAGGAATATAGTGTGGCTGCTATGAAAGTGAGATGTTTTTACATGTGGTCAGGTGTGTATTAATTCCGCCGATTCTGTTTCTCAAACGGAACAAAATCGTCATAAACGTACCTGTTTTTGTCCAATAGAAACTCTTGTTTGCAACTGTTGGACTAATGATTACACCCTACAGTGGTTGCTCAACTAAAAGTTTTGAGGTTGTGCTGAGGGATTTAGAGGTAATTTATGGTTTAGTAAGGTTTCCTGTGTCACTGCTTCATTCTCCAGACCAGCGCAAGGGAGAGTTAGAGTACTGATTATGCTTTTGGGTCCCAAGGCGCTAATGTGTCTCTGACAATGAATGGGTGACATAAACCAAATAGAAACTGACTTCAAAATCGAATTTCAATAAAATGAATGACGAGGATGAAGTAGGTGATTGAATTTAGAACAATAGTGTAAGAATTGCTATTCCTCTGTCCTGCACGCGCACATCCGGAAAAGACACATCATTTTTTTGTTTCTAGTCGTCAGTTTTACTTACTAAAACTGTTGTTACACTAAGGTTTTTATTCTAAGACAAACGAAAATGTAAAATGATATTCCATCATATTCTTCAGATGTTTCGTTGACTGAATATAAGCAAGTGATGTCTGCTAAATAATCAAGTTGATGGCGCAGTCATATAGCCTCGGCACCTACATAAAGTTGACTGACTCACTTATTCATGGTACCAACATTCTTTCTGAGAGTCTTTAATAAAGACATCTTTTGGTTATCCTGACCTGTACACCATGTATTATAGTCACTAAAAGGAAAAATATTACCACCGTCTCTTGCGCATGTTATTTACCATATGGATCCATAACGAATTACTATGGGAATAAATATCACCGAATTACAGAAATATTGAAAGGCTAATGAAGGTTCTTAACTGACATGCCTAGTTAAAGAAAGGACACGTGGTACAGTGCCATATTTTCCCCAGAGGGTTTAGTTTTTCATTTTTCATTTTTCTCGAAATAGAAACACCATAATATTAATCAGATTAATTTAGATACATTTCTTAAAATCAATCTCATATAATATGTTCTTACAAGGTTTAAAATTCTCTAGTACAGTCAATCATTTTTGGTTATTTGAAAACAAAATAATCTCCAAAATATCGTTAATGTTTTCAAACAATTGTTTTTCACAAGGGTTATTAGCAGGACAATTGACACGATGTGGTCCCCAAAACACCTCTCTGACATAGGGTCCAGCATATTTCTTGATTATGTCATTGAATGTCTCTGTTTAATAGTCTCTAATAGGGAAAATATTACCACCGTCTCTTGCGCATGTCATTTTTTTGCCCTCGTGAAAAATTCCCCGTGATATTAATTTTAAATCTTCCAATCCTCTAAATGTAATTATTGGGGGAGAGCCATATAGATTGCAAAATAGTTGGGAAGAGATGTTCGATGGCACATGGTCTATGAATTGACACGCAATTTTCCATTCCTGTTATTGTCTTTAAAAGGAAAAATATGACCACAGTCTCATTTCTAACTCTAGACCTCAAGCAACCGCAAAATGTCAGAGAGCCATATAGATTTCAAAATACTCAGGAAGAGATTCCATGGCGCAGCTGGATGCCAGAAGTGTGCACAAAGAATGCTAAGAGTGTGCAAGGCTGTCATCAAGGCAAAGGGGGGCTACTTTGAGGAATCTAACATCTAAAATATATCTTGATTTGTTTAACACTTTTTTGGTTACTACATGATTCCATATGTGTTATTTCATAGTTTTGATGTCTTCACTATTATTCTACAATGTTGAAAATAGTAAAAAATAAAGAATAACCTTTGAATGTGTAGGTGTTTCCAAACTGTTGACTGATACTGTATATTTATTCTCCAGGCTCTGATTTCATCGGATTTAAACCAAATAGCACTGGAATCGAAATGAAAGTCATCCAAACCAATATAACACTGTATATCAGTCAGACCTGTGTGACCATACAAAACACAGACCAGTAGATAAACATATTTTGGGCTATGATGCCACTAAAAGGGCCACTAAACGCTTCTGACAACAGGATCCAATACTGCAGTATATTGGAATCATGGATCATCATGATTGAATGTATTATGATACAGAATTCTCATACTAAAGCAGATCGACTGGTGGCTGTCATCGCTGCTTGCAGCCATATTCATAATCTGATAATGTACCATTTCAAATCTCTACAGTCAAATGAATGCTTCCCGGAAAACATGGTAATTTGGCTGTAAAGTGACACAGTTCTGATTAAAGACCATGGAGTCGCATTAGTCCCTGATTCTCATGCTGATTAACATTTTAAAGCCCAGGGTTTGTTAGTGTCACATAGGGAGGCTGCTATTGAGAGTTTCACATAAACAAGTCAGTCAATTATTCAAGACTAAAATCATACTGGCTCATGGTTACAAAAAATAAATGATTTCTGGAAATGTAAGGGGTGTCTGCGAATCAAAAAAACAATTTTGTCTGTCGCCACTACTATTGCCGCCTAACCTTGTTGCATTCCCCCTTCCCTCTTCAAAAGGACCACAATTGAAATAAGCTTTTGAGCGTTATCCTTGATGATTTTCTTAAATTGTATGTGGAGGCGTCACCAGCTGGAGCACCATTTCTTTATTTGACCTTTATTTAACTAGGTAAGTCAGTTAAGAACAAATTCTTATGTTCAATGACAGCCTAGGAACAATTTTGTTAACTGCCTTGTTCAGGGGGAGAACAACAAACTTTATTTTACCTTGTCAGCTTGGGGATTCAATCTTGCAACCTTTCGGTTACTAGTCCAACGCTCTAACCACTAGGCTACCTGCTGGTTACTAGTCCAACGCTCTAACCACTAGGCTACCTGCTGGTTACTAGTCCAACGCTCTTACCACTAAGGCTACCTGCTGGTTACTAGTCCAACGCTCTAACCACTAGGCTACCTGCTGGTTACTAGTCCAACGCTCTAACCACTAGGCTACCTGCTGGTTACTAATCCAACGCTCTAACCACTAGGCTACCTGCTGGTTACTAGTCCAACGCTCTAACCACTAGGCTACCTGCTGGTTACTAGTCCAACGCTCTAACCACTAGGCTACCTGCTGGTTACTAGTCCAACGCTCTAACCACTAGGCTACCTGCTGGTTACTAGTCCAACGCTCTAACCACTAGACTACCTGCTGGTTACTAGTCCAACGCTCTAACCACTAGGCTACCTGCTGGTTACTAGTCCAACGCTCTAACCACTAGGCTACCTGCTGGTTACTAGTCCAACGCTCTAACCACTAGGCTACCTGCTGGTTACTAGTCCAACGCTCTAACCACTAGGCTACCTGCTGGTTACTAGTCCAACGCTCTAACCACTAGGCTACCTGCTGGTTACTAGTCCAACGCTCTAACCACTAGGCTACCTGCTGGTTACTAGTCCAACGCTCTAACCACTAGGCTACCTGCTGGTTACTAGTCCAACGCTCTAACCACTAGGCTACCTGCTGGTTACTAGTCCAACGCTCTAACCACTAGGCTACCTGCTGGTTACTAGTCCAACGCTCTAACCACTAGGCTACCTGCTGGTTACTAGTCCAACGCTCTAACCACTAGGCTACCTGCTGGTTACTAGTCCAACGCTCTAACCACTAGGCTACCTGCTGGTTACTAGTCCAACGCTCTAACCACTAGGCTACCTGCTGGTTACTAGTCCAACGCTCTAACCACTAGGCTACCTGCTGGTTACTAGTCCAACGCTCTAACCACTAGACTACCTGCTGGTTACTAGTCCAACGCTCTAACCACTAGACTACCTGCTGGTTACTAGTCCAACGCTCTAACCACTAGGCTACCTGCTGGTTACTAGTCCAACGCTCTAACCACTAGGCTACCTGCTGGTTACTAGTCCAACGCTCTAACCACTAGACTACCTGCTGGTTACTAGTCCAACGCTCTAACCACTAGACTACCTGCTGGTTACTAGTCCAACGCTCTAACCACTAGGCTACCTGCTGGTTACTAGTCCAACGCTCTAACCACTAGGCTACCTGCCCCCCTTATGTATGTATTACAAAAAAATAGTAAAATAAATTAAATCAAGGATTCCTCCCGTGTTGCTGCTGCCAGCTCTCTGCTCCCACTCCCCGCTCCCTGTAGGAATGAGCAGGAGCAGGACCGAAGCAGTCATGCCTGGGAACTATAATAAACATCAAATGTGTTATTAGTGGCTGTCATAATGAAGAAATTAAGAACAGACTGCCAAATGCAAATGACACACACCGGCGGCGTAATTCTTAACAGGATCACCGTGTCAGCATAGAAAGAAAGAAAGAAAGAAAGAAAGAAAGAAAGAAAGAAAGAAAGAAAGAAAGAAAGAAAGAAAGAAAGAAAGAAAGAAAGAAAGAAAGAAAGAAAGAAAGAAAGAAAGAAAGAAAGAAAGAAAGAAAGAAAGAAAGAAAGAAAGAAAGAAAGAAAGAAAGAAAGAAAGAAAGAAAGAAAGAAAGAAAGAAAGAAAGAAAGAAAGAAAGAAAGAAAGATGAACACCCCATAATTCTTGCCAGAAGAAGAATGTCTGTCCTTCAGCGCTTTAACAACAGTACTCTACAAAATGTGTTTATACAGTATTAAAGCTCACATGTTTTTGATCCTTCTCAGATGTACTGCTCTGTTGTCAGGTTACCTCATATAGTGCTACTTTGATAAACCTCCCTGTTTGGAAGACTGAAGATATCTAAAAGTCATACTTTCTAGATATTCCTGTTGCTGCAGGAGTAGCTAATGATTTCCCAAATGTGTGTTGATGTAGCACTGGCAAACACACACACGTATGTACATCTAAACCAGCTATTCTCTTCCCTCCTTACCATTGCTAATTCACTGAAGATACATCTTTGGCAACCTCACAAAGGGTTTACGGGGAGACTAATTACTATGACAAATAACGTCATTACATTAATTGATACCGCATCAATCATCACCTGGACAAAAAAAAGAGGTATGATCAGAATGAAATGCCATTACATGTGCTGTTTAGTACCTAGAAATATTTGGGTAATCATAGCAGGGGTGGTCAACAACAATGACAATCATCCAGTGATAGAGCTTAAAGAAAAACTTTACAAAAAGGACTAATACCCGGTAAATAAGTTGGCACACTCAAAAATAAAGGCAGACATAAATATCTTCTTAACTCAGACTTGTATCCAGGTACTGACGTTTAGACGTCACATGACTTTTAATGTCTCTCGCATTCCAATGTGTGGACCAGTTTACCACAGCCCAGGTACCTTTGCAATGGCAGTCGGTGTCCCACTCTTCTCTATGCAATAGTCATCTAATTCCATTGGTGCATTGGGATTTGGTGATTCATTATCGGACTGGTAACAAGATTAAGTTGGAGGAAAACAGAGCTTACAACTATTTTTTCTACAACTGAACTCAAAGTGGAAAATGTACTAATGAAAATGACAAAGTGTTATTTCCTCTAATTAAATCTGAAACCTCTGGAGGATAGGTTTGGCAACCCGATAAACAAGAAAATAGAAAACCCTCCCTGTTGCACGTCAAACCAACATGCCGTCTGGCTGGTGGAAAGACTGGAAACAGAACTGAAACTAAAAGCCTCAGGTTCATAACAACTCTCTAAAGCTCAGAGTCTAAATATTGCAAACAAAACCCTCGCCAAGACAGCACTGTCTGTCTGTCAGTGGTTGTTTCTTATAGTGTATAACGAGGGAAACCACGGTGTGAAACGAATCCATTCACAATTATACAGTCGATCTTAATTACGGAGCTTTGGGAAAACAGGTAAGGGTCTGGATTCCAGAGGAGAAGGATGGCGGTGGATATTAAATGGAACATTAGACAAATCGCTTTCCTGCAAGGTTCACCACACCCTAACATATCTTGAGACATTTGTATCATTTATAATCTAGAGAGATTAATAACAATTATTACCTGACATTTCCTAGCCACATGTGGATAAAACCGCTTTAGAGTGCCAGAATCAATACAGTTTGAATGATCACCCCTTGTCGCTGGGAAGAGAAAAAAAACAGATCACTGTCTTCGGGGAATGCTGGAGATGTGCATCTGCCAGTATAGAAAAGATGAAACCAGAAGGCTTGAAACTCAAGAAATGGAGCCAAGGAAGTGTTTGTCAACCATTATAAAGAGACAAAATGGAGTATGTGGTCTGGGAAACAAGCTGTGTTTTAAGTCATCCGTTGAAAGAGTGTTTTGATACCTTAACGTTGTTAAGACTATACTCTGGTAGTGAGCTGGAACTTGACAGATGAAAGATGTTTCTGAGCCTATTCTGGAGTCACTGAAGCACACTATTACGTATGCCAGGTGTTGTGGAGAGGACTGGGAAAACAAAGGCTGAGAGATAGTTACGTACAGTGCCTTTGGAAAGTATTCAGGTCCTTGACTTTTTCCACATTTTGCTACGTTACAGCCTTATTCTAAAATGTTTATTTTTTATTTTTCTTAATCCTCATCAATCTACACACAGTACCACATAATGACAAAGCAAAAACAGGTTGAGAAATGTTTGTAAATGTATTACAAATAAAAAATGAAATATCACATTCACATAAGTATTCAGGCCCTTTACTCAGTATTTTGTTGAAGCACCTTTGGCAGCGATTACAGTGTTCAAATATTCTCATGTCTTCTTAGGTATGATGCTACAAGATTGGTACACCTGTATTTGGGGAATTGCTACCATTCGTCTCTGCAGATCCTCTCAAGCTCTGTCTGGTTGGATGGGGGGCGTCACTGCATAGCTATTTTCAGGTCTCTCCAGAGATGTTCGATCTGGTTCAAGTCCAGGCTCTTGCTAGGCCACTCAAGGACATTCAGAGACTTGTCCCGAAGCTACTCCTGTGTTGCCTTGGCTATGTGCTTAGGGTCATTGTCCTGTTTGAAGGTGAACCTTCGCCCCAGTCTGAGGTCCTGATCGCTCTGGAGCAGGTATTCATAAAAACATCTCTCTGTATTTTCTCCATTCATCTTTCCCTTGATCCTGACAAGTCTCGAAGTCCCTGTCGCTGAAAAACATCCCCACAGCATGATGCTGCCACTACCATGCTTCACCATAGGGATGCTGCCAGGTTTCCTTCAGACGTGACGCTTGGCATTCAGGCCAAAGAGTTCAATCTTGGTTTCATCAGTCCAGATAATCTGGTTTCTCATGATCAGAGTCCTTTAGGTGCCTTTTGGCAAACTCCAAGCGGGCTGTCATGTGCTTTTTACTGAGGAGTGGCTTCCGTCTGGCCACTCTACCATAAAGGCCTGATTGGTGGAGTGCTGCAAAGATGGTTGTCCTTCTGGAAGGTTCTACCATCTCCACAGAGGAATTCTGGAACTCTGCCAGTGACCATTGGATTCTTGACCAAGGCCCTTCTCCCCCGATTGCTCATTTTGGCCGGGTGGCCAGTTCTAGGAAGAGCCTTGGTGGTCCCAAACTTCTTCCATTTAAGAATGATGGAGGCCACTGTGTTCTCAATGCTGGAGAAATGTTTTAGTACCCTTCTCCAGATCGATCGGTGCCTCGACACAATCCTGTCTCGAAACTCTACGGACAATTCCTTCGACTTCGTGGCTTTGCTTTTGCTCTGTCCTGTAATGTTAACTGTGGGACAGGTGTATGCTTTTCCAAATCATGTCCAATCAAGTGAATTTATCACAGGTGGACTCCAATCAGGTTGTAGAAACATCAAGGATAATCAATGGAAACAGGATGCACCTGAGTTCAATTTCGAGTCTCATAGCAAAGGGTCTGAATACTATGTAAATAAGTATTTGCTAAAATGTATGAAAATCAGTTTGTCTTTGTCATTATGGGGTATTGTGTGTAGATTCATGAGGGGGAAAAATTATTTAATACATTTTAGAATAAGGCTGAAACTAGGGATGCACGATATATCAGTGAACATATGGGGATTGGCCGATATTAGATAAAAATGTCATTATCGGTATCGGCCCGATGTCTAGTTTAACGCCGAAGTGCAAAACCGATGTAAAAGTTGTCGTGCATACCAATATAACATAGGTACATGACGTAATGACGCCACGTAAAATTTTGCACCACACATGCAACACAGCATTCCTAACCTAGCCCACAATGTCTGCTGTGTGGATGGAGCAGTCAACAAGTCGAGCAGTCATTTGAAAGAGTAAGAAAATGTCAGCGAGACAACTCAAAGGCGAAATCCATTAATGCCAAGATAATGGAATTCGTTGCCCTTGACAATTAACAGTTCTCTGTCATGGGTGATGTTGTCTTTCGCCGTCTGGTCGAGCACCGGTACACATGTTTCCCTACCGGGAGTTACACAGTTATTTCCTCACTGCTATTAGCTTCACGACATACTATGGAATGCCGTTTGGAATGCCGTTTGGGTCTTGGCGTGTCAAAAAAGACACACGTCAAAGACACACGTCAAATAACAATAACACTATTTCATGAGTCAAATAAGCCTTTCATTTGACAAGTCAAACACAATTCTATTATAGAAGGTTGTGTTTTCTGAATTTGCACGTGCAAGCCAAGTTTAACCACTACTATCACTAGCACTGTCAAAGCTGTACAAAAAAAGTCTGCAAACAAGCAAACACCGGCCATGAACGATGTGTTTACAATACCGCATTGGTAATAAAGCATTATTTGTTCGACCGCAACTTCTGAGGTCGCTAGCTTTAGCTTGGTACCTAGCTAGCACCAATACAACCAGCCTGAAAACAATGACTAGTAGAAACTGGTAGACACGTGCTGTTAACCTATTGAAATTGCACTTCAGTTCATGAAAATAAATAGCTAGCCAGCTACTTAACCCTGTTGCCCAAAGCTAACATTATAAGCAGCCAGCTAGCTTCATCTGGCTAGTGAGGCTCAACTGGACCGGGTTATGTGTTGTGGAGCTAGCCACAATAAGGATTAGGCACAATAGTGGAATTTGCGGTTTGCCTTTAAAATAAAAGTACCGCTTTGAAAGTGATGCAGAAGGTTACTACAATTCGTGGAATCATGCCCATATTTAGACTAGATAATGGTAAAAAGGTTGGAATGTGAAGCAATGAAATGTGGTAATAGTCCACTCGGAAACACTCACAGAACACAACTGTGAAGAGTTTACGCGAATATTAGCGTTGTAGCTCCTATCGTGACTGTGTGAAATCACCTCCCCGGTCAGCCTATTGTGTGTATTGACATTCATATTGCACTGTACAGTTTTACCTAAGGATTTGTTGACCCAAGATCATTTTCCCCAATGTCCTCAGAGTTATAAGACTCCAAAACATCCACGCAGTATTGTTTTTCCTCCAGGAATAGTGTTCAATACACAGAGTCCCGCAGTAAGAGCTCCGACACTAATGTTCTCTGGGTGTCACTGAGTAGACTGATACCTTTTTTTATGACCAGCACTTTAGGTGTGCGAGACAACTTCACCAGCATCATGGCATACGTGTCGATGAATCGTTGTGACATGTGAAATATAAGTGATTGTTACACTTCCGGGTTGGAGCGATCTGGTCGCATCCGCGCTTCGGTCTGCAGGTTGTATAACTTTTTCATTACATTTCATTATAGTACAACGGTCTGATTTGTCTAATCTTAGCAATTTCCTCTTAGCTAGCTACATAGTCGTCGTTGTATCAAAGATAATTGCGTAATTATCGTATTTCGTCGTCTCCTATCTGTCCAACACGTTCACCGTCTACCGTAGCACTGTAGTACTATCACACTCAACTGAACGTCTTGATTAGTGTAGTGTTAGCTAGCTACATAGCTAGCTACATAGTTGTCTTTGCTGTCTTCGTTTCCAAGATAATTGTGTAGCTTAGAGTGTGGAGTCTTAGAGTGATAATTGCGTTATTATTGTATTTCGTCGCCCTCCTATCTGCCTAGCAGCTAGCATACGTTCACCGGCTACCGTAGCACTGTAGTAACTATCTCACTCAACCGAACGACTTGATTAGTGTAGTATTAGATAGCTACATAGTTGTCTTTGCTGTCTTCGTATCCAAGATAATTGTGTAGTTTAGAGTGTGTAGTCTTAGAGTGATTATCTTAATTCACCGAGGTTAGCTAGCCAGCTATTTTGTCGTCCTTAACGTAGGAGACACTCCTAGCTAGCCAACAGCCAGCCAACGTCTACTGAATAGAACTTTCGCATCCCGGTCGCATTCCGCGCCGCTCCACAGGTAGTATCACTTTTTCACTTCATTTCATTACAGTCCCAACGGTGTGATTTGTTTGATCGTAGCTAGCTACATAGCTAGCTACATAGCCGTCTTTGTTTCAAAGATAATTGTGTAGTCTAGAGCGATTTTCTAGGTTAGTTAGCCAGCTATTGTCGTTCTCCTACGCAACGTAACGTAACCAACACTGCTAGCTAGCCAGCTAGCTCCCGATAAGCAGCATTGTAGAAACTTCACACTCAACGGTACGACTTGATTAGGGTAGTGTCAACAACGCAGGTTGCCTACCCCAGCAGTACTCTATCATTTTAATCATTTTAGTCAATTAGATTCTTGCTACGTAAGCTTAACTTTCTGAACATTCGAGACGTGTAGTCCACTTGTCATTCCAATCTCCTCTGCATTAGCGTAGCCTCTTCTCTAGCCTGTCAACTATGTGTCTGTCTATCCCTGTTCTCTCCTCTCTGC
This sequence comes from Oncorhynchus nerka, assembly GCF_034236695.1. Classification (NCBI taxonomy): domain Eukaryota; kingdom Metazoa; phylum Chordata; class Actinopteri; order Salmoniformes; family Salmonidae; genus Oncorhynchus; species Oncorhynchus nerka. Next base: position 46,232,702 of record NC_088406.1, read on the forward strand.
ACAGACCATACAAACGCTCCACACCGCATGGCCGCAGCCACCCTAATCTGGTGGTCCCAGCGCGCACGACCCACGTGGAGTTCCAGGTCTCCGGTAGCCTCTGGAACTGCCGATCTGCGGCCAACAAGGCAGAGTTCATCTCAGCCTATGTCTCCCTCCAGTCCCTCGACTTCTTGGCTCTGACGGAAACATGGATCACCACAGACAACACCGCTACTCCTACTGCTCTCTCTTCGTCCGCCCACGTGCTCTCGCACACCCCGAGAGCTTCTGGTCAGCGGGGTGGTGGCACCGGGATCCTCATCTCTCCCAAGTGGTCATTCTCTCTTTCTCCCCTTACCCATCTGTCTATCGCCTCCTTTGAATTCCATGCTGTCACAGTTACCAGCCCTTTCAAGCTTAACATCCTTATCATTTATCGCCCTCCAGGTTCCCTCGGAGAGTTCATCAATGAGCTTGATGCCTTGATAAGCTCCTTTCCTGAGGACGGCTCACCTCTCACAGTTCTGGGCGACTTTAACCTCCCCACGTCTACCTTTGACTCATTCCTCTCTGCCTCCTTCTTTCCACTCCTCTCCTCTTTTGACCTCACCCTCTCACCTTCCCCCTACTCACAAGGCAGGCAATACGCTCGACCTCATCTTTACTAGATGCTGTTCCTCCACTAACCTCATTGCAACTCCCCTCCAAGTCTCCGACCACTACCTTGTATCCTTTTCCCTCTCGCTCTCATCCAACACTTCCCACACTGCCCCTACTCGGATGGTATCGCGCCGTCCCAACCTTCGCTCTCTCTCCCCCGCTACTCTCTCCTCTTCCATCCTATCATCTCTTCCCTCTGCTCAAACCTTCTCCAACCTATCTCCTGATTCTGCCTCCTCAACCCTCCTCTCCTCCCTTTCTGCATCCTTTGACTCTCTATGTCCCCTATCCTCCAGGCCGGCTCGGTCCTCCCCTCCCGCTCCGTGGCTCGACGACTCATTGCGAGCTCACAGAACAGGGCTCCGGGCAGCCGAGCGGAAATGGAGGAAAACTCGCCTCCCTGCAGACCTGGCATCCTTTCACTCCCTCCTCTCTACATTTTCCTCCTCTGTCTCTGCTGCTAAAGCCACTTTCTACCACTCTAAATTCCAAGCATCTGCCTCTAACCCTAGGAAGCTCTTAGCCACCTTCTCCTCCCTCTTGAATCCTCCTCCCCCTCCCCCTCCTCCCTCTCTGCAGATGACTTCGTCAACCATTTTGAAAAGAAGGTCGACGACATCCGATCCTCGTTTGCTAAGTCAAACGACACCGCTGGTTCTGCTCACACTGCCCTACCCTGTGCTCTGACCTCTTTCTCCCCTCTCTCTCAGATGACATCTCACGTCTTGTGACGGCCGGCCGCCCAACAACCTGCCCGCTTGACCCTATCCCCTCCTCTCTTCTCCAGACCATCTCCGGTGACCTTCTCCCTTACCTCACCTCGCTCATCAACTCATCCCTGACCGCTGGCTACGTCCCTCCCGTCTTCAAGAGAGCGAGAGTTGCACCCCTTCTGAAAAAACCTACACTCGATCCCTCCGATGTCAACAACTACAGACCAGTATCCCTTCTTTCTTTTCTCTCCAAAACTCTTGAACGTGCCGTCCTTGGCCAGCTCTCCCGCTATCTCTCTCAGAATGACCTTCTTGATCCAAATCAGTCAGGTTTCAAGACTAGTCATTCAACTGAGACTGCTCTTCTCTGTATCACGGAGGCGCTCCGCACTGCTAAAGCTAACTCTCTCTCTCTGCTCTCATCCTTCTAGACCTATCGGCTGCCTTCGATACTGTGAACCATCAGATCCTCCTCTCCACCCTCTCCGAGTTGGGCATCTCCGGCGCGGCCCACGCTTGGATTGCGTCCTACCTGACAGGTCGCTCCTACCAGGTGGCGTGGCGAGAATCCGTCTCCTCACCACGTGCTCTCACCACTGGTGTCCCCCAGGGCTCTGTTCTAGGCCCTCTCCTATTCTCGCTATACACCAAGTCACTTGGCTCTGTCATAACCTCACATGGTCTCTCCTATCATTGCTATGCAGACGACACACAATTAATCTTCTCCTTTCCCCCTTCTGACGACCAGGTGGCGAATCGCATCTCTGCATGTCTGGCAGACATATCAGTGTGGATGACGGATCATCACCTCAAGCTGAACCTCGGCAAGACGGAGCTGCTCTTCCTCCCGGGAAGGACTGCCCGTTCCATGATCTCGCCATCACGGTTGACAACTCCATTGTATCCTCGTCCCAGAGCGCTAAGAACCTTGGCGTGATCCTGGACAACACCCTGTCGTTCTCAAATAACATCAAGGCGGTGGCCCGTTCCTGTAGGTTCATGCTCTACAACATCCGCAGAGTACGACCCTGCCTCACACAGGAAGCGGCGCAGGTCCTAATCCAGGCACTTGTCATCTCCCGTCTGGATTACTGCAACTCGCTGTTGGCTGGGCTCCCTGCCTGTGCCATTAAACCCCTACAACTCATCCAGAACGCCGCAGCCCGTCTGGTGTTCAACCTTCCCAAGTTCTCTCACGTCACCCCGCTCCTCCGCTCTCTCCACTGGCTTCCAGTTGAAGCTCGCATCCGCTACAAGACCATGGTGCTTGCCTACGGAGCTGTGAGGGGAACGGCACCTCACTACCTCCAGGCTCTGATCAGGCCCTACACCCAAACAAGGGCACTGCGTTCATCCACCTCTGGCCTGCTCGCCTCCCTACCACTGAGGAAGTACAGTTCCCGCTCAGCCCAGTCAAAACTGTTCGCTGCTCTGGCCCCCCAATGGTGGAACAAACTCCCTCACGACGCCAGGACAGCGGAGTCAATCACCACCTTCCGGAGACACCTGAAACCCCACCTCTTTAAGGAATACCTAGGATAGGATAAAGTAATCCTTCTCCCCCCCCTTAAAAGACCTAGATGCACTATTGTAAAGTGGCTGTTCCACTGGATGTCATAAGGTGAAAGCACCAATTTGTAAGTCGCTCTGGATAAGAGCGTCTGCTAAATGACTTAAATGTAAATGTAAAATGTAAATTGTGTAATCAATGTGTAATAACTAGGTAAAAAAAACGTATGAACGTGTTAAATTATTATGTGACAGGCAGTCATATTCAGGTCGTGATTGGTGAACAAGCTTATTTGACACGTCAAATAGTGTTATTTGACACACAAAGACCCAAACGGCGTTTCATAGTATGAGAAATCCTGGTTGAGAATGAAACAACTGAACAAATTAACAAGGAAACAGCACAGCACAGAAAGTAAGTGAACGAAATAGGTTTTGATTATGTTTTACTGGTAATGGGGACATACGTAAATGCCAACAAAATCACTTTTTGGTCAGTGTAGTGTGTGTGTAACCTTTATTTAACTAGGCAAGTCAGTTAAGAACAAATTATTATTTACAATGACGGCCTACACCGGCCAAACCTGGACAACGCTGGTCCAATTGTGTCCCGCCCTATTCACTGCCGGATGTGATACAGCCTGGATTCGAACCAGGGACTATAGTGACGCATCTTGCACTGAGATGCAGTGCCTTAGACCTCTGTGTCCATGAGTGTGTGTTAACTATTTAACTGTACTAGAATGCTTAAAAAGCGGCAAAAATTTTAAATATCAGTTATCGGTTAGCTGTATTGGTTATCGGTTAGCTGTAATGTAACAAAATGTGGAAAAAGTCAAGGGGTCTGAATACTTTCCGAATGCACTGTATTAGCCCAGGTACCAAACAGAAAAATATGTCCCTAAATATGTCCTTTCTCCTGATAAAACCTAAGTGACTGTGTGCATGTAAGACACACCAACGACATCCTCATCCAGCCAGACAGCAAAGAGCTGGGAAACAACTGCACTTAGCATTAGGTTGATGAAAAATGCAGAGGATTGTTTGAGTAGGCCGGTTATAGAGGTCAGTAATCAGGATCAGACTGGCTGGTTCAAGACTGGCACAGAAGGAGTACTGCTTGCTTCATTACAACAGTGGTACACTACTTCTATACAAGCAAGAAGATGATCCTGGATTTGCATCACTATGAAAGGAAGTAAAACCTCTGAAGTTGGACTTCAAGATGAGATTCAGAAACAGAGATAATATAATGTCAGGGACTGGAAGGCAGAGGAATAATACTAATACGAGTCTCCTCATTTCATTTTTCTATTAGAGTATCTATCGGCTGAATTCCAACATCGTTTATGAAGATAAATTGATTCGATTTTTGCATATAGAGGTGTATTTCGGCTTCCCTCTACGCATCTGTACAGATTCTCCATTCGCCTATTTCAGCCTTGATGAATATGTCAGTTTGCCATGAGAGAACAAACAGATAAAACACCAAATATGTGGATTCCAACTTGCATGACCGTTATTATGATTATGATTCTCACTGGAAGAGGCTTCTACATCTGCATTGCTTGCTCTTTTGGGGGTTTAGGCTGGGTTTCTGTATAGCACTTTGTGACAACTGCTGATGTAAAAAAGGGCTTTATAAATACATGTGATTGATTGATTCTTCCATAGAGAGATACAGTTAGAGAGATACAGCTATTAAAATATTACTATTGATTATGATACTAAAATTTTACACTAATATAGGGAATTTTGCATGTGGGTTGTTGATTGAAAATGCATCACTTGAATCAACAACAAAGAGACGCGAAGATGGCCCCGGTGGAGTATATTAAAAACATTTGCGAGAGCTTGAAATTGATGTAACCTCTTAGAATTTGTCTAGGGTTTCAACATTTCAGTTGCTTTCATGTGTTTCAACCTTCTGATGAAATTTCGACATGCTTTGGTGTGATGCTCAACAGAATTTCATTAGATTGTCACCATGAATAGACGGTTTGTTTGCCATTGTTCTTTGTAGCTACATAGGAGGACACCGAAGTCCGGACCTCTGTCATTTCAGTCAGGGTCTCATCGTACTGTTGAGAGGTAGAAAAGTATAATTAGACTATGTTAGTTAAATATTTTTAGATTGGTATATTAGTCTAGCCAGATATCTAAACTTGTCGTAATCATGGCCGAATTACCGACCGGGCACGTGCCCAGGGGCTCTGACCTCCAGGGGGCCCCAATTGATTTTCTTAGTCACTCTAACTCAGATATGAAATTGTCAAACTCATGGCAAAACATGTAGAATTGTAGGAAATGTGCTTTTAAAACTGCAAAGTTATCAGCCGCTCCGGGCATCACTAAAACTCAGACCCTGGCTACGGCCCTGCTTGTGAATTCACAGTGAGTTACGTGTTATATGTTTTCACGTTGTGAAGGACATGTCAGCTAAATGCTATCGATAAAATGCGATAGTAATAGACCTAAATGCAGTCAACACGGCTCTTTATGCCAAAGGTTTATGCCAAATATAGCCCCAGTATGCAGCAGTTTTGATTTCCAAACCTCTCCAAAGTGCACAGAAACTTCTCCTGTGCCTGCGCTCTGGAAACCAAACAACATCCATACGGCACACATCAAGGCCCTGTAGTGCTAACCTGAAGGGATGAGGAGAGAAGCCCCTCCAACACACACCACGTTTACGGTTAGAGATCCGTTTCACCCCAAACTACCAGAGGATCACAGGCACCAGAAGACTTGTACAGGGAACACAGAGATAATTGCAATTTTCCTGGGAAGGGGCTCTGAGAAGTGAAGCGTTGTGGACATTAAAGAGGCCGAAAGCGAGGTGGCGCGGGGGGAGTATAAAGGTGTATTGCTCTGATTGTCTCTATTGTCTTTTATTCCAGACCCAACTCAGGCCCTGTCTCTGCTTCTCCCTCTCCCTCCCTCCCTGTGACCACAGCACAATATTTACACCCTTCCCCAGCCCAGCTCATCTCAGAGGAACCCCCACCACATCTTGCCTACAACCAACCACAGAGACATGGTTGGAATACAGGAAGATCCAACAAAACACACGAGTCAATTCAGTCGTATCTGTTCCAATAGGGGGAGTCTGTGGACTCTAAAGTGGGGAGGAAAATCACTAGTCCCCAAAGAGAGATCAATGTGGACTCCAGTGAAAGGCCGGGCGAGAGAGAGCATCAACACAAATCCTCCGATAGCATTCATTATTTAGACTGTTTAACTCGATCTTTCCAATTCATTTCTGAATGTGTGCTTATTCCCTGTGCCCCTGACATTCTGAAAGACATTTATTTCAACAGATTACAAAATCCAGCATCCGCTGACTTTATTTAAGAATCGTTCTCTTGTTTCCGGGGGAAGGCACTATTTTCCTTCGAATAAGCATATTTCACTATCGTGTTCCTCCCAGGTGCCTAGTGTGAATTAATTACCACAGCTATCCTACTGAATTTCTGCTATGCCATCTCTGGATAATTGACAAAAGTCATTTTTCCTCAGAAAAGAATAGCAGCATCAACACCATTGAACAACTCTGTACCTCAAGGTTCCTAATTCTTCCCATCAGAAAAGGATGAACCAAAAGACAAAGAAAGAAAATGCAAGGCACAAGGCCAAACTGCTGTTATCTTCTTCTTTTTTCAACTGCAAAGTCATGTCTTTTTCAACATACAGTATGTGAGGGAACAATCCACTACTGGATATGATGTGCTATGAAAGCCCCACATAGTACATGTGCTCTATAAGGAGGAAATACAGTACATGTGCTCTATGAAGAGCAAATACAGTACATGTGCTCTATGAAGAGCAAATACAGTACATGTGCTCTATGAAGAGAAAATACAGTACATGTGCAATATGAAGAGCAAATACAGTACATGTGCTCTATGAAGAGAAAGTACAGTACATGTGCTCTATGAAGAGAAAATACAGTACATGTGCTCTATGAAGAGAAAATACAGTACATGTGCTCTATGAAGAGAAAATACAGTACATGTGCTCTATGAAGAGAAAATACAGTACATGTGCTCTATGAAGAGAAAATACAGTACATGTGCTCTATGAAGAGCAAATACAGTACATGTGCTCTATGAAGAGAAAATACAGTACATGTGCTCTATGAAGAGAAAATACAGTACATGTGCTCTATGAAGAGCAAATACAGTACATGTGCTCTATGAAGAGAAAATACAGTACATGTGCTCTATGAAGAGAAAATACAGTACATGTGCTCTATGAAGAGAAAATACAGTACATGTGCTCTATGAAGAGAAAGTACAGTACATGTGCTCTATGAAGAGAAAATACAGTACATGTGCTCTATGAAGAGAAAATACAGTACATGTGCTCTATGAAGAGAAAATACAGTACATGTGCTCTATGAAGAGAAAATACAGTACATGTGCAATATGAAGAGAAAATACAGTACATGTGCTCTATGAAGAGAAAATACAGTACATGTGCAATATGAAGAGAAAATACAGTACATGTGCTCTATGAAGAGAAAATACAGTACATGTGCTCTATGAAGAGAAAATACAGTACATGTGCTCTATGAAGAGAAAATACAGTACATGTGCTCTATGAAGAGAAAATACAGTACATGTGCAATATGAAGCAGCCATACTAAATACTTTACATTCTCCTGACTTCAATAGTGATCTATGTTGCAGTTTCATTACTAGTTAACCATGTTGGCTGTACTGCACTCAGAAGAGGCTCCATCTCCAAAGATAAATGAACAGTGGGCATTTAGAGCAGCATGTTGACTTGCCTACACCAATTCATTTAACAGATGAGCATTATGTTAATACAACAAGAAGGGTAATTTAAAATTAGATGAAGAGGAAAAGTGGGCCAGCGAGGAGGACCAGACATGGTCGAGGCCAGGAACCTGTGACACCGCCCCAAGGCGTGAAACATGGCCAGACTGGTTAAGCATACAGATCAAAGTGGACATTTTGTTGTGTCTCTCCTGCTGTGGTTCCATGTAAACAGACCTAGTGTATGTTAGGAAGAAGTCATACGACATACCCTGGCAGTTGTCTATAACATACATTCTGCTGTCATGATAAGGCTGAATCATGCGTTGCATTTCATAGAATATATTAGACATTAACATAAGTTAGAGCTGGAAGCCCCTAGTGTTGTTGACCTGGAGGTTGTGGTTTCATTCAAAGCCATTTCCTAATTAAACCCCATTGAGTTGTTTATTGACTACTGTGCTGGATTTCACAGCTCACCATAAATGCACACACAACTCCTTTAGAATCAGACAATTAACAAACTACTTCAATAGTCATGTCACAATGGAAATCATTTACCAAATTAGAATTAGTCTGCACACAGGGGTCCTTGGATAAATGGTCATCATCAGGAACACCCAAAAGACAGAACCACAAGGTAGCAGGTTTGAATCCTGTGCAGGCCAACCCTTGAATTTCCTATATTAGTGTTCGTAGCTGGGATGCTGCCATGAGGGCATCAGAGATGTACACAGTCATCAATAACTGTGGAAAGAGGGATTATATACTAGTGGACATTACCTTAGTACAACACCAGCAACCTGTTCAATGCAGGCCTATTGGTGTTAAGTCGCTCTGGATAAGAGCGTCTGCTAAATGACTTAAATGTAATGTAAATATAGATGTTGTACTGCACATATCGTCACAAGAAGCTGTCTAAAGCTAGGCAGGGATGGGCCTGGTTCATTTAACCCTTCTTATGTCCTTTGCCCTGCAACTCCTAGTGTCGTTGCTATAGCCTAAATGTATTCTCAGTCAACTAGTCTTGTCAAATAAGGCTTTTATAAATTAATATTAGACACTTTTATGTATAATTATTGAGGTTACTGTATCAATTGAAGTCTCCTCTGCCACCACGCCCCATTCAGTTTGAATCGTATTGGTGTCATCTTCAAGTACTTTCCAATATCTCCCCCTCCCCAGTGTGTGTGTAAGTGTAGCCTACTTCTCCATGTGTGCGTAAGTTCACTATTTGTGTCTCCATGTGTGCTTAAGTTCACTATTTGTGTCACGAGAGCAATAAATAGGCAAGGATGAACGTCACAAATACCAGGGATAAATAAGACTTAGAAGACACCAGAGGTAGCTGATCAAAGCTGCAAAAACAGAGGCGCAGGAGGTGTAGGTACCCAAAAGGAATTCCTCTGACTCCAAACTGAAAAGAAATGATGTGATTGGTCATCTAAAGCAACACAATTATATTGAAAAAAAAGAACTAGTACCTTGAAATCCAAAGAAGAAAAAGAACCCCGGGATCCAAATTGTGTGTATCCAGAAGCAATTCATGTTGTCCTCGTCAGCTCCAAAACCTCTCCTGAATGTCAATGTACTTCTAGTGCAGGTCTTTTTGCAATAATTTCTTGAGAAGGCAGTATCGTCTTTTGGTAGAAATGATGCTCAGACGGCGTATAGCTCCAAGGCTATGACCTAATGCTGCAGAGCACTATACAACTCAAGAGCTTGAGCTCTAAATGCAGCCTATTTGCAATCACTACTAGTTGTGCGCTTCAACACTTCTCTCTCCTGATCGTCACTGCCACCTAATGGTTAAGCAAGTACCTAGAAAAACACAAGTTGGACATCATCTTCTGATTATTGGATACGGACTCATGCTTCACCAAGGAGTCACCAGTCAGCCTATGTTCCAGCTGTGTTTATAGTGCAATTTAATTGGTTATTTCAGCAATGCTTTATGGATCGACAGTCAAGCGTGCCTGTCATCTAGAATAACATTCTGAAACAATGCATAACATCTGACCTGACCTGTTGAATTGTATTAATGATTTCCAGAGGCTGGTGGGAGGCTCATTGTAATGACTGGAAACCACATGTTTGACTCCGTTTCATTAATTCCATTCCAGCCATTACAATGAACCCGTCCTCCTATAGATCCTCCCACCAGCCTCAACTGTTATTTTCACATCTGACATATTCTATGAATGTGTGTCTCACTGTCTATATCCATGTACATGCTTCCATGATCTATTTTCACTCTTAACACCACTGTAGCTACACTGTAAAACTTTTCCCTGTAAAATTACAGTATTAAACTGGCAATTGTGGTGACAGTGTAATGCTGTAAATTTACAAGGAAATACCTACAGTAGTATACAATTATTTTACAGTACTAAGCAGCATTGCAGGTTGTCTTTAGAAGACAGCTCCCTGGAATGTAATATTGTAAGAAAAACAATGTGTACAAATATATATATTTATTCAAATTCATAACATGAATTTCACACGAATTGCACTTTAACCGCAAAGAACAACATTTGAAAAGAGCAACATTTACAACTCCAGATAGGGGAGAGAGAGAGACAGAGAGAGATACAATGATAAGAACATTGACAAATACTGGTCAATAATGTACTTCACCATACACAGACCACGACATCAGAATAGGTCATTCTTGACAATACAGGATTATGTAAGAAAAAAATAAAATCTAAACAGATCAATGAAAAATAGGGAAACAGTTGAACAGTGAGACATTTTTACAAAAAATTATAACAAGAACTGCTTGCCTACCTGTCTTTGAGAGAGAAACGAGAGAGATCGAGAGGGGAAAGGGCTGAGAGAGAAGGATGGATAGAGAGGAGAAAGCAGGGCTAGACTAGAGCCAGAGTAGCATGCTTACCTCAAGCCAACACAGGCTCCGGGATGGAGCAAGCAGATCATTTGCTGACCCAACCCACATGGCAGGATTTCTGAGATAATGAGAGATGCAAACAAGTCTGGAATAAATCTCAGTGGCGTGCAGGTTATCACCCCAATTTTTGAAACTCTGATCCACCTTAGCTCTGATATGTCAACTAAGACAAACATGGAAATAGAAAGAATAGAGAGAGATTGCTATTACTACTACTACTACTATCACTACTACTACAATCACTACTACTATTGCTATCACTACTACTACTGCTATCAATACTACTACTACTACTGCTAGCAATACTACTACTACTACTGCTATCACTACTACTGTCAATACTACTACTACAACTACTATCAATACTACTACTACTACTACTACTCGCTAGGTAAAAAGGCAGATGATAACAAACTTTATTTGTCAATTGTCATCAGGTGTGTGTGTTTGTGTACTTACATGTTGGAGTTTTTCCACTCAAACTCCTTCAGGTCTGCGAGAAAGCGTGTAACATTTTGGCCAATTGGCAATGGCTTCCTCTGAATGACCTTTCCAGTTTTGCAGCTCACTCCTGCTTTCGCTGTGCATTTGGTTCCTTCAGTGGTTAAGGGCGCAGTGGTTAAGGGCGCAGTGGTTAAGGGCGCTGTACTGCAGCACCAGCTGGGTCACCAGAGACTCTGGGTTCGCGCCCAGGCTCTGTCATAACCGGCCACGACCGGGAGGTCCGTGGGGCGACGCACAATTGGCCTAGCGTCGTCCGGGTTAGGGATGGGCACAGTGCGCACTAACCAAGGTTGCCAGGGGCACGGTGTTTCCTCCGACACATTGGTGCGGCTGGCTTCCGGGTTGGATGCGCACTGTGTTAAGAAGCAGTGCGGCTTGGTTGGGTTGTGTATCGGAGGACGCATGACTTTCAACCTTCGTCTCTCCCGAGCCCGTACGGGAGTTGTAGCGATGAGACAAGATAGTAGCTACTACAACAATTGGATACCACAAAATTGGGGAGAAAAAGGGGTAAAAATAAAAAAAAAACATTTAAAAAAGAATGTATGAAATCAGTTGAGGCATTGAAAAAATGACAATGAGAAATATCACTGCAATGTAACCAACAAATGCTAAATGTAAGTGTTGGATCAATGAATGTTCAATGCTTACCTCTGTATCAGCTCCAAGGTTGCAGAGGCCGACTCCTGTTATTCTATGTTAAAAACATAGAAAGTGCTGAAGAGCACAGAGAGCAGCAGCAAAGTTGCACTGTCCAAAACACAGACCCCTCTCCCCTTGATCCATTTTGAGGAACCCAGAGTATTTCCTGAAATACACAAAAGTAAGAGTGTAGGTCTATACTTACTATACATCTCTAGATAGCTACCACAATACTATATATTTCTGTTCCACCTTAAATCAAATACATGTATTACCAAGCATGATCAGCCTTGGTGTGTCTAGCAAAGGAATTTGCTCCTTGACATCAACCCGAGATGCAGTGACCTAAAATCGAAAAACATACAGTTGAAGTCGGAAGTTTACATACACCTTAACTAAATACATTTAAACTCAGTTTTTCATAATTCCTGACATTTAATTCTAGTAAGAATTCTTAGGTCTTAGGTCAGTTAGGATAACCACTTTATTTTAAGAATGTGAAATTTCAGCTTTTACTTCTCTTATCACATTCACAGTGGGGCAGAAGTTTACATACACTCAATTAGTATTTGGTAGCATTACCTTTAAATTGTTTAACCTGAGTCAAACGTTTCGGGTAGCCTTCCACAAGCGTCCCACAATAAGTTGGGTGACTATTGGCCCATTCCTCCTGACAGAGCTGGTGTAACAGAGTCAGGTTTGCAGGCCTCCTTGCTCGCACATGCTTTTTCAGTTCTGCCCACACATTTTCTATAGGATTGAGGTCAGGGCTTTGTGATGGCCACTCCAATACCTTGACTTTGTTGTCCTTAAGCCATTTTGCAACAACTTTGGAAGTATGCTTGCGGTCATTGTCCATTTGGAAACTATAAATATAAAAACACTATTCCTTACATCTGCCAAGAGGAACAGAGATGTGTCCTTCTCTTTGAAGTGGGTCATCAACAAAAGAATGGCAGCAGTGGCTGTTAGATCGTCATCGCCTTTTTTGTAACTGTCGGTTTCATTTAGCAGGCACTGGATCTCTCTGCTCAACTTGGTCTTTTGGCTTTTAAAAAAGTAGACAATTATCTGTCCCTTTGTTCAGGAGAGCTTGAGTCAGGTGGCTGTCAATCACGAGTATTGAAGTGGTCGCAGAGCCAGAACTTGGAGAAAAGGAAAGGCCACTGTTCCTGGAGGTCACTGATGCTCGGAGGAGGACATGTGTCCTATCCATTGTTACAGATCCTATCCATTCGTAATTTCCTTTGAAAAAAATACAAAGAAAAATATACTTATTAATCCTTATTTTCCACCATAATTTGCAAATAAATTCATTAAAAACCCTACAATGGGATTTTCTGGATTTTTTTTTTCTCATTTTGTCTGTCATAGTTGAAGTGTACCTATGATAAATTACAGGCCTCTCTCATATTTTTAAGTGGGAGAACTTGCACAATTGGTGTCTGACTAAATACTTTTTTGCCCCACTGTACATGTACCTGGAATCAAAAAGGGATCTTCAAAGGGTTCTCTTATGGGGACAGCCAAATAACCATTTTAGGTTCTAGATAGCACCTTTTTTCATAACAATGACATAAATATGTTACATTTATTGATCAAGATCTCACCTCTTTGGTTGAAGGACTGAAGCAATTCCCGGCACTGTATTGGCGTCAAATGGTATTTCATGTCCTCCGGCTGAACATATTCAAGGGTGTTAATATTCTCCACTCCAACATTTGCCCTAAGATACACCAACAAAGATCTCACCATCTCGGTCTCCAACTCAGGCAACTGGTGTTTAATTGCATCTTGAAGACCCTCCATGCCTACACTGGTTTAAGGAGAACACAATGAGTGATGCAGGGAAACAAAGAAATCTGACACTTCAGAAACTGGTAGTGGGTAATAATTACTCTCACTATCTTCATTAACACACACATAATTAATCAGAGAATCTGGTATGAAATGAACCCCGAGATCGACCTGCGACACAGAATGATACACCCCAACAATGAAATGAACCCCGAGATCGACCTGCGACACAGAATGATACACCCCAACAATTAAATGAACCCCGAGATCGACCTGCGACACAGAATGATACACCCCAACAATGAAATGAACCCCGAGATCGACCTGCGACACAGAATGATACACCCCAACAATGAAATGAACCCCAAGATCGACCTGCGACACAGAATGATACACCCCAACAATGAAATGAACCCCGAGATCGACCTGCGACACAGAATGATACACCCCAACAATTAAATGAACCCCGAGATCGACCTGCGACACAGAATGATACACCCCAACAATTAAATGAACCCCGAGATCGACCTGCGACACAGAATGATACACCCCAACAATGAAATGAACCTGTGATTCTGTGACCAGAATCAGTGAGATCTTTCCAAATGTGTATCCGTCACCATTTTCTCGGCCTTTAGTGTATGTTGTTACTTTGTATACAATTTTAGACACCTCTGCAGTGCTTTGCTTTGTGAACCCTTTTGACTGTACAGCTCCCTGAATGGCATTGTTTTATAATTGCTCCTCAACTGAATTCACGACACCGACAACTTCAATACTATGTGGAAACAATTGGCCACTGATTGGAGTAACTGGTGGCTCTCAGACTGTTAGGGTTGCGTAAATTCGAATCTGGTATCAGGATAAATATAACAATGAGTCACCGATTTTATACTATGTATTTTTTATTAGCTAAGTAGTAAATGGCAAATGCAACTTTCGTATATAGGGGCTCACTGTAATACCACGCAGGGCAGAACAGAAAACTGACAAGATGTATGTAAACAGTATTCTTTATACTGTGATAGACAGTTCCAACTCGTCTGTTGGCCTATCACAGTAGAGGCTGGGCGTGGTTTAAACTTGCTCAGCCTATTGCAGGCGCTCAGACGGGTCCCCGCCTCTTGGCGCTTCTGTTGATAGATGTAACTGTTGCTGTGAAGAACATCCATGTGCTCATGCTCGATACCGTTATCTCGCACCTGGCTCCTGTTATCTAACAAAAGACCGCTTGTTCTGCAACCCCACGCTCTGAATGTGCCCCCCCCCCAACTCATTGCACAGTTCCTGTCTTCTGTATTGTTCCATCATGAGAAAGGTCCATGGCCCTGAAACTGTTAACAATGTTTCAAGTCCGCTATGTTGCATAACACATACATACATCCACACAAGCACACAGCAGATAATATTCAATCATATATATGGTTAAATGGCTATAATGTAAAACACAGAATCCAACAAGACAAGTTTTCTTGCACATTCCTTGAAGTAGGAGTGCTTGCTCTCAAACCTCTGGTGTCCAAAAATGAATGAGTCACCCAAATTGCAGGATGAGTTCGGGGTAGTGTAACAAGCAGTGATGCTTTGGTGCAAGGGCACCCCACAAGCAAAACCGTAGTTCACCACATTTCTATGTTTTTTTTGCGTGAGAAATTAATGCCTTAATATTTAGGAAACAGAAATTGCAGGATTTACACCTGTACATTCCCAATAAAGCTACTTCCACCTACCAGCCAGCCTGCATGCACACACCAAAATAGATAATGTTAGCTAGTTAGTAGCTTAGTATAGAAAACCTGCAGTAGGTATATAGATGTATATGGAATAAGTACATACCTAACAGCTGCTCAAAAATATTTAGACGACTTTTCCACGAAAATACAAAATAAAATAGCTCGAGTAGAACAGACAGCTTATTTTCTCATGAGTCTTCCATCACAGACCGTTTGGCGCAGAGCATCGCATTAGTGTAAATCAAGTCTGTTCTCAAGGCAGGCCTGGTTGTAGCTAAACTCACCCCATTCCGTACAAATGTGCGCAACCGCAACATTCAAATGAGGCTACAAAGAAAACTAATGGGACTGTAGCGTCAAAATCGAGGGTGTGAACTAGGTTTCTATTCAAGCGTTGATCGACATGGTAATGGTCTGTAGTATTGGAGAAAAGTTGAAAAAACTGACTCTCCGTTACATCTTGACGTGTCATGTCGTTACGTACTTATTCTAAAATTGATTACATGTTTTTTTCCCCTCATCAATCTACAAACAAAGCAAAACAGGTTATCATTTTTTGCAAATTTATAAATAAATAAAAACTGAAATATCACATTTACATAATTATTCAGACCCTTTACTCAGTATTTTGTTGAAGCACCTTTGGCAGGGATTTACAGCATCTTCTTGGGTACGACGCAACAAGCTTGGCACACCTGTTTCTCCCATTCTTCTCTGCAGGTCCTCTCAACCTTTGTCAGGTTGGATGGGGAGCGTTGCTGCACAGCTAGTTTCAGGTCTCTCCAGACATTCAAGTCCATTCAAGTCCAGGCTCTTGCTGAGCCAATCAAGGACATTCAGAGACTTGTTCCGAAGCCACTCCTGTGTTGTCTTGGCTGTGTGCTTAGGGTCGTTGTCCTGTTGGAAGGAGAACCTTTGCCCCAGTCTGAGGTCCTGATCACTCAGGAGCAGGTTTTCATCAAGGATCTCTATGTACTTTACCCTGTTCATCTTTGCTTCAATCCTGACTAGTCTCCCAGTCACTGCCACTGAAAAACATCGCACATCATGATGCTGCCACCACCATGCTTCACCATATGTCACGCCCTGACCTTGGAGATCATTTTTATGTCTCTATTTTGATTTGTTCAGGGAGTGCGTTGGGGTGGGCATTTCTATGTGTTGTGTTTCTATGATTTTCTATCTCTTATGTTTTGGCCGGGTATGGTTCTCAATCAGGGACAGCTGTGTATCGTTGTCTCAGATTGGGAACCATACTTAGGTGCCTTTTTTCCCACCTGTCTTGGTGGGAAGTTGACTTTCTTTATGGCATTTTGCCTTTGAGCTTCACGATTTGTTTTTTATATTGTTTATTGTTTTGTCGGCATCATTTTGATTATTAAAGGAAAATGTACGCTTACCACGCTGCAACTTGTTCCTCTCCTTTGAACAGCCGTGACATCGTAGGGATGGTGCCAGGTTTCCTCCAGACGTGACGTCTGGCATTCAGGCCAAAGAGTTCAATCTTGGTGTCACCAGACCAGAGATTCTTGTTTCTCTTGATCTGAGAGTCCTTTAGGTGCCTCTTGGCAAACTCCAAGCAGGTTATCATATACCTTTTACTGAGGAGTGGCTTCCATCTGCCCAATCTACCATAAAGGCCTGATTGGTGGAGTGTTGCAGAGATGGTTGTCCTTCGGGAAGTTTCTCCCATCTCCACAGAGGATCTCTAAAGCTCTGTCAGAGGGACCATCGAGTTCTTGGTCACCTCCCTGACCAAGGCCCTCCTCCCCCAATTGCTCAATTTGGCCGGGTGGACAGCTCTAGGAATAGTCTTGGTGGTTCCAAACTTCTTCCATTTAAGAATGATGGAGGCCACTGTGTTCTTTGGGGACCTTCAATGCTTGCCTAGATAAATAAACATTAAATAAATGATAAATAATTATAACAAAAATGCTGCAGACATTTTTTGGTACCCTTCCCCATATCTGTGCCTCTACACAATTGTCCTGTCTCGGAGCTCTACGGACAATTCCTTCGACCTCATGACTTGGTTTTTGATATGACATGCACTGTCAACTGTGGGACCTGATATAGACAGGTGTGCGGCTTTCCAAATCATGTCCAATCAATTGAATTTACCACAGGTGGACTCCAATCAAGTTGTAGAAACATCTCAAGGATGATCAATGGAAACAGGATGCACCTGAGCTCAATTTCGAGTGTCATAGCAAAAGGTCTGAATACTTACTATGTTTTTAATACCTTTGCTAGAACTTCATTATCGGCGGTTACTTGTAGATTGCTGAGGATTTCTTTTTTTAATCCATTTTAGAATAAGGCTGTAATGTAACAAAATGTGGAAAAAGTCAAGGGGTCTGAATACTTTCCAAGGGCACTGTATAGGGCAAATTCGAGTATCATGTAGTAGAATATAGTGTAGTACATTGAGCTGGGTGCCTGGAATAGGAATGACAGTCATCCAATATGCTGTAATAGAAATAAGGCCATGCTCATGAAAAAACAATCGGCCTCCCTCATCTTAAACGGCACCGACTGCCATTGGAAGATAAGATAGAAGATAGTGCCTGCTTTAAAAGGTACTATCCAATATTCTTCCTTCTATTTTTCTCTCAATAGTCTGTGTACTGTTGTTTGGAACAAAGCTGATTATGAAAACTGTCATCAGAAATAGCTGAACCTTTGCTTTGAACGCAAATAGGACACTTGAGAACTAAAAATAATCTGCCATAGTGGGGACAATCTCAAAAACACAGGACAATATTTTTGGCAACCCCTCCCACGATTACTGCTCTAAGGGGTCACACTTCCAAAATGTCTAAGGTTATTCCTATCGTGGTTTGAATTTTCCATTTTGATTTTTGTTCCCTCCATCTCTTCCATTCCCAACAATACTGACAGTCTCAGTGTGACGAGCACGTGAATGCAATTTGAGGGGCAACTATTTGAGGGGGTGTTAACAAAGTTCTTGGAATTGTGGGAGACCACTCATAGTGCAGGGGTACTCAAATCTTACCCTGGAGGTCCAGAGTACTGCTTGTTTTCTGTTCTACCTGATCATTAATTGTACACACCTGGTGTCACTGAGGGTTCAGGGGGTTCAGGGCTTTTTCCTAAAGACCATTTATTTGAAGACTTTTTCACTGACTATGCTTCTCTGAGATCTTTCAGATTGGCCTCCCCAAATATTAATCTTCCAGTAATGACAAATTACAGTATTTTTTTCCGTATGATAACAACGATTACTTCACAGCTTCATCCACTTCATCCATCTCCTGGAGAACCAGCTTTTCGTTAAAGTGGAGAAGTGTGAATTCCATTGCTCCACCATCTCCCTCCTAGGATACGTCATCGCTGCCGGACATATACAATCAAATTCAAACAATCAAATGTATTTATAAAACCCTTTTTACATCAGCCGATGTCACAAAGTGCTATACAGAAACCCAGCCTAAAACCCCTAACAGGAAGCAATGCAGATGTAGAAGCACAGATGGATCCAGACAAGGTGAGACAGCTGGTGGATTGGCCTCAACCCACATCCAGAGTGTAGCTGCAGTGTTTCCTGGGATTTGCCAACTTCTACCGCCGCTTCATCTGGGGTTACAGCACCCTGGCTTCCCCCCTCTCAGCACTCACCTCGCCAAAGGTTCCATTAATGTGGTCTCCAGGAGCTGACCAGGCGTTCTTGAACCTCAAACATCGATTAATCCATCCGGACCTGTCCCGTCAGTTTGTGGTGGAGGTCGATGCCTCTTATGTCGGAGTTTGGGCCGTCCTTTCCCAGCGTTCTGTCCAGGACCAAAGCTGCACCCCTGTGCTTTTCTCTTCCATCGGGGGGGTCTGGCTAACAGGATGTTTGTCACAGACTCTGCTCGTTCCCCAGTCCTGGAATGGGCACTGTCATGACGTTGCCCTCTTTGAGTACAGCGAGCACCATCCCCCGCTCTCTGCTTCTACAACCAGACTGCTGTGGTCAGAGGTCGTAAATTCCTGAGAAGACCTCATGGACACAGTATTAGAGAGAGGGTAAACTTTCACAGAGGACAAAGGAAATCTTTCCACCTCACAGAACTTGAGGTACGAACAAATTTCATGTTTCAGAGAAAGTGTAAAAGATTGGTGATTAATCCAGCTACGAACTGCTGCGTTTGTCACAACTTGGGAAGCTCAAGAGAGACAGTGTGGCCACATTACCATAACGCTCTTTATATAATAGCCTCAGATATGAGGTTTACATCTAATTGTTGTATAAGATGAATGAGTGAGGATGATACTGTTTGTATAATGGTGTAATATGATTGTGGACTGTTTAATGAAGAAAAATACAATTCCCTTTTGATTTGAACTAAATCAGAGGACCGCCCCTGAGCCCAGTTAGGGTCAGACATCCTGGGACAGCCCTCTTCTGCCAATCTGAATAAAACTCAACTTTGAGAAATTATCACCAGACCAATCTTACCTCAATTACGAGAGGGCTAAAGGTGTAGACCATTGCTGAATCTTTTTAACCATACCACGTGGTTAAACTCTTAGACTATCGATACCGACAGAATGAGAACAAGTCTTTGATACTAATTACTAGTCTGCAGCTAGGAATTCGGCATCATTGAACGCAAAGAACGACAAGCACCGAAACATCCATTCTATAGCGAATGTCACTTTGAACTATCCCCTCTAACCAAGACAGAGAGAGACTGACAATTCTACAAAAGAAAGACTTTTCACCAGCGATCAAGATGACACACTATAAATATATATATCAATATATATATGGATTGCAATTGTTCCCGAATGAGTGAGCGTTCATGTGTAAGGGATTGGCATTTTAATTGTTATAATTAACTCTGTAGGGACTTCTTAGTCGACCCCCCATTCCCCCTTTGTCTAACAAGCTGCCATGCCGGTTCAGCCCACTAGGGCACATTCTATCATTTCATGTAACCATATTTACTGTTTGTTTATGCATTTCTGTGAATTACTTAGTTAGTAATAAATAAATGATTTAAGACAATTGATGTATGGATGACTCATAGTGAAGACTGGATTCGTGCAGATAACCAACAATTTACGACATTTGGAATGAGACTAACATGAGGTAAAATAAATAAATCATTAATCAGAAGACTATTGATCAGATATGAAAATATCTGAAAGGTTATATTTGGAAATAATAACTTTGTAATCTGAATACTTTCCTTGGTGCCCCAACTTCCTAGTTAATTACAGTTACATGATTATTCAGTTTAATCGAGTAACTAATTACAGAGAATCTTTGATAAAAACGAAGTCTTCAGTTTAATGATAGTAAAGACACGACAGCACATTCCTCGAGACTGATCTGCCATCCAGGCTACGATCGCACCCTGACTTTCATCCGACGACACTTTTGGTGGCCTTCCATGGTTCCTGATGTCTCCACATTCGTTGTGTGTGCACAAAATAACACTCCACGGCAAGCTCCGGCTGGCCGTCTTCAACCACTCCTTGTTCCTCACTGCCCCTGGTCCCATATCCCTGGACTTTGCTATCCTGACGGTGGTGGATAGGTATTCTAAAGCCGCCCATTTTATTCCCCTTCCCAAGTTACCCTCAGCCAAGGAAACGGCTCAGCTAATGGTGGAGCACGTCTTCCGGATCCATGGACTTCTGGTCAACATGGTCTCCGATCATGGATCTTAGTTCTCGTCCCACTTCTGGAATGGCGTTCTGCACCCTCGGTGGGTCGTCGGCCAGCCTGCCCTCTGGTTTTCAACTCCAATCTAACGGCCAGTCGGAAAGAGCCAATCAGGACCTGGAGAAGTCTTCATTACCTCGTCTCCGTAAACCCCACTACCTGGAGCTAGCAACTTGTGTGGGTGGAATATGCCTATAACACCCTTCCCTGCTAAGCCACTAGTCTCTTGCCCTTCGGGGGGGATATCAGCCCCCGCTCTTCCCTGAGCAAGAGGAAGAAGTCAGCATGCCATCTTTTCAGATGTTTGTTTGCCGCAGGACACTCTACTGACGTCCACATCCAGGTATCGTAGACAGGCGGATCGCCACCAGACCCCTGCTCCCCGCTATCGGCTCGGGCATAGGGTATGGCTTTCCACTCGGAGTACACGGTGAGGCATCTCCTGAAGGTTTGACCTCTGAGCAGAGGATTCCAGTACCTGGTTGACTGGGAGGGTTATGGCCCGGAAGAGAGGTGCTGGGTCCCCGCTAGGGACATCCTGGACCCAGCCTTCATCGCTGAGTTCCACCACCTGCACCCCAGTCAACCAGGTATGTGTCCAGGTGGCATCACCTGTCTTTGTGCTTGCCTCCACTCCCCACCAGGTGCCTCCCATCTTCCCCCATTATCTTCAACAAGGCCCGCACTGCGTCTCTCCCTCCACATCGACCCTATGACTGCGCCATTGACCTTCTCCTGGGAACACCCTGTGTATTTATACCTGCGTTTTCTGTTTGTCTGTTCTAGTTTTTGTTTTTCCTAGTCTTCCCAGTTCTGACCTTTCTGCCTGTCTTGACCCAGATCCTGCCTGTCGTCCTGTACCTGCCTTCCTTGAGTTACCTTTTGCCTGGCCCTTGAAACTTAATAAACTCTGAGAACAGTACTATACACCTCCTGTGTCTGCATCTGGGTCTTAGCCTGAGCTGTGATATGAACTCAGTTTGAGTTGAGTATTCAGTGCTTTTTGAAAGACATATAGAAAAACAAGCCATTGGATTTCTGCACATTGAAAGCACATTCCTTCCGTCAGGACTAGTGGAACTTAACATAGAAGTCTACTGTGATCAGGCTAAATCTTTCCCGCAGACACCCCTTCAGAGAGCAAAGTGGAAGAGACTCATGTAAGTCATCTGAGTCTCTTTCAAATACACTTAGTTCTTCCGAGGACTGGGATAGTGCCTCTGACAGGCCTGTAATCCTCCTATCATTAATCTTTGGAAAAAGCCAAGTAAATTAAATTTAAAAAATGAATTAGGAGGACTGTCAGTTACTGTAAAGAAGTAACATCCAGGGTGTTTCTAGCCTGTTGGAGTTTTGTTTCTTTTGCTACTGAATGGGTTTGCTCTGTAGATCTGCTGTGTGTGTGTGTGTGTGTGTGTGTGTGTGTGTGTGTGTGTGTGTGTGTGTGTGTGTGTGTGTGTGTGTGTGTGTGTGTGTGTGTGTGTGTGTGTGTGTGTGTGTGGAAGATATTTTTGGCCAACACTTATGTTTTAAGCCTACAGCTAAAATTTTATGAACTCAAAATTAATGAAAATCACCAATTAATTCATTCAATTGGGGAACAAATTATTGTATCCAAATCTACATTAATAATTGTTTACCACAATTACCATCATGTCAGAACACCCTTTCTGACAGGTTATGGATCACAATTAGAATATTGACAACATTTAGCCATGACACATACAGGACTTACTGTTCATAGTCTTTGATTGTTCAGAAGATAAGCTGACTACAGATAAAGAAATGAGACAGACTCACAGGAGCATCTAATCCCAATTCAGTCTGCTGAATATCTGATGGGATTTCCAATTCTAATGTGCATGTTTTATTAAAAGGCCCTTTGGGCTGGAGCTTAATTCATGTCATTACTGTACGAGACCTGGTAGAGTGGGATTGTTACAGTGATTGATTGACTGACTGACTGACTGATTAATTTCAAATTTAGATTGTTCTCTGCCAAGCTCTATATACGATCTGAACTCCCACTTTACCTTGTAGTATATTGGTCAATGCTAGTGGGCCAGCTCCAATTCACATTTAAAATTGTTGTCACGTGTCAAATTCATAATGAATTAGGATGCTTTGATGTAGATTTTTAAAAACAACACAGCTTAAAATCAAATTATACTGCTAAAAAACAACCATACAAAAATATGTAGGTTTGACTTGACATGAAATGGCACCAGAGCCTGGGTACCTGTCTGTTTGTGCCATCACACCACTCATTGCCACTCTTTGTCATACTACGTTTGGATGCTGTACACAACAACACCAAATGTATCACACTAATGTTAGGTACTACTGAACAATATAGATACTGTGGGTGCCATTAGCCCGGTCCCATATCTGTTTGTGCTATCATACTGGTACCCATGTTTGGCATGACAAAGAGTTGACATAATAGCACTAACAGATCTGGGATCAGGCTAGTGGCACCCAGGGGCCAGGGCATCCAAATTGTTCTGTAGTACACAATAGTAGTGTGATTCATTAGTGTGTTACATACAGTACCCGTAGGAAATTAAAATCCATCCGATTATCCAATTGAGACAAATACACACCATATTTGAATGATCGATGTCAAAATGTTGCAAAGTCTTCTTTTGCTTGAGGACCTCGGCTAGATTTTCCACGTTTGTCAAGTTCTCTTTGACAGCTGGTCAATAATCCATATCTCAAACCATCTAAACCGTCAAACTCTCTTAAAACGGGTAAATATTACAGCAGATGTGTCAGGCCAGGATCCTATCTGTCACTTGGCACAACGATCAAATGTGACTTTGTACGCAAGTAAAACGTTATAACAAAACAAACTCCAATGGGCGATTCATTTTAGGGAGACTGTTTGTGTGGGGCTGATCTAAAGGTTGACAGATAGCCCAGCAGTTAAGAGCAAAGGTCGCTAGTATGAATCCCAGAGCCGAATAGGTGAAAAATATGTTGATGTGCCCTTAAGCAAGGCATTAACCTTAATTGCTCTGGATAAAAGCGTCTGCTAGATGACAAACGTGAATCTCTCTCTCAAATCCCTCAGGGATTACTTTGAGATGAAGAGCAAAGTCAAAAAAAACAGTTCAGTTATGACATACAGTAAATAGTACAAAGTTTAGAAATACACTCTCAAGGACATACACTCTCAAGGACATACACTCTCAATACAGACAATATTTACAGTTTGCTTGTAGATTCGGTTGGAGCCTGGAAGATGTGACGGCCTAGAAAGTGTTTGTCAATCCGCTGTGACTGTGAGTGCACAAAAATGTAACCAATTCACTGTGGTTCCAAGACACAAAGGGTGTTTTCTGTGGAAATAAGACAGTGTGGAGAAGCTCAATGTGCCTTATCTAAATCAATCATCTTCTCTTTTCCACTGAGCTACAGTGGCGGTCTGAGTTGATGTGGAAAGCAGGTCATTAGAGAGAAAGCCATTTAACCAAAGTACTGCTGAACTCACTTCTTCCGGTGGGAGAGGGGGAGGAGGACGGGGAAGAAAAACGCTCTCTGTTAGTGCTAAGAGGTACAGGAACGTTTGGTACAAATGTACAGGAAAGTTTTGTGGTTCAACATAATCCCAGTTTACCATGATGAGGTGGTAAGACAGTACATTTCAAACAACACATCACACAAGAATCTAAAAATATCTCATGTATTATGAACGCTGTATGTATCTTACCAAGAAGATGCAACATTTACATGACGAAATAAATGCCACGTTTCTCTTTGAGGCAGAATATAGATTCAAAGAACACATCTTGAGAATCCAATGTAAATGATGCCCGGTCTAGCATATATGCTTTCATGAACAATTCATGAGTGGACTTGGTATCAGATAGAGAGAGCATATGCAGTCTGCTCAACGGGGTGTGTAATGCAGTGTAAGATCATGTGCAGGTTATCTTGACGTACACAGTGACGGGAGACTCCACAGAGGGCTGGAATAGGAGCAGTATCACATTCTCTGAGCCACCTGTGTACAGTCCAACAATAGTGCTTTAATCACATGACAAGACCTGCTGTTAGACCTCCAATAACATGTCATTGCTCCCTGTACAAACATTTATGATCCACCAAGGGGTCAAAATGCACCTACATGTATAATACATTACAAGACATGTTATATAAGCTTTTGTAATGGCTCATGGCCCATTTAACTGATGCCTGACACACACACAGTTCATAGGAAGTGTTACCATAAAGATGTTGGCAGTTAGATATTAAAGAGATTTAGGGGTAAACACTAAACCTCTTCTGGATGGGTTTCTACTAGCAACAAGTCCGCTGTAGCAATGACATGTGAGATGTGTAAGGTTCTTCAAGTCTGAATTCCTACATTCTAGCAAAAAGGCAGCCATCCATTTTACCGTAGCAATGCCATATGTGATGTTTATGCATGTTTTTCTCTAATCATTTTATAGTAGCTCACATTGTGTATGTAGCCTAGAGCCAAAGTTTGTCGACATCTCAATTCCTACATTCCAACTATTGTTCCCATACAAGCACACCTATTCGGTTTTGTTCTTCATTTACAGTTTTTCTCGATTGCTAAGACACTTGTAATAAAACTGGGGTCCACTTGATCTTCATCACAGCCTAACGAGCACAATGGTCTTCTTTTTTTGCAAAACTGTATGTCATTTCTCATTGCTTTCACACACAATGCAAATGCTAAGAACATTTTTGTAAAACAGTAAATAGAACTCTCTATAAAGACTCCAAACTCAGTTAACTAAATTACAACTTGTTGGTCACAGTTACATTTGAGTCATTTAGCAGACACTCCTATCAAGAACGACTTACAGGAGCAATTGGGGTTAAGTGCCTTTCTCAACAGTCGATGCAAATTACTACTATGTGTGAACCTCTTTTGCACGTGTGCAAAACTTCTTTGCGCAATTGTTCAATCAGCATTCACAGTCCTCATTCATGCATACAAGGGTTGCTGTTTGGAAGAATGGACCAAGTAACAGGCCCTGGGGGCAAGGACAAAGGAGAGGCAGAGGCAGAGGCAGAGGCTGGGGGCAAGGACAAAGGAGAGGCAGAGGCAGAGGCAGAGGCTGGGGGCAAGGACAAAGGAGAGGCAGAGGCAGAGGCAGAGGCAGAGGCAGAGGGCAAGAACAAAGGAGAGGCAGAGGCAGAGGCAGAGGGCAAGAACAAAGGAGAGACAGAGGCAGAGGCAGAGGCAGAGGGCAAGAACAAAGGAGGCAGAGGCAGAGGCAGAGGCAGAGGCAGAGGGCAAGAACAAAGGAGAGGCAGAGGCAGAGGCTGGGGGCAAGGACAAAGGAGAGGCAGAGGGGCCAATAGAGGAATATTCAATTGGAAAAAGGTCAAATAAAGCCTTTTGTTTCTGGATATTTATGTTCTTGAGTGACAGTTTTTTCTGCATTGGTCATCATTTTTGGAAAAAATGATGCAGCCCATGTTGTGATAATATGTTTACTTGCCTTTTATGGTGCATACTATAATTATAGTATCAACATATGAAAGAGGGCTAAACATTAATGTTTAAAGAGGGTATATTGATAGTTGTAGTTTTGTATTTCTTGGGCCATTGTGTAACGATTGATTGAAATAACTTTCCATTCGATAAGTTATATGTTTTGATGGAGGTAGTTGATTTTGTGTCATGTATTTCATGTTTTGAGAGTCTTAATGCATTTTGCAAGTGAAACGGGATTCAGTTTGGGGATGCATGTTAATTGTTTAGAAAAAGTGAATTCCGTTTCGACAAATGTGCTCAAGCAATCAAGAAAAACTACATAGGACTGGTGGGGATATTTCGGTAAAAGAAAATGAATGGAAAGCCTTGGACTAAAACACAAAATCGGAACAAACGCTCCCTCCTTAAAATAAGAATTACTGTGTTTGAAAGCTCGGTTCAGACACAGTGAACTCTCTGATCACCTAGGTCAGTGGTTCCTAAGCTTTTTATAGTCCTGTTCCCCTTCAAACATTCAAGCTGCATATCCCCTCTAGCACCAGGGTCACACTCAAATGTTGTTTTTTGCCATCATTGCGAGCCTGCCACACACACACACTATATGATATATTTATTAAACAAAATAATGAGTTTTTGTCACAACCCGGCTCTTGGGAAGTGACAAAGAGCTCTTATAGGATCAGGGAACAAATAATAATAGAATAATAATCAATAATTTTGCACTTTATTTAGCCATCTTTACATATAAAACCTTATTTGCTCATGAAACATTGTGAATAACGCACCACGTGTTAATGAGATGGGTGTGCTTGAAAGGATGCACATAACTCTGCACTGTTGGGTTGTATTGGAGAGAGTCTGTCTTAAATCATTTTCCACACACAGTTTTGCGGCAGTAATTAGTTTTCATGCTACTGAGGGCCGAGAATCCACTCTCACATAGATACATGGTTGCAAAGGGAATCCGTGTGTTTACAGTGTGATTTGCCAAGGCAGGATAATCTGAGCGAAGCCCTATCCAGAAATCTGGCAGTGGCTTCTGATTAAAATCAATTTTTACAGAACCGCTTGTTGCAATTTCGATGAGGATCTCTTGTTCAGATATTGGTAAGTGGACTGGAGGCAGGGCATGAAAGGGATAATGAATCCAGTTGTTTGTGTCGTCCCTTTCAGGAAAGTACTTACGTAATTGTGCACCCAGCTCACTCAGGTGCTTCGCTACATCACATTTGACATTGCCGTAAGCGTGAGTTAATTTGCACACAAAAAATCATATAATGATGGAAAGACCTGTGTGTGTTGTCCTTGTTAATGCAGACAGAAAAGAGCTCCAACTTCTTAATCATAGCCTCAATTTTGTCCCGCACATTGAATATAGTTGCAGAGAGTCCCTGTAATCCAAGATTCAGATCATTCAGGCGAGAAAAAACATCACACAGATAGGCCAGTCGTGTGAGAAACTCGTCATCATGCAAGCGGTCAGACAAGTGAAAATTAAGGTCAGTAAACTTTAAGTTCGTCTCTCAATTAAAAAAAATGTGTCAATACTTTGCCCCTTGATAACCAGCGCACTTCTGTATGTTGTAAAAGCGTTCAATGGTCGCTGCCTATATCATTGCATAATGCAAAAAATACACAAACATTCAGGGGCCTTGCTTTAACAAAGTTTAACAAAATACACAAACCATTTTCACTGTAGTGTCCAAAATGTCTTTCAAGCTGTCAGGCATTCCCTTGGCAGCTAGAGCCTCTTGGTGGATGCTGCAGTGTACCCAAGTGTACCCAGCTGCTTGCACGCGCATTACCACTCCACTATGTCTCCCTGTCATGGATTTTGCGCCATCAGTACAGATACCAACACATCTTGACCACCAAAGTCCATTTGATGTCACAAAGCTGTCCAGTACTTTAAAAATATCCTCTCCTGTTGTCCTGGTTTCCAGTGATTTGCAGAAGAGGAAGTCTTCCTTAATTGACCCACCATAAACATAACAGAAATATACTGTACCAGGAGCTGTGCCAGGCCCGCCATGTCTGTTGACTCATCCAGCTGCAACGCATAGAATTCACTGGCTTGTACGCGAAGCAGTAATTGTTTCAAAACATCTCCTGCCATGTCACTGATGCGTTATGAAACCATGTTGTTTGACAGGCATTGTCTGTATAGTTTTTTGGGCCTTTTCCTCCAGCATTTTCCCAGCCATATCTGCGGCATCAGGAAGAATGAAGTCCTCCACAATAGTATGGGGCTTGCCTGTCCTAGCCACTCGGTGGCTCACCATATAAGACGCTTCTAGCCCCTTCTTATTAATGGTATCTGTTGCTTTTGTCATGACGTTGCCCTGTTGGGTAAGGTTTATGACCCCCCCCCATAAACACCTTTCCCTCTTTTCTTTCCACTCTACAGAATGTACTCTTGGAAAGCCCTTTGTTAACATAGAGAGAGTATGATAACATCAAATGGTTGGGGAATGAAATAATATTTCCCTTTCTCAACCAGTTGAAAGTGTCTGTTTGTACTTAAAGAATATGATGTCAGATTAGTTGGTGTCTGGGACATTTTATCTGATGATTGGACGACATAAATTGTATCTTGGAAAGTCAGATTCACATGGAATTGTTGTGCAATTTCAATGTTTAAATATGAAACTATTTGTAAAGATGAAATGTAATTTTAGCTTCTAAATGAGAGAATTGTTTTCATAAGTAAACTATGCTCACTCAGTGGCCACGTCCAAGTAGACAGACGTTGGTTGAGAACTATGAAACACATCCTTCTCTCCCACAGTACAAAGCCCATTGGCGGAAGTCAAACTCAGTTCCCGATGACGTGAGGACTGGTGTTCATACGTTTAAAAGGGCTAATTTCAACGTGGAGTTGACGATCACCATGCTGGAATGGTGAATTTCAACTAGACCAGCCAGAATACAGCACAAGCTGATTATGGGAACTTGGTCTGAACTTTGAACGATTATTCACTAAAGAAGAAGTGATACATCCTAGACGTTGAGTTATCAGCTGCAGCTGTAAACGTACGTGGCTTAGGAAAGGACAGACAATCTCAGAAGAACAACAGGGTACTTTAACGTATCCACTCTACAACACTATGACCAGAAAGATTCTTCAAAGGACAATGGCAATCTCTGCTGGGTAAACCAGTCTTCCATCTTCGACCCATCTATCGAAGCGCAGCTCAGAGTAAATATATATATCTTGCTTTTTCCTCTTCCGAATGGGCGGTTATTAGAATGCACAAGAATCTGTATTTACTGTAGCATAGCTTCTCAAGGTTTGATAGAGACCCATACCCTTTGTCCCTCAGTCTTCCCGTTCTTTCATTCAAACCCAACCCCCCTTCCTTTGTGTGACCAGCCGTCATATTGGCTTAGCCATCGATGTGTGATCTATCCTGTGTGTGTATATATAAATAATTAAGCCAATTTGTGTATTTCTGATTCAACTTATTATCTAGGGTTCGTGCAGATAACCAAGTACTTACGACAATCAGAATGAGACCGATCGAGGTGACGATTAGTAATTGACTGTTACTGATATAAAAGATCTTCAGATCTTTAAGAGTCTTTAACCGCTCTATATAAATTAATGCTTCCGTGGTGCCCAAGTTATTAATGGTTTAATTGTTGCATGGTTTAATTCAACAACGTGATCCATTAAACGTTAGGTAATCGATTTGATTAAATAGCATGTCATAGAATTGAATCAGTGAGAGACACAACACTTTTATACGTCTTACTACTCGAAAGTCATCTTTATTCTCGCTCAAAAAAACTCCCGTGGCTTATTTTTTAAAGAGAAGAGTGAAGGTTTCTCGCGAGAGAGTAACGGTTAAGGTGATTGGATGTTAATTATTTGACTAGGCTACCTGTATTTGACATTGTGTTGCTATTTCACTGAGCGCTAGCTAGATGGTTTCATTTTATTTTGGGCAGTGAAAAGAGGCTACTCAGGCGAGAAAAAAAACTCACCCAAATGTATAGCCCCGTTGGAAAATATAAATGTACTGTTTGAAAATGTGAATAAAAATACCTGATCTAGGTCATAGTACATGAACCCTCATTCCCCTGCTTTGGAGCCCCTTTTGAGCTCATTATGTTTAAACCAGCCATTAGAGAAAGCTTTTGTAACAGAAAGCGTTTGTATTCCTGCAAAACCATAATCACAGGGTGTGGTTGTAGAGTTCGGATATCAAATCAAAACACATTTTATTGGTCAAATATTTAGCAGATGTTATTGCGGGTGTAGCGAAAAGCTTTTGTTCCTAGACCCAAAACTGCGCAGCAGTATCTCACAATTCACAACAATACACACAAATCTAAAAGTAAAATACATATAAGTATTATGACGGGCAATGTCGGAGTGGCATTGACTAAAATACAGTAGAATAGAATATACAAACAAAATACTGCAAAGTTTCTTAGGAGCTAGAAGCAGAGCTGTCATGTCTGTCGGCGCCATCTTGAGAGTGGGATGCATTCGGACAGGTAATTCATCATAGCCAGGATACATTGAGACTACCGCTATCCTCAGGGGTTGGACACTGGAATGGAACACTTTAATTTCCCCCAGATTGGGCCTCAGCCCCTCATCAGAGAGAGAGAAAAAAGCCACGTTTATACCTGGTTCTAAAATATGCATCCTTTGTCCTGATTATAATTTTGCTGACATTTTTAGACAGGTATAGACAATTAAAAGACACATTGTTATCAGAATATGATCCGATCTTATAAGTGTAAAGGGACAAAATCAGGACAAACGAATTATGTTAGTAGCAGTTTTAAACGGGCTGAGAGAGACATGATCAATAGATAGAAACTATCAATTGAGAGAGAATGAGAGAGAAATAATCAATTGAGAAAGAGAAGCCAGAGAAAGATGCCAGAGGAAAAAGAGACAGAAATAGAGAGAAAGAAGAGAAACAGTTAGAGAAGACAAATAAGAGAAACAGACAGAAGAGAGAGAGTGAGACAAGAGAGCGAGAGAGTAGTAGTGAGAAAGTGAAATGGTCAATTGAGAGAGAACGAGAGAGAAATAATCAATTGAGAAAGAGAAGCGAGAGAAAGAAGCGGGTGAAAAAGAGAGAAATAGAGAGAAAGAAGCGGGTGAAAAAGAGAGAAATAGAGAGAAAGAAGCGGGTGTAAAAGAGAGACAGAGAAATAGAGAGAAAGAAGCGGGTGAAAAAGAGAGAAATAGAGAGAAAGAAGCGGGTGTAAAAGAGAGACAGAGAAATAGAGAGAAAGAAGAGAAGGTGAAAAAGAGAGAAATAGAGAGAAAGAAGGAAGGTGTAAAAGAGAGACAGAGAAATAGAGAGAAAGAAGCGGGTGAAAAAGAGAGAAATAGAGAGGAAGAAGAGAAAGAGAGAGAATGGAAATAGAGAGAGAGAAGAGAAATAGAGAGAGAGAGAGAAGAGAAATAGAGAGAAAGAGAGAGAAGAGAAATAGAGAGAAAGAGAGAGAAGGGAAATAAGATAGAAAGGGGGAAGAGAAATAGAGAGAAGAGAAATAGAGAGAAAGGGAGAGAGAAATAGAGTAAAGGGAGAGAAGAGAAATAGAGAGAAAGGGAGAGAAGAGAAATAGAGAGAAAGGGAGAGAGAAGAGTAATAGAGAGCGAGAGAAGAGAAATAGAGAGCGAGAGAAGAGAAATAGAGAGCGAGAGAAGAGAAATAGAGAGCGAGAGAAGAGAGAAAATAGAGAGCGAGAGAAGAGAAATAGAGAGAGAGAGAGAAGAGAAATAGAGAGCGAGAGAGAAGAGAAATAGAGAGCGAGAGAGAAGAGAAATAGAGAGAGAGAAGAGAAATAGAGAGAAAGAGAGAGAGAAGAGAAATAGAGAGAAGAGAAATAGAGAGAGAGAGAGAAGAGAAATAGAGAGAGAGAAGAGAAATAGAGAAGAGAACTAGAGAGAGAGAGAGAGAAGAGAAAGAACTAGAGAGAGAGAGAGAGAAATAGAGTCAGAAGAGAGTGAGAGAGAAGAGAGAGAGTGAGAGAGAAGAGAGAGAGTGAGAGAGAAGAGAGAGAGTGAGAGAGAAGAGAGAGAGTGAGAGAGAAGAGAAAGAGAGAAAGAGAAGTGAAATAGAGAGAGAGACAGAAGAGAAAGAAAGAGTGAGAATGGAGAGAGAGAGAAAGAGAGATGCATGCTAGCCCACATTCTGAACTGCTGTGTTTCCAGATCAGTACAAAGAATAGCATCGGTGTAACGCTCGTCTGTGGTGGAAGAGGAGGACCAATGCGCAGCATGGTAAGTGTCCATATTGATAATTTATTATCATGAACACAAAAACAAGCTAAGAGAACGAACGACACGAAACAGTCCTGTACGGTGAATACACAAAACACAGAACAGAATATAATCACCCACAACTCAAGGGTGAAAACAGGCTACCTAAGTATGGTTCTCAATCAGGGACAACGATTGACAGCTGCCTCTGATTGAGAACCATACCAGGCCTCCTCAACTCACGCCCTGACCATACTAAAACAAAGACAAAACAAAGGAGCTAAGGTCAGAACGTGATAATCGGCAGTTCCGATTTGTTTCATTTTATTGCCGTAATATAGTTGCATTGTTTAGTAAAACATGTATTTTTTAAATGTTTCGACAATTAATGATAGAATGACTCATCTATTTGACAGATAATCATCAATGTAATTACAAAATGTAAAAATCAAGACTCTCCTTTCCATTGATTCCTTATACAGTGAGGGAAAAAAGTACTTGATCCCCTGGTGATTTTTGTTTGCCCACTGACAAAGAAATGATCAGTCTATAATTTTAATGGTAGGTTTATTTGAACAGTGAGAGACAGAAAAACACAAAAAATATCCAGAAAAACACATGTCAAAAATGTTATAAATTGATTTGCATTTTAATGAGGGAAATAAGTATTTGACCCCTATGCAAAACATGACTTAGTACTTGGTGGCAAAATCCTTGTTGGCAATCACAGAGGTCAGACGTTTCTTGTAGTTGGCTACCAGGTTTTCACACATCTCAGGGGGGATTTTGTCCCACTCCTCTTTGCAGATCTTCTCCAAGT
The DNA here is from genome assembly GCF_034236695.1 of Oncorhynchus nerka. Lineage (NCBI taxonomy): Eukaryota > Metazoa > Chordata > Actinopteri > Salmoniformes > Salmonidae > Oncorhynchus > Oncorhynchus nerka. Next base: position 46,266,142 of record NC_088406.1, read on the forward strand.
CATTAAGGTTTCGAGGCTGATGTTTGGCAACTCGAACCTTCAGCTCCCTCCACAGATTTTCTATGGGATTAAGGTCTGGAGACTGGCTAGGCTACTCCAGGACCTTAATGTGCTTCTTCTTGAGCCACTCCTTTGTTTCCTTGGCCGTGTGTTTTGGGTCATTGTCATGTTGGAATACCCATCCACGACCCATTTTCAATGCCCTGGCTGAGGGAAGGAGGTTCTCACCCAAGATTTGACGGTACATGGCCCCGTCCATCGTCCATCGTCCCTTTGATGCGGTGAAGTTGTCCTGTCCCCTTAGCAGAAAAACACCCCCAAAGCATAATGTTTCCATCTCCATGTTTGACGTGGAGATGGTGTTCTTGGGGTCATAGGCAGCATTCCTCCTCCTCCAAACACGGCGAGTTGAGTTGATGCCAAAGAGCTCAGTTTTGACCACAACACTTTCACCCAGTTGTCCTCTGAATCATTCAGATGTTCATTGGCAAACTTCAGATGGGCATGTATATGTGCTTTCTTGAGCAGGGGGACCTCGCGGGCGCTGCAGGATTTCAGTCCTTCACTGCGTAGTGTGTTACCAATTGTTTTCTTGGTGACTATGGTCCCATCTGCCTTGAGATCATTGACAAGATCCTCCCGTGTAGTTCTGGGCTGATTCCTCACCGTTCTCATGATCATTGCAACTCCACGAGGTGAGATCTTGCATGGAGCCCTAGGCCGAGGGAGATTGACAGTTCTTTTGTGTTTCTTCCATTTGCGTATAATCAAACCAACTGTTGTCACCTTCTCACCAAGATGCTCGGCGATGGTCTTGTAGCCCATTCCAGCCTCCCTGACATCCTTGGAGAGCTCTTTGATCTTGGCCATGGTGGAGAGCTTAGAATCTGATTGATTGCTTCTGTGGACAGGTGTCTTTTATACAGGTAACAAACTGAGATTAGGACCTTTGTTATTCTGTCTCTCATTGTTCAAATAAACCTACCATTAAAATTATAGACTGATCATTTCTTTGTCAGTGGGCAAACGTACAAAATTAGCAGGGGATCAAATACTTTTTTCTCTCACTGTATAAGCCAACTGCAAAACATTGATGGGCTGTAAATGGATATCTGGCTAACAACCAGGGTGGGACTTCCTCTTCTGCTCCGTATGCTATTGACCATTTATGATAGTTTAGACTGCTGTATTTTACCACTATAAACAGTCTCTCCTTGACCCACTGCTAGGCACCACCTCAGTCCAGATTCTGAATATGTAGAGGGTGTTGATCAACATGCACGGAAGTCAGGCTGTCTGTTCAGCACCACCAGAAAGAGGCTAGAGAAGTCAGGACCCTGGACAGCTCTCAAGCAGCCTTGCCCTTACATCAGGGCCTATGCTCGCCATGTTCCCCAGATGAGTGGGATTACACAATCATTCTAGTGTAGCAAGGCAAAGTAGAAGTGAAGTTTTGAGTTCTAACAAGCAAACCTTAGAGAATACCGCAAATATATTCTCAAAGTTCAAAGTCCCAATGTTAGAAACCTGGTTCCCCTCATTAAAACAGTTGTCCTGGCTGTCTTTACCCCTTGCTCTATCCAATGTAATGTATTGCAGTGTCTTGTTTCTTTAGCCAACAGTAATGGGCCCCTGAAAGTTGCACAGCCAATAGTGAAACATACTCAGGTAATAGCAATAAATGTACATCTTTAGATCCAACTTCTTTTTAAACAGACACATTTTTTTAAAACTAGTGTCTGTTGGCTACAGCAGTGTGCAAATGCACCGAAAGGAGATTCGTTTCAATCATGATGTTTTTTCATGTTTATATTTGTAACAAATCTCTTCTTCGTCTGAGGAAGAGTAGTCAAGATCAGACCAATATGCAGCGTGGTAAGTGTCCATATTAATTTATTAGAACTGAACACACAAAACAAAATAACAAAGTGAATGAAAGAAACGAAACAGTCCTGTCAGGTGAAACAACACACTAAACAGAAAATAACTACCCACATATCCTAGTGGGAAAACAGGCTGGCTAAGTATGGTTCTCAATCAGTGACAACGATCGACAGCTGACTCTGATTGGGAACCATACCAGGCCAAACACAGAAATACCAAACCTAGAACAAAAACATAGAATGCCCACCCCAACTCACGCCCTGATCAAACTAAAACAGAGACATAAAAAAGGAACTAAGGTCAGGACGTGACAATATTTCATAATATATACTTGAGTCATCAAAAGATATTCCTTCTGCTATTTTTCTGGGCACAGTGAATTGCAGTGTCAAAGTGCCACAGTATATTGATCAATGGTGGGTTTCAATCAGAAACCAGACCACCTGGAACTGGTCATCTTGATCCACAAAAACATTATGAAACATCCTTCAGTGTCATTGTATCCTTTTTGTGAGCAGTTATTCATTGTATGTTTGTGAGCAGTGTCTGTGTCAGTCAATAACAAGGCTTCTAATTCCAGCTGTTTGAAGCCTGAACAACATAACAGCCACATGTCAGAGAACTTCCATGATCTACTGTCAGTCAGATGAAGACTCCTAAGTGTTTTTACTCTGTATCTGCAATCAGTGTTTAAACATCATAGACATGAGTGACTAAAAGAGTCACAAATTGAAATCACATCATCGAGAGATGTGAAAAACATCTGAATTTAGAAACAAATGCTCTTAATGTTGATTGTGTGTTTACTAAGAGATACTAATTACTTTGGAGAAAACTGAGAACATCTGCTTGGTTTAGCACAGGACCAATGAGGGCAAAAGTCTAATATTGGTGGACATTTCTAGGATTTGAGGTCTGTACGATGTGGCGGTATATGTTTTATTAATGCCTTATTTCTTTGGGACCAATTATTCTCCTTGTGCGGGCAGTTATGCATACTAACAAAGACCGGCCTATGTGGTGCCTTAGTAACTGTTGCTTTGTGGAAACCAGTCTGGTGCAGTTATTTCTCTAACAGTGTGTTGTGAAATCTGTGAATGTATAGTAATGTTTTTAAAATGGTATAAAACTGCCTTAATTTTGCAGCTAATGAGAATCCATAATAAACACAAATACAAATGAGCAAGGATAGGAAAGGGAGACGATTCTCAGATATTCATAGAATAATGTTCTGCCACTAAGAGATGGTTGGTTGCTACAGTATTACTGTACATTACCAATTCAAACTGACTCACGTGGGGAGGCTACTGCCACTGACAGTGCAGTGGGTGTACAAAGTTGTGACTAGATGTGTGTGTTGCTCAGAACCACACAGGCAGCAGACCAGTATATCACAATGCTTTGAAACATATTCTGCATAGACCTACTGTATTGGTAATTAGATAGTTACTGAAGCATTTTTAATTTCATTAACAAGTCCACAGCTGCCATATCCTGTCTTATAATTAATTACCCATTGTTAGACTAGTGTACGTGTTCACATTCTAAATAGCGATGCTATAGAAAATGAATAAATCAACTGAAAAAGATGCCAAACTTAATATGGGGAATTATTTCCAATAATACCTTTGTCAAGCAGTAGTCAGAATTACAGTATACAGTCGTGGCCAAAAGTTTTGAGAATGACACAAATATTAATATTCACCATGTTTCTGCTTCAGTGTCTTTAGATATTTTTGTCAAATATGGAATACTGAAGTATAATTACATAAGTGTCAAAGGCTTTTATTGACAATTACATGAAGTTGATGCAAAGAGTCAATATTTGCAGTGTTGACACTTCTTTTTCAAGACCTCTGCAATCCACCCTGGCATGCTGTCAATTAACTTCTGGGCCACATCCTGACTGATGGCAGCTCATTCTTGCATAATCAATGCTTGGATTTTGTCAGAATTTGTGGGGTTTTGTTTGTCCACCTGCCTCTTGAGGATTGACCACAAGTTCTAAATGAGATTAAGGTCTGGGGAGTTTCCTGGCCATGGACCCAAAATATCGATGTTTTGTTCCCGGAGCCACTTAGTTATCACTTTTGCATTATGGCAATGTGCTCCATCATGCTGGAAAAGGCATTGTTCGTCACCAAACTGTTCCTGGATGGTTGGGAGAAGTTGCTCTCGGAGGATGTGTTGGAACCATTCTTTATTCATGGCTGTGTTCTTAGGCAAAATTGTGAGTGAGCCCACTCCCTTGGCTGAGAAGCAACCCCACACATGAGTGGTCTCAGGATGCTTTACTGTTGGTATGACAAAGGACTGATGGTAGCGCTCACCTTGTCTTCTCCGGACAAGCTTTTTTCCGTTTCTGTTCATTTGCATGGCAAAGTGGGACTTTGCAATTCATTGCAATTCATCTGATCACTCTCCATAACATTCTGGAGTCTATAAATTGCCATCATACAAACTGAGGCAGCAGAGTTTGTGAAAATGTAGATTTGTGTCGTTCTCAAAACTTTAGGCCACGACTATACTCTCACAATGAGCTGAATACAAGCCACCTCAAGCTGACAATGAATAGCAAGAATGGAACAAGGAGATTGGAGAGGTACATCCCATAATACAGTTCCTTCACTTGGCATTCCTTCAGTAACAGAAATACTACCTTTAGAGATTAACTAAAAATAATAAAGAAGCATAATCTTTTTTTATTATATATATATATATATATATATAATAGCATTCTCTTTATTCAGCATTTTCCAAAATAAACATACATAGACATACAACAAAAACATGAACAACTAATTCCTATATCCCCCTCCCCTCCCCGAGTCCCTAGAACCCTAACAGCACGTAGGACTCCCTCCCTCCCATCCCTTCCCCAGTCCCCTCCAATCCCTATTCCCCCAGAACTAGCTCGACAGATAAGCCTTGGGACGACACTCCCACTCTGTCTGACGAATTCTTTCTCTTTGCTCTTGTTTTCCTTAATAGGATGTCGGTGGGCGGAGCCGGGAGAGACGTCAGTGAAATGGGACACACCTGGGCTTGGGTGTGTCCTGGGGATACATTTTTGGTTGTCCGGTGGTATTATCAAACAGATGCATTTCCGGGTAAGTATACCAGGAGGCCTAATCAGTGTTAAGGTAACTGGTATGAGTATTTTGTTTGGGAGAAAATGTGGAGTTACTTTTAAACTCTGTAGGTGCTTTGTTTTCATCTTTTGTTACAGCATTTTTTGAATTGTGCTGTTTGGTATGCCCAGTGTTGGTTGCCTTTTTGTTTGGTAAACTTGCCACTGCGGTGGATAGTTGGTTGTGCGCTGTGGGTTACAGTGCGTCATTACCCACCGTGAATCTGCACAAAGACTAGTATTGAGTTATTGTATGATTCCGGGAAGCTATATATTGCGGTGAGGTGTGATTGGTCCTTTTCTTGTTGTGGTCTGGTGGAATCGGATCAGAGGAATTGTTTGAATGGTGTACTAAAGGCAGCTGTTGAAGATCGCTGAAAGGTTGACATGAGTGATGAATGTAAAAACGTTTTGTTAGGTTGATATTGATGGCCAAACTGATGGTAGACTCATAGGTACCACTGGGGCAGCTTCAGCTGAGACTCACCATCTCCACAGCCGTCTCCCCGTTTCGCTATAATGGCCGCTCCGTTTGTTAGCCCTAGTAGTCTTTCTTCTGCACAGCAGAAACGGCTTCTGTTACAGATAGAACATGATCGTGTTAAGCATGAAAAGGGAATTGGAATTTAAACAGGATTTGGTGTATGCTAAAAAATCAAGCTGTAACAAGAGTGGCTAGAATCGTTTAGGGAAGGAAAGCTCTCAGTAGAGTTTGCTTTGGGAAGGTGACCCTGATTTACCTAGGGGTCGCTCCTCTCTCGGTTGTGCCCCGGACGCATTGGATAACGTTGGAAACGTAAGGCTGTTGCCAAAATTTTCACGAGAAGGACCCTCAGATGTCATTTGAGCGTGTTGCTGGCGCTAGGAGTTGGCCTGATTTTTAGATCGCACTTTAATGTTGCTGTGTGTTGACTGGTAAAGCACAGGAAGCATATTTAGCTCTTGGTGTAGCCGTGGAATCTGATTATGCTAGAGCAATTTAAGGACCCAATCCCTGGTCGAGTAGCCACGTACATTAGCGAATGGAAAGTGAAGACTGTCTCTGAAGCTGCGGTATTAGCGGAAAACTATGTTTGGCAGAGCACCGCATTCGGTGTGAGTGGGGGGACATTTGGAGAGATTTGAGCTCTGCCCACCATGGAGTTATTGCTTTATTTCCGTATTGTCTCACACTTTAAGGGCTATGAGCCAGTTCGTAACAGCCTACATACAGAAATTGCAGTGAGGGAGAAATAAACAAAATAGATCAGTGTAAAATGTACAAACATAGAGATCAGGTCGTATTTACACATGAATAAGGTTTTAGATGCATCAGTTGTTACTTATCACAAATCAACCTAGCTAACTTAGAGAAACAGCACAAAATAGATCCGTTTTAAAGCCCGACATCCAAAGTCACCCCAAATTCCACTCACCCTATGCAGCAGAATCTAGCTAGTCTATGAAGTCTCCCCAAACCTCCCGGAATACAGAGAAGGTTTCATCTCAATATTGTATATTATCTGTTGATGTATCTTTTCACACAAAATGTACGAGGACAACTCCCCTTTCCACATGTGTTTGCACCGAGGGGAATTATTTAGTATCTACAATTGCTCATTTAACGAATGAGGATTCATATTGACTTATAGTTGTCAATAGACTCCTCTCCTAAAAGTACTAGGGAGGGAATTATTGAAATAGTCAGATGTCACTTGAGATGTCAAAAACATATGAGGATTGCCACCTGTCTCACATCAAGGGCAGTATTTAGAGTGATTTGCGTTAATCTTATGAAGCCTCTCCAGGGTGACGTATACCCTGTGCAGCAAATTAAACTGCATCATTCTATGCATAATGCTAAAAGGCAACTGTTGGGCATTTAATAACAGTTGCTTCCATGTCTCTTCAATAATGAGGCCCCGGTGGTTTTGCCATTTAGAACATACATTTAGGGCTTAATTTCCTATCAAGGTTTGTAGACCAGAGTATGTGCATGAAATGAAGCCGTCCCCCCCCCCACTCGATCCTGCCATAGTTTGTCAGCTGCAGGTGAGGTCTAAGGTTGATCTACCTCCCTTTTGAAAAGCTATGTAGTGTCTGCACTGTAAATACTTGAACATGTGTTACAATAATATGATATTAATGAAGAGAGAAATATTTTTGCAAAAGTCAGATAAGGAGACTGAATATAAAAGGTTAAGTTAATGTTAGTATAGCTAGCTAAGTAGCCAAAGTTAGCTAAGAAAAACCAAGCAAATTGTCAGCCTTGCAAGCAAACATTAGCCAGAGCCAGCCAACCTGCCCATCATAATGTTATAATCAAAAGCAAATTATAATTAGACCCAGCCCCACGTTACTAAGCACACAAGGGCTTTAAATATTAAACCCAAATGTATCGGTAATTAGCCCTTCAATATGTTGGAATTAGCCAAGCCCTACCACAGTCCATAGTTAGGTATCAGTCAGCTAGCTAAGCGCCAACCATCCATCAACAGGTAGCTGCTGGCCAGTAGCCACATCATAGTAAACAAAAGCCCAACAATACAAGATATTTAAGGACACTTTTTTTTTTTTTATGTTGCCAGGCAGATATGGCTACTGAATATAAAACATAAATTAAACATTAATCAGCCAGTTGGTGGCCATATGGCCAGCCAGCCGTCGGTGAGATAAGCCACCTAAAATCGTAATGTTAGAGAATGACAGTAGCTAGCTAGCCAGCCCAGCAGCCTCTTGATTGGAGTGAATGTCATCTTCTTGTGCAGCGCTGGTGAGGGATCAGAAAAAAAAGTCATGACTTGGGACTCCCCAATCTCTATGTCCCCCTTTGCTCTAGATGGTTTGAGAATGCTGGAGTTTCCCTGTTAGCAGAGCAGCTTGATAACGAAAGCTCTGGCAGACCCTCCCTGACCGGGTGACCTTCTGTTGTGTACGATGAGCCCTGTTGTGTACGGGGATTTGAGGTGGGTAGGTTCAGGAGCTTTGGTAGCCATTCCTTTAGGAATGCAATTATATTGCGTCCTTCAACTCCCTCGAGGAAGCCTTTGATCCTGAGGTTGCTGCACCGCTGAAAATTTGTGAGGACATCAACCTTTTTCGCTAGCTTCTTGTCCGTTTCCTCCATCTTTGCATACATCCACAATTGCGGCCTCATGGTCAGAGTGCCTGGTTTCCAACTGGGTTAATTGTGGCCCGTTGGTCTTGGTGTAGTTTGCATGATTTCATCTACTTTGTTGAGTCGGGCAGATATTGTCTTGTATTTGAACGATGGCCTTATCCATCTCCATTTTGAACCCGGCAGGCACTGCCTCATTGTCCGTCTTTTACGGGGAGGCTGCTGAGGGTTTAGAAAGGTCTGTCTTTTTAGGAGGCATCTTGTTTTGGAGCTGGTAAGCGACAGCGTTATGTCTACTTGCTTCTTTAGTAGGTTAACAGCAGAAATGTGGTTGCAAAGCTACTTGGTTTTCTTAGAGCTCTAGGCACAACGCGTCCTCTCAGTGTGCCGCAATTCTCCACCCCCAGAAGAATTCTTTAAACAAATAAAACATACAAGGACCGGGAAAAGTAAGATGTGACACACAGAGTAGAGATGTGTTTTTTCTCGTGTTTTGTTTGCTCATAGTTTAGTCTTTTTAAAGAAGGCTCATCTGAAATCTCAGACAGCCCAGAAAGTGATTTTGGAGGAACAAGGGAGGATGTAATATTTAATCTGTGGCAAACAAAGACCCAGATGTTCCTTTTACCAATCCTTTAATCTAGTTTATGTACAGGCAACAACTTCTCTCTGCACTCCTCCCTGGGAAAAAAAAAGAAATGTTTTGTGTGTAGGGCTTACCATTGAAGGAAAGAAACAAGGTGAACACAAACAGGAAATGAACTGCACTGGAGTGTCTCTCATACAACTGAGCAACGGCATTGTCCCACACCGCTGTTTGACTGATTGGAAGTGGTGGCCACAATGTGCCTGTAAAGAAGTCAGCCATGGGTCACTGATCTGCCCCAAAGCATCTCTCATGCTGAGATGCTCTCCGTAATGTGGTGGACTTGACAGAGACAGACAAATGTACCTGTACTGGCTGTGAATGTGACTGAGAACTTCCTCTCGGAGTTGGATTCTAGCTCTATCAAAGACATGATTTCCCCCCAGGTCAGTCAGGGGTTGAAGGTAATCAAGTAGACTTTAGGAAGTTAATATAAGTTATAATTATTTTCCTCAGGGAGGAAAGCTTCTCAACTTCAATTGTGTACCCTCTGAATATCTGTCATTTCCACTGGGCTGAATGTGAAGTCTAATAAAAAGAAGAATGTGAAGTAAATAGGTTTTACAAGTATAGTAGTTGTCTATTTCTGATGAAAACGTGGTGGTAAAAAAGCCTCCATGTGGTCTGTGTTGTTTTTACAGTGACAAGTAAAGACCTTGGTGTGTCTGGATTCTAAACAAACCATTCTGAAAACCTGCTGTTTGAATGCGAAAGCCATTACATTCAGCCATTCACAGTAGCTACAGGTCTTCCCCTCAGTGATAAACAACCCTGAACCTCAGTTAGGATCTTTAAGACTTTGTGCAGGGAGTCTCATCCAGGGTACTATAATACTGTTGTGAACACTTAACTTAACGAGCATAACTCCAAATGCTATGTTTTAAACCCATAAAGCTTCAATAATATTGCCTCGCATTTGGAGGGTTTTTTTTACAGATTGCATGTCCTAAATGACGAAACATTACATTTTCATAAAATGTATAGGTATTATGTCGTGCCTGTGTTCTTGGAAAACTTCTAAACTGAAATGAGGTTTGGTTAGAAAGATTTTATTCAAAGCAAGACTTAAGTCAATGAGTCATAGCATATACTGGGCTAAACAGCTAAACTACACTACACTGATGACACTTCTTTTATCATATTCTAGGTGGAAATGTCTATTTTCAAGAGCCATTTGTCAGTCATATTTCTGCTATCTTCCTTTCCTATTGCTAGGAAGGACAATAGCCCAGTATTGGGCTGATTTTTAAATGATTTGCATAACATAAGTCTTTATTAGAAGCGTGGACTCCTAGGACATAGGCCAGGGATCATCAACTAGATTCAGCAATGTGCCCATTTTATTTTGAGCGGCTGGTCAGGAAGCCTGAACATACTGTGCATTTGGAATGTTTTCAGACCCCGTGACTTTCAACATTTTGTTACGTTACAGCCTCATTCTAAAACGGATAAAAACATGTTTTTTGTTGTTTTTTACACAATACCCCATAATGACAAAGCAAAAACACATTTTTGGAAAATGTAGCAAATATGTAAATGTGATATCTGTTCATTTTTATACAAGTATTCAGACCCTAGGGTGTTTTGTTGAAGCACCTTTGGCAGCGATTACAGCCTAACGTCTTCTTGGGTATGACGCTACAAGCTTGTATTTAGAAAGTTTCTCCCATTCTTCTCTGCAGATCCTCTCAAAGCTGTCAAGTTGGATGGAGAGCGTTGCTGCACAGCGATGTTTCAGGTCTCTCCAGAGATGTTCAAATTCGGGCTCTGGCTGGGCCACTCAAGGAGACTTGTCCCGAAGCTTGGCTGTGCGCTTAGGGTCGTTGTCCTGTTGGAAGGAGAACCTTCGCCCCAGTCTCAGGTCCCCAGCCTGCTCTGGAGCAGGTTTTCATCAAGGATCTTTCTGTACTTTGCTCCGTTCCTATTTCCCTCGATCCTGACTAGTCTCTCAGTCCTGACTAGTCTCCCGGTCACTGAAAAACATCCCCACAGCATGATGATGCTGCTACCATGCTTCACTGTAGGGATGGTGCCAGGTTTCCTCCAGACATGACGCTTGGCATTCAGGCCAAAGGGTTCAATCTTGGTTCTCATTGTCTCACCAGAGAATCTTGTTTGTCATTGTCTGAGTCCTTTAGGTCGCTTTTGGGAAAACTCCAAGTAGGCTGTCATGTGCCTTTTACTGAGGAGTGGCTTCCATCTGGCCACTCTACCATAAAGGCCTGATTGGTAGAGTGCTGCAGAGATGGTTGTCCTTCTGGTATGTTCTCCCATCTCCACAGAGAAGCTCTGTCAGAGTGGCCATTGGGTTCTTGGTCACCTCCTTGACCAAGGCCCTTCTCCCCCAATTGATCAGCTCTAGGAAAAATCTTTGTTGTTCCAAACTTCTTCCATTTTAAGATTGATGGAGGCCACTGTGTTCTTGTGGCCCTTCGATGCTGCAGACATTTTTTGGTACCCTTCCCCAGATCTGTTCCTTGACACAATCCTGTCTCGGAGAACTACAGACATTTCCTCGTGGTTTGGTTTTTGCTCTGGCATGCGCTGTCAACTGTGGGACCTGATATAGACAGGTGTGATATAGACAGCCTTTCCAAATCATGTCCAATCAAGTGAATTTACCACAGGTGGACTCCAATCAAGTTGTAGAAACCACAAGGATGAACAATGGAAACAGGATGCACCTGAGCTCAATTTTTGAGTCTCATAGCAAAGGGTCTGAATTCTTATGTAAATAAGGTATTTCAGTTTATTTAATACATTTTTTAAACTTCCTTTTTAACTTTCTCATTCTGGGGTATTGTGTGTAGATGGATAAAAAAAATGTTAGTCAGTTTCATAATAGGGCTGTAACGTCAAAATGTGGAATAAGTCAAGTGGTCTAGACACTTTGCAAATGCAGTGTAATTACAAATCATTTGTAGACTACAAATTGACCGCAAGAAGCCCAAACTGATAGTATTTGACTAAAACAATTTCAAACCTTGCTTACATTTGTATATTCTATTAAAATGTATATTCTATTATATTAAAATGACCCGTAGCTGATTTGCTGGTGTTTTTCAGTCCAACAATACATGTTACTTTTAGTTTTTTGCTGAACTTGGGGTGTTAAATAAAATGACTGGGACCTGGCCACCAGTTGGGGAACCTTGACATAGACTTTGAGCTTGAACAGCCCTATTGTCGCCAGCCACCCTGTGGGCCCAG